>NC_141876.1:603449355-604074355 GCF_056163025.1 Triticum urartu
ATTGGACAGACCAATTATTTCAGGTACTATTTGTTACTGCTGTTTTAATGTCTGTTCTATAAAACAAAAAAGAACCATATGTTTTCCTACTATAGGTTTTGGATCCTCTCTAGCATACCATGCCAAAGAGTGGTATTTCCTGTGTCAAAGTTCCTTCTACAAGAAATCCCCCAATAATTACACACATATATATATAACAATTCTACTAACGGCCTTTGTATCATTGTCATGTTATTGCATATATACAAGCATCCATCATCATAGATACAATACATAAAGGGTTAAACAAGGTTTCAGTTCCAACAATTGCAAATAGAATTTCATGTCACACTAGTTTGTATTCAAAAGTCATCTGAAAACATGCTTGCTACTTAGGGATAGTAGACAATATACTCCCCTTACTAGCCTCTCTGATTTGCAGCAGGATTCTCAAAATGCAGTAATAGGAAGAACACATGATAGGAATGACATGTCTACTTGAATCCTATAGGAAAAGAAAAGCCCAAAGAATCTGGATCAAAGAGTGTTTGATGCCATAGAAAAAAGAAAAGAACTGTACAAAGGGGGTTGGGTCTATCAAAAATTTCCTCCAAAAGAGTGTTCAAATCATTCCTTCGAAATTTTCCCAGGATTGCATTCTTGTGAATGAAACAACCTATCTAGGAAAAAAAATCCTAAGGATCAAAATGCTCAAAAAATCCAATGAAATACCTTTGAATCAAGGAGCCCTTATTTTAGTACTAAAGCCTTCGGGTGATTAATACCATTGTCTACCTACTGGTCGTGCCCTATTTTCACATATTTATTGGTCTTCATCATCCATCCATATCCTTTTCATCAGATATAGATCACCTCTTGTGTGTGTTTTCTGCGGGTACAAATTTTGTATCATAATATAAGTTAGCAGCTTCATTCTAGTTGGTTTATCAGATTTTCTCCCTGTTGACATTAATAGTTCAATGGCACTTGGTTGATCTCACAAGACAAGTTGAACAAATTGGTTATTGACATATAGTGATGTCCCTGCAGTTCTAATCTCTTGGGAAATCTGGAAAGAAAGTAACAGGAGATGTTCTAGCAATATAGTCTCAGAGTGGCTGGTGTGTCGGAGCCAGGGCGGAGCTCATCTCATGCATGACAACATGATGGCTGTCTTTAGCTTAGCGCTAGTGCAAATGACCTAAAACGCCTGCTGCATTTAACTTTGATGTTCATTACCTTCTGTTTTGCTTTGTTATCTTAGGTGCATGTACTAGTGGGGTACTAGTGTGTGCATGTACGAGTTGTGCTAGGGCGTGTAATCTGTGTACTTGGCTAGGTCGTGTCATGATTTGGACACGGGTGATCAGGTGGCCGGTGATTAGATTAAGTAGCGACCGTGTCATAATTTAAGTTGGCAAGGAGTTCTGATTCGTGTAGGATTTGGGTCGCCTGGCTGTGTGTGTGTATATCAATGAAAAAAATAGTGTGCATAGCAAAGTAGCGTCGTCCTTAAAATACACTATTAGTATGCTATATCGTGCTATAATATGTTATTAGTAAAAAATTGTACATTGATTTACTTAACAAGATATTTCTCAGAATGCTATAGTGTGCTATTAGTAGCACTATGGCATGCTATATGACATTGCTAATTTCGACAAACAATGCCACCATCCTCCCACAGAATTAGCCCTAGTAGCAAAACAGGCCCTCCTTGGGTAAGAGGAGCTAAAAATATGCCAAATCTGTCTGACGAAGGGACACTCAAGGATAATGTGCACACAATCAACACAGTTCGTTTAGATACATCTGGAATGTGAAGCATTGGATATTTAGTGATATCAATATACTACGAGATGTATGATCACTGATTCTGTAGCATTTTAGCCTTGATCATGATTTTTGCTTTGTAACAGGTTCATTGCGTAAGTTGGAATTGCGTCTTCAGCATGTTGCTATGGACAAAATTCTAACTCCTACAGAACGAGATCACATTGTTTCCTGTGGTGAAGACATGTCTACAACAATATTTTCTGCATATTTAAATAAACTCGGGAAAAGGGCACAACAGGTATACATACTTCTAGTAGTTGTTTGACTAAACATTTGTTATCTAGCATTGGTTCAATAGTTTTAAGACCCTTTTCTGATCATCTTCTTTATTATTGTGCTAAAAATAATTTATGGACCTCTAAAGATATTTGGTGCCATGTCAGCGCGTACATGCCGTCCCAACCTGTCATAATTGTGCTTAATTTAAACCATGTGAGCAATCAGTGTTTTTTGTGAAAATTGGGCGCAATATCGGTAGGTTTTTGTGAAATATTTCATAGTGGCGGTTTTTGGAAGCTTAACTGCAATTGTGACGGGATGGTGGCTCTATGTCATTTACACCATTTTCATGCTACCATAGATAACTGAGTAGGCGACAAAGTTAACAATCTTGGAGTTTCTCTTCTATGGTCTTTGATTGTTTGATTTATGGAGAAGAATGTGTTGTCCTTATCAAGATTGTGAACTTAATTTTATGTTCGGTGAAATCTGTAAAGCCAAACTTACTGGTAGGGAAAAGATGAAAATTACACTTGAGTACATTCTCGTGAGTACTTCGTTAAAACTGTTGGTTCTTTTGAACATACGGAGCTTAACTATATCCTAGATTTATGCTACTGGATACATGTGGATGTCCACGTGGTTGACAAAAAGTCTGTTTATCAAGTTTCAAGATACCCAATGACTTTTACATCATCCATCCCGGTATTAGACGTTCTTATTATTTTTTTCCTTTTTGGCACATTACATCTTATTCTTGTCCGTGCGTGTAAATTCTCTACAAAAAGAAGACATGTATTCTAACCATTTACATTGCTTGCTGGATGCCAGGATTTCAGTGCACTATATAGGGTTGGGCTTAATGTCCACGATCATGTCTGGGAAAGGGAAACCAAGGTAACATAACCATGCAAAATGAGAATTGATTATTTGTGATTATGCTGTGGGAGTGATATAATGATGATAATTGTTCATAAGCAGGCGGCGAATGATTCCTCGGTGGTCCATGAGAGTGAGGCAAAACACCGTCTACAAGTCCTCCATGCAGCGTTCCTTGAGGTTGGCTTCTTGTCCAAGGTCAAGGGAGCAGAGAGCGAGTGCCCAATGCCAGTGAACTCGGCTTCCAGCTCTGGCGAGAAGAGAAAGGCGGATGACGTCCACCCAGAGGCTCCTTCTGCCGTGCGTCAGGAAAAGCCTGACAGTACTGGCCGCAACAGTGTTGTGGAGGAAAGAGAGCGCACCGCGCTCTTTGATGACAAGGCCGGGGACCCGCGCGAGTTCTTCGACACTATACAAGAAGATACCATTGAGCCCGTCAGGACAGTAATAACTGAGGTTCAGCCCGAGCAGCCACCAGGTGTTGAGGATGAGTGCCCGGTGCCCCCCACTGGAGTCGACAACCCCTATGGAAATCAAGTTGGCGACTTCAACGCCGTAGTACCTGAAGTTCAACCGGGGCAACCTGAGGTGGGGGAGGGCAGCAATGGAGTACCAAACTTTCTGGACCTGGACGACACCGAGAGCAGTCGTCATACAATCAAGGACCCCAACCACGGTGCTTTGAAGCGCCTCGAGAACTGGATGGACTCTGACAGCAACGACTATCCGACGCGCTCCGACGACAGTGCTATGCAGAATCCGGTGTTCGTGGAATACCAGACGCTCGTCGGACGTCCCAACGGCGGAGATTCGGTGGTCTCCGGACACCCGATGTTCGTTGGAGGCAACAACAGCGGATATCCGCCGGCCGCGGAGAACCCCGGGCCTGGGTTCGTCCGAGGCGTCGTAGGCGACAACAGCGTATATTCTGTCGGGTCGGCTGCCAAAATTCTTGAAGAAGCCTGCCCGATGTTCGCCGAAGACGGCCACAGGTATTTAGATGACATCAACATGGAGGAGCCTCTTATCGACATAGACTTTCCGCTGTCCCCGTTTGCCTCTTAATAATAGCAGCGAACAAATGCTTCCATGGGAAAGGAAAGAGCGAAATCTTGGAGATCAATTTTGGCCCTGGTTTGGTGGAACCTCTGGAAAGAAAGAAATGATAGAACATTCAGAAATATTTCTTGTCACCCCACACAACTATTTCTGAAGATTCAGGTCGAAGCAAAGGACTGGGTTGACGCTGGGCGTAAGCGTGCAATGGCTCTTATAGAGCGCCCCCTAGAACCAGACTGATATACTTCTGATGTATCTTTAACCCCAATCCTCCTTCTCTAATCTTGTGTTTGTAACTGTTTATTTCTTCTATACGCAATGAAAAGCAGTGGCCCTGCCTTTTCGTCAAAAAAAAAATAATAGCTGAGGTCGGTCTGAAATAACTGAAGCAATGGGTGTCTAGAGATTGGGGACGTGCCTTTTCCGAGAAGGCAGCGTGTTGTAGGTAGGCCCTGTTTAGATTGAATGTTTACTAAATACAGGTGAGCACATGAAAAATACGTTCAACCTAGACAGTGTCTTGGAGTGTGATGTTGAAGTTTTGCTGGCAGAAAGCATGAGTAGATCAATTGATGTACATTTAGTTGCGAAGATACTCATTGTAGTATATATGTGTTGTAAGTACAAACGAATAGATTATGTTGTACACGTGATGTACTCCCTCCGACTACCATTTTGGCCTCGTGGGAGATCAGGTGCACGGACCTCGCCAAAAGGAGATGTCATCTCCTGGTGCAACGTCTGGAACATATGGCGCGAGCTCCGCCCCTCCTCCTGTGGCCGGACCCTGGCTAGGTTTGAACCAATGCTCTGGCACGACAAGACCTTGCTTCAGGCCTGGAGTCTCTCTTTGAAGACCCCAAAAAGATGCGCCTGGTGCAAAAGTTCCTTATGTTCAAAAAATTAGCTCATGTTGGTGTATGATGTACTAGATACTTTTCTTTTGCTCTCTTGCTATCTTGCTCTTTGGAGAAGAGCGTAGATTACTGTAGAGTTTCTGCTGGGGCAGCATTTTGCTGTTTTATTCCCCGCGCCATGTAGCTTCGACAAAAAATTCTGTGGTCTCGTTATTGCAATGGAACCGGGGCGTGAAGCCCTTTTCCTCTAAAAAAATGTACTCCCTCCGATCCGAATTAATTGACGCAGCCTTTATACAATGCAAAATAGACATTGTATAAAGGCTGCGTCAATTAATTTGGATCACTGGGAGTAGTAAAAATATATCGATTTAGATTAGTAACGGTTCTGAAGAAGAGGGATCCTCCATGTTGCCTGTCGGATAGCTGCACCTCTGCAGACTCTCGCTTGCTGTCTTTCCCTGACCCTCATGTCTTCTGGATCTGTTCTCCTTTTTTGAAAAAATATGTCTTCTGAATCTGTATGGCTTGTACTTGTATGATGGAGGGAGTATTTGTAGTTGCTTGTTTGTCTTCTTTTTCTTGCGAGAAACCACAGTTTTGCCTCTGGGTTAGCTGAAACTTAAGCTACTGATCATCCAGATTCTAGGGCCGTCTTGTTCCCATTGATCATGTTGAGAAAACACTGTGATAGTGGGACATTTGTATCTTGAAAATTGAGAGCACAAAGTTATTCGGAGATAATGGTTTGCTTGAATTTAAATGTCAATTGCAAGTGGAAGCATATCACTTCTCATTTTGATTTTGGTGCTTCCATTGAGCTTAGGGCTTAAACCTCAAAAAATGAGTAACTGAACTGAACTTACTGTGTAAGTGTAGTTTCATGGAAATGATGCATAAGGTGAGGCCCTATGTAGTGCTTTTGTAGCATTGGTGATCGCTTTTTTTAAATATTTAAATGTGCGTCCATTTCCCAATTTCAAGGTTTATACTCAATGCAGCTAAACAGTTGGTACTAAAGAAGATTGGAAATGAAAGCTAGGAAAGGAACGCTTGCATTTTTGTAGTGTGATGTTCCCGCTGTTGTGGTGGTGTCCAGCAGGGCTTCATGGTTATAAAATCTTCTACCAGCTACAACTCTCAAAATTAACCAAATTAACCAATCTAGAGGAAAGTCACTTAATTGAAATACCAAGTAGATGAAATAAAGATATTCTGAAACTTGTAGCGATCAATTAGTACTTAAGGTACCTTTTACATTATTCTCCCAGCATACACCTCACGTCATGCATGGAATTTTATTGAATTGATGCCCAGAGCATGGACTCCAAAATCAACTTGTAAAATGGCAACAAATGGCTAGCACCGGCAGGGAAATTAGTAAAGTGGCGGCATTCTACTTTTGGAGACTGCACAACCACCAAAACCAACATTTCCAGGCCAAGTTTTCACTTCTTTTTTCGAAAAGGGGATAAACATATGCAAGCTGTACCCCTGGTTCTGAAATCTCCCGACCCATGGTTTGGGCATGCAGTAAAATATTTGCAGCTAAGTCCATTACAGTTACGATATTCCTCTCTATATATTGGCATAATTGCCTAATCTCTAGAAATACAATGTACAACGGTTAGTCACATACACCCGTAGGTCACGACCAGCTATCACCTCTGCCTGCTACATCTATTCAAGCTTCTGTCCAGTTTGCTTCCTTCGAGCTTCAGTAGCAAAGTTTCCCTTCCTCTTCATGGAGGCACTGAGCAGGACATCCGTCGACCAGCTATTGTCACTGCCTCGTGCCTACTACTCCAACTTGTGCTCAGTTGGCGCCTCTAGGCCTCTGCAGCAGAGCTTTCTTTTCTTTTTTTAGGGAGGGTGTTGACCATGAAAGCAGACTTGTGGTCCTTCGTTGCCAAACAGACTTGCCGTCCTACAGGTGGCGTAGAGCAGAGGTGTCGGCGGCGCGGTGTGTGTGCACGGACTGCGTGGTCGTGCGGGCCGGTGTGCTCCTGGGCGCCCAGATCTGGTTTCTTCTTGCAGCTCGCCTGGCCAACCGGCGGTTCCGTGGCCACGACCAGGGGGTCGGTGGTGGATGCAGTCGACGGGGATTGGCTATGGCGGTGGTGGGGTGGCAGCCGACAACGACCGGACTCCGGCTGTGCAGGTTCTTGAGGTGAGCTTCTGTGTCAACGAAGCCCCGTGCTAGTCCTAGTGGGGACGCTCGCCGTGGACTGGTAGGAGGGCGAGGAGGTCTCTGGCTGCAGGGCACAACGGCCAGCTTCGATGGAGATGACCCGGGACGGGATGCAACGATGATGGCGATGCCTTCAGGTGCCACTTCCGAAGGAGTCATCGGGAAGCTACTGTTGCGCTCTTATCTGTGTGCCCCGGGCAAAAGCCTCGGATCCATCTCTCGATTGGGCGACGATGGCGTTGTTGGGATATTCCCCACGGGCGAGACTCGGCCAGGCGAGACCCAGCCAAGGGAAGGCCCGGCCTGGAGGCATAATCCGGCCTAGGGCAAATCCGCCAAAGCCGAAGGGGCCCGGGTTGGATTGCATGAGGGGATAACTATGCGTCGGCTCTCTTCGGCCAGAACAGGGAAAGAAAGCTGGCTAGGAGAAGTCCAAATACCAGAAGAGCCGCCATACTTGGAAGGCACGGGATACTTAGTGTACGACTCCTAGTTTGGGTAAAACCTGAATTATGTTGTAAAACCAGGGGCCCGGCCAGTATATAGGGGGGGGGGGGGGGGGTTCTCTCGGTCGTCCAAGAGGACATAGTAGAATCTCTCAAATCACTGGTAGTGAAACAACACCCTTGTAATTGAGACCATCATCATCAATAGCAATCAACCAGGTGTAGACTTTTACCTCCGCCGTGAGAGGCCGAACCTGGGTAAACTCGCGTTTCTTGTTTCCGATCAACCCCGTGCAAGCCTTCACATAGCAGCAATGGCCTCACAACTTAGTTCTTCTATAAGGACATCTGCTGTGACAAAACCACGACAGGCGTCTCGACATCGTTTCTTCCCCTTGGGGGCGTTGTTGTTAGGAGCCACGTATATGTGGTTGGTAGCTTGATTTCTGGGTTGGAGTGTATTGTTGGATGTTGGTGTGCAGGGTGGTGGCGGTGAAAGTGATATGTGGCGGCGACCAATCCCTTGGCCACCTCGGTGCTGATGGTTGACCTATCTCTTGGGGGCTCGTGGTGGCGATGAGATCTCGGTGTTCAATGCCCTTCGACGGCGTCTGAGGTTTTGTTGCCTTGTATAGTGCTTTGGTTCTCTCTGTTTGTGATGGTGGCCGTGGTGTGGCCTAGAGGAGGTGCAGGGTTGTCTCGGCGAAACGTTGCCCTATGGCACGGTCTGTGGCTCTCTTTGTCGCTACATGGTTAGGCAGTGGGATGCCCTTCGATGATGGCTGCGACTTCCTAGCTCTTCAAGGTGCAGAGTGATTGCAGGGTAGATGGCAACATCCTCTCCACGTCTTCTTAGTGACGGATCTCCATTTGATTGATTCAACAAAGCTTGCTTCCGCTCTTCTCGGTCTAGCTAGTGGTGTTGGGTGCTAAGTTCTTGGTGTTGGCTGCTTGTCATGGCTCTTTTCTAGTAGTGTTGGTTCTCTCGGTCGTCCAAGAGGACATAATAGAATCTCTCAAATCACTGGTAGTGAAACAACACCCTTGTAATTGAGACCATCATCATCAATAGCAATCAACCAGGAGTAGACTATTACCTCCGCCGTGAGAGGCCGAACCTGGGTAAACTCGCGTTTCTTGTTTCTGATCAACCCCGTACAAGCCTTCACATAGCAGCAATGGCCTCACAACTTAGTTCTTCTATAAGGACATCTGCCGTGACAAAACCACGACAGGCGTCTCGACATCGTTTCTTCCCCTTGGGGGCGTTGTTGTTAGGAGCCACGTATATGTGGTTGGTAGCTTGATTTCTGGGTTGGAGTGTATTGTTGGATGTTGGTGTGCAGGGTGGTGGCAGTGAAAGTGATATGTGGCGGCGACCAATCCCTTGGCCACCTTGGTGCTGATGGTTGACCTATCTCTTGGGGGCTCGTGGTGGCGATGAGATCTCGGTGTTCAATGCCCTTCGACGGCATATGAGGTTTTGTTGCCTTGTATAGTGCTTTGGTTCTCTCCGTTTGTGATGGTGGCCGTGGTGTGGCCTAGAGGAGGTGCAGGGTTGTCTCGGCGAAACGTTGCCCTATGGCACGGTCTGTGGCTCTCTTTGTCGCTACATGGTTAGGCAGCGGGATGCCCTTCGATGATGGCTGCGACTTCCTAGCTCTTCAAGGTGTAGAGTGATTGCAGGGTAGATGGCAACATCCTCTCCACGTCTTCTTAGTGACGGATCTCCATTTGATTGATTCAACAAAGCTTGCTTCCGCTCTTCTCGGTCTAGCTAGTGGTGTTGGGTGCTAAGTTCTTGGTGTTGGCTGCTTGTCATAGCTCTTTTCTAGTAGTGTTGGTTCTCTCGGTCGTCCAAGAGGACATAATAGAATCTCTCAAATCACTGGTAGTGAAACAACACCCTTGTAATTGAGACCATCATCATCAATAGCAATCAACCAGGAGTAGACTTTTACCTCCGCCGTGAGAGGCCGAACCTGGGTAAACTCACGTTTCTTGTTTCTGATCAACTCCGTGCAAGCCTTCACATAGCAGCAATGGCCTCACAACTTAGTTCTTCTATAAGGACATCTGCCATGACAAAACCACGACAGGCGTCTCGACATCGTTTCTTCCCCTTGGGGGCGTTGTTGTTAGGAGCCACATATATGTGGTTGGTAGCTTGATTTCTGGGTTGGAGTGTATTGTTGGATGTTGGTGTGCAGGGTGGTGGCGGTGAAAGTGATATGTGCCGGCGACCAATCCCTTTGCCACCTCGGTGCTCATGGTTGACCTATCTCTTGGGGGCTCGTGGTGGCGATGAGATCTCGGTGTTCAATGCCCTTCGACGGCGTCTGAGGTTTTGTTGCCTTGTATAGTGCTTTGGTTCTCTCTGTTTGTGATGGTGGCCGTGGTGTGGCCTAGAGGAGGTGCAGGGTTGTGTCGGCGAAACGTTGCCCTATGGCACGGTCTGTGGCTCTCTTTGTCGCTACATGGTTAGGCAGTGGCATGCCCTTCGATGATGGCTGCGACTTCCTAGCTCTTCAAGGTGCAGAGTGATTGCAGGGTAGATGGCAACATCCTCTCCACATCTTCTTAGTGACGGATCTCCATTTGATTGATTCAACAAAGCTTGCTTCCGCTCTTCTCGGTCTAGCTAGTGGTGTTGGGTGCTAGTTCTTGGTGTTGGCTGCTTGTCATGGCTCTTTTCTAGTAGTGTTGGTTCTCTCGGTCGTCCAAGAGGACATAATAGAATATCTCAAATCACTGGTAGTGAAACAACACCCTTGTAATTGAGACCATCATCATCAATAGCGATCAACCAGGAGTAGACTTTTACCTCCGCCGTGAGAGGCCGAACCTGGGTAAACTCGCGTTTCTTGTTTCTGATCAACCCCGTGCAAACCTTCACATAGCAGCAATGGCCTCACAACTTAGTTCTTCTATAAGGACATCTGCCGTGACAAAACGACGACAGGTGTCTCGACATCGTTTCTTCCCCTTGGGGGCGTTGTTGTTAGGAGCCACGTATATGTGGTTGGTAGCTTGATTTCTGGGTTGGAGTGTATTGTTGGATGTTGGTGTGCAGGGTGGTGGCGGTGAAAGTGATATGTGGCGGCGACCAATCCCTTGGCCACCTCGGTGCTGATGGTTGACCTATCTCTTGGGGGCTCGTGGTGGCGATGAGATCTCGGTGTTCAATGCCCTTCGACGGCGTCTGAGGTTTTGTTGCCTTGTATAGTGCTTTGGTTCTCTCTGTTTGTGATGGTGGCCGTGGTGTGGCCTAGAGGAGGTGCAGGGTTGTCTCGGCGAAACGTTGCCCTATGGCACGGTCTGTGGCTCTCTTTGTCGCTACATGGTTAGGCAGTGGGATGCCTTTCGATGATGGCTGCGACTTCCTAGCTCTTCAATGTGCAGAGTGATTGCAGGGTAGATGGCAACATCCTCTCCACGTCTTCTTAGTGACGGATCTCCATTTGATTGATTCAACAAAGCTTGCTTCCGCTCTTCTTGGTCTAGCTAGTGGTGTTGGGTGCTAAGTTCTTGGTGTTGGCTGCTTGTCATAGCTCTTTTCTAGTAGTGTTGGTTCTCTCGGTCGTCCAAGAGGACATAATAGAATCTCTCAAATCACTGGTAGTGAAACAACACCCTTGTAATTGAGACCATCATCATCAATAGCAATCAACCAGGAGTAGACTTTTACCTCCGCCGTGAGAGGCCGAACCTGGGTAAACTCGCGTTTCTTGTTTCTGATCAACCCCGTGCAAGCCTTCACATAGAAGCAATGGCCTCACAACTTAGTTCTTCTATAAGGACATCTGCCGTGACAAAACCACGACAGGCGTCTCGACATCGTTTCTTCCCCTTGGGGGCGTTGTTGTTAGGAGCCACGTATATGTGGTTGGTAGCTTGATTTCTGGGTTGGAGTGTATTGTTGGATGTTGGTGTGCAGGGTGGTGGCGGTGAAAGTGATATGTGGCGGCGACCAATCCCTTGGCCACCTCGGTGCTGATGGTTGACCTATCTCTTGGGGGCTCGTGGTGGCGATGAGATCTCGGTGTTCAATGCCCTTCGACGGCGTCTGAGGTTTTGTTGCCTTGTATAGTGCTTTGGTTCTCTCTGTTTGTGATGGTGGCCGTGGTGTGGCCTAGAGGAGGTGCAGGGTTGTCTCGGCGAAACGTTGCCCTATGGCACGGTCTGTGGCTCTCTTTGTCGCTACATGGTTAGGCAGTGGGATGCCCTTCGATGATGGCTGCGACTTCCTAGCTCTTCAATGTGCAGAGTGATTGCAGGGTAGATGGCAACATCCTCTCCACGTCTTCTTAGTGACGGATCTCCATTTGATTGATTCAACAAAGCTTGCTTCCGCTCTTCTCGGTCTAGCTAGCGGTGTTGGGTGCTAAGTTCTTGGTGTTGGCTGCTTGTCATAGCTCTTTTCTAGTAGTGTTGGTTCTCTCGGTCGTCCAAGAGGACATAATAGAATCTCTCAAATCACTGGTAGTGAAACAACACCCTTGTAATTGAGACCATCATCATCAATAGCAATCAACCAGGAGTAGACTTTTACCTCCGCCGTGAGAGGCCGAACCTGGGTAAACTCGCGTTTCTTGTTTCTGATCAACCCCGTGCAAGCCTTCACATAGCAGCAATGGCCTCACAACTTAGTTCTTCTATAAGGACATCTGCCGTGACAAAACGATGACAGGCGTCTCGACATCATTTCTTCCCCTTGGGGGCGTTGTTGTTAGGAGCCACGTATATGTGGTTGGTAGCTTGATTTCTGGGTTGGAGAGTATTGTTGGATGTTGGTGTGCAGGGTGGTGGCGGTGAAAGTGATATGTGGAGGCGACCAATCCCTTGGCCACCTCGGTGCTGATGGTTGACCTATCTCTTGGGGGCTCGTGGTGGCGATGAGATCTCGGTGTTCAATGCCCTTCGACGGCGTCTGAGGTTTTGTTGCCTTGTATAATGCTTTGGTTCTCTCTGTTTGTGATGGTGGCCGTGGTGTGGCCTAGAGGAGGTGCAGGGTTGTGTCGGCGAAACGTTGCCCTATGGCACGGTTTGTGGCTACATGGTTAGGAAGGAGGATGCCCTTCGATGATGGCTGCGACTTCCTAGCTCTTATAGGTGCAGAGTGATTGCAGGGTAGATGGCAACATCCTCTCCACGTCTTCTTAGTGACGGATCTCCATTTGATTGATTCAACAAAGCTTGCTTCCGCTCTTCTCGGTCTAGCTAGTGGTGTTGGGTGCTAAGTTCTTGGTGTTGGCTGCTTGTCATAGCTCTTTTCTAGTAGTGTTGGTTCTCTCGGTCGTCCAAGAGGACATAATAGAATCTCTCAAATCACTGGTAGTGAAACAACACCCTTGTAATTGAGACCATCATCATCAATAGCAATCAACCAGGAGTAGACTTTTACCTCCGCCGTGAGAGGCCGAACCTGGGTAAACTCACGTTTCTTGTTTCTGATCAACCCCGTGCAAGCCTTCACATAGCAGCAATGGCCTCACAACTTAGTTCTTCTATAAGGACATCTGCCGTGACAAAACGACGACAGGCGTCTCGACATCGTTTCTTCCCCTTGGGGGCGTTGTTGTTAGGAGCCACGTATATGTGGTTGGTAGCTTGATTTCTGGGTTGGAGTGTATTGTTGGATGTTGGTGTGCAGGGTGGTGGCGGTGAAAGTGATATGTGGCGGCGACCAATCCCTTGGCCACCTCGGTGCTGATGGTTGACCTATCTCTTGGGGGCTCGTGTTGGCGATGAGATCTCGGTTTTCAATGCCCTTCGACGGCGTCTGATGTTTTGTTGCCTTGTATAGTGCTTTGGTTCTCTCTGTTTGTGATGGTGGCCGTGGTGTGGCCTAGAGGAGGTGCAGGGTTGTCTCGGCGAAACGTTGCCCTATGGCACGGTCTGTGGCTCTCTTTGTCGCTACATGGTTAGGCAGTGGGATGCCCTTCGATGATGGCTGCGACTTCCTAGCTCTTCAAGGTGCAGAGTGATTGCAGGGTAGATGGCAACATCCTCTCCACGTCTTCTTAGTGACGGATCTCCATTTGATTGATTCAACAAAGCTTGCTTCCGCTCTTCTCGGTCTAGCTAGTGGTGTTGGGTGCTAAGTTCTTAGTGTTGGCTGCTTGTCATAGCTCTTTTCTAGTAGTGTTGGTTCTCTCGGTCGTCCAAGAGGACATAATAGAATCTCTCAAATCACTGGTAGTGAAACAACACCCTTGTAATTGAGACCATCATCATCAATAGCAATCAACCAGGAGTAGACTTTTACCTCCGCCGTGAGAGGCCGAACCTGGGTAAACTCGCGTTTCTTGTTTCTGATCAACCCCGTGCAAGCCTTCACATAGAAGCAATGGCCTCACAACTTAGTTCTTCTATAAGGACATCTGCCGTGACAAAACCACGACAGGCGTCTCGACATCGTTTCTTCCCCTTGGGGGCGTTGTTGTTAGGAGCCACGTATATGTGGTTGGTAGCTTGATTTCTGGGTTGGAGTGTATTGTTGGATGTTGGTGTGCAGGGTGGTGGCGGTGAAAGTGATATGTGGCGGCGACCAATCCCTTGGCCACCTCGGTGCTGATGGTTGACCTATCTCTTGGGGGCTCGTGGTGGCGATGAGATCTCGGTGTTCAATGCCCTTCGACGGCGTATGATGTTTTGTTGCCTTGTATAGTGCTTTGGTTCTCTCTGTTTGTGATGGTGGCCGTGGTGTGGCCTAGAGGAGGTGCAGGGTTGTCTCGGCGAAACGTTGCCCTATGGCACGGTCTGTGGCTCTCTTTGTCACTACATGGTTAGGCAGTGGGATGCCCTTCGATGATGGCTGCGACTTCCTAGCTCTTCAAGGTGCAGAGTGATTGCAGGGTAGATGGCAACATCCTCTCCACGTCTTCTTAGTGACGGATCTCCATTTGATTGATTCAACAAAGCTTGCTTCCGCTCTTCTCGGTCTAGCTAGTGGTGTTGGGTGCTAAGTTCTTGGTGTTGGCTGCTTGTCATGGCTCTTTTCTAGTAGTGTTGGTTCTCTCGGTCGTCCAAGAGGACATAATAGAATCTCTCAAATCACTGGTAGTGAAACAACACCCTTGTAATTGAGACCATCATCATCAATAGCAATCAACCAGGAGTAGACTATTACCTCCGCCGTGAGAGGCCGAACCTGGGTAAACTCGCGTTTCTTGTTTCTGATCAACCCCGTACAAGCCTTCACATAGCAGCAATGGCCTCACAACTTAGTTCTTCTATAAGGACATCTGCCGTGACAAAACCACGACAGGCGTCTCGACATCGTTTCTTCCCCTTGGGGGCGTTGTTGTTAGGAGCCACGTATATGTGGTTGGTAGCTTGATTTCTGGGTTGGAGTGTATTGTTGGATGTTGGTGCGCAGGGTGGTGGCAGTGAAAGTGATATGTGGCGGCGACCAATCCCTTGGCCACCTTGGTGCTGATGGTTGACCTATCTCTTGGGGGCTCGTGGTGGCGATGAGATCTCGGTGTTCAATGCCCTTCGACGGCATATGAGGTTTTGTTGCCTTGTATAGTGCTTTGGTTCTCTCTGTTTGTGATGGTGGCCGTGGTGTGGCCTAGAGGAGGTGCAGGGTTGTCTCGGCGAAACGTTGCCCTATGGCACGGTCTGTGGCTCTCTTTGTCGCTACATGGTTAGGCAGTGGGATGCCCTTCGATGATGGCTGCGACTTCCTAGCTCTTCAAGGTGTAGAGTGATTGCAGGGTAGATGGCAACATCCTCTCCACGTCTTCTTAGTGACAGATCTCCATTTGATTGATTCAACAAAGCTTGCTTCCGCTCTTCTCGGTCTAGCTAGTGGTGTTGGGTGCTAAGTTCTTGGTGTTGGCTGCTTGTCATAGCTCTTTTCTAGTAGTGTTGGTTCTCTCGGTCGTCCAAGAGGACATAATAGAATCTCTCAAATCACTGGTAGTGAAACAACACCCTTGTAATTGAGACCATCATCATCAATAGCAATCAACCAGGAGTAGACTTTTACCTCCGCCGTGAGAGGCCGAACCTGGGTAAACTCACGTTTCTTGTTTCTGATCAACTCCGTGCAAGCCTTCACATAGCAGCAATGGCCTCACAACTTAGTTCTTCTATAAGGACATCTGCCATGACAAAACCACGACAGGCGTCTCGACATCGTTTCTTCCCCTTGGGGGCGTTGTTGTTAGGAGCCACATATATGTGGTTGGTAGCTTGATTTCTGGGTTGGAGTGTATTGTTGGATGTTGGTGTGCAGGGTGGTGGCGGTGAAAGTGATATGTGCCGGCGACCAATCCCTTGGCCACCTCGGTGCTCATGGTTGACCTATCTCTTGGGGGCTCGTGGTGGCGATGAGATCTCGGTGTTCAATGCCCTTCGACGGCGTCTGAGGTTTTGTTGCCTTGTATAGTGCTTTGGTTCTCTCTGTTTGTGATGGTGGCCGTGGTGTGGCCTAGAGGAGGTGCAGGGTTGTCTCGGCGAAACGTTGCCCTATGGCACGGTCTGTGGCTCTCTTTGTCGCTACATGGTTAGGCAGTGGCATGCCCTTCGATGATGGCTGCGACTTCCTAGCTCTTCAAGGTGCAGAGTGATTGCAGGGTAGATGGCAACATCCTCTCCACATCTTCTTAGTGACGGATCTCCATTTGATTGATTCAACAAAGCTTGCTTCCGCTCTTCTCGGTCTAGCTAGTGGTGTTGGGTGCTAGTTCTTGGTGTTGGCTGCTTGTCATGGCTCTTTTCTAGTAGTGTTGGTTCTCTCGGTCGTCCAAGAGGACATAATAGAATCTCTCAAATCGCTGGTAGTGAAACAACACCCTTGTAATTGAGACCATCATCATCAATAGCGATCAACCAGGAGTAGACTTTTACCTCCGCCGTGAGAGGCCGAACCTGGGTAAACTCGCGTTTCTTGTTTCTGATCAACCCCGTGCAAACCTTCATATAGCAGCAATGGCCTCACAACTTAGTTCTTCTATAAGGACATCTGCCGTGACAAAACGACGACAGGCGTCTCGACATCGTTTCTTCCCCTTGGGGGCGTTGTTGTTAGGAGCCACGTATATGTGGTTGGTAGCTTGATTTCTGGGTTGGAGTGTATTGTTGGATGTTGGTGTGTAGGGTGGTGGCGGTGAAAGTGATATGTGGCGGCGACCAATCCCTTGGCCACCTCGGTGCTGATGGTTGACCTATCTCTTGGGGGCTCGTGGTGGCGATGAGATCTCGGTGTTCAATGCCCTTCGACGGCGTCTGAGGTTTTGTTGCCTTGTATAGTGCTTTGGTTCTCTCTGTTTGTGATGGTGGCCGTGGTGTGGCCTAGAGGAGGTGCAGGGTTGTCTCGGCGAAACGTTGCCCTATGGCACGGTCTGTGGCTCTCTTTGTCGCTACATGGTTAGGCAGTGGGATGCCCTTCGATGATGGCTGCGACTTCCTAGCTCTTCAATGTGCAGAGTGATTGCAGGGTAGATGGCAACATCCTCTCCACGTCTTCTTAGTGACGGATCTCCATTTGATTGATTCAACAAAGCTTGCTTCCGCTCTTCTCGGTCTAGCTAGTGGTGTTGGGTGCTAAGTTCTTGGTGTTGGCTGCTTGTCATAGCTCTTTTCTAGTAGTGTTGGTTCTCTCGGTCGTCCAAGAGGACATAATAGAATCTCTCAAATCACTGGTAGTGAAACAACACCCTTGTAATTGAGACCATCATCATCAATAGCAATCAACCAGGAGTAGACTTTTACCTCCGCCGTGAGAGGCCGAACCTGGGTAAACTCGCGTTTCTTGTTTCTGATCAACCCCGTGCAAGCCTTCACATAGAAGCAATGGCCTCACAACTTAGTTCTTCTATAAGGACATCTGCCGTGACAAAACCACGACAGGCGTCTCGACATCGTTTCTTCCCCTTGGGGGCGTTGTTGTTAGGAGCCACGTATATGTGGTTGGTAGCTTGATTTCTGGGTTGGAGTGTATTGTTGGATGTTGGTGTGCAGGGTGGTGGCGGTGAAAGTGATATGTGGCGGCGACCAATCCCTTGGCCACCTCGGTGCTGATGGTTGACCTATCTCTTGGGGGCTCGTGGTGGCGATGAGATCTCGGTGTTCAATGCCCTTCGACGGCGTCTGAGGTTTTGTTGCCTTGTATAGTGCTTTGGTTCTCTCTGTTTGTGATGGTGGCCGTGGTGTGGCCTAGAGGAGGTGCAGGGTTGTCTCGGCGAAACGTTGCCCTATGGCACGGTCTGTGGCTCTCTTTGTCGCTACATGGTTAGGCAGTGGGATGCCCTTCGATGATGGCTGCGACTTCCTAGCTCTTCAATGTGCAGAGTGATTGCAGGGTAGATGGCAACATCCTCTCCACGTCTTCTTAGTGACGGATCTCCATTTGATTGATTCAACAAAGCTTGCTTCCGCTCTTCTCGGTCTAGCTAGTGGTGTTGGGTGCTAAGTTCTTGGTGTTGGCTGCTTGTCATAGCTCTTTTCTAGTAGTGTTGGTTCTCTCGGTCGTCCAAGAGGACATAATAGAATCTCTCAAATCACTGGTAGTGAAACAACACCCTTGTAATTGAGACCATCATCATCAATAGCAATCAACCAGGAGTAGACTTTTACCTCCGCCGTGAGAGGCCGAACCTGGGTAAACTCGCGTTTCTTGTTTCTGATCAACCCCGTGCAAGCCTTCACATAGCAGCAATGGCCTCACAACTTAGTTCTTCTATAAGGACATCTGCCGTGACAAAACCACGACAGGCGTCTCGACATCGTTTCTTCCCCTTGGGGGCGTTGTTGTTAGGAGCCACGTATATGTGGTTGGTAGCTTGATTTCTGGGCTGGAGAGTATTGTTGGATGTTGGTGTGCAGGGTGGTCGCGTGATATGTGGAGGCGACCAATCCCTTGGCCACCTCGGTGCTGATGGTTGACCTATCTCTTGGGGGCTCGTGGTGGTGATGAGATCTCGGTGTTCAATGCCCTTCGACGGCGTCTGAGGTTTTGTTGCCTTGTATAGTGCTTTGGTTCTCTCTGTTTGTGATGGTGGCCGTGGTGTGGCCTAGAGGAGGTGCAGGGTTGTCTCGGCGAAACGTTGCCCTATGGCACGGTTTGTGGCTCTCTTTGTCGCTACATGGTTAGGAAGTAGGATGCCCTTCGATGATGGCTGCGACTTCCTAGCTCTTATAGGTGCAGAGTGATTGCAGGGTAGATGGCAACATCCTCTCCACGTCTTCTTAGTGACGGATCTCCATTTGATTGATTCAACAAAGCTTGCTTCCGCTCTTCTCGGTCTAGCTAGTGGTGTTGGGTGCTAAGTTCTTGGTGTTGGCTGCTTGTCATAGCTCTTTTCTAGTAGTGTTGGTTCTCTCGGTCGTCCAAGAGGACATAATAGAATCTCTCAAATCACTGGTAGTGAAACAACACCCTTGTAATTGAGACCATCATCATCAATAGCAATCAACCAGGAGTAGACTTTTACCTCCGCCGTGAGAGGCCGAACCTGGGTAAACTCGCGTTTCTTGTTTCTGATCAACCCCGTGCAAGCCTTCACATAGCAGCAATGGCCTCACAACTTAGTTCTTCTATAAGGACATCTGCCGTGACAAAACGACGACAGGCGTCTCGACATCGTTTCTTCCCCTTGGGGGCGTTGTTGTTAGGAGCCACGTATATGTGGTTGGTAGCTTGATTTCTGGGTTGGAGTGTATTGTTGGATGTTGGTGTGCAGGGTGGTGGCGGTGAAAGTGATATGTGGCGGCGACCAATCCCTTGGCCACCTCGGTGCTGATGGTTGACCTATCTCTTGGGGGCTCGTGGTGGCGATGAGATCTCGGTGTTCAATGCCCTTCGACGGCGTCTGAGGTTTTGTTGCCTTGTATAGTGCTTTGGTTCTCTCTGTTTGTGATGGTGGCCGTGGTGTGGCCTAGAGGAGGTGTAGGGTTGTCTCGGCGAAACGTTGCCCTATGGCACGGTCTGTGGCTCTCTTTGTCGCTACATGGTTAGGCAGTGGGATGCCCTTCGATGATGGCTGCGACTTCCTAGCTCTTCAAGGTGCAGAGTGATTGCAGGGTAGATGGCAACATCCTCTCCACGTCTTCTTAGTGACGGATCTCCATTTGATTGATTCAACAAAGCTTGCTTCCGCTCTTCTCGGTCTAGCTAGTGGTGTTGGGTGCTAAGTTCTTAGTGTTGGCTGCTTGTCATAGCTCTTTTCTAGTAGTGTTGGTTCTCTCGGTCGTCCAAGAGGACATAATAGAATCTCTCAAATCACTGGTAGTGAAACAACACCCTTGTAATTGAGACCATCATCATCAATAGCAATCAACCAGGAGTAGACTTTTACCTCCGCCGTGAGAGGCCGAACCTGGGTAAACTCGCGTTTCTTGTTTCTGATCAACCCCGTGCAAGCCTTCACATAGAAGCAATTGCCTCACAACTTAGTTCTTCTATAAGGACATCTGCCGTGACAAAACCACGACAGGCGTCTCGACATCGTTTCTTCCCCTTGGGGGCGTTGTTGTTAGGAGCCACGTATATGTGGTTGGTAGCTTGATTTCTGGGTTGGAGTGTATTGTTGGATGTTGGTGTGCAGGGTGGTGGCGGTGAAAGTGATATGTGGCGGCGACCAATCCCTTGGCCACCTCGGTGCTGATGGTTGACCTATCTCTTGGGGGCTCGTGGTGGCGATGAGATCTCGGTGTTCAATGCCCTTCGACGGCGTATGATGTTTTGTTGCCTTGTATAGTGCTTTGGTTCTCTCTGTTTGTGATGGTGGCCGTGGTGTGGCCTAGAGGAGGTGCAGGGTTGTCTCGGCGAAACGTTGCCCTATGGCACGGTCTGTGGCTCTCTTTGTCGCGACATGGTTAGGAAGTGGGATGCCCTTCGATGATGGCTGCGACTTCCTAGCTCTTCAAGGTGTAGAGTGATTGCAGGGTAGATGGCAACATCCTCTCCACGTCTTCTTAGTGACGGATCTCCATTTGATTGATTCAACAAAGCTTGCTTCCGCTCTTCTCGGTCTAGCTAGTGGTGTTGGGTGCTAAGTTCTTGGTGTTGGCTGCTTGTCATAGCTCTTTTCTAGTAGTGTTGGTTCTCTCGGTCGTCCAAGAGGACATAATAGAATCTCTCAAATCACTGGTAGTGAAACAACACCCTTGTAATTGAGACCATCATCATCGATAGCAATCAACCAGAGTAGACTTTTACCTCCGCCGTGTGAGGCCGAACTTGGGTAAACTCACGTTTCTTGTTTCTGATCAACCCCGTGCAAGCCTTCACATAGCAGCAATGGCCTCACAACTTAGTTCTTCTATAAGGACATCTGCCGTGACAAAACGACGACAGGCGTCTCGACATCGTTTCTTCCCCTTGGGGGCGTTGTTGTTAGGAGCCACGTATATGTGGTTGGTAGCTTGATTTCTGGGTTGGAGTGTATTGTTGGATGTTGGTGTGCAGGGTGGTGGCGGTGAAAGTGATATGTGGCGGCGACCAATCCCTTGGCCACCTCGGTGCTGATGGTTGACCTATCTCTTGGGGGCTCGTGGTGGCGATGAGATCTCGGTGTTCAATGCCCTTCGACGGCGTCTGAGGTTTTGTTGCCTTGTATAGTGCTTTGGTTCTCTCTGTTTGTGATGGTGGCCGTGGTGTGGCCTAGAGGAGGTGCAGGGTTGTCTCGGCGAAACGTTGCCCTATGGCACGATCTGTGGCTCTCTTTGTCGCTACATGGTTAGGCAGTGGGATGCCCTTCGATGATGGCTGCGACTTCCTAGCTCTTCAAGGTGCAGAGTGATTGCAGGGTAGATGGCAACATCCTCTCCACGTCTTCTTAGTGACGGATCTCCATTTGATTGATTCAACAAAGCTTGCTTCCGCTCTTCTCGGTCTAGCTAGTGGTGTTGGGTGCTAAGTTCTTGGTGTTGGCTGCTTGTCATAGCTCTTTTCTAGTTCTTCTTCTGTTCTTTCTTGTGCCTTCTTGTGTGTGTTGGATGCTAATTGGTGTACCTGATGTCTTCTATTTTACTCTTATATATAATGAAAATGGTTCACGACGGCCTTAGCATCATAAAAAAAATCGACCGAGAAAATTTGCAAAATCGACAAATACTTTTCTATGGAAGGCAATTAGATTAAGCCCTTAACGGGCTGCTGGAATTTCCTTGCGGCATAACACTATGGGGAGTATCGGACACACACCTGCAAACAATATTTTAAATCTGTGAAAATTTTAAAAATTCACAAACTTTTTAGAATTTGTGAACCATCTTCCTAATTCGCAAACATTTTAAATCCTTAAAAAATCTAATTTATGAATTATTTTAATTTTTGATTAAAAAAACTATTTTTGGAATCTTTTTATAATTTACAAATATTTTTATCTATGAACATTGTTTTTTCTGGTATTTAATAGTATAAAAAAGGCAAAATAAAGGAAATGACAAATACGTACGCAAACCGGCGATCCTATTCCGCACGCCCTTAGAGGCGACACGCA
Organism: Triticum urartu; assembly: GCF_056163025.1. Classification (NCBI taxonomy): domain Eukaryota; kingdom Viridiplantae; phylum Streptophyta; class Magnoliopsida; order Poales; family Poaceae; genus Triticum; species Triticum urartu. Next base: position 603,471,278 of record NC_141876.1, read on the forward strand.
AGCGCTCACGCTATACGAGCCAAGCTCATTCAAGGTTTCCTCCATATCGGGTTTGGAGAACTTTCCCGCAACCGGTTTTTCCTTTTCTTTTTCTTTCGGTCTTTCTTTTTCCCTTCCTTTTTTTTTCTTTTCTTCTTTTTCTTCTGTTATTTTATTTGTTCCTTTGTATTTAAAAATATATAAAAATTCTAAAATTCAGTATTTTATATGAAATTCCGGAAGAACATTTGAAATTGGTGAACTTTTTGAATTTCAGGTTTTTTCTAATTTTAAGAATGTTTTCAAAATTTATAAAATATTTTCACAGTTGGAAATTTTCTTACAATTTCTGAAACAATTTTGAATTGTGAACATTTTATGAATTCATGAAAACATATTTGAAATAGTGAACAATTTGCGAATTCGTAAACATTTTTGAAAGTCAGGAACATTTTCTGAGATCGTGAAAAAAAAATTGACTTCCCAATTTTTCTAAATTTAGACATCATAATTAGCGCATGTGATTAATGGCCGGGCCCAATATGCATTATGCAGCGAGGAAACTTCGGCGCTAGCCCATTAATCACGTCAGTGTATGATCGCGCAGGTAGTGCTCGAAGCGCGCGCCGTCTATTTCTTGCACTTGCTAATTGTCCATGCGTTGCAATGGGGCCACACTAACTTTGGAAGTTAAATATTAATCACATTAATAATACATTTAGTATTCTCATACATATCAAGTAGCATTGGCAACCTTTTTTACCATCAAATCCTCACACACACTCTATGTCTCCCTCTCCCTCCCTCTTCCACTCTCTCTCTCTCTCTCTCTCTCTCACACACACACACGCACGCACGCACGCACGCACGCACGCACGCACACACACACACACACACACCTTATTGGGTGCGGAACCATAACCCATCTATGCTATTTCCTACCTAGTGCAACCAATTTCTCAAGCCTTCAATTCCCTGCATCTATTAATTTGATACCCAGTTATACAAATACTAATTCTCAGTTGTATTTAGGAAAAAATATACATACGATCCCGTGCAGAATTTTCTGTTTTCTTGATTGACAATTTCTCATATTTGACATCCACCTTATTCATGTAGTGCATGACAATATGGTATTATATTTGCCACCACAACTGAGGGAATTAATTTCATGTAAATCGGCCAGCCATAGCTCCATGACAAACAATATATCTAAATTATCAGTGTTATTTTTACGTAATATGGATTATTTATACTATTTCTTGAATGTGTTCAAACTATTACTTGAACTTGCTACCATCAAATGATATCTAAAATTTCTCTCTCTCTCTCTCTCACACACACACACTGTTGATAGTATAATTTGGCTACTTAGTATATGATGAGCCAAATTAAATCAATGGTTTATCAAGCTGATCGGTTAATGAATTGTTAAAGTATTGCCACAGGAAGTTTCATGGAAGGTGAGGATACAAGTTTATGAAGAATCATATGGTATACTGAGCCATGGGCGTCCTGCATGCATGGGCTATATTTCTACGTATGGGAAAAAGTATGCTTAGAACTGATGACCATTATCAAGTTTGATTTGCGACATTGCTGGAATATTTAAATATTTTCCTTGTAGGCTCAAGGTAGTTGTACGTATTGTTTAGTGTGATTGCGACGTGGCCAAAATATTTCATTCGTATATGGCAAGGAATGCTTACGTGAGTTGGCTCAAGAGGGATTGCCATGATGCAAAGTGCTATGCATGGTAACCGAATCAAGGAAAGACATATTAGTCCTGATCGATTTAGTGTTAGAGTTTTGTTATTGTGCGCCAATGTCTTCCTGTATACGTCAAAGTCTAGCGTTAAGGCCACGGCCGATTGGAAAACCCCGGCAATTGATGTATCAATACAAATTCTATTTTCACGTACGTCTATTTTCTGTCGCTACTTCCTGCCTAGCCCTAGCAGCCCTAGGGTTTGGTGATCTTTGCCGTTTTGCGCTGAAAAACGGCCGGTTCTTCTCCACGAAAGCGAGGAAATCTTCGTTGCTTTTCTCGTAAAGCAATTGTTCGTCGTCACGAAAGCACGACAAATATCCTAATGTTGCGCGGCCATTTCACGTGCCAACACAATTGACGACTCCGTTAGGGACGAGAAAAAGAAGAGGTACACGACGAGTACCGAGTCCAAGAATGGGAGCGACATCGACCCGGAGAACGTCATCGCCTTCACACTTGACGATCTGTCGGAAGATGATCGGCGCGAGGTTGAAGAGGAGCTTGAGAAAGAAAATGTTGAGAGGTTGAAGCTGAAGTTGGCTGGATACGCGAAGACGAGGAACGACGTCGTCAAAAAGGTAGTTCTGAGCCCTTCCGATGCGTTCAACCCTCAGGTAAAAAACTCAACCGAAGAAATTGCTCATCTAATTGATGTGTCCGTAGCTAGTAAATATGGTTCTGATATGAAAAATACGGCACGTACAATTACTCGAGTAGTAGCTAATAGACTTGAAGAATTTAAGGTGCAGTTTAATAAAGATCTTGAAAATTGTCTACCTGGTCATGTAAGCTCATTAGTGCTGCAAGTCAATGATGAGTATTCTGGAAAAATACCGATGCCACAAGACAGTAGCAGATTTAACAATTTGCCAAGTAATATACATACGCCTAGTGCATCGGCTAATGCTATGCAGCCTCACGTCCCTTTAAATAATAATCTGGATGGCTGAGACTATGTTGGGAGTTCGGCTAATAATTTTGTTCCTAGTACTACTACTCCTATTGTTTCGACTTCGGTTCCAGAAAATCACAATAGTAATAACCGAAGTTTTGGGTTTAATTCTAATATGCAGCAGCCTAGTTATCAGACAGTGGCATATAGTACGCCACCACTGCCGCCTTTAGGTACCGCGGTTCCTTATGGGCCGGTACCGGATTCATATTTTAGTAGGTCTTCGTTGCAAACTTCACATGCTCCAATTTCTTTGCCAGAATTTCCGCCACATGCTTGTGTTCCATCTGCTCCACAAGCCAGTTCTCTATAGCCCAATGATAGTTTTAAAGATCAACTTGCTAGCATACTTAGAGAATTTGGTTTAGAACCTAAGGGTAGGGCATGTGCATATCAAAAACCATACCCTGATTACTTTGACTCAACACCATATCCTTATGGTTTTAGAATTCCAGATTTTGTTAAATTCAAAGGGGAAGATGGTAGATCTACTTTTGAGCATATAGGACAATTTTTAGCACAATGCAGTAAGGTCGGCACATCGGATGTTTTTAGATTAAAATTATTTCCTTTATCTCTATCCGGTACTGCATTTACTTGGTTTACATCGCTTGCTCCTAATTCTATTTCAACATGGGCATAATTGGAGCAAAAATTTCATGAGTATTTTTATAGCGGTGAAACAGAACTTCGGCTTTCAGATTTAACTATGGGTAGGCAAAAATATAATGAGCATGTTCATGATTATATTTGGAGGTTTAGGGATGTCAAAAACCGATGTTTCAGCTTGACTATAGCCAAAAAGGACTTAGCCCATCTTGCCTTTTCGGGTCTACTCGCTCATATTAAGCATAAACTAGAAGGGAAAGAATTTTTAGACAAAGTTTTGCAGAAGACTTTGCGCAGGAAAACCGGGCTAAGGAAATTAAACAATATAGCCGGTTTAAAGATAATAGAAATAAAGAGAAAGATAAGCATGCGGTTAATGCCTTAGATTATGATAGTGATTCGGCTAGTGAGGATGATATTAATATATGTGTAGTCGAATGGGTTCAAGCGCCAAATTCAAAACCTTTTGCATGTTCTGCTTTGAAACCTACACTTGCTAGAAGAGACGGAATTAAATATACTTTTGATGTAAGCAAGTGTGATAGAATTTTTGATATGTTACTGCAAAATAAATTAATTAGAGTGAGGAAGGGTCATGTAATTGTTGGGGAACGTAGTAATTTCAAAAATTTTCCTACGCACACGCAAGATCATGGTGATGCATAGCAACGAGAGGGGAGAGTGTTGTCTACGTACCAACGCAGACCGACTGCGGAAGCGATCACACAACGTAGAGGAAGTAGTCGTACGTCTTCTTCCCGATCCGACCGATCCAAGCACCGTTACTCCGGCACCTCCGAGTTCTTGGCACACGTACAGCTCGATGACGATCCTCGGGCTCCGATCCAGCAAAGCGTCGAGGAAGAGTTCCGTCAGCACGACGGCGTGATGACGATCTTGATGTACTACTGACGCAGGGCTTCGCCTAAGCACTGCAACAATATGATCGAGGTGGAATTTGGTGGCAGGGGGCACCGCACACGGCTAAGGAACGATCACCAAGGATCAACTTGTGTGTCTAGAGGTGCCCCCTGCCCCCGTATATAAAGGATCCAAGGGGGAGGGGTGCGCCGGCTAGGGAGAGGGCGCAGGAGGAGTCCTACTCCCACCGGGAGTAGGACTCCCCCCCCTCAATCCTATTCCAACTAGGATTCCCAAGGGGGAAAGAGAGAGAGGGGGGCCGGCCCCTTCTCCTAGTCCTAATAGGACTAAGGGAAGGGGGGGGGGCGCGGCCACCTATGGGCTGCCCCTTTTCTCCTTTCCACTAAGGCCCATGAAGGCCCATATGACTCCCGGGGGGTTCCGGTAACCTCCCGGTAATCCGGTAAAATCCCGATTTCACCCGGAACACTTCCGATATCCAAATATAGGCTTCCAATATATCAATCTTTATGTCTCGACCATTTCGAGACTCCTCGTCATGTCCGTGATCACATCCGGGACTCCGAACAACCTTCGGTACATCAAAATGCATAAACTCATAATAACTGTCATCGTAACGTTAAGCGTGCGGACCCTACGGTTCGAGAACAATGTAGACATGACCAAGACACTTCTCCGGTCAATAACCAATAGCGGGACCTGGATGCCCATATTGGCTCCTACATATTCTACGAAGATCTTTATCGGTCAGACCGCATAACAACATACGTTGTTCCCTTTGTCATCGGTATGTTACTTGCCCGAGATTCGATCGTCGGTATCCAATACCTAGTTCAATCTCGTTACCGGCAAGTCTCTTTACTCGTTCCGTAATACAATATCCCGCAACTAACTTATTAGTTGCAATGCTTGCAAGGCTTAAGTGATGTGCATTACCGAGAGGGCCCAGAGATACCTCTCCGACAATCGGAGTGACAAATCCTAATCTCGAAATACGCCAACCCAACATCTACCTTTGGAGACACCTGTAATACTCCTTTATAATCACCCAGTTACGTTGTGACGTTTGGTAGTACCCAAAGTGTTCCTCCGGTCAACGGGAGTTGCATAATCTCATAGTCATAGGAACATGTATAAGTCATGAAGAAAGCAATAGCAACATACTAAACGATCGGGTGCTAAGCTAATGGAATGGGTCATGTCAATCAGATCATTCAACTAATGATGTGACCTCGTTAATCAAATAACAACTCTTTGTTCATGGTTAGGAAACATAACCATCTTTGATTAACGAGCTAGTCAAGTAGAGGCATACTAGTGACACTCTGTTTGTCTATGTATTCACACATGTATTATGTTTCCGGTTAATACAATTCTAGCATGAATAATAAACATTTATCATGATATAAGGAAATAAATAATAACTTTATTATTGCCTCTAGGGCATATTTCCTTCAGTCTCCCACTTGCACTAGAGTCAATAATCTAGATTACACAGTAATGATTCTAACACCCATGGAGCCTTGGTGCTGATCATGTTTTGCTCGTGGAAGAGGCTTAGTCAACGGGTCTACAACATTCAGATCCGTATGTATCTTGCAAATCTCTATGTCACCCACCTGGACTAAATCCCGGATGGAATTGAAGCGTCTCTTGATGTGTTTGGTCCTCTTGTGAAATCTGGATTCCTTTGCCAAGGCAATTGCACCAGTATTGTCACAAAAGATTTTCATTGGACCCGATGCACTAGGTATGACACCTAGATCGGATATGAACTCCTTCATCCAGACTCCTTCGTTCGCTGCTTCCGAAGCAGCTATGTACTCCGCTTCACATGTAGATCCCGCTACGACGCTTTGTTTAGAACTGCACCAACTGACAGCTCCACCGTTTAAAGTAAACACGTATCCGGTTTGCGATTTAGAATCGTCCGGATCAGTTTCAAAGCTTGCATCAACGTAACCTCTTACGGTGAGCTCTTTGTCACCTCCATATACGAGAAACATATCCTTAGTCCTTTTCAGGTATTTCAGGATGTTCTTGACCGCTGTCGAGTGATCCACTCCTGGATTACTTTGGTACCTCCCTGCTAAACTTATAGCAAGGCACACATCAGGTCTGGTACATAGCATTGCATACATGATAGAGCCTATGGCTGAAGCATAGGGAACATCTTTCATTTTTTCTCTATCTTCTGCAGTGGTCGGGCATTGAGTCTGACTCAACTTCACACCTTGTAACACAGGCAAGAACCCTTTCTTTGCTTGATCCATTTTGAACTTCTTCAAAATCTTGTCAAGGTATGTGCTTTGTGAAATTCCAATCAAGCGTCTTGATCTATCTCTATAGATCTTTATGCCTAATATGTAAGCAGCTTCCCCGAGGTCTTTCATCGAAAAACTTTTATTCAAGTATCCCTTTATGCTATCCAGAAATTCTATATCATTTCCAATCAGCAATATGTCATCCACATATAATATCAGAAATGCTACAGAGCTCCCACTCACTTTCTTGTAAATACAGGCTTCTCCAAAAGTCTGTATAAAACCAAATGCTTTGATCACACTATCAAAGCGTTTATTCCAACTCCGAGAGGCTTGCACCAGTCCATAAATGGATCGCTGGAGCTTGCACACTTTGTTAGCTCCCTTTGGATCGACAAAACCTTCCGGTTGCATCATATACAACTCTTCTTCCAGAAATCCATTCAGGAATGCAGTTTTGACATCCATCTGCCAAATTTCATAATCATAAAATGCGGCAATTGCTAACATGATTCTGACAGACTTAAGCATCGCTACGGGTGAGAAGGTCTCATCGTAATCAACCCCTTGAACTTGTCGAAAACCTTTTGCGACAAGTCGAGCTTTATAGACAGTAATATTACCGTCAGCGTCAGTCTTTTTCTTGAAGATCCATTTATTCTCAATTGCTTGCCGATCATCGGGCAAGTCAACCAAAGTCCATACTTTGTTCTCATACATGGATCCCATCTCAGATTTCATGGCTTCAAGCCACTTTGCGGAATCTGGGCTCACCATCGCTTCTTCATAGTTCGTAGGTTCATCATGATTTAGTAGCATGACTTCCAGAATTGGATTACCGTACCATTCTGGTGCAGATCTCACTCTGGTTGATCTACGAGGTTCAGTAGTATCTTGTCCTGAAGTTTCATGATCATCATCATTAGCTTCCTCACTAATTGGTATAGGTGTCGCAGAAACAGTTTTCTGTGATGTACTACTTTCCAATAAGGGAGTAGGTACAGTTACCTCGTCAAGTTCTACTTTCCTCCTACTCACTTCTTTCGAGAGAAACTCCTTCTCTAGAAATGATCCATTCTTAGCAACGAATGTCTTGCCTTCGGATCTGTGATAGAAGGTGTACCCAACAGTCTCCTTTGGGTATCCTATGAAGACACATTTCTCCGCTTTGGGTTCGAGCTTTTCAGGTTGAAGCTTTTTCACATAAGCATCGCAGCCCCAAACTTTAAGAAACGACAACTTTGGTTTCTTGCCAAACCATAGTTCATAAGGCGTCGTCTCATCGGATTTTGATGGTGCCCTATTTAATGTGAATGCGGCCGTCTCTAAAGCATAACCCCAAAACGATAGCGGTAAATCAGTAAGAGACATCATAGATCGCACCATATCTAGTAAAGTACGATTACGACGTTCGGACACACCATTACGCTGTGGTGTTCCGGGTGGCGTGAGTTGCGAAACTATTCCACAATTTTTCAAATGTACACCAAACTCGTAACTCAAATATTCTCCTCCACGATCAGATCGTATAAACTTTATTTTCTTGTTACGATGATTTTCAACTTCACTCTGAAATTCTTTGAACTTTTCAAATGTTTCAGACTTATGTTTCATTAAGTAGATATACCCATATCTGCTTAAATCATCTGTGAAGGTGAGAAAATAACGATATCCGCCATGAGCCTCAATATTCATCGGACCACACACATCGGTATGTATGATTTCCAATAAATCTGTTGCTCTCTCCATAGTACCGGAGAACGGTGTTTTAGTCATCTTGCCCATGAGGCACGGTTCGCAAGTACCAAGTGATTCATAATCAAGTGGTTCCAAAAGTCCATCATTATGGAGTTTCTTCATGCGCTTTATACCGATATGACCTAAACGACAGTGCCACAAATAAGTTGCACTTTCATTATCAACTCTGCATCTTTTGGTTTCAACATTATGAATATGTGTATTACTACTATCGAGATTCATCAAAAATAGACCACTCTTCAAAGGTGCATGACCATAAAAGATATTACTCATATAAATAGAACAACCATTATTCTCTGATTTAAATGAATAACCGTCTCGCATCAAACAAGATCCAGATATAATGTTCATGCTTAACGCTGGCACCAAATAATAATTATTTAGGTCTAATATTAATCCCGAAGGTAGATGTAGAGGTAGCGTGCCGACCGCGATCACATCAACTTTGGAACCGTTTCCCACGCGCATCGTCACCTCGTCCTTTGGCAGTGTTCGCTTAATCCGTAGTCCCTGTTTCGAGTTGCAAATATTAGCAACAGAACCAGTATCAAATACCCAGGTGCTACTGCGAGCTCTAGTAAGGTACACATCAATAACATGTATATCACATATACCTTTGTTCACCTTGCCATCCTTCTTATCCGCCAAATACTTGGGGCAGTTCCGTTTCCAGTGACCAGTCTGCTTGCAGTAGAAGCACTCAGTTTCAGGCTTAGGTCCAGACTTGGGCTTCTTCTCCTGAGCAGCAACTTGCTTGCTGTTCTTCTTGAAGTTCCCTTTCTTCTTCCCTTTGCCCTTTTTCTTGAAACTAGTGGTCTTGTTGACCATCAACACTTGATGCTCCTTCTTGATTTCTACCTCCGCAGCTTTTAGCATCGCGAAGAGCTCGGGAATAGTCTTGTTCATCCCTTGCATGTTATAGTTCATCACGAAGCTCTTATAGCTTGGTGGCAGTGATTGGAGAATTCTGTCAATGACGCAATCATCTGGAAGATTAACTCCCATCTGAATCAAGTGATTATTATACCCAGACATTTTGAGTATATGCTCACTGACAGAACTGTTCTCCTCCATCTTGCAGCTATAGAACTTATTGGAGACTTCATATCTCTCAATTCGGGCATTTGCTTGAAATATTAACTTCAACTCCTGGAACATCTCATATGCTCCATGACGTTCAAAACGTCGTTGAAGTCCCGATTCTAAGCCGTAAAGCATGGCACACTGAACTATCGAGTAGTCATCAGCTTTGCTCTGCCAGACGTTCATAACATCTGGTGTTGCTCCAGCAGCAGGCCTGGCACCCAGCGGTGCTTCCAGGATGTAATTCTTCTGAGCAGCAATGAGGATAATCCTCAAGTTACGGACCCAGTCCGTGTAATTGCTACCATCATCTTTCAACTTTGCTTTCTCAAGGAACGCATTAAAATTCAACGGAACAACAGCACGAGCCATCTATCTACAATCAACATAAACAAGCAAGATACTATCAGGTACTAAGTTCATGATAAGTTTAAGTTCAGTTAATCAAATTACTTAAGAACTCCCACTTAGATAGACATCCCTCTAATCCTCTAAGTGATCACGTGATCCAAATCAACTAAACCATAACCGATCATCACGTGAGATGGAGTAGTTTTCAATGGTGAACATCGTTATGTTGATCATATCTACTATATGATTCACGCTCGACCTTTCGGTCTTTGTGTTCCGAGGCCATATCTGCACATGCTAGGCTCGTCAAGTTTAACCTGAGTATTCTGCGTGTGCAAAACTGGCTTGCACCCGTTGTAGATGGACGTAGAGCTTATCACACCCGATCATCACGTGGTGTCTGGGCACGACGAACTTTGGCAATGGTGCATACTCAGGGAGAACACTTCTTGATAATTTAGTGAGAGATCATCTTATAATGCTACCGTCAATCAAAGCAAGATAAGATGCATAAAAGGATAAACATCACATGCAATCAATATAAGTGATATGATATGGCCATCATCATCTTGTGCTTGTGATCTCCATCTCCGAAGCACCGTCATGATCACCATCGTCACCGGCGTGACACCTTGATCTCCATCGTAGCATCGTTGTCGTCTCGCCAATCTTATGCTTCCACGACTATCACTACCGCTTAGTAATAAAGTAAAGCATTACATCGCGATTGCATTGCATACAATAAAGCGACAACCATATGGCTCCTGCCAGTTGCCGATAACTTGGTTACAAAACATGATCATCTCATACAATAAAATTTAGCATCATGCCTTGACCATATCACATCACAACATGTCCTGCAAAAACAAGTTAGACGTCCTCCACTTTGTTGTTGCAAGTTTTACGTGGCTGCTACGGGCTTAAGCAAGAACTCATCTCACCTACGCATCAAAACCACAACGATAGTTTCTCAAATAGACTACGTTTTAACCTTCTCAAGGACCGGGCGTAGCCACACTTGGTTCAACTAAAGTTGGAGAGACAGTCGCCCACAAGCCATCTATGTGCAAAGCACGTCGAGGGAACCGGTCTCGCGTAAGCGTACGCGTAAGGTTGGTCCGGGTCGTCTCGTCCAACAATACCGCCGAACCAAAGTATGACATGCTGGTAGGCAGTATGACTTGTATCGCCCACAACTCACTTGTGTTCTACTCGTGCAAATAACATCAAACCATAAAACCTAGGCTCGGATGCCACTGTTGGGGAACGTAGTAATTTCAAAAAAATTCCTACGCACACGCAAGATCATGGTGATGCATAGCAACGAGAGGGGAGAGTGTTGTCTACGTACCAACGCAGACCGACTGCAGAAGCGATCACACAACGTAGAGGAAGTAGTCGTACGTCTTCTTCCCGATCCGACCGATCCAAGCACCGTTACTCCGGCACCTCCGAGTTCTTGGCACACGTACAACTCGATGACGATCCTCGGGCTCCGATCCAGCAAAGCGTCGAGGAAGAGTTCCGTCAGCACGACGGCGTGATGACGATCTTGATGTACTACTGACGCAGGGCTTCGCCTAAGCACTGCAACAATATGATCGAGGTGGAATTTGGTGGCAGGGGGCACCGCACACGGCTAAGGAACGATCACCAAGGATCAACTTGTGTGTCTAGAGGTGCCCCCTGCCCCCGTATATAAAGTATCCAAGGGGGAGGGATGCGCCGGCCAGGGAGAGGGCGCAGGAGGAGTCCTACTCCCACCGGGAGTAGGACTCCCCCCCTCAATCCTATTCCAACTAGGATTCCCAAGGGGGAAAGAGAGAGAGGGGGGCCGGCCCCTTCTCCTAGTCCTAATAGGGCTAAGGGAAGGGGGGGCGCGCGGCCACCTATGGGCTGCCCCATTTCTCCTTTCCACTAAGGCCCATGAAGGCCCATATGACTCCCGGGGGGTTCCGGTAACCTCCCGGTAATCCGATAAAATCCCGATTTCACCCGGAACACTTCCGATATCCAAATATAGGCTTCCAATATATCAATCTTTATGTCTCGACCATTTTGAGACTCCTCGTCATGTCCGTGATCACATCCGGGACTCCGAACAACCTTCGGTACATCAAAATGCATAAACTCATAATAACTGTCATCGTAACGTTAAGCGTGCGGACCCTACGGTTCGAGAACAATGTAGACATGACCGAGACACTTCTCCGGTCAATAACCAATAGCGGGACCTGGATGCCCATATTGGCTCCTACATATTCTACGAAGATCTTTATCGGTCAGACCGCATAACAACATACGTTGTTCCCTTTGTCATCGGTATGTTACTTGCCCGAGATTCGATCGTCGGTATCCAATACCTAGTTCAATCTCGTTACCGGCAAGTCTCTTTACTCGTTCCGTAATACAACATCCCGCAACTAACTTATTAGTTGCAATGCTTGCAAGGCTTAAGTGATGTGCATTACTGAGAGGGCCCAGAGATACCTCTCCGACAATCGGAGTGACAAATCCTAATCTCGAAATACGCCAACCCAACATCTACCTTTGGAGACACCTGTAATACTCCTTTATAATCACCCAGTTACGTTGTGACGTTTGGTAGTACCCAAAGTGTTCCTCCGGTCAACGGGAGTTGCATAATCTCATAGTCATAGGAACATGTATAAGTCATGAAGAAAGCAATAGCAACATACTAAACGATCGGGTGCTAAGCTAATGGAATGGGTCATGTCAATCAGATCATTCAACTAATGATGTGACCTCGTTAATCAAATAACAACTCTTTGTTCATGGTTAGGAAACATAACCATCTTTGATTAACGAGCTAGTCAAGTAGAGGCATACTAGTGACACTCTGTTTGTCTATGTATTCACACATGTATTATGTTTCCGGTTAATACAATTCTAGCATGAATAATAAACATTTATCATGATATAAGGAAATAAATAATAACTTTATTATTGCCTCTAGGGCATATTTCCTTCAGTAATTCCACCTCCAGAAGAATTGGGTAGAAGAGCTTATTGTAAGTGGCACAATTCTTTTTCTCATGCTACTAATGATTGTAACGTGTTTCGTCGACAGGTGCAATCGACCATCAATGAAGGGAGATTGACGTTTACAGAAGGTTCTAAGATGAAGCTCGACAGCAACCCTTTCCCTACCAATGTGGTCGAGCTTGAGAGTAAAAAAATGCTTATTCGGTCGGATCAGACCGAATCCGCAAGAGAGAAAAATGTTTTTGATAATAATGCTACTCCAAGGATGATTAAACCAAAAAAAAAATCCAAAACTAGGAGTGTGGAAAGTTAATGACAAAAGAAAACAAGCTCCAAGGCCAAAGTCGACAGTTAGCATGTTGTTGGAAAAATATACGTCACGCAAGACCAGCAATGTGTTTAATCGGCTCGGAGGTAATAAGTGTTGGGGAACTTAGTAATTTCAAAAAAATTCCTACGCACACACAAGATCATGGTGACGCATAGCAACGAGAGGGGAGAGTGTTGTCCACATACCCTCGTAGACCGAAAGCGGAAGCGTTATGACAACGCGGTTGATGTAGTCGTACGTCTTCACGACCCGACCGATCAAGCACCGAAACTACGGCACCTCCGAGTTCTAGCAGACGTTCAGCTCGATGACGATCCCCGGACTCTGATCCAGCAAAGTGTCGGGGAAGAGTTCCGTCAGCACGACGGCGTGGTGACGATCTTGATGTTCTACCGTCGCAGGGCTTCGCCTAAGCACCGCTACAATATTATCGAGGATTATGGTGGAGGAGGGCACCGCACACGGCTAAAAGAACGATCACGAAGATCAACTTGTGTGTCTATGGGGTGCCCCCTGCCCCCGTATATAAAGGAGTGGAGGAGGGGAGGGCCGGCCCTCTCTATGGCGCGCCCTAGGGGAGTCCTACTCCCACCAGGAGTAGGATTCCCCCTTTCCTAGTCCAACTAGGAGTCCTTCCATGTAGTAGGAGTAGGAGACAAGGAAGGGGAAGAGGGAAGAGAAGGAAGGAGGGGGCGCCGCCCCTCCCCCTAGTCCAATTCGTTCTAGTCAATGGGGGGGGGGCGGCCTGCCTCTCCCTCTCCCCTAAAGCCCAATAAGGCCCATATACTTCTTCCTCCGTATTCCCGTAACTCCCCGGTACTCCGAAAAATACCCGAACCATTCGGAACCTTTCCGATGTCCACTACTAGGAAAAGGGCTATAGATAGGATTGATACTAATGGCGCACCAGGGAAGCAGTGCGCCACTAGTATATACTAATGGCGCACCTGATGGTGATACGCCATTAGTGTGGAAGACACTAATGGCGCACCAGAAACGGGGTGCGCCACTAGTGTTAAATATTTTCTTTCCATTTTTCCATACATACTAATGGCGCATCAGACAGACAGTGCGCCATTACTAGTTCTAACTAGTAATGGCGCACCAGACAGACACTGCGCCATTACTGTAAATTTTTTTATTCTTTTTTTGCGACGCCGCCGCCGACGACCCACCGCACCCTCCCCCGCTCCACCGCCGCCGACGAGCACCCCCCCCCCCCCGCGCACCCTCCCCCGCTCCACCGCCGCCGACGAGCACCCCCCGCACCCTCTCCCGCTAGCTCCACCGCCGCCGACGACCCACCGCGCACCCTCCCCGGCCCGCTCCACCGCCGCCGACGAGCACCAGCCCCCCGCACCCTCCCCCGCTCCACCACCACCGACGAGCACCCCCCGCACCCTCCCCTGCTCCACCGCCGCCGACGACCCAACCGCACCCTCCCCGGCTTCACTGCCGCCGCCGATGATATTTTCAAATAACAAATTTGATGATATTTAAAAAAAAATTATTTACTGTTTTTATAAAAAATTATTACTATTTCATATTCATATTCATTTTCTAAATAATAATAATAATAAATTGTAGACTACAATTGTTCTTAAAAAACAATTATTACTGTTTTTATAAAAAAATATTACTGTTTCATATTCATATTCATTTATTAAAAAATAATAATAATAAATTATACTAATGGCGCACCGGCCTGGTGGTGCGCCATTGCTATCTAAAAAAAAGTCCCATTCGTTCCTCTCTCCCTCGCCAGATCCCATTCGTTCCTCTCTCCCTCGCCAGACCCACGACGCCGCCGCCCCGACCAACGACGCCGCCGCCCCGACCCCCGCCGGACTCCACCCCCGCCGCCCCCGCGCCCCCATCCCTGCCGCCCCCGCGCCCCCGCGCCCCCACCCCTGCCGGACTCCACCCCCGCCGCCCCCGCACCCCCACGCCCCCACCCCCGCCGCCCGACCCTCAACGTCTTCACCTTCCTCCTCGCCGTCGGCACCGAGCAGCAACGCAGCACCGTACGCCCCCTCGACCCTCCTCCTCCCCTTCCCCCTCCTCCTCCTCCCCTTGCCCCTCGCCTGCGCCAGGGCTGACGGCCCCTTCTTTGTCTCGCAGGGCAAGGTCTCCGGCGCCTCTACGACACCGACGCCTCACCGTCGATCCGCGTCACCTCGTCAACCCCGGCCCTGCACGACCTCGCCATCGTCTTCCTCTCGGTGAAATGCACCGGTTCCCCTCCCCCCTTTCTGTTAACTGAACATTGTCAGGTTTAGGTTCTGTTAACTGAAAAAGTTTAGATTCAGAAACATTGTTGGACTGATAGGAAGTTTGTTGAACAGAGCAATCTACACCTGTAATTTCTACTGTTATGCCTTTGTTACTCCAGTCAAAATTTCAGTCAAAATTTTCCTGTCAAAATATCCAGTCAAGCACAACTGATCATGTAACTTGAGACCTTGCCCTGCGGCATTATAATGTTTGATGCCTGGATCAACACTTCTCTGTACTGCATGCGGTTGTTATAGTTGAGGGTCAAAAGTAGGGGTTAGCTTTAACATGAGTCGCTAGTGCTTTCATCACAGAACACATTCTTTGAAAAGTGGATATTCTGAAGTCGATGCTTTCTCTGGATGGGAATAATAGTCTGAAATACACCTGATGGAAACCTTTGTTGATTGTCTTGGTCCTTTTCATTGTATTGGTCCTTTTCATTTTTGTCAAAGAGCTTGTGTTATGCTGATATGTGTTGTGCAGCTGTGCTGTTGTGCGGTTGTTATGGGAATAATAGTCTGAAATACACCTGATGGAAACCATAGTCTGATATGCTGTTGTGCGGCTGTTATGTGTGTCTATGTCGGTGAGCTTGTGTTATGCACTTCTGCATTTTGATGTCCCCCTTACCTTAGTTTTTTCATCTCACTGGTCCTTTTCATTGTATTGGTCCTTTTCATTTTTGTCAAAGAGGCCCCGAGTTCTCTCTTCACTTGTGTGGTGATTGTCTTGGTCCTTTTCATTATTGTCATGGCATTCTTGAGGTGCTGATGTGTCTGAGGGCATGAACCATGATCAGGATATTTGAGTAGTACTGTCAACAGTAATAACTTTTACATGTTTGCATTGCTTCCAAGAGTAACAGCAGGTGCTTAGGACACCTTTAGGAGATTGCTCTGTTTCTGCTTGCTGCATTTGACAAGATCATGTTCTTTCAGATCGAAAGTTCATAGTATCATTAGTTGAATCTACAGATTTATTTTCTCTCTGAAAAAAGATATCATCAAACAAATCCTATAGTTATTGTCTCTGTTCGTGCTTATCTCTGCACAAATAGTTGTTGCAACGGGCTATTGTCTCTATTTCAAAGTTCAAAATGCTGGTACTGAGATTTTCATTTCCAATGAGTGATGTTTTTCCTAGCAGCAGAAAAATAGTAGTAGCCATGTACTAGGAGTGGCTTTTTATTCTAGGGCGATGGATAGATCTAGTGAGTACTGCATTTCAGTTAACTGTTATGGACAATTGTCAATTTTCTGTGTGTGTAGTTGCTTGTTTTTACTGTAGTTGTGGCTGCTTTCTTCTTGTATCATAAAAATATCTCTTCTGCTGCTTATCAGAGATGGCGGGAAGTAGCCACCGCCGCTCTGCGACACTGCAGTACGAGTTGGATGCTTCCGAGTTCTTCACTATCATACTTGGGACTTTAGTATCATCCATGACGCAGGTATATAAAATGAGAGATCTCCCCTAGCTTCACCCATCTTATTATGATATCTGTTGTTTGCCTACATCACTCATTGTCCCAAATTGCAGAGGCTGCCTGACAGTTTTAAGAACATGCTGATGGGTGAAGATCCGCCAAATAATGTGAAGGTGCGACAGGCCGGCAGCGGGTTTCGCAGGCTGTGGGATGTGGAGTTGATGATCAAGGAGGGCCACATGTACTTGTCTCGTGGGTGGGAGAAGTTCTACCGTGCCTACGACCTGCGGCTGGGGTACTTCCTTCTCTTCAGGTACGACGATGACGCCACCACGCTCATCGTGAAGGTGTTCAACCCGACTATGTGTCGCATGCGCTACGCTGAAGATTATGATGCCGGTACGTTCTGCCTCTTCTTATTCCTCTACATTTGGCTTTGTCTCACATTGATTGTTAACGGTCATTGTTGCATTTGGACAGGTAATGGGAGCAGCAGCAGCGACAATGGCTACAGCCAAAGCAGCAGCGACCATGGCTGTAGCGAAAGCAGCAGCGACCATGGCAGTAGCGAAAGCAGCAGCGATTCTGGCAGCAGCATAGACAACAAGAAGGATGATCCGGACTGGAGTGCGGGAAAAGAGGAACAGAGTGGGGATGAGGAGCTGCAGGATGACCTAGCGCTAGTGGTGGCTGACCAAGGGCAAGAGATGGAGGTGGCTGAGGACGACCTAGCGATGGTCGTGCCTGAAGGTGGCCTCGCGATGGTGGTGGTGCCTGACAATGACCACGCACTGGTGGTGGCGCCGGCGATCCCACAGCTGGGCGACATGACCACGCCAATTCAGGTAGAAGACTACATCCCACTGCCTCCACCGCCTCCACTGCCTCGCCGCTCTTGCCACATCAGGCTGAGGAAGGAGAAGGAGAAGAACAATGCATGAGAACTGAACGGTGTTGGATGAACAATGTGAAACTTTTGTAATATGTAACGATGTAACTATGTGTTGGCTATGTATGTATATATGATGGAACTTGTGTGTTGGCTATCTATGTATATATGATGGAACTTGTGTGTTGGCTATGATTGTTATATGGATGCTTGTTGTATATCTCATAGGTGAAATAGTGACCTGAGATTAAGAAAAAAATTTAAAAAAATTGTTACTAATGGAGCATTACAGTGTGGTGCGCCATTAGTATAGCAAACACTAGTGTCGCACCGTGGGCAAAACTAATGGCGCACTACCTGGTGCGCCATTAGTAAGATATACTAGTGGCGTGCTACTAATGGCGCACTGGTAATGCGCCATTAGTAGGCAAAACCAGTGCGCCATTAGTAGACATTTTCCTAGTAGTGATCATCACACGCCCACCGGCGAGACCCCGCTGCTCCATACCGTCGAGACCCGCCGTCGTCGATGTGAGAGAAGGCACGCCACACCACCTCACGCCTCTTCCATCCGACACCACTCCACAAACGATGCCCCCAATAGGGAACACGACACCGCAGCGCCGCCATCGTCCGATCCGGTGATCTTAGGATTTCTCCCAGAGCGGCACGAGCAGGTTGACGATAGTTGCTTGACGATGCCCTCATCAAGGTAACGACGTAGACGCCGCCATCGCCCGCCATGATCGGAGTCAGCTCGGATTTCACCGGCGACTATGTCTCCCCAACTCGCCGCCGGTGCTAATAGTGGGATCCAAGATTCGCCACTAGCAGCCTGGCCAACCGCCCTCGGCGGAGAAGGCAGCCACCACCACCATGCTCGGGCCAAGAGACCCGGACGTCCTCGTGCCGCGAAGATTCCCCAGAGGGGATCTCCTCTTTCCGTTGTCGAGACGAGGCGCAGCCGCAGTGGATCTCGATCTAAACCCCTCGGGCCCAGATCAGATCTCATCGCAGCCATAAGCTCATCCGCCAAACGGCCGCCGGAGATCTCCTGGACACTGCCAACCCGCTGCGCACTGCCGTTGGAGGAGGAGGGAGATGGACGCCGCTGCCCCCACGCGTTACCGCCGGCCGATGACCGTGCCGCCGCCGCCGCTGCCTCACCACAGGGACTTCGCCCCGCGGCGTCCTCAGCGACAGCGGCAGTAGTGGAAGGCGATGGAGGGGAGGGCTGAGGGCGGTGTGGACGGGAACTCCCCGGGGGCGGCGGGGCACCGCCGCCTCAGGGGAGAGAGGTCGGGCTACAGTACGTACTATTTAATTAATGTTTCCTGTGCTTGTGCACAAAGAAAGAAAGAAAGAAAGAGTAAATAAATAAACCCTAAACCAAAACAAGTAATCAATCAATCGTGTAGCTACATCCTGGCCGCAAGACTCAAACCTGCACAGAAAGATCAGACATATATATATGTGCAGGTTGGAGAAAATTAATGAAGGGATCAAACTGTTGTAGCTAGTTCAAGCCTCTTATATTACCTACTAGAGTAGTTATTTATGAGGAAAAGGTAGTGGATCTGTCGTTTTCAGCTGCCCGGATCAATTGCATATCCAATCCTCCTCTATGGATGGATGGATTGGATTGGGTTGTTAATTAACGATGGATGCGAACTGAACTGAAATGAAATGAAATGTAGAGTTGGAAGCAGCATATGCTCTGATTTCCGCAAGTGAGCCCAGCTTTTGTCTCTTCTTCTTCTTCTTCTTCTTCTTCTTCTTCTTCTTGTCTACTTTTGTTTGCTACTCCAGTCCATTCCCGTGTCTTGTCTAGAGGAGCCGGAGCCGGACGGGAGTGGATTATTTATTAATTGTGCACCATCTCCATCTCCATCTACTAGTATAGTAGGATAGGAGTACTATACAGCCAGCGAGGGAGCGCTGGCTTGCGTCCGTGCGTGCGTGTGATTAGTACTAGTATTATTGTTGAGTTATTATTACTAATTGTAAAATGTGGTCAGCCTGCTGCGTTACTTGCAGCGGGCGCCAAGCTACCTATCCAATCCAATCCATCTCTCTCTCTATATATATATATATATATATATTATATTATATGCAAAAAAGAGAGAAAGAGAGACAGTGATTAACTTGCATGGAATGGAATGGAATGAAAATCCTAAGCAAGCAAAGTTTGACTTGCCAAACTCCCTCGCTCTTTTCTTTTTTTCATGGATCATGTGACCGCCGACTAGTCATACACACACAGACACACACACAGACACAGACACAGATGGCGGCCTTGACCAGTCATGCACACAGAAACATCTCAATCATATAACTAACCAATGAAAATTCATGCAACCTCGCACGGATTTCATATAAAACAGCTAAGTTCGTTACATTTTAGACACTTTTTTTAACTAAAATGATACCGGAGTAAGGTAAAACTAGTCTACGACCGGCGGAGACGGACATCCTTGACTAGTCTACGATCGGCCACAGCAAATCTCCATTGTCTTTTCCATGTCCGGTAACCCGCTCATCGGATTGCCGTGAGCCCTGGAGGTATATGCATGCTTCAGCACAAAGGGTGTCTCCTTCCCGTGTTCGCCAGTGTAGCTCATCGCAGTGAAACCGCCGGTTGATGCTTCAGCTGGAGAAAAAGGGTGCCCTAAGCTGCACATACCATGGTTGGTTTTTGGGGCTGCGGGGAACGGCGGTGGCCTACGACAGGGCAAGACACCGGCTGTGTCGCCTCGGTGGTGTCCTTCAAGCATGGGACCTGAGCGGCAGCAGCCTTCAATGTTCTACTTTTCCTCAATGATGGCCGCGGGCGCGGGCGTGCTGGCCGCCGCCTCCTCGATCTCCATGTAGCTGTCTTCTTTCTCTGTCGGCAGGGCGCAGTTACGTTGAACCACGCGTCGGCTTGGAGCTTCAGCCTCAGCGAGCTAGTTGGTAGCGGCCTGGAGCGTCGAGGGACGCAGAGCAGACAGTCGCTTGGCTCGTAACCGGTGAGCTAGACGGGCCACCCAGTCGGCTTTTATGATGGAGAACTCCGCTTCCTGCTCCCTAGATACCATGGAGCGAGATTATGGAGAAAATAATGCTAGGAGGAGATAGAAGCAATGGTTGGTCCGATTTTGCCCGGTGTCTGGCATTGTTTAAATAGCGGGCGAATGCGAGGAGTCAACCAGCGTTCTGTTTAATGACGGGCGGCTGACGAACGGACGTGTGACCGGAGTAGGTTTGTCGGCACACGCGCGGGTTTAAAGGAGGGAAGGCAGGCAGACTTGATCCGTTTGGATGCTGCGAGGAGGCGTATTCAGCCCATGCTAGTGAGAGGTCACGTCTGTTCTGAGCCGGCAATGCGGAGCGGCCTCTCTACAACAGCAGGAGTACGGGCAGGAAGCAAAAGCCTCTCTAGTTTGTCATGGGCTTGCGGGAAAAAGCACGCCCAAACCGCTTGGTGGACCAATACAGGCGAAGCTACACTATGCCTTGGCCCGCCCAACCCAAAGCAATTTCACGAGCAATATGCTATTTAGTGAGCAAAAACAAGGTCTATGTATAAGTTAAAGCATAGACTAGCCCGCCTTGAATTTTTAATGCAGCTCTGCCAGTGTAGGCCTGCATTGGATGACACAACACGTACACACTGCTTGAGGTCCGCGTTGAAGAGCAATGGATGGATGGAATGGACCGGCGAAGTTTCCCTCCCTCCATCCATCAACTACACGTACAGACTGGCCTGCCTTGCCTTGCATCTATATATATGTATGTATGATATTTGCATCTCATCTGCTACCACAAGGCAAGGCAAGGCAAGGAACAAAATCGGGCGTGCACATGGAGTGAGGATCGCCTATTCCCATTCCCAACGCCAACGTCTTCCTTCCTTTCCTCCACCACTCTCTCGTCTCTCGTCTCTTCAGAGACCAGAGAGCTAGCCACTCCACCACTAGCGAGCGATCGAGGCAGCCATGGATCCTCCTGGCCCGGGGATACAGCTGGGCACGCTCTCCGGCAGCCGCCGCAGCATGGGCTCCTCCTACGGCTCACGCCGCTCCGGGGGCACAGGCTCCATCTCCCACTCCTTCCGCCAGCCCGCCGGCGCCGACGACCCCTTCGGCCGCGCCGCGTCGCAGCAGGGCCACGACGACGACGAGGAGAACCTCCGATGGGCAGCCCTGGAGAAGCTGCCCACCTACGACCGCATGCGCCGCGCGGTGCTCCTCAATCACGCTGGAGCTGGAGGCGCGGACGGTCATGAGCTCCAGGGGTTGGTGGACATCGAGCAGCTGGCCAGCGGCGAGGCCGGGCGGGCGCTGCTGGAGCGGGTGTTCCAGGACGACAGCGAGCGGTTTCTGAGAAGATTGAGGGACAGGGTGGACCGGGTGGGCATCGACCTGCCGGCGATCGAGGTGAGGTACCAGGGCTTGTCGGTGGAGGTGGACGCCTTCGTCGGCACCAGCGCCCTCCCCACGCTCTGGAACTCGGCCACAAACTTCCTACAGGTATTGTATTTAATTATTTTCTTCTTTTTTCCGTAACGAAATCAGTCTTGCTTGGTCTTTTCATTAATTCCTTTCCCGCGCGCTCGCTCGCTCAATCGTACTACGTCTCACATAGATAGCTATGGTGCATGGGAGAGGTGAAAATAGGAATGAAGGGAAAACACCATTACCACTATAGTTTATATATATATATATATATATTCTTTTTTGTGGTACGTAATAGATAGATACCACCATGCATGCATGTGTTGGATGTGGTAGTAAAACATCAATCAATCAATATTCATACCGAATTTGCCTCTGATTTGAACACGAAACTTTTTTGTTTGATTTCTTTTTCTTTTTTCTCTTTTTTAATGAGGGAAAAAAAATACTACTGTAGTACGTGTTTCTTACAGTTTTTTTCTTTTGAGATTTTCTTACAGTTTGTTGTTTTCACCTCTGGCTCTGCTCTGCTCTGCGCTGCTGCTGTGGGATATTTATATTTATATTTATATTTATTTTACCTGGAGAGGAGAGGAGAGGATTCACACTTCCTCTTCCATTTACCCCTCTTCCCTTATCCCTCATCAAAAAGAAAAAAGAAAACAAAAAACTTGTCTCTTCCTTCCCTCCCCTCCCCTCCCCCCCCCCCCCCCCCCCCCCCCCCCCCCCCATGGCGATGGCCCTCCACTCCACCCAAGCCCAAGCCCAAGCCCAAGGCCAATTCCTCGGCAGCGGCGGCGGCGGCGGCGAAAGGAAAGATCAGTTCACGCAACGACGACGACGATGACCTGGACCTGGTCAGTCCAGAGAGAGGGACCATGCAGATGCAGATGCAGCTCAGGTGTTCGACCAAATGTCTGTCTCTCATCGATACATCGAGAGCAGAGCAGAGCAGAGAGACTCTGCTTCTTGTGTGCTCAATCAATCAAATTTGACAGACAGACAGACTCTGCTTCTGCTTCTGTTTGTCTGTCTGTAGACTGTCTATGTAGGCAGCAGCGCACGCATCATGCATCAAAATGAAGTGAAATGAATGGATTTATTCAATACTACTTACGTATCAACATCATTTACTACCTACTGTATTTATTTGCTAATGACATTACATGTTCCATGACTGCCTGCAGAGTCTTGTGGGACGCCTCGCTTCCTCCAACAAGAAGACCATCAACATACTCCAAAACGTCGACGGCATCCTCAAACCATCCAGGTACGTACCTAGGTGTGGTGATCAATTCTTCTTCCTTTCCTTTTCTTTTTCTTTTTCTTTTTTTTCTTTATCACACAAGCACAAGGACTACCTTTTCAAGCCTACTAGTAGTAACTAAATAAATTTTCAGGATGACCCTTCTGCTTGGACCTCCATCTTCAGGAAAGAGCACACTCATGCGAGCCCTCAGTGGCAAGCTCGACAAAACCCTCAAGGTTTCTTTCTTTCTTTCTTTCTTTCTTTCTTTCAACTTCGACAACACTCAACATAAGTAGCACTCATGCTTCTTGTTAATTTCTTTTTACTCATGCATGATGCATTATGTTATGGCCACATGAATGAACAGGTATCTGGCAGCATCACCTACTGTGGTCATACGTTCCAGGAGTTCTACCCCGAGAGGACCAGCACGTATGTTAGTCAGTACGATCTCCACAATGCTGAGATGACTGTAAGAGAGACGCTCGATTTCTCCAGGCGCTGCTTAGGCGTCGGTGCCAGGTATGACATGCTCGCTGAGCTCGCTGCCAGGGAGCGCGAAGCTGGCATCAAGCCAGACCCTGAGATCGATGCTTACATGAAAGCTACTGCCGTGCAAGGGCAGGAGACTAATATCGTAACCGATCTTACCCTCAAGGTGAGTTTTTCTCTATTCTTTCAATTACTTACTTGCCCATTTTTGAGTCTAACAAGAAGAAAAACAACCTCACTCTCATCTCAGGTGCTTGGGCTTGACATTTGTGCCGATATGCCCATTGGTGACGACATGATCAGAGGAATTTCTGGCGGCCAAAAGAAGCGCGTAACAACCGGTATATATGCAATGCAGGAACCCTTCCTTCCTTCCATTCATTCATTGTTAAAAGAAAAGGATTTCCTTACTTAATTCATATATATTACGCTAGCTTGTCTGATTTTCTATTGTTACTTGTGTCAGGGGAGATGTTAACGGGACCTGCAAGGGCATTGTTCATGGATGAAATTTCCACTGGTTTGGACAGCTCTAGCACATTTGAGATTGTGAAATACATAAGACAGCTGGTCCATGTGATGAATGAGACCGTGATGATCTCCCTCCTACAACCACCGCCAGAGACCTACAACCTCTTTGATGACATTATTCTGCTGTCAGAAGGGTACATAGTGTACCACGGGCCACGCGACAGCATCTTGGAATTCTTTGAAGCTGCTGGTTTCCGGTGCCCTGAAAGGAAAGGGGTTGCCGACTTTTTTCAAGAGGTGACTTCCAAGAAAGACCAGCAGCAGTACTGGTACCTTGAGCAGCAGCAGTATCGTCACGTGTCTGTCCCAGAGTTTGCCCAACGTTTCAAGTCATTCCACGTAGGCCAGCAGATGCTCAAGGAGCTGCAAATCCCTTTTGACAAGTCCAAAACTCATCCTGCTGCGCTCACCACCAACAAGTATGGGCAGTCCAGCTGGGAGTCCATCAAGACGGTGCTGTCGAGAGAGCAGCTGCTGATGAAGCGCAACTCCTTCATCTACATCTTCAAGGTTACCCAGCTGATCATCCTTGGGCTCATGGCCATGACTGTGTTCCTCAGAACAAAGATGCCATATGGGCACATCTCCGACGGCGGCAAATTCTTTGGTGCTCTCACTTTCAGTTTGATCACCGTCTTGTTCAATGGGTTTGCTGAGCTACAACTGACGATTAAAATGCTTCCTACCTTCTACAAGCAAAGGGATTTCCTCTTCTTTCCCCCGTGGACCTTTGCACTGGTAACAATCATCTTAAGAATTCCTGTTTCGCTTATGGAGTCTGCGGTATGGGTCGTCCTCACCTACTATGTCACGGGCTTCGTACCTATCAACCTTTTCACTTAAGTAAGTCTGGTGCGCCGGTATCTCAATACCTAGTTCAATCTCGTTACCGGCAAGTCTCTTTACTCGTTCCGTAATACATCATCTCGCAACTAACTCATTAGTTGCAATGCTTGCAAGGCTTATGTGATATGCAATACCGAGAGGGCTCAGAGATACCTCTCCGACAACCGAAGTGACAAAAATCCTAATCTCGAACTACGCCAACCCAACATGTACCTTTGGAGACACCTGCAGAGCTCCTTTATAATCACCTAGTTACGTTGTGACGTTTGCTAGCACACAAAGTGTTCCTCCGGCAAACGGGAGTTGCATAATCTCATAGTCATAGGAACATGTATAAGTAATGAAGAAAACAATAACAACATACTAAACGATCGGGTGCTAAGCTAATGGAATGGATCATGTCAATCACATCATTCTCTTAATGATGTGATCCCGTTAATCAAACGACAAAACATGTCTATAGTTAGGAAACATAACCATCTTCAATTAACGAGCTAGTCAAGTAGAGGCATACTAGTGACACTTTGTTTGTCTATGTATTCACACAAGTATTATGTTTCCGGTTAATACAATTCTAGCATGAATAATAAATATTTATCATGATATAAGGAAATAAATAATAACTTTATTATTGCCTCTAGGGCATATTTCCTTCAGTTTCCCACTTGCACTAGAGTCAATAATCTAGTTACATCGCCATGTGATCTAACATCAATAGTTCACATCTTTATGTGGTTAACACCCATAATTCACATCGATATGTGACCAACACCCAAAGGGTTTACTAGAGTCAGTAATCTAGTTCACATCGCTATGTGATTAACACCCAAAGAGTACTAAGGTGTGATCATCTTTTGCTTGTGAGATAATTTTAGTCAACGGGTCTGTCATATTCAGATCCGTAAGTATTTTACAAATATCTATGTCAACAATGCTCTGCATAGAGCTACTCTAGCTAATTGCTCCCACTTTCAATATGTATCTAGATCGAGACTTAGAGTCATCCTGATCTGTGTCAAAGCTTGCATCGACGTAACTCTTTTACGACGAACCTTTTTGTTGCGTCCATAATCGAGAAACATATCCTTATTTCACTAAGGATAATTTTGACCGCTGTCCAGTGATCTACTTCCTAGATCACTATTGTACTCCCTCGCTTAACACAGTGTAGGGTATACAATAGATCTGGTACACAGCATGGCATACTTTATAGAATCTATGGCTGAGGCATAGGGAATGACTTTCTATCTTCTGCCGTGGTCGGGCTTTGAGTCTTACTCAATTTCACACCTTGTAACACAGGCAAGAACTCTTTCTTTGACTGTTCCATTTTGAACTTACTTCAAAATCTTGTTAAGGTATGTACTCATTGAAAAACTTATCAAGCGTCTTGATCTATCTCTATAGATCTTGATGCTCAATATGTAAGCAGCTTCACCGAGGTCTTTCTTTGAAAAACTCCTTTCAGTCACTACTTTATGCTTTGCAGAATAATTCTACATTATTTCCGATCAACAATATGTCATTCACATATACTTATCAGAAATGTTGTAGTGCTCCCACTCACTTTCTTGTAAATACAGGCTTCACCGCAAGTCTGTATAAAACTATATGCTTTGATCAACTTATCAAAGCGTGTATTCCAACTCGAAGAGGCTTGCACCAGTCCATACATGGATCGTTGGAGCTTACATATTTTGTTAGCATCTTTAGGACTGACAAAACCTTCTAGTTGCATCATATACAACTCTTCTTTAAGAAATCCATTAAGGATTGCAGTTTTGTTATCCATTTGCCAGATTTCATAAAATGCGGCAATTGCTAACATGGTTCGGACAGACTTTAAGCATCGATACGAGTGAGAATCTCATCGTAGTCAACACCTTGAACTTGTTGAAAACCTTTTGCGACAATTCTAGCTTTGTAGATAGTAACACTACTATCAACGTCCGTCTTCCTCTTGAGGATCCATTTATTTTCTATGGCTTGCCGATCATCGGGCAAGTCAACCAAAGTCCATACTTTGTTCTCATACAGGGATCTCATCTCAGATTTCATGGCCTCAAGCCATTTCGCGGAATCTGGGCTCATCATCGCTTCCTCATAGTTCGCAAATTCGTCATGGTCTAGTAACATGACTTCCAGAACAGGATTACCGTACCACTCTGGTGCAGATCTCACTCTGGTTTACCTACGAGATTCGGTAGTAACTTGATCTGAAGTTACATGATCATCATCATTAGCTTCCTCACTAATTGGTGTAGTAGTCATAAGAATAGATTTCTATGATGAACTACTTTCCAATAAGGGAGAAGGTACAATTACCTTATCAAGTTTTCTACTTTCCTCCCACTCACTTCTTTCGAGAGAAACTCCTTCTCTGGAAAGGATCCATTCTCAGCAACGAATATCTTGCCTTCGGATCTGTGATAGAAGGTGTACCCAACATTTTCTTTTTGGGTATCCTATGAAGACGCACTTCTCCAATTTGGGTGGTTTGAGCTTATTAGGATGAAATTTTTTCATATAAGCATCGCAACCCCAAACTTTAAGAAACGACAACTTTGGTTTCTTGCCAAACCACAGTTCATACGGTGTCGTCTCAACGGATTTAGATGGTGCCCTTTTTAACGTGAATGCAGCTGTCTCTAATGCATAACCCCAAAACTATAGTGGTAAATCGGTAAGAAACATCATAGATTGCACTATACCCAATAAAGTACGGTTATGACGTTCGGACACACCATTATGCTGTGGTGTTCCAGGTGGCATGAATTTGTGAAACTATTCCACATTGTTTTAATTGAAGACCAAACTCGTAACTCAAATATTCGTCTCCGCGATCAGATCGTGGAAACCTTATCTTCGACTTATGTTTCATCAAGTAGATATACCCATATCTACTAAAATCATCCGTGAAGGTCAGAAAATAACGATACCCGCTGCAAGCCTTAATATTCATCGGACCACATACATCAGTATGTATGATTTCCAACAAATCTGTTGCTTGCTTCATTGTTCCGGAGAACGGCGTTTTAGTCATCTTGCCCAAGAGGCATGGTTCGCAAGCATCAAGTGATTCATAATCAAGTGATTCCAAAATTCCATCAGCATGGAGTTTCTTCATGCGCTTTACACCAATATGACTTAAACGACAGTGCCACAAATAAGTTGCACTATCATTATTAACTTTGCATCTTTTGGCTTCAATATTATGAATATGTGTATCACTACGATCGAGATCCAACAAACCATTTTTGTTGGTGTGTATGACCATAGAAGGTTTTATTCATGTAAACAGAACAACAATTGTTCTCTAACTTAAATGAATAACCGTATTGCAATAATCATGATCAAATCATATTCATGCTCAACGCAAACACCAAATAACACTTATTTAGTTTCAACACTAATCCCGAAAGTATAGGGAGAGTGCGATGATGATCATATCAATCTTGGAACCACTTCCAACTCTCATCGTCACTTCACCCTTAACTAGTCTCCGTTCATTCTGCAACTCCCATTTCGAGTTACTAATCTTAGCAACTGAACTAGTACCAAATACTGAGGGGTTGCTATGAACACTAGTAAAGTACACATCAATAACATGTATATCAAATATACCTTTGTTTACTTTTCCATCCTTTCTTATCCACCAAATACTTGGGGTAGTTCCGCTTCCAGTGACCAATCCCTTTGCAGTAGAAGCACTTAGTCTCAGGCTTAGGACCAGACTTGGGTTTCTTCACTTAAGCAGCAACTTGCTTGTCGTTCTTCTTGAAGTTCCCCTTCTTCCTTTTGCCCTTTTCTTGAAACTAGTGGTCTTGTCTACCATCAACACTTGATGTTTTTCTTGATTTCTACCTTCGTCGATTTTAGCATCACGAAGAGCTTGGGAATCGTTTCCGTTATCCCTTGCATATTATAGTTCATCACGAAGTTCTACTAACTTGGTGATGGTGACTAGAGAATTCTGTCAATCACTATTTTATCTGGAAGATTAACTCCCACTTGATTCAAGCGATTGTAGTACCCAGACAATCTGAGCACATGCTCACTAGTTGAGCGATTCTCCTCCATCTTTTAGCTATAGAACTTGTTGGAGACTTCATATCTCTCAACTCGGGTATTTGCTTGAAATATTAACTTCAACTCCTGGAACATGTCATATGGTCCATGATGTTCAAAACGTCTTTGAAGTCCCGATTCTAAGCCGTTAAGCATGGTGCACTAAACTATCAAGTAGTCATCATATTGAGCTAGCCAAACGTTCATAATGTCTGCATCTGCTCCTACAATAGGTCTGTCACCTAGCGGTGCATCAAGAACATAATTCTTCTGTGCAGCAATGAGGATAAACCTCAGATCACGGATCCAATCCGCATCATTGCTACTAACATCTTTCAACACAATTTTCTCTAGGAACATATCAAAATAAACATATGAAAGCAACAACGCGAGCTATTGATCTACAACATAGATATGCTAATACTACCAGGACTAAGTTCATGATAAATTAAAGTTCAATTAATCATATTACTTAAGAACTCCCACTTAGATAGACATCCCTCTAATCCTCTAAATGATTACGTGATCCAAATCAACTAAACCATGTCCGATCATCACGTGAGATGGAGTAGTTTCATTGGTGAACATCACTATGTTGATCATATCTACTATATGATTCACGCTCGACCTTTCGGTCTCCGTGTTCCGAGGCCATATCTGTATATGCTTGGCTCGTCAAGTATAACCTGAGTATTCCGCGTGTGCAACTGTTTTGCACCCGTTGTATTTGAACGTAGAGCCTATCACACCCGATCATCACGTGGTGTCTCACCACGAAAAACTTTCGCAACGGTGCATACTCAGGGAGAACACTTCTTGATAATTAGTAAGAGATCATCTTAAAATGCTACCGTCAATCAAAGCAAGATAAGATGCATAAAAGATAAACATCACATGCAATCAATATAAGTGATATGATATGGCCATCATCATCTTGTGCTTGTGATCTCCATCTCCGAAGCATCGTCATGATCACCATCGTCACCGGCGCGACACCTTGATCTCCATCGCAGCATCGTTGTCGTCTCGCCAATCTTGTGCTTCTACGACTATCGCTGCCGCTTAGTGATAAAGTAAAGCATTACAGGGCGATTGCATTGCATACAATAAAGCGACAACCATATGGCTCCTGCCAGTTGCCGATAACTCGGTTACAAAACATGATCATCTCATACAATAAAATTTAGCATCATGTCTTGACCATATCACATCACAACATGCCCTGCAAAAACAAGTTAGACGTCCTCTACTTTGTTGTTGCAAATTTTACGTGGCTGCTACGGGCTTAGCAAGAACCAATCTTACCTACGCATCAAAACCACAACGATAGTTTGTCAAGTTGGTGCTGTTTTAACCTTCGCAAGGACCGGGCGTAGCCACACTCGGTTCAACTAAAGTTGGAGAAACTGACACCCGCCAGCCACCTGTGTGCAAAGCACGTCGGTAGAACCAGTCTCGCGTAAGCGTATGCGTAATGTCGGTCCGGGCCGCTTCATCCAACAATACCGCCGAACCAAAGTATGACATGCTGGTAAGCAGTATGACTTATATCGCCCACAACTCACTTGTGTTCTACTCGTGCATATAACATCAACACATAAAACCTAGGCTCGGATGCCACTGTTGGAGAACGTAGTAATTTCAAAAAAATTCCTACGCACACGCAAGATCATGGTGATACATAGCAACGAGAGGGGAGAGTGTTGTCCACGTACCCTCGTAGACCGAAAGCGGAAGCGTTATGACAACGCGGTTGATGTAGTCGTACGTCTTCATAACCCGACCGATCAAGCACCGAAACTACGGCACCTTCGAGTTCTAGCACACGTTCAGCTCGATGACGATCCCCGGACTCCGATCCAGCAAAGTGTCGGGGAAGAGTTCCGTCAGCACGACGGCGTGGTGACGATCTTGATATTCTACCGTCGCAGGGCTTCGCCTAAGCACCGCTACAATATTATCGAGGATTATGGTGGAGGGGGGCACCGCACAAGGCTAAGAGAATGATCACGAAGATCAACTTGTGTGTCTATGGGGTGCCCCCTGCCCCCGTATATAAAGGAGTGGAGGAGGGGAGGGCCGGCCCTCTCTATGGCGCGCCCTAGGGGAGTCCTACTCCCACCAGGAGTAGGATTCCCCCTTTCCTAGTCCAACTAGGAGTCCTTCCATGTAGTAGGAGTAGGAGACAAGGAAGGGGAAGAGGGAAGAGAAGGAAGGAGGGGGCGTCGCCCCTCCCCCTAGTCCAATTCGGACTAGTCAATGGGGGGGGCGCGGCCTGCCTCTCCCTCTCCCCTAAAGCCCAATAAGGCCCATATACTTCTTCCCCCGTATTCCCGTAACTCCCCGGTACTCCGAAAAATATCCTAACCACTCGGAACCTTTCCGATGTCCGAATATAGTCGTCCTATATATCGATCTTTACGTCTCGACCATTTCGAGACTCCTCGTCATGTCCCCGATCTCATCCGGGACTCCGAACTCCTTCGGTACATCAAAACTCATAAACTCATAATATAACTGTCATCGAAACCTTAAGCGTGCAGACCCTACGGGTTCGAGAACAATGTAGACATGACCGAGACACGTCTCCGGTCAATAACCAATAGCGGAACCTGGATGCTCATATTGGCTCCTACATATTCTACGAAGATCTTTATCGGTCAGACCGCATAACAACTTACGTTGTTCCCTTTGTCATCGGTATGTTACTTGCCCGAGATTCGATCGTCGGTATCTCAATACCTAGTTCAATCTCATTATCGGCAAGTATCTTTACTCGTTCCGTAATACATCATCTCACAACTAACTCATTAGTTGCAATGTTTGCAAGGTTTATGTGATGTGCATTACCGAGAGGGCCCAGAGATACCTCTCCAACAATCGGAGTGACAAATCCTAATCTCGAAATACGCCAACCCAACATGTACCTTTGGAGACACCTGTAGAGCTCCTTTATAATCACCCAGTTATGTTGTGACGTTTGGTAGCACACAAAGTGTTCCTCCGGCAAACGGGAGTTGCATAATCTCATAGTCATAGGAACATGTATAAGTCATGAAGAAAGCAATAGCAACATACTAAACGACCGGGTGCTAAGCTAATGGAATGGGTCATGTCAATCACATCATTCTCCTAATGATGTGATCCCGTTAATCAAATGACAACACATGTCTATGGTTAGGAAACATAACCATCTTCGATTAACGAGCTAGTCAAGTAGAGGCATACTAGTGACACTTTGTTTGTCTATGTATTCACACAAGTATTATGTTTCCGGTTAATACAATTCTACCATGAATAATAAACATTTATCATGATATAAGGAAATTAATAACT
The DNA here is from genome assembly GCF_056163025.1 of Triticum urartu. NCBI lineage: Eukaryota > Viridiplantae > Streptophyta > Magnoliopsida > Poales > Poaceae > Triticum > Triticum urartu. Next base: position 603,503,811 of record NC_141876.1, read on the forward strand.
TTATTATTTCCTCTAGGGCATATTTCCTTCAATAAGCGTCCAAGATCTCCTTCTGGACCTTACAGTCATGAGCAATGGCAAGGAAGTGCATATGTCCAACAGCCGTATTTTGCAACGGAGCCGACATATTGGGGTTGTGCACCTCCTATGTATCCACGGTTTCCTTCATGGGGGTTTAATCCTTGGGCGCCATATCCTACAGGGCCAGCAGATTATTTTCAGCCGGGATGGATCCCGTCGAGGCCTATGTTCAGACCAAACGTACATGACAAAAGGGCTCGGTTCAATGAGGAGGCTAGATCACATAACGCCATCGAGATTCGAGGAGGTCGATCACCGGTACGCAGTGCAAAGCGCAACAACTATAAGGGCGACTACAAGCACGTATGGATGCCGATGAAACGTGCCGATCCTAAACCCAGGAAAAGTGCAGATGATTTAGATGTTGCTCATGGTCTGAAAATAGCAGAACACCAGTTAGATGAAGGTGTTGTCAATTGTATAGAAACAAGCAGTGTCTCCACAGAAGTTGTTGGTACAAAGGAGAAAAGTAATGGCGTGAAGTTGCAGCAAGCCGGCCAATCTAATCAATTTGAAGAGAAAACTAATTCTGGGTATGACCCGCATGCATGGTCAGACAAGGAATATGTTGTATCCTCACATACTAGTCAACAGTATAAATCGGCAAGTTCGTATGCTGATTTAGTTATGAGAAATTGTGGCCCAGGAACGTCCAAGAGTTTGCCTCCAATGGGTTTGAAGTATAACGGCAACACATGCACACGTTGGGATTCCAGCAATGTACGCGGACATAATTCTAATGCTAGTAAAATATAGGATCAGCAAGGAGGTTTGTCGGCTAAAGACAAAATATTCATCCCAGGAGGAACAGTACGTCAATACCGGCCAAAGGACCGGGGGGGCAGCAAAATTAAGTCAGTCGCGTCAGGGGCTAAACCATCACCTCAGTGGTGCCCAAAGGGACTTACTCACACTCAGAAACGACGTGTACAATGATACGTCTCCGTCGTATCTACTTTTCCAAACACTTTTGATCTTTTTTCGGACTCTAACTTGCATGATTTGTATGGAACTAACCCGGACTGACGCTGTTTTCAGCAGAATTGCCATGGTGTTATTTATGTGCTGAAACAAAAGTTCTCGGAATGACCTGAAACTTCACAGGGATTATTTTTGGAAATAATAAAAAATATTGAAAAAAGAATCAAGGTCAGGGGCCTCACACCCTAGGCACGAGGGTGGGGGGCGCGCCCCCTGCCTTGTGGGCCCCCTGTAGCTCCACCGACCTCAACTCCAACTCCATATAATCATGTTTGGGGAGAAAAAAATCAGAGAGAAAGATTCATCGTGTTTTACGATACGGAGCCGCTGCCAAGCCCTAAACTCTCTCGGGAGGGCTGATCTAGAGTCCGTTCGGGGCTCCGGAGAGGGGGAATCCGTCGCCGTCATCATCATCAACCATCCTCCATCACCAATTTCATGATGCTCACCGCCGTGCGTGAGTAATTCCATCATAGGCTTGCTGGACGGTGATGGGTTAGATGAGATTTATCATGTAATCGAGTTAGTTTGTTAGGGTTTGATCCCTAGTACCCACTATGTTCTGAGATTGATGTTGCTATGACTTAGCTATGCTTAATGCTTGTCACTAGGGCCCGAGTGCCATGATTTCAGATCTGAACCTATTATGTTTTCATGAATATATGTGAGTTCTTGATCCTATCTTGCAAGTCTATAGTCACCTACTATGTGTTATGATCCGGCAACCCCAAAGTGACAATAATCGGGACCACTCCTAGTGATGACCATAGTTTGAGGAGTTCATGTATTCACTATGTGTTAATGCTTTGGTCCGGTACTCTATTAAAAGGAGGCCTTAATATCCCTTAGTTTCCGCTAGGACCCCGCTGCCACGGGAGGGTAGGACAAAAGATGTCATGCAAGTTCTTTTCCATAAGCACGTATGACTATATTCGGAATACATGCCTACATTACATTGATGAATTGGAGCTAGTTCTGTGTCACCCTATATTATGATTGTTACATGATGAACCACATCCGGCATAATTCTCCATCACCGATCCAATGCCTGCGAGCTTTTCACATATTGTTCTTCGCTTATTTACTTTTCTGTTGCTACTGTTACAATCACTGTAAAACCCAAAAATATTAGTTTTGCTATCGTTACCGTTACTTCCATATTAGTTTGCTACTAAATAATTTGCTGTAGATACTAAGTTATCCAGGTGTGGTTGAACTGACATCTCAGCTGCTAATACTTAACAATATTCTTTGGCTCCCCTTGTGTCGAATCAATAAATTTGGGTTGAATAATCTACCCTCAAAAACTGTTGCGATCCCCTATACTTGTGGGTTATCAAGACTATTTTCTGGCGCCGTTGCCGGGGAGCATAGCTCTATTCTTTGAGTCACTTGGGATTTATATCTGCTGGTCACTATGAAGAACTTGAAAGACGCTAAAATTTTTTATCCCTCAACTACGAGGGGAGGTAAGGAACTGCCATCTAGCTCTGCACTTGATTCACCTTCTGTTTTGAGTAAGCTTGCGACACCTAAACCTGCTTCTGCTATTAATTCTGATATGTCGCATATTATTGATGATGCCACTTCTGCTATGCATGATACTTATGATGAAACTACTTCTATGCTTGATACTACTGTGCCACTTGGTGAATTCCTTGATGAACAACTTGCTAGGGCTAGAGAGAAAGAAATTATTGAAACTGATAATATTGATGAAAGTGATGATGAAGGCTCTTGATACGGACAACTTGGACCCTACGCCAAGGAAGCTTCGATTATCTCTTGGTGAATTCCTTGATTAACAACTTGCTAGGGTTTTATTTTCCACTTTTATATTATTTTTGGGACTAACCAATTAACTGGAGGCCCAGCCCAGAATTGCTGTTTTTGCCTATTTCAGTGTTTCGAAGAAATGGAATATCAAACGGAGTCCAAACGGAATGAAACCTTCGGGAACGTGATTTTCTCACCGAATATGACCCAGGAGACTTGGACCCTACGCCAAGGAAGCTTCGAGGTGGGCACGAGGTAGGGGGGCGCGCCCTACCCCCCAGGCGCGCCCCCACCTTCGTGGGGCCCACGAAGCTCCACTGACGTACTTCTTCCTCCTATATATACCTACGTACCCCCAAACGATCAGATACAGAGCCAAAAACCTAATTCAACCGCCGCAACTTTCTGTATCCACGAGATCCCATCTTGGGGCCTGTTCCGGAGCTCCGCCGGGGAGGGCCGTCATCACGGAGGGCTTCTACATCATCATAGCCTCTCCAATGAAGTGTGAGTAGTTTACCTCAGACCTTCGGGTCCATAGTTAGTAGCTAGATGGCTTCTTCTCTCTTTTTGGATCTCAATACAATGTTCTCCCCCTCTCTCGTGGAGATCTATTCGATATAATCTTCTTTTTGCTGTGTGTTTGTTGAGACCGATGAGTTGTGGGTTTATGATCAAGTCTATCTATGAATAATATTTGAATCTTCTCTGAATTCTTTTATGTATGATTGGTTATCTTTGCAAGTCTCTTCGAATTATCGGTTTGGTTTGGCCAACTAGATTGGTAGTTCTTGCCATGGAAGAAGTGCTTAGCTTTGGGTTCGATCTTGCGGTGTCCTTTCCCAGTGACAGAAGGGGCAGCAAGGCACGTATTGTATCATTGCCATCGAGGATAACAAGATGGGGCTTATTTCATATTGCATGAATTTATCTTCTACATCATGTCATCTTGCTTAAGGCGTTACTCTGTTTTTAACTTAATACTCTAGATGCATGCTGGATAGCGGTCGATGAGTGGAGTAATAGTAGTAGATGCAGGCAGGAGTCGGTCTACTTGTCTCAGACGTGATGCCTATATACATGATCATACCTAGATATTTTCATAACTATGCTCAATTCTGTCAATTGCTCAACAGTAATTTGTTCACCCACCGTAGAATACTTATGCTCTTGAGAGAAGCCACTAGTGAAACCTATGGCCCCCGGGTCTATTCTCATCATATCAATCTCCATCACTTTAATCTTGCTTTGCTTTTTTACTTTGCATTTTACTTTTCACTTTGCATCTTTATATCAAAAATACCAAAAATATTATCTATCATCTCTATCAGATCTCACTCTCGTAAGTGACCATGAAGGGATTGACAACCCCTAATCGCGTTGGTTGCGAGGAGCTATTGCTTTTGTGTAGGGACGAGGGACTTGCGTGTAGCCTCCTACTGGATTGATACCTTGGTTCTCAAAAACTGAGGGAAATACTTACGCTACTCTGCTGCATCATCCTTTCCTCTTCGGGGAAATCCAACGCAAGCTCAAGAGGTAGCAAGAAGAATTTATGGCACCGTTGCCGGGGAGTCTACGCAAAAAGGCAACATACCAAGTACCCATCACAATCCCTATCTTCCGCATTACATTAGTTGCCATTTTCCTCTTGTTTTCCTCTCCCCCACTTCACCCTTGCCGTTTTATTCGCCCTCTCTCTCTCCCAATCTCCTTCTCCTTCTCTTTCTCCGTTTGCCTTTTTCTCGCTTGCCTTTTGTTTGCTCGTGTGTTGGATTGCTTGCTGTCGCGATGTCTCAAGATACTACCAAATTGTGTGACTTCACCAATACCAATAATAATGATTTCCTTAACACTCCGATTGCTCCTCTTGCCAATACTGAATCTTGTGAAATCAATACTGCCTTGTTGAATCTTGTTATGAAAGATCAATTCGCCGGCCTTCCTAGTGAAGATGCTGCTACTCATCTTAATAGCTTCGTTGATTTATGTGATATGCAAAAGAAAAAAGATGTCAATAATGACGTTGTTAAATTGAAGCTATTTCCTTTTTCGCTTAGAGATCGTGCTAAAGATTGGTTTTCGTCTTTGCCTAAAAATAGTATTGATTCTTGGAACAAGTGCAAAGATGCTTTTATCTCTAAGTATTTTCCTCCCGCTAAGATCATCTCTCTTAGAAACGACATTATGAATTTTAAGCAACTTGATCATGAACATGTTGCACAAGCTTGGGAGAGAATGAAATTAATGATACGTAATTGCCCTACTCATGGTTTGAACTTATGGATGATTATACAAAATTTTTATGCCGGGTTGAATTTTGCTTCTAGAAATCTTTTAGATTCGGCCGCGGGAGGCACTTTATGGGAATGACTTTAGGAGATGCTACTAAACTCCTAGATAATATTATGGTTAATTATTCTCAATGGCACACTGAAAGATCCACTAATAAAAAAGTGCATGCGATAGAAGAAATTAATGTTTTGAGTGGAAAGATGGATGAACTTATGAAATTATTTGCTACTAAGAGTGTTTATTCTGATCCTAATGATATGCCTTTGTCTACTTTGATTGAGAATAATAATGAATCTATGGATGTGAATTTTGTTGGTAGGAATAATTTTGGTAACAACGCTTATAGAGGGAATTTTAATCCTAGGCCTTATCCTAGTAATCCTTCTAATAATTATGGAAATTCCTACAACAACTCTTATGGAAATTATAATAAGATGCCCTCTGAATTTGAGAATAGTGTTAAAGAGTTTACGAATTCACAAAAGAATTTTAATGCTTTGCTTGAAGAGAAATTGCTTAACGTTGATGGTTTGGCTAGGAACGTTGATAGAATTTCTCTTGAGGTTGATTCTTTAAAGCTTAGATCTATTCCTCCTAAGCATGATATCAATGAGTCTCTCAAATCCATGAGAATTTCCATTGATGAGTGCAAGGAAAGAACCGCTAGGATGCGTGCTACAAAAGATGCCTTTATTAAAGCGTGTTCTTCCAATTCCTATGAAAATCAAGATGAAGATCTAAAAGTTATTGATGTGTCCCCTATAAAATCTTTGTTTTGCAATATGAATCTTGATGAAACTGAATATGATCTTCCTTTACCTAGAAGGCGTTCCAAAAATTCGGAGTATTTAGATCTTTATGATGAAATTGATGAAAGTGGGATTGAAAGAAATAAAAATCTAGATGTTGCTAAACCCACTATATTGGATTTCAAGGAATTTAATTATGGAAGTTGCTCTTTAATTGATTGTATTTCCTTGTTGCAATCCATGCTAAATTCTCCTCATGCTTATAGCCAAAAGAAAGCCTTTACCGAACATATCATTGATGCCTTGATGCAATCTTATGAAGAAAAACTTGAGTTGAAAGTCTCTATCCCTAGAAAACTCTATGATGAGTGGGAACCAACTATTAAAATTAAAATTAAAGATCATGAGTTTTATGCTTTGTGTGATTTGGGTGCTAGTGTCTCCACTATCCCCAAAACTTTGTGTGATTTGCTAGATTTCCGTGATTTTGATGATTGCTCTCTAAACTTGCATCTTGCGGATTCCACTATTAAGAACCTATGGGAAGAACTAATGATGTTCTTATTGTTGCAAATAGGAATTATGTGCTCGTAGATTTTATCGTTCTTGATATAGATTGCAATCCTTCTTGCCCTTTTATTCTTGGTAGACCTTTCCTTAGAACGGTTGGTGCGATTATTGATATGAAGGAAGGGAATATTAGATTCCAGTTTCCATTAAAAAGGGGCATGGAACACTTTCCTAGAAAGAAAATAAAATTTCCATATGAAACTATCATGAGAGCCACTTATGGATTGCCTACCAAAGATGGCAATACCTAGATCTATCCTCGCTTTTATGCCTAGCTAGGGGCGTTAAACGATAGCGCTTGTTGGGAGGCAATCCAATTTTATTTTTAGTTTTTTGTGTTTTTCTTCTGTTTAGGAATAAATAACCCATCTACCTTCTGTTTGGATGTGGTTTGTGTTTTAATTAGTGTTTGTTCCAAGTTAGACCTATTGGATCTTCTTGGATGATAGTTATTTGATCTTGCTGTAATTTCCAGAAACTTTGCGCTCAGTGCCCGAATTATTAAAAATCACCAGAACGTGATAAAGTACTGACTCCAATTGCTGCTGATCAATAAACAAATTGCCTAGGTCTTCCAATTTTGGTAGATTTTGTGGAGTTCTAGAAGTTTGTGTTAGTTAGAGATTACTATAGACTGTTCTGTTTTTGACAGATTCTGTTTTTCGTGTGTTGTTTGCTTATTTTGATGAATCTATGGCTAGTAAAATAGTTTATAATCCATAGAGAAGTTGGAATACGGTAGGTTTAACACCAATATAAATAAAGAATGAGTTAATTACAGTACCTTGAAGTGGTCTTTTGTTTTCTTTCTCTAACGGAGCTCACGAGATTTCTATTGAGTTTTGTGTTGTGAAGTTTTCAAGTTTTGGGTGAATTCTTTTGATGGATTATGGAACAAGGAGTGGCAAGAGCCTAATCTTGGGGATGCCCATGGAACCCCAAGATAATCTAAGGACACAAAAAATTCAAAGCTTGGGGATGCCCCGGAAGGCATCCCCTCTTTCGTCTACTTCCATCGGTAATTTACTTGGAGCTATATTTTTATTCACCACATGATATGTGTTTTGTTTGGAGCGTCTTGTATTATTTGTGTCTTTGTTTCCTAATGTGCCACAATCATCCTTGCTGTACACACCTTTTGAGAGAGCCATACATGAATTGGAATTTGATAGAATACTCTATGTGCTTCACTTATATCTTTTGAGCTATGTAGTTTTGCTCTATGTGCTTCACTTATATGTTTTGAGCATGATAATTTTGCTCTATGTGCTTCACTTAGATCTTTTTGAGCACGGTGGTGGATTTGTTTTAAAGAAACTATTGACCTCTCATGCTTCATTTAAATTATTTTGAGAGTCTTAATAGCATGGTAATTTGCTTAATAATAATATGCTTGGTATTCAAGATTTGTGAAACTTTCTTTTGAGTGCGTTGAATACTAAGAAAATATTGATGCTTGATAATTGTTTTGAGATACGAAGATGGTGATATTAGAGTCATGCTAGTTGAGTAGTTGTGAATTTAAGAAATACTTGTGTTAAAGTTTGTGATTCCCGTAGCATGCACGTATGGTGAACCGTTATGTGATGAAGTCGGAGCATGATTTATTTATTGATTGTCTTCCTTATGAGTGGCGGTCAGGGACGAGCGATGGTCTTTTCCTACCAATCTATCCCCCTAGGAGCATGCGCGTAATACTTTGCTTTGATAACTTCTAGATTTTTGCAATAAGTATATGAGTTCTTTATGACTAATGTTGAGTCCATGGATTATATGCACTTTTTCCCAACCTTCCACCATTGCTAGCCTCTCTAATACCGCACACTTTTCACCGGTATCATACACCCACCATATAACTTCCTCAAAACAGCCACCATACCTACCTATCATGGCCTTTCCATAGCCATTCTGAGATATATTGCCATGCAACTTTCCACCGTTCCGTTTATTATGACACGCTCCATCATTGTCATATTGCTAGCATGATCATGTAGTTGACATCGTATTTGTGGCAAAGCCACCATTCATAATTCTTTCATACATGTCACTCTTGATTCATTGCATATCCTAGTACACCGCCGGAGGCATTCATATAGAGTCATATTTGTTCTAAGTATCGAGTTGTAATTGTTGAGTTGTAAGAAAAATAAAAGTGTGATGATCATCAATTTTTAGAGCATTGTCCCAAGTGAGGAAAGAATGATGGAGACTATGATTCCCCCATAAGTCGGGATGAGACTCCGGATGAAAAAAAGAGGCCATAAAAAAGGAAAAGGCCCAAATAAAAAAAAGAGAGAAAAAAGAGAGAAGGGACAATGTTACTATCCTTTTACCACACTTGTGCTTCAAAGTAGCACCATGATCTTCATGATAGAGAGTCTCTCATTTTGTCACTTTCATATACTAGTGGGAATTTTTCATTATAGAACTTGGCTTGTATATTCCAATGATGGGCTTCCTCAAAATTGCCCTAGGTCTTCGTGAGCAAGCGAGTTGGATGCACACCCACTTAGTTTCTTTTGATGAGCTTTCATATACTTATAGCTCTAGTGCATCCGTTGCATGGCAATCCCTACTCACTCACATTGATATCTATTGATGGGCATCTCCATAGCCCGTTGATATGCCTAGTTGATGTGAGACTATCTTCCCCTCCTTTTGTCTTCTCCACAACCACCATTCTCTTCCACATATAAGTGCTATATCCATGGCTCACGCTCATGTATTGCGTGAAGATCGAAAAAGTTTTGAAAATGTTAAAGTATGAAACAATTGCTTGGCTTGTCATCGGGGTTGTGCATGATTTAAATACTTTGTGTGGTGAAGATAGAGCATAGCCAGACTATATGATTTTGTAGGGATAACTTTCTTTGGCCATGTTATTTTGAGAAGACATAATTGCTTTGTTAGTATGCTTGAAGTATTATTATTTTTATGTCAATATGAACTTTTGTCTTGAATCTTTTGGATCTGAATATTCATACCACAATTAAGAAGAGTTACATTGAAATTATGCCAAGTAGCACTCCGCATCAAAAATTCTCTTTTTATCATTTACCTACTCGAGGACGAGCAGGAATTAAGCTTGGGGATGCCTGATACGTCTCCAACGTATCTATAATTTTTGATTGCTCCATGCTATATTATCTACTGTTTTGGACTATATTGGGCTTTATTTTCCAATTTTATATTATTTTTGGGACTAACCTATTAACCGGAGGCCCAGCCCAGAATTGCTGTTTTTTTGCCTATTTCAGTGTTTTGAAGAAATGAAATATCAAACGGAGTCCAAATGGAATGAAACCTTCGGGAACATGATTTTCTCACCGAATATGACCCAGGAGACTTGGACCCTACGCCAAGGAAGCTTCGAGGTGGGCACGAGGTAGGGGGGCGCGCCCTACCCCCCCCCCCCCCCCCAGGCGCGCCCCCTACCCTCGTGGGGCCCACGAAGCTCCACCGACGTACTTCTTCCTCCTATATATACCTACGGACCCCCAAACGATCAGATACGGAGCCAAAAACCTAATTCCACCGCCGCAACTTTCTGTATCCACGAGATCCCATCTTGGGGCCTATTCCGGAGCTCCGCCGGAGAGGGCCGTCATCATGGAGGGCTTCTACATCATCATAGCCTCTTCGATGAAGTGTGAGTAGTTTACCTCAGACCTTTGGGTCCATAGTTAGTAGCTCGATGGCTTCTTCTCTCTTTTTGGATCTCAATACAATGTTCTCCCCCTCTCTCGTGGAGATCTATTCGATGTAATCTTGTTTTTGCGGTGTGTTTGTTGAGACCGATGAATTGTGGGTTTATGATCAAGTCTATCTATGAATAATATTTGAATCTTCTTTGAATTCTTTTATGTATGATTTGTTATCTTTGCAAGTCTCTTCGAATTATCCGTTTGGTTTGGCCAACTAGATTGGTAGTTCTTGCCATGGGAGAAGTGCTTTCCCAGTGACAGAAGGGGCAGCAAGGCACGTATTGTATCGTTGCCATCGAGGATAAAAAGATGGGGTTTATTTCATATTGCATGAATTTATCTCTCTACATCATGTCATCTTGCTTAAGGCGTTACTCTGTTTTTAACTTAATACTCTAGATGCATGCTGGATAGCGGTCGATGAGTGGAGTAATAGTAGTAGATGCAGGCATGAGTCGCTCTACTTGTCTCGGACGTGATGCCTATATACATGATCATACCTAGATATTCTCATAACTATGCTCAATTATGTCAATTGCTCAACAGTAATTTGTTCACCCACCGTAGAATACTTATGCTCTTGAGAGAAGCCACTAGTGAAACCTATGGCCCCCGGGTCTATTCTCATCATATCAATCTCCATCACTTTAATCTTGCTTTGCTTTTTTACTTTGCCTTTTACTTTTCACTTTGCATCTTTATATCAAAAATACCAAAAATATTATCTATCATCTCTATCAGATCTCACTCTCGTAAGTGACCGTGAAGGGATTGACAACCCCTAATCGCGTTGGTTGCGAGGAGCTATTGCTTTTGTGTAGGTACGAGGGACTTGCGTGTAGCCTCCTACTGGATTGATACCTTGGTTCTCAAAAACGGAGGGAAATACTTACGCTACTCTGCTGCATCATCCTTTCCTCTTCGGGGAAATCCAACGCAAGCTCAAGAGGTAGCAGCTCTCCCAATAAATATGAATTGCCTGTTGTGCCTGAGGGCTATGTTATGGATGAAGAAACTACTTGAGACTCTCTTGCTTACAATGATAGAAGTGATCTTAAGAAATTATTAGTTAAGCTTAAACAAAAAACTCTGAATGCTAGGATGAAATATGATCCTACTTATGCTACTTCACCTATGTTTGTTACTGATAAGGATTATGAATTCTCCATTATGCCCAGTCCCATGCTTTATGCAAATCAGATCAAATTAATTGCAAAAAAAACTTCACTAGGGCTGTTACTAGTTGGAGTCACTGGTTGTTTCGGGCAAGCCATGGATTGATGCTTGTTGGTGGAGGGGGAGTATAAACTTTACCATTCTGTTTGGGAACCGCCTATAATGTGTATAGCATGGAAGATATCTCCATCTCTTAGTTGTTATGTTGACAATGAAAGTATGCTGCTCAAAATATTATTTATCTCTGCTTTAAAATTGAGCTCTGGCACATCTACAAATCCCTGCTTCCCTCTGCGAAGGGCCTATCTATTTACTTTTATGTTGAGTCATCACCCTCTTATTAAAACGCACCGGTTGGAGAGCACTGCTGTCATTTGCATGCATTACTATTAATTTATATTGGGTATGACTATGACTGGATCTCTTTTACCATGAATTACAATGTTTAGTTAGTCCTTGATCTTTAAAGGTGCTCTGCATTTATGTTTTGCGGTCTCAAAAAGGGCTAGCGAGATACCATCTTGTTATATCATATCATGATTGTTTTGAGAAAGTGTTGTCATCTGAGATTTATTATTATTGCTCGCTAGTTGATTATGCCATTGACATGAGTAAACATGAGACCTAAATGTTATTGTGAATATGGTTGTTCATAATCTTTGCTGAAAACTTGAATGCTGCCTTTACATATTTACAACAACAAGAGCAAATAGAGTTTGTAGAAGTTTTTTCTTTATCATTTTCAGTTTATCAACTGAATTGCTTGAGGACAAGCAAAGGTTTAAGCTTGGGGGAGTTGATACTTCTCCGTCGAATCTACTTTTCCAAACACTTTTGCCCTTGTTTTGGACTCTAACTTGCATGATTTGAATGGAACTAACCCGGACTGACGTTGTTTTCAGCAGAATTGCCATGGTGTTATTTATGTGCTGAAACAAAAGTTCTTGGAATGACCTAAAACTTCAAGAAGATTATTTTTGGAAATAATAAAAAATATTGGCAAAAGAATCAAGGTCAGGGGGCCCACACCCTGGGCACGAGGGTGGGGGGCGCGCCTGCCCCCCTGCCTCGTGGGCCCCCTGGAGCTCCACCAACCTCAACTCCAACTCCATATATTCGTGTTCGGGGAGAAAAAAAATCAGAGAGAAAGATTCATCGCGTTTTACGATACGGAGCCGCCGCCAAACCCTAAACTCTCTCGAGAGGGCTGGTCTGGAGCACGTTCGGGGCTCCGGAGAGGGGAATCCGTCGCCGTCGTCATCATCAACCATCCTCCATCACCAATTTCATGATGCTCACCGCCGTGCGTGAGTAATTCCATCGTAGGCTTGCTGGACGGTGATGGGTTGGATGAGATTTATCATGTAATTGAGTTAGTTTTGTTAGGGTTTGATCCCTAGTATCCACTATGTTCTGAGATTAATGTTGCTATGACTTTGCTATGCTTAATGCTTGTCACTAGGGCCCGAGTGCCATGATTTCAGATCTGAGCCTATTATGTTTTCATGAATATATGTGATTTCTTGATCCTATCTTGCAAGTCTATAGTCACCTACTATGTGTTATAATCCGGCAACCCCGAAGTGACAATACTCGGGACCACTCCCGGTGATGACCATAGTTTGAGAGTTCATGTATTCAATATGTGTTAATGCTTTGGTCCGGTACTCTATTAAAAGGAGGCCTTAATATCCCTTAGTTTCCGCTAGGACCCCGCTACCATGGGAGGGTAGGACAAAAGATGTCATGCAAGTTCTTTTCCATAAGCACATATGACTATATTCGGAATACATGCCTACATTACATTGATGAATTGGAGCTAGTTCTGTGTCACCCTATATTATGATTGTTACATGATGAACCACATCCGGCATAATTCTCCATCACCGATCCAATGCCTGCGAGCTTTTCACATATTGTTCTTCGCTTATTTACTTTTCCGTTGCTACTGTTACAATCACTATAAAACCCAAAAATATTAGTTTTGCTATCGTTACTGTTACTTCCATATTACTTTGCTACTAAATATTTTGCTGTAGATACTAAGTTATCTAGGTGTGGTTGAACTGACAACTCAGCTGCTAATACTTGAGAATATTCTTTGGCTCCCCTTGAGTCGAATCAATAAATTTGGGTTGAATACTCTACCCTCGAAAACTGTTGCGATCCCCTTTACTTGTGTGTTATCAAGACTATTTTCTGGCGCCGTTGCCGGGGAGCATAGCTCTATTCTTTGAGTCACTTGGGATTTATATCTGCTGGTCACTATGAAGAACTTGAAAGATGCTAAAACAAAAATTTATCCCTCAACTACGAGGGAAGGTAAGGAACTGCCATCTAGCTTTGCACTTGATTCACCTTCTATTTTGAGTAAGCTTGCGACACCTAAACCTGCTTCTGCTGTTAATTCTGATATGTCGCGTATTATTGATGATGCCACTTCTGCTATGCATGATACTTATGATGAAACTACTTCTATGCTTGATACTATTGTGCCACTTGGTGAATTTATTGATGAACAACTTGCTAGGTCTAGAGAGAATGAAATTATTGAAACTGATAATATTGATGAAAGTGATGATGAAGGCTCTCCCAATAAATATGAATTGCCTGTTGTGCCTGAGGGCTATGTTATGGATGAAGAAACTACTAGAGACTTTATTGCTTGCAATGATAGAAGTGATCTTAAGAAATTATTAGCTAAGCTTAAACAAAAAACTCTAAATGCTAGGATGAAATATGATCCTGCTTATGCTACTTCACCTATCTTTGTTACTGATGAGGATTATGAATTCTCCATTGATCCTGATATTATTACTTTGGGCTAATCTGGTCCTTTTTATGGCTATGAATCTGAAACTGTTATGGCACATCTTACTAAATTAAATGATATAGCCACCCTGTTCACTAATGATGAGAGAACTCGTTGCTTTTATACCCTTAAAATATTTCCGTTCTAATTAAAGGGTGATGCTAGGATATGGTTTAATTCTCTTGGTCCTGGTTGTGTGCCTAGTCCCCAGGATATTATTTATTACTTCTCTGCTAAATATTTCCCTGCTCATAAGAAACAAGCTGCTTTAAGGGATATATATAATTTTGTGCAAATTGAAGAAGAGAGTCTCCCACAAGCTTGGGGGAGGCTTCTCCAAATACTTAATGCTTTGCCTGATCATCCTCTTAAGAAAAATGAAATACTTGATATCTTTTATAATGGACTAACCGATGCTTCCAGAGACCACCTGGATAGTTGTGCTGGTTCTGTTTTCAGGGAAAGAACACCGGATGAAGCTAAAATTTTATTGAATAATATGTTGACAAATGAAAATAATTGGACACTTCCTGAGCCAACTCATGAGCCTATTCCTAAACCAACTCCGAAGAAGAGGGGTGTTCTATTTCTCAGTCCTGAAGATATGCAAGAGGCAAAGAAATCTATGAAAGAAAAGGGTATAAAAGCTGAAGATGTTAAGAATTTACCTCCTATTGAAGAAATACATGGTCTTAATTTACCGCCTGTTGAAGAAATATATAATCTTAATTCATCACCTATTGAAGAAACACATGGTCTTGATAACCCGACACAGGTAGTAAAGGTAAATTCTCTCTATAGATTTGATGAAGGTGATATTCCTCACTATAAATCTGCTAGACAATGCTTGGATGAGTTTGATAATTTTATTGTTAAATGAGAGAACTTCAATGCTTATATTAGTAGACAATTGAAATACAATTCTGATATGCTTGAACACTTGGGTGATTATATGTCTAGAGTAAAAGGTGAACTAAAACTCATTAGTAAATATGCTTCTATGGTTACCACTCAAGTAGAACAAGTACTTAAAGCTCAGAATGATTTGCTCAATGAATTAAATAATAAGAATAATGACTATGCTGTTAGAGTGGCTACTAGAACTGGTAAGATGACTCAGGAACCTTTGTATCCTGAAGGCCATCCTGAAAGAATTGAGCAAGTTCTCAGAGAAATAATATAGATGCACCTAGTCCTTCTAAAAATAAGAAAAAGAAAAATGATAGGACCTTGCATGCTTTTAGTGAACCTATTGCTGAACCACCTGAGAATCCAAATGATATTTCTATTTCTGATGCTGAAATGCAATCTGGTAATGAACATG
This sequence comes from Triticum urartu, assembly GCF_056163025.1. Classification (NCBI taxonomy): domain Eukaryota; kingdom Viridiplantae; phylum Streptophyta; class Magnoliopsida; order Poales; family Poaceae; genus Triticum; species Triticum urartu. Next base: position 603,519,279 of record NC_141876.1, read on the forward strand.
AACCTAGTGCTAATGCTAATGATGATGTTCATGTTGATGCTCAACCTAGTAATGATAATGAAGTAGAAATTGAACCTGCTGTTGATCTTGATAATCCACAATCAAAGAATCAACATTATGATAAGAGAGACTTTGTTGCTAGGAAACATGGTAAAGAAAGAGAACCATGGGTTCAGAAACCCATTCCTTTTCCTCCCAACCCATCCAAGAAAAAGGATGATGAGGGTTTTGAGTGCTTTGCTGAAATGATTAGACCTATCTTTTTGCGTATGCGATTAACTGATATGCTCAAAATGAATCCTTATGCTAAGCACATGAAAGAAATTGTTACTAATAAAAGAAAGATACCGAAAGCTGAAATTTCCACCATGCTTGCTAATTACAGCTTTATGTGATCTTGGAGCCGGTGTTAGTGTTATGCCTCCCTCTTTATATCGTAGACTTGATTTGAATAAGTTGACACCTACTAAAATATCTTTGCAAATGGCTGATAAATCAACTGCTATACCTGTCGGTATTTGTGAGGATGTGCCTGTTGTGGTTGCAAACGTTACTATTTTAACAGACTTTGTTATTCTTGATATTCCTGAGGACGATGGTATGTCTATTATTCTTGGAAGACCCTTTTTGAATACTGCAGGGGCTGTTATTGATTGTGTCGGTGTACTAAAGTAGGGGTACCTTAGTATCCCGAACTTGTGCACGGGCAGTCGCAGCACCCCGCGGCAAGGCTTGCCGGGTGACCGCCAAGACCCTCCATGGTTCCTTTGGAGCCATTCAAGAACAAAGTATTCGAGCCAAGGCGCAAGACCCCGGCAAGAGGAGCTTGCCGGGAAGGCCACTCAGAGTATCCAAGACCCCGGCAAGAGGAGCTTGCCGGGAAGAAGCACGAAGACCCCGGCAAGAGGAGCTTGCCGGGAAGACCAACCAAGGCATCCCGAGAAGCTTGCTGCGACGCGCTGCGCGTCCCGGCAAGACCCGGTGAGCGACAAGCTCCCGGACGCGACAAGGCAACATCCGCGGCAAGGCGCTTGCCGCGGCAAGCTACTACTCCGCAGCTCGCGCTCCAGCTCACCCGCCAACGTGTCGCCCTGGGACCGTTCCTGGCGTACGTGGCGGGAGGCTGTGCAGCCAAGGGCATGTGGTGGCGAGCAGGCGCTGACAAGATAGCCATCGTGGCAAACGGTGGCGCCCCTGACGGTCCCTTTCCGCACCGTCTGGGCGACACAGACAGGCATTTAATGCCTTTGTCCCCTGCCGTCAGGGTTAGGTATGATACAACTGTAGCCAGCGGTGACACCCAACTACCACATCTTTTACGTTTTTACCCTCACCTCTGTTGCCACCTGTCGGTGACCCCTTTGACATATAAAAGGAGGCCCATGCGCAACAGTGGGGGGAGGACGGCCATTCTCACGCTCGGTCTCGCTAGCCATCCGAGCGTACTGTAGCATTCGTCGCTCCTGAGCAAGAACACAAATACAAACCAAAGCAGGAGTAGGGTTTTACGCATCCGTGCGGCCCGAACCTGGGTAAACCGATCGCATCGTTCGTGCATTCGCCTCGATCTGCTCTTTGTGCATCCTCCGCCCCCTGCCGAACCAAAAGGGGCTCGGTCCGCCGATCTCCATAGGTGTACGTGGGATCAGCACCCCCGACATCTTTGGCGCGCCATGTAGGGGCTGCGTCGAGGTTGTGCGAACCTGATCCGGCGTTCGCGCGAGCCGAATCTTCATCGTCTTCATCAACATGCCGCCGAAGAAGAAGATTTTGGAGGCAGCTGCTCCGTCTGCGCCGAACCCACCATCGCCGAAGCGAACGGCTGGTGGAGAAGGCGTCGGCGGAAGAGCGGGCGTCGACGAGGGAGCTCGTGGTGCTGCCCAGTCCAAGGACAAGACTGCGCTGCACATCGGCGGCGCGGTCGGCTCCCACAACGACCGGGCGCACTCCAAGACCTCGGCGTCCGTACACGCGCCGCGCCCGTCCCAGGAGGCGCGAAACCAGCAGCGTCATGGTACCCACGGTACCATACGTTTGCTGGGCCAAGATCAAGCTGGCGGATCTCGGAGTGCTCGAGACCAGCATGCACGCCAGCATGCTGGCGCGAGCATGGCACGGTCGCCCGGATGAGATATTGCTCCTTCTAACGTAGTTAGAAGTCCGAGCATGTCCCGTTCCTCGCACCGTTCGCCGCCCCCGCCTGCCACTCCGGCAGAAGCGTTGGCACGGGCCCAGCTGCTTCTAGATTACCCTCCAGCGCCAGAGAAGATCGATGACTGGAGGGCCACTATCCAGAGCCACATCGGCTTCGCCAACGGTGACAACCCACGGCAGCCGAGCGCATCACTGCCGCGGCAAGTCAGCCAGGCGCGAGCCGGTGGCGACAAGACTGGCGAGGGTGCAACCACTGTGCACTCTCCGCCCCGAAAGCCAAGATCGCCGACTCGCCGGATCCACCACGACGGCGGCTCCACCGCGTCATCAGATCCACGGGCTCGTCGCGATCAGCGCCGAGTCCTTCATGAGAGACAGCAAGAAGACGCTCGAACACGCATCGAGCGCCGAAGAGAAGCGCGGCGTCAATCAGACCTGCGTGCTGGGCCCTCTGTTGACATGCATGCGCCCGGAGAACCGGGCGACTTGCCGTACGCGGTAGGTTGCCTTGCGTTTACCCGTGAGTTGCGTCAAGTCCAGTGGCCCAGCCAGAAGCATTTCAAGCCGGACGTGCCGGAGAAGTACGACGGCAAGTCGCACCCGTGAGAGTTCCTCAGCATCTACACCATTGCGGTGCAAGCTGCCGGGGGGCGAGACGACAAGGTCCTTGCCAACTACTTCCCGCTCGTGCTCAAGCTCGAAGTCAGATCCTGGCTCATGCACTTGCCGGACAACTCCATATCCTCTTGGGCGGACTTGTGCCATCAGTTTGTCGGCGCCTTTACAGGCGGCCACAATCCACATGGCCAGGGAAGTGACCTTCACCTGCTTGCCCAGAAGGAAGGAGAGCCCCTGCGCAAGTATATTCAGAGGTTCAGCCGTGTGCAGCGCAACATCCCACACATCCACCCTGCCGCGGTTATTACCGCGTTCCATCAGAATGTGCGTAACCGCAGGATGCGGGAGGAGATGGCGATGAGCAGGATCAGGCACGTCAGCGAGCTTTACGCCCTGGCCGACAAGTGTGCACGCGCTGAAGAAGGGAGGAAACTCCCCGGAGAGGACACTGGAGCAGGAGGATCTGACAGTGAAGATGCTGCCCCGGCAAAGAAAAACCGGAGGCGCAATAGGAAGAAGAGCGGCAAAGAGGTACTAGTCGTTGAGCAGTCCGGCGACGACGGCCCCGCCAAGCAAGCCAAAGTTGGCAGCTCCGACAAGGAGGTTGCCGCGTGCACCAACTGCCAAGCTGTGGCGGCCGCCGACAAGCAGGACGGCTCCGACAAGCAGTACTGCAAGATTCACCGCACCAAGGGCCATGATCTCCAGAACTGCAAGAGGGTCGAGCAGCTTGTCCAGCAACAAAAAGCTGAGTACGAGCGGCGCGACAAGGAGAGAGCCCAAGGAGGCGGTGGATAAGCTGGCAAGAAGCGCGATGGCTAGGGAGGAAGCCGCGGCAAGGCCAAGCAGCGGCAACGAGACAGACCTCCCCGCGGCCGTGACAAGGACGAGGACGAAGACGACGACGAAGACATGGATGATGTTGAGAACAGTGAGCATGAGTTCCAGAAAGCCACGGAAGTTTTGTGCGTTGACGGCGGTGCTTCTCTGCATACTTCCCACCGCCAACTCAAACAGTGGCTGCAGGAAGTTAACGCGGCAGAGCCACCTGTCGAGTCGCGCAAACTTCTGAAATGGTCCAGCACGCCTATCATCTTTGACATTGAGGACCACCCTGATCGCACAACTGCGATCGGGTGCTTGCCGCTGTTGGTTTCACCAACCATACGCAACCTCAAGGTCACCAAGATGTTAGTTGACGGCGGGGCCGGCTTAAATCTGATCTCCTCCGCTGTACTCCAGAAACTCCAAATCCCCGACAGCGAGCTCGAAGAGACCGGCACATTCCAAGGAATTAACCCGGGAAGGAGCAAGCCAAAGGGGAAGGTCGCGTTGCCGGTGATGTTTGGCAGCGAAATGAACTTCAGAACTGAGAGGGTCACCTTTGACGTTGCCGATTTCCCATTGCCCTACAATGGCATACTCGGCCGTCCAGCACTGGCTAAGTTCATGGCAGCCTCTCACTATGCGTACAACTTGCTCAAGATGCCCAGCCCGATAAGCGTCATCTCTATCCCCGGCGACAAGAAGGATGCCCTTATCTGCACCGACAAGATTTACCGGGAAGCAGCAGCTGCGACAAATAGCAAGACACTTGCCGCTGAAGCTCCCGGGGGGAAGAAGAAGACCAAGTCTGGCAAGAGCTCTGATGCCCACTCCGGCAAGCGCACCTCTTCGGAGTGCTGCGCCGCCGTCGAGGATGCACCATCGAGCTCCACTGGCAAGTGTAAGAAGGCTATGACAGCTCCGCCACTTACCAAGAAGGTGCCCGCCAAGGAGGACGGCACTGGTGGTACCTTCACCATCAGTGCCACGCTTGACCCTAAATAGGAAAGCGCGCTCATTGCTTTCCTACGGGCGAATGTCGACGTGTTTGCATGGCAACCGTCTGACATCCCCGGTGTTCCCAGGAAAGTAATTGAGCACCACCTTGCCGTTTGTCCTCATGCGCGGCCCGTCAAGCAGAAGGTCAGAAAGCAGGCAGTAGAGCACCAAGAATTCATAGCAGAAGAAATCAAGAAGTTGGAAGCAGCAGGCCTTGTCAGAGGAGTGCTCCATCCCACGTGGTTGGCCAATCCGGTTGTAGTGCGCAAGGCGAATGGGAAATGGAGGCTTTGTATTGACTTTACTGATGTTAATAAAGCTTGTCCCAAAGATCCATTTCCCTTGCCGCGCATTGACCAGATTGTTGACTCCACAGCCGGATGTGAGTTGCTTTCATTTCTTGACGCATATTCAGGATATCATCAGATCTTCATGGCAGAAGAGGATGAGGAGAAAACCACATTCATTACTCCATGTGGCACGTACTGTTTCGTACAGATGCCTTTCGGATTAAAGAATGCTGGTTCAACATTTGGCAGAGTAGTCCATGTCGCTTTGAAGCCACAGATACACAGAAATGTAGAAGCTTACATGGATGATATAGTGGTCAAAAGCAAGGACAGGGCAACTCTGATCCGAGACTTAGATGAGACCTTTGCAAATCTGCGCAAGATCAACCTTAAGCTCAACCCCGAGAAGTGTGTGTTTGGAGTCCCTTCCGGCAAGCTTCTCGGGTTCTTTGTGTCTCAGCGGGGAATCGAAGCCAATCCTGACAAGATCAAGGCCATTGAGCAGATCGAAGCACCGAAGTGCGTGAAGTATGTACGGAAACTTGCTGGCTGCATGGCTGCTCTCAGCAGGTTTATCTCTCGGTCTGCTGAGCGCGCCCTGCCATTTTTCAAAATTTTGAAAAAGGCAGGTCCAATGAAATGGACTCCGGAAGCGGAGGCTGCGCTGCAGGACTTGAAGAGATACCTGTCCTCCACTCCAACCCTTGTCGCACCTAAGCCACAAGAGAAGTTGTTGCTGTACATAGCGGCAACCAATCAAGTGGTTAGTGCTGCGTTAGTAGCGGAGAGGGAGGTAGATGACGAGCCAGCGACCGCGGCAAGCACATCCGGCGACAAGCAGGGGGCTTCCCCGACAGGCTCTGGCCCCGACGAGCAAGGATCTGCGCAGATGCAAGAGGAGATACAGAAGAAGATGGTGCAGGGCCCAGTTTACTTTGTCAGTTCCCTTTTACAGGGGGCTAGGTCAAGGTACTCTGGTGTGCAGAAACTGCTTTTCGGCCTTCTCATGGCCTCGAGAAAGCTGCGCCATTACTTCCAAGCACATGAGATCACAGTTGTCACTCGCTTTCCGCTGAAAAGGATATTGCAAAATCCAGAAGCAACAGGCAGGATTGTCGAGTGGGCACTGGAACTGTCAAGCTTTGGCCTCAAATTTGAGAGTACATCAACAATCCAAAGCAGAGCGTTGGCAGAGTTCATAGCAGAGTGGACGCCAACTCCAGACGAAGAAATTCCGGAGACAAGCATCCCCGCCAAGGAAGCAAGCAAAGAGTGGCTCTTGTACTTTGACGGTGCCTTCTCGCTGCAAGGCACCGGTGCTGGCGTGCTGCTTGTCGCGCCCACCGGAGAGCACCTCAAGTACATAGTCCAGATGCACTTTCCCAAGGAGCAAGCGACAAACAATACTGCAGAGTATGAAGGCTTGCTTGCCGGTCTCAGGATCGCGGCAGAACTTGGGATTAAGAAGCTAATTGTCAGGGGTGACTCGCAGCTTGTCGTCCGCCAAGTGAACAAGGTTTACCAGAGTCCGTTGATGGAAGCTTACGTTGATGAAGTGAGGAAGCTAGAAGAGCGCTTTGACGGCCTGCAAATGGAACATGTTCCAAGAATTGAGAACGACGTTGCCGATGGCCTGTCAAAGTGCGCAGCACTTAAGTTACCTGTGGAACCAGGGATCTTTGTGCTCAAGCTGACTCAGCCGTCCGTAACACCATCAACTGGACAGAGCAAGAAGAGGAAGTTGATTTCTGGTGACTATCTCCCGGCAGAGCTTCCCGAAGCCGCCACCAAGAAGGTCCCCAAGATCGACGCCAAGAATGCTGAGGAGCAGTCTGCTCCGGCAAGCCCCAGGGTTTGTTCCGTTGAAGCAGATTCTCCCAACAAGTTTCGCTCCGGCAAGCTTGCCGGGGAACGTCAAGCTCCGGCAGAGCCGCGGGCTCTTGCCGTAGAAGCAGACGTTCCCGCATCAGCAGATGTGCCTTTAGTCCTTGTTGTCGAGCCACAGGCTCCAACGTGGGCGCAGCAGATTGTCCATTTCCTTCAGACAGGAGAACTTCCCGAGGAACCAGAAGAAGCGGAAAGAGTAGCCCGGCAGTCTAGTATGTACCAGTTTGTCGACAACACACTGTACAGAAGAAGACTCAACGGTGTGAAATTGAAGTGTATTACCCGGGAAGATGGACAGAAGCTGTTGGCAGAGATACATGGAGGCATATGTGGTCACCACATTGGCGCAAGAGCCCTTGTCGGAAAAGCATTCCGGCAAGGTTTCTTCTGGCCGACAGCCCTCCAGGATGCAACTGCACAAGTAACCAAGTGTGAAGCGTGCCAGTTCCATTCCAAGCAGATACACCAGTCAGCTCAAGCTCTCCAGACGATCCCTTTATCCTGGCCATTTTCGGTCTGGGGGCTCGACATCCTCGGCCCCTTCCCCCGAGCTGTCGGGGGCTTTGAGTACTTGTACGTTGCAATCGACAAGTTCACAAAGTGGTCGGAAATGGAACCAGTGAGGAAGGTGACAGCACAGTTGGCAGTCAAGTTCTTCAGGTCGATTGTTTGCCGTTTCGGAATCCCTAACATGATAATCACCGACAATGGTACACAATTTACGAGCCGCGCCTTCATGCAGTACGCCCAAGATCTTGGCGCCAAGGTCTGCTTCGCTTCTGTTGCTCACCCGAGAAGCAACGGTCAAGCGGAGAGGGCAAACGCCGAAGTGCTGCGCGGGCTCAAGACCAGGACTTTCGACAGGCTGCACAAGTGCGGACACAACTGGATCGAGGAGCTGCCGGTGGCTCTTTGGTCGATCAGGACGACGCCAAATCGAGCCACTGGACAGACACCCTTCGCTCTAGTCTATAGAGCGGAGGCAGTTATCCCCACGGAACTCGTATACGGGTCACCTTGAGTGCTCGCCTATGATGAGCTTGAGCAAGAGCGGCTACGTGAAGATGACGCGCTGCTCCTTGAGGAAGATCGTCTTCAAGCTGCTGTGCGAGCCGCTCGCCACCAGCAAGCTTTGCGCCGCTATCATAGCCGCAAAGTTAACGCCAGAAGTCTCGAGGAAGGCGACCTTGTTCTTCGGCGCGTTCAGTCCGCCAAGAATTCCAACAAGTTGACGCCGAAGTGGGAAGGCCCTTACCGGGTGAAACGAGTCACCAGGCCTGGCGCTGTCCGCCTGGAGACCGAAGATGGCGTACCAGTGAGCAACTCCTGGAATATCGAGCATCTTCGTAAGTTTTACCCGTAAGGCGCGGTTGTCGGACCCTGTCCGGCAACCACCCTTTTGTACAAGTCTTGCCGCTGTTGCATGTAATCCTTTGTACAAAGCCAGGCGTAGACCCTGAGCACAAGTAAATGAAGCGCTGGCGCCCTAAGTTATAGCATGCATGCTAGGTCGAGTCTCGTCCTTGGTTAGGGTTGATAGTGCTTAACAGCGGCTAACCCCTAACTTAGAGGTCGGGTTTGCGTCCCTTTGCCTTTCTTTCGTTTCCTTTGGTTCGCAGGGCTTGCATATCCTTGCCGGACCGCCTGAGGACGAAAAGGAGAAGAAGGACGTGCCGGCATCTGCACCCCTGGCAAGCCAGTGTTGCCGGGGGCTGCAAGTACCAAGACTCACCCACGGCAAGCCAGAGTTGCCGGGGGCTGCAATCTCAGATAATTTTTTCATCCCTCTTCATGCATTCTCTTATGGACTGGGGAATACGAAACCTCGTTTCTTCCCGAAAACTACCATGCTCCCTTAACTCTAGGCCCCTGGGGCTCGTTCCTGGGGCCAAGTTTGGTCGTAGTCGCGGTAGCAAAGGGATGAAACGAGGGGCCGCACCCGCCTCGTCCCTGCCTCCGTCAAAAGCATGAGAAAGGTCGAGCGACATAGGAAGACGGCAAGGGCTTGTTGCCGGGGAAGAAGTGTCTATCTGAAAGATACCAAGGATTTTCTCCTTGACGTGGGTTCTACCCGCGAGACAAATGACCCGGCAAGCATCCCCTTTTCATTAAAAAACATTCCGCTCAGGTACAGTCCATAGAGGATGAAAAACATGAAAGAGAGGATTACAAGTTTTAAATGCAACTAAGGCCTGAAGGCTTACAAATTAAAAAGATAAGATGCCCGTAATCCTTTTCTTGTCCCTCTCTTCAGGAGGTAGGTCAAGGAGGCGAGAAGGGCAAAAGGAGCGCCTAGGCGAACTAAGGGTGCCAGAAGACACCAAGAGAACACCCCGGGGGCCGTCCGAAGGCTGGACGGTGATGGCGGCGCCGGAAGCGGGGCTCGAAGACGAGGCGGCAGGACGTCAGCACGCTGTCGAGGGCACCACGCCCTCGTACTCTGGCTTGACGGCCTTGCCGCCAGCCCTCTTCCTCTTCCGCAGCCTCCCTACGCCAGCCGCCCAAGCAGACGACCCCGGGGAGTTCAAAGAGCCAGCGACACGGATGATGGGGTTGCCGGTGCCGCACGGAGCGGCGCCCGACACCTAGTCGGACCCGCCATCCTGCCGCCCGCTCCCCTCATTGTCGCTGTCGCTCCCCTCCTCGTCACTCTCGCTCGAGGAGGAGCCTTCGCTATCAGAGGAGCTGTCCACGCAGCACCGTGCCCGGATGCCGAAGCACCCGAAGACCTTGACGGAGAGGAGATCGCCCTCCATCAACCTAAAATGGAGGGTGAGCCCCGCCGTCAAGCTGTGGATGCGGGCGAACGTCTTCCACCCTCGACCAAGATACATCACACCAGGGGCTGGGAATTCGGCGCGGACTCGCGTGCCGCTGATCCCACAGCCCCTCATGTGCAGTCTCAGTGTCTCGGGCGGGTCCAACTCCACCACGTCCGCAAACGGAGCTGGGAGTCGGAGGCGACGACGAGGCGCCCGGCGCAGCCTGACGAAGAACTTGCAAGGGTCGTCCCCAGCATGGACCGCCGCGGGAAGAAGAGCCGCCGGCGGAGGCGAAGCCGACGCGCCGCCTCGTCCACCTCTTCCCCGAGCGCCTCAACCTCGTCCTCGACCTCGTCCACGACCTCGCCCCCTCCCTCTTCCCCCTACGGCTGGCTCTGCCACCACAGGTGCGGGAGAGGGAGGGATGCGCTGTCTGGCGGCAACCCTCGCCGCCACCGATGAGGGACCAGGGTTCCCTTTCTCCATGGCGAATGGGAGGAAGGGGAGCAGAAGCTGTAGGAAGGAGGGGATGAGAGAATGCGGGCTTCCGTCCTCCCCTCCCGCTCTATATAAAGGAGCGAGGTGGGGGCTCGGCCGCCCCGCTCAGCGAATCAAGACACGGGGAGAGCAGGGAGCTGGGGCCGACCCGCTGCCTCGACCCGTGACGGCCCGGTTTCCCGCCTCCGCCGTCCGCGATCCCAAGTGCATGGGAGCCTCGTGGCAGGCGTGCAGAACCGAGGCGACGAATGAGGCGACCCCTCCCCACCCCGTGATCGTGGGGAGTGGACGCCTCGAAAACCGCCCACGATCTCTCCCACGATGCCGCATTTGACGCGTGTCCTGCGGGGAGGGCGCGGTGGATGCGGGGTGAGTTATGGCGTAACCTAGGCCGCGCGTGCCCGGGCACTGTTTTGGGGCCTGGCCCAACAGCGCTCGGCGCCGTGTATGGCCCAGGCCCGGGGGCTCCTGTCGGTGTACTAAAGTAGGGGTACCTTAGTATCCCGAACTTGTGCACGGGCAGTCGCAGCACCCCGCGGCAAGGCTTGCCGGGTGACCGCCAAGACCCTCCATGGTTCCTTTGGAGCCATTCAAGAACAAAGTATTCGAGCCAAGGCGCAAGACCCCGGCAAGAGGAGCTTGCCGGGAAGGCCACTCAGAGTATCCAAGACCCCGGCAAGAGGAGCTTGCCGGGAAGAGGCACGAAGACCCCGGCAAGAGGAGCTTGCCGGGAAGACCAACCAAGGCATCCCGAGAAGCTTGCTGCGACGCGCTGCGCGTCCCGGCAAGACCCGGTGAGCGACAAGCTCCCGGACGCGACAAGGCAACATCCGCGGCAAGGCGCTTGCCGCGGCAAGCTACTACTCCACAGCCCGCGCTCCAGCTCACCCGCCAACGTGTCGCCCTGGGATCGTTCCTGGCATACGTGGCGGGAGGCTGTGCAGCCAGGGGCATGCGGTGGCGAGCAGGCGCTGACAAGATAGCCATCGTGGCAAACGGTGGCGCCCCTGACGGTCCCTTTCCGCACCGTCTGGGCGACACAGACAGGCATTTAATGCCTTTGTCCCCTGCCGTCAGGGTTAGGTATGATACAACTGTAGCCAGCGGTGACACCCAACTACCACCTCTTTTACATTTTTACCCTCACCTCTGTTGCCACCTGTCGGTGACCCCTTTGACATATAAAAGGAGGCCCATGCGCAACAGTGGGGGAGGACGGCCATTCTCACGCTCGGTCTCACTAGCCATCCGAGCGTACTGTAGCATTCGTCGCTCCCGAGCAAGAACACAAATACAAACCAAAGCAGGAGTAGGGTTTTACGCATCCGTGCGGCCCGAACCTGGGTAAACCGATCGCGTCGTTCGTGCGTTCGCCTCGATCTGCTCTTTGTGCATCCTCCGCCCCCTGCCGAACCAAAAGGGGCTCGGTCCGCCGATCCCCATAGGTGTACGTGGGATCAGCACCCCCGACAGATTGCAACAAAGGCAATGTCACTTTTCATGTTAGTGGTAATGAGCATACGGTACACTTTCCAAGGAAACAACCTCAAGTCCACAGTATCAATTCTATTGGAAAAATTCCATTGATTATTATTGGAGGTTTTGAATTTCCTCTTCCTACTGTAAAAAAGAGATATGATATTCTTATTGTTGGGGATGTGCATATCCCCGTTGAGGTAACATAGTGTTATTCAAAATTTCTCCGGTTTCATGTTATTCGAAATGAGTTTGTTAACAAGACCTGATCAACCTTGTTAGTGGATTCCTTTTGATGAGCATGAGATGGATGAAGTTAGAAAGCACAACCTTCTGTACCCTTCTTTTACTTTCTGTTATTTAGTTGAAATAAAGTAAAAATAGTATTTTTCTGTCTGTTTTCTGAATTATCCGTGCAATATAAAAATACCCCTAAAATAAAAGTTCTCCAAATGCCCTGCCAATTTAATATGATTTTTTCTGGAATATTTGAGAATATTTGGCACTGAGAACACAGCTGGGGGAGCAAGCACCAGGGCACGAGGGTCCAGGCGCGCCCCCTGCCTCGTGGGCCCACGGTGGCTCCCCTCCACTTATTCCTACACCCACACACTTCTTCTTCCTCCCAAAAAAATCACCATCCAGCTCAAGCACGAGTTCTAGCTCATTTTGCTGCGATTTTCGATCTCCTTGCTCAAAGCACCTCTCACAAAACTGCTTTGGGGGATTGTTCCTTGGTATGTGACTCCTCCATTGGTCCAATTAGTTTTTGTTCTAGTGTTTTATTCATTGCAAATTTGTGCTGCCTAGGTGACCATGTTCTTGAGCTTGCATGTCAAATTTATATGGTTCCAAGTAGTTCTAATGCATGATATAGGCTCTTGGCACTTGTAGGAGTAGTTGCTATCAATTTTGTTGAGCTTGGTTCACTTTTATTTGAAGTTACTAAAAATTTCAGAAATTTTTCACAGGAGGAAATATGTTTAGGAAAATGTACCAAGGTGGTTCTTCAAGGAAGCAAGGACCCAGGCTTGCAATTCACGTTTGTTGAGGATATTACTACCGGGCGTAAACTTGCCTATCTGGGCCGGGTTAACTTTGGCAGTAGTTAAAGAATGTTAAAGCCCAAGAAGGCAAATGAGGGCTTAAGGCCTATAGTCGGTTCAAGACTTGTAGCCGTAAACCGGCATTGGTATATAAACTTGTACTGTAAGTTAGGAATAAGGAGAGACCAACCCGGATACGGATATGAACCGGTGTTGGGACTCTGTGAACCGACGGGCGTCACCCATGTATATAAGGGGACGACCCGGCGGCGGTTCAAGGACAACAAACAACAACTCGAGACTTGGGCGAAGCTTGTTTGCTCCCTAGTCATCGAAACCCCATCAATTCCATCACAACTAGACGTAGGCTTTTACCTTCATCGAAGGGGCCAAACTAGTATAAACTCTCTTGCGTCCCTGTGTCCGCTTTAACCCCTTCAAGCTAACCCGTCGCGATGGCTCCATGACTAAGTCCTTTAACGAGAACATCTGTTGTGACAAAAATACGACAGTTGGCGCCCACCGTGGGGCTATCGCACGATGGTTTCAAGTTCTTGGAGGGCAGCTTCGAAGGACTCAAGGGCTACGCTGTGGGCCGGATGACTAAGAGTCGTCGTGGCAAGCTCTACATCGACGATGCGGGCTGGGGCCCCGAGGCCGGCTCAATCGAGTACGGTACCGGGTCCCCTTTGGTGGCATACACGTATTCATCGGCAAGATCGGTGAACCGGGCCCTGAGCCGGACATCTGCACCGACCTCGTCGAAACGGCTCAGCATGCACGATCTGCCCAGGTTAAACCGGTTGTGAAGCGTGCCTTCATGGGAGTCATCCATGGAGGAAGCTATGAAGATGGATCGGAATCCGGTAGAGAGACCGTCGTTTACTCCGGCGACGAGTCATCAACCGGAGAAGCTGAATCTTTGTATCAATTACAAGATGGCCGGATTGGGGGCTGTTCCGATGGCGACAGTATTCCGGACCCCTCTGATCTGCCCAGCCGGGTTGGAATATTCATGGCCGGTACACAAGCGGTGCTTCTTTTTTCGACCACAGCAGCAATGATCTCCGGGTTAGTAGCGGCGACGGCTGCCGGGGCAGGAGGCTCTGTGCGCCCGTCGGCTCAAGTTTTGTTGGATCGGTTTGATGCGTTAGCTGCGCTTATGGCGGAGGCTAACCCGGCGGATCAGGATGCCCACAACGCAGAAATTGCAAAGGTGAGGGAACAGATCACTCAAGCCAAGGGCGACCTAGCAGCTGAAGATACCAGGATGACTGCAGAGCGGGCCGCTTTGGATGCGCAAGCCTATAGGCTAATGTTGGATCAGAACGCGTCACATGAAGTCGTGAAGAGGAAATACCGATCTCGCTTGCCTCCGGTCTTCGAGGCCAGAGACCTCTTTAACACCCCAGGAGCGGGAACCAGTAATCCGCCGGCGGTAAATCGGGCGGAAGCACCTGGGACTGGCGCGCCGGTTTAGCCCCGTTTGACGGATGCGCCTCATCAGAACGCTGTTGTACCTCAGGCTGTCCCAACGCCTCCAAGTCACTACTCCAACCCGATGGACAACCTTGTTGCTTCTGCAGCACGGCTGGAGGCCATCCCAATTGAAGGTGATTCGCCACAGGCAGTGGAAACGCGCCGGGTTAAAGAGCTTCTTAGAACAGCTTTGATCCAATAGGAAGCATACTCATACAGCCGTGACCAAATTCACTCCACCCCTCGCCCAAGCCGGAGCTATAGCAGGCGTATGGATGAACCGGCTATGTCAAGTAATGCACGAAACCGAGCGGCACCTCGTGGTAACAACCCGGCAGGTGGTGTTGATGATGCTCAGGAAGTGGTGGACCGGGCCCGAGCGCGTAGGGAGGCCGAGTTAGCAGCACAGTATCAGGCTCGTCAGCTCACGCCGGTTTGCCCAACAACCTCGACCGAGCCTGGCGTTTCTTCTAGCTCTTTGGGGGTGCCTTGTCTTGTCCCCGCTTTACGCAACGTGCGGCTGCCCAAAGATTTCAAGGGCCCGCGCAAGGTGCCAAATTACACTGCTGATCAACCGCCAGAGACATGGATAGAGAGCTATGAGATGGCCATGGAGATGCTGGATGTGAGTGATGCGGCATGTGTAAAGTAATTCACCATGATGCTTGAAGGAACGGCCCGCACTTGGTTAAAAAGTTTACTGGCCAACTCTATCAGTTCATGGGCCCAATTGCGAGCCCGGTTTATCCAGAACTTCAAGGATATATGTAAACAGCCCATGTCCATAGTGGACTTAGCAGCCTGTGTTCAGGAAGAAGGAGAGTCAACAACTCGGTGGGTGCGCCGGGTTTCACAGATTTTGCATTCATCAGACCGTATCAACGCTGACACCGCGGTTATAACCCTGGAAGGCAACTGCCGGTTTGGGCCCCTAAAGTTGCAATTGGGACGAATGAAGCGCCATTGCAATGATATGGGGACCCTTATGGCTGCATTAGTGAAGTATGCTGATTCTGATAGTACCAAGGACGCCGAGTCTGATGATGACAAGACAGGGAAGGGAAAGAAGAACGACAACTCCAAAGGGCAGCAGCATAACCCGGCAGGTTATGGAAACAGAGGCAAGCGTAAAAGCGGATAGCAGCATGGACTTTGTGGCTAATACCAATGCACAGGACAAGGGCCATCGACGCAAGGGTAAACTGCCGAATCGCGGTGGAGCACCTAACCCCAACCCGGACCGCCTAAATTATCTGTTAAACCAGCCCTGTCCAAAGCATGTGACGAAGGAGGTGCCAGCCAACCACCTTTGGAAGGATTGCTACATTATGCAGGAGTTCAAGAATTCCAATATTTTCGGTATGATCATGGATCAGGTGGTGGTTCAGGATCCGGGCCGGGTTACGGTGGAGGAAATTCCGGTTCGGGCTTCAATGGTAACCAGGGCGGACATAACAATCAAAATAATTAGAACAACCAGGGTGGTTATAACCAGCAGCAGCAGCAGAGGGCCTATCAGAGCAACCCGAAGCAGTTGAATAGTGGGCAATATCATGTCTTCACCACTAGTTTGGACAAGCGAGACCGGAAGGTTCAAAAGCGGGCTGTAAACTTTGTTGAACCGGCTGTACCCCATTATCAACGCTGGTCTGAGCAGCCGATCGTATGGAGCAGGGAGGATCACCCTCCCCGGGTTGACAATCCGGGTCAGCTAGCATTGGTGGTGGCACCTCAGGTAGGGGGTTATAAGTTCACCAAAGTGCTCATGGATGGAGGGAGCAGCATTAGTATCTTATACTATGAGACCTTCCATTGTATGGAAATAACAGATAAAAATCTCAAACCGTCCAATACGGTGTTCCATGGTGTGGTACCTGGTAAGTCAGCATATCCTGTTGGTAAGATAGCTCTTTGAAGTGGCCTTTGGAGATGATCATGATTCCAGGTCGGAAACATTGACTTTTGAGGTGGTAAAAATCCAGAGCCCATATCACGCCCTGTTTGGGCGGCCGGCTTACGCCAAGTTTATGGCACGGCCCTGTTATGTGTATTTGCAGCTCAAGATGCCGGGTCACAAGGGGACAATAACAGTTCATGGAAGCCGTAAGATCGCTTTGGAATGTGAGGAAGGTGATGCCGCTTACGCAGAGTCGGTTTGTGCCACAGAGGAGCTGAAGTACTACAAGGACAATGTTGATCCGGCTGACATGACTCCATTGAAAAAGCCAACTACGGAGCATGATCCGGCCTTGAAGTTTAAATCGGCAGCTGAGACTAAGCTTATTGACTTCGTGCCTGGCGATTCGTCCAAGCAGCTCAGCATCAGTGCCAATTTGGATCCGAAATAGGAAAGCGCGCTCATCGAGTTCATCCGTGAGAATTGGGACATTTTTGCATGGAAGCCTTCCGACATGCCAGGTGTACCGAGGCAACTCGCTGAGCACACTCTTAATGTGGATCCTAAGTACAAACCGATGAAACAGTTCCTCCGCCGGTTTAACGAAGAAAGGCGCAAAGCTATTGGAGAAGAGGTAGCCAGGCTCTTAGCAGCTGGCTTTATCGTTGAAGTTTTTCATCCTGAATGGCTGGCTAATCCGGTGCTGGTCCTTAAGAAAAACGGCACCTGGCGCATGTGTGTGGATTACACAGATCTTAATAATAGGCTTGTCCAGCAGATCCTTTTGCCCTCCCCCGTATTGATCAAATTATTGATGCTACGGCGGGTTGTGAACGTTTGAGTTTTCTGGATGCGTATTCTGGTTATCATCAGATCAAGATGGCAGTTAAGGACCAGGAGAAGACGGCGTTCATAACTCCCTTTGGAGCCTTCTGCTATGTATCTATGCCCTTTGGGCTCAAGAGTGCACAGGCAACTTATCAACGGTGTGTACAGAATTGCCTTCATAAACAGATTGACCGTAATGTACATGCTTATGTGGATGATATCGTGGTTAAGTCAAGGGAGAAGGAGACTCTGGTTGACAATTTGAAGGAAACCTTTGATAACCTGAGGACGTACAAGATGATGCTCAATCCGGCCAAGTGTGTCTTTGGTGTACCGGCAGGCAAGTTATTGGGTTTTCTGGTGTCCAATAGGGGAATTGAGGCTAATCCGGAGAAGATCACAGCAATCACCTCCCTGGCTAAACCGAAGTGTATCAATGATTTTCAACGCTTCGCAGGCCGTATTGCCGCATTGAGCCGGTTTATCAGTCGTCTTGGTGAGAAGGCAATCCCTTTATATCAGATGTTGAAGAAAACAGATCAATTCATCTGGAGTTCTGCGGCTGATAAAGCGTTTGAGGACTTAAAGCGACAGTTGGCCAATCCGCCCGTGCTCGCCGCTCCAATTGACAAGGAGCCGTTGCTGTTATATGTTGCCGCTAATGCTTGGGCTAACAGCGTGGCAATTGTGGTGGAGCGAAAGGAGGCAGGTAAAGAGCAGCCGGTTCAGCGTCCGGTTTACTATATCAGCGAGGTGCTTATTGAGTCCAAGCAAAGGTATCCGCATTGGCAGAAGCTGGTGTATGGAGTTTTTATGGCAAGCCGGAAACTTAAGCAGTACTTCCAGGGACACCCCATCACAGTGGTCAGTTCTGCTCCCTTGGGAGATATAATCCAGAACTGGGAAGCGACTGGCCGGATTGCCAAGTGGGCTATAGAGCTTGGGCCGCACGGATTGAAATACGTGCCCCGAACGGCGGTCAAGTCTCAAGCACTTGTCGATTTCATAAATGATTGGACATAACTGCAAGCACCTGAAGAGAAGCCGGATCACACGTATTGGACCATCCACTTTGACGGGTCCACGCAATTGGAGGGCTCGGGGGCTGGAGTCGTATTAACTTCCCCACGAGGTGATAAGTTGTGTTACGTTCTTCGTTTAATGTTCCCTTGCACTAATAATGCAGCTGAGTATGAAGCCTTACTCCATGGTCTATGGATGACTAAAGAGATGAATCTAAGTCGGGTTAAGTGCTTCGGTGACTCGGACCTGGTGGCTCAACAAGTGTCTGGCACTTGGGATTCCAAGGACCCACTCATGGCAGCATATCGTCGTGAGGTGGATATTGTTGCAGGTCACTTCAAGGGCTATCAGGTGGACCACGTGGACCGCCGAAAGAATGAAGCAGCGGACGCCTTGAGCCGGTTGGGCTCTCAACGCAAGCCGGTCCCGCCCAATGTTTTCCTCGATGTGCTGCACAACCCGTCGGTTAAGCTCCCTGGTGAAGAGGATTTGGCTATTCCTGATCCGGAGGCTTAATTGGTGGCAGCTCTTCATGTCATTCCGGATTGAACGCTTCCTTACCTTGCGTACATGAACCGGGGCGAGTTACCAGAGGATGAGATTCTGGCCCGGCAGATAATCTGGCGATCCAAGTCCATGACTATTGTCAATGGCGAGTTGGATCATTGCAGTGTGTCAGGGGCGTTTCAACGCTGTGTGTCTCCTGAGGAAGGCTGTGAAATTTTGCGTGAGATCACCATGCCGGTTCAAAATCTTTGGTGGCTAAAGCGTTTCGCCATGGCTTCTATTGGTTGACTGCTCATGCTGATACGGAAGATCTGGTCAGATGATGTGATGGTTGCCAAAAATTCTCAAGACGTGCTCATGTGCCGGCTCAAGAGTTGAGAATGATTCCAATCACTTGGCCGTTTGCAACTTGGGGTCTGGATATGGTTGGGCCTTTCAAAAGGTCCAAGGATAAGAAGACCCACCTTTTGGTGGCGGTTGACAAGTTTACAAAGTGGGTGGAGGCAGAACCCGTTAGCAAGAGTGATGCGGCCACAGTGGTTCAGTTCATCAAAAAAGTGATTTTGCGGTTTGGCTTTCCACACAGCATCATCACAGATAATGGTACCAATTTGTCCAAGGGTGCCATGAAGGAGTTCTGCGAACGTGAGCACATCCGGCTTGATGTTTCATCAGTAGCCCACCCACAGTCCAATGGTCAAGCAGAGAGGGCTAATCAAGAGATCTTGAGAGGCATCAAACCCCGGCTTTTGGTTCCTTTGCAGAGAACACCGGGTCGTTGGGTAGAAGAGTTACCATCTGTATTATGGAGCATCAATACTACACCCAACAGATCAACATGATATACACCGTTCTTCATGGTCTATGGAGCGGAGGCGGTTCCTCCCAGTGATATCCGTCATGACTCACCTCGTGTGGCGGCTTATGTTGAAGCGGACAATGAGGCAGCACGGCAAGTGGCTTTGGACCTGTTGGACGAAGAGCGTGACATAGCAGCTGCCCTCTCGGCGATTTACCAGCAGGATCTTCGTCGTTATCACAGTCGCCGGGTCAGAACCAGAACCTTTCAAGAAGGAGATTTGGTGCTTCGGCTCATCCAAGACCAGACTGACATGCATAAGTTATCCCCACCTTGGGAGGGACCTTTTGTGGTCAGCAAGAATCTGCACAACGGGTCATACTATCTGATCGATATTCGAGAGCATAAAGACTCACGCACATCAGAGGAGGAGACCAACATGCCGTGGAACATAGCTCATCCTCGGCCTTACTATACCTGAGCCATCGGCTCTGCTTATGTACATATTATGACAATATATATATTATGATTAATACAATAAACCGGAGCCTCAGCTAAAGCGGGGTCTCTGTTCTTTTTACATCATGTGTGGTTACACGGAGTTGTTCTAAAGCGACCTTCGGTTTACCCCTTGAATTTGCTTTTCAAAAGCTTCATGTCATATCACTTGGGGGCTTGGTCATATCCGAACCAATGCAACACCCTTTGATTGGCGAAAAGCCACCAGATCACTTGGGGACATGGTCAAGTCTGAACCAGTCACGCCTCTTGGTCGGCCTAAGGCCACATAATCACTTGGGGGCTTTGGTCGAACCGAACCATCGTCACCCCTCTTGATCGGTATAAATACCAATGCATGATTTGGGGACCTGGCTCACTTGAACCATAGCTACGCCTACTGGGGGCTTGGTCGTGTCCGACCATGGTAATGCCACTTGATCGGCTTAGACAGCCTCTTTTTTGCAAATGATTTTATCTTTGCTTTTGATTGACACTTGTCTTTCTTTTGATAAATATTTCTTTTGTTGCGTTTTTTAAACCGACGCTATTCTTAAACCGGTTCAACTGACAGAACACGGTGAATTCTTAAACTGGAGACTATTTGCCCGGTTTGATTTGTTGTTAACATCCAATTATGGAGTAACAAGGTATTTATCCTAACCCGGCACGGTTTACATGATAAACCGGCATTATATGTGCAGGAGCTGTTTTCTCCTTCGACGGTATGGGTTTTTAACCTCCGTTTCAAGATTGGCCTAAGCCAACTTCATGCCCAATGATGGCAGGTATTTTGTATCACAAGATTTGATCACATACTTCAATTTCAGATATTTTGATATACAGACATTATAATCCGCCTGACGGTTCAACCGTGGTGGCAGTTTAAGATTTTTTATTGCAAAAAATACTTTGGAGATTGATCATCCAAAGGAAGCACAGGTTGCAGTACTTATGCACGAAGGCATATCAAAATCAAGAGTATTGGCTAGCCTATTACAAGGCAACATGGGGCCCAAATAAGTTCATTGTTTTTCTGTCAAACATAAGAGCGCAGCAATTTAAACCGGCCTCCGGTTCAAGCTTGGTCACCAGCCTGGCCTGATGGTTGCGGGTCATCTCGCGCCGCTTCAGCCTCTGCTTCCCTACCCAGTGGCTGGAAATCAACAGTTGTCCAGTCAATTCCCATTAATGCTTGAAAGACAGCTTCATCGTTGATCAACAACGACGGTTCAATATCAGGAGCGTAAGTATGCTTACGGATTGGGGGGATAAGATTCTCTGCTTCAGGAATTGGTGCAGCCACTCGTTTGTTTTGATTATCACACTGGGCTTGATAGTGAGACAAATCTGCCTCTTCAACCAGTTGACAAGACAGAGGGCGCACCTCCCGGTTTATCGCTCTCAGATCCTCCTCATTGCCATCTTCTTTCAAGTGGGGATAGCCTTGAGCCGCTTCAACGGGATCAAAATCCGGCACCCACGCTTTTGACCGGATTAAAGCATTAATAGCACCGGTTCGAGCAGCAGATTCCTTCAGCTCTTCAACCCGGGCAGGAAGCATCGACAATCTCTTAAGAGTGTCCTGAATCAAGGTGGGCGCCGGATTGTTGCGGGATGCAGTAGAGATGATCCGCTGTGCACCAGTATACAGTTGTTCGATCAATGTGTAGGTGGCTTTCAATTTCTTCCGCACATCTGACCCCAAGTGACCAATGCGTGTCCCTGAAAGTATTACAAAGGGTTAACAAACCGGCAGCTCTATAAGACGGCCGAATCAATCCAGAAATCAAACCAGCTTACCAAAGATAGCAGCGGTCATGGCATGCACTTGCCGCTTTATGCTGGTCAGTTCGTCCACCACCGGTTTCAGTGCAGCCTCGGCATCTTCTGCTCGTTTGGTTAAAGCGGATTTTTCAGCGGCCCAATCCGCCCGCTCCTGCTTGAAGCCCTCCTTAAGCTGTTCCATGGCGCTTAAAGCGCTGGTTAACTCCTCTTTTGTTTTAGAGGTTTCAGCTTGTTGGGATTTCAGATTTTCTTGAAGATCGGCGATTTGGTTTTCTCTCTGGTTCAGCTCAGCCTGCATATACATGGTAATACGATTCAGATAACAGGAGCAAAAATTGAAGTACCAACCACACAACAAGTTATGCCCTTGGTACTTGGGGGCTAATGCATATTTGATCTCCATCCTACAATTGTTCATAAAGTCCCAAGCTCAATACAAGTATTCAACTTGGCACTTGGGGCTAATGGCTATTTGCTCAATTGGTACTGACGCTACAATTCTTATTACCTAAAGTCCCGGTTTAACTACACTAAGTTGAACCGGCCCTTGGGGGCTACATCAGCAAATTCAGAAAACATTGAAGTCTGCATTGACAAGTCCCGGTTTGAATGGAGATTTTAAACCGGCCCTTGGGGGCTAGGAGAGTTGACAGATTGAAGTACATACGCAGATAAGTATATGGAAGTTACCTCATATTTCTCTTTCATCATATTAACCAGACCGGCTTCATAGTCACGGCTGGTGTACAGCCGGTTTAGGTAGCCGGAATGGAGATCTTGGGCGTTTAGAGCGGCATAAGTTGTCAGATCGGCATTCCATTTTCCTTTGCCAATGGCAGCAAATTCTTCTTTGGCAGTGTGTCTGGATAAAGCAACGGGATTGCTTGGCTCTATGCGACCAATGCCAGTAATAACAACCTCATCATCCTTGGCATCGCCGGATTGCACTGGGGCCGTTGGCTTATCAGTAGGCTTGGATGGACTGGTGGATTTCTCAATCCGGATGGGGCTTCTGGGCTGGTCAACAGGACCGGAGGCGTCAACATGTCTCTCTTCAGCAATAAAGTCATCATCTTGCGGTGGTGGGTCGTTTGGCACATCCTCACGGATAGCCGCTTCAGGACCGGGTATTCTGTCCGGTTCAGGAATAGCATCTTCTTCAGCCGCTTTGTCCAGGCGGGCCTTCTTGCTTGGCTGAGGCTTGGCCCTGAATGAAATAAAGGGGTCAATACAGTATATGTTATAGTATAATGCATCAGAAACATCGTAAGAAATATGACTCACCCAAGCACCGTTTTGAGCGGTGGCAGTTGGGTTGCTGACGACTCGCCAGATGAGGAATGGGAAGTGCCCTGATAATCGGAGTCAGATGGATTAAGAGGTTGACGAAAACAGCCCGCTTTAGAACAAGCATTGACAAAAGAGTTAGAGACCTCTGAACGGCGTTTCTGGACCGGACTGTTCGGTAAACCGGCGGAGGTGACTACCTGGCCGCTGTGCCGGGTTGTGCGACGGGCTTCATGTTGTTGTGTCTTCATAAGAAAGTTTGGATCCAAATAAGCAAGAGGATGAGAAAATTTAACTTTCCGGTTTGCCCGACGTATTTTTAGTGAAGGTAAAGGGCTTGAATCGGAGGACAGAATGGTTACCTCTACAGCATCGGCCTGGCTGCCTTCCGCATCATCCTGACAATGGTCGTTATCAATAAGACATGTGAAAAATAATCCAAGTGAATCAAGTTCTACTTCTAGGTCCGGATTACCCACATCATCATCAGCTACCGGATCAGAAGACGCGGTGGTTTTCTTCATGTTAGCTGGCCTTTTGACAACTCTGGTCTTGGGCCGGATTGGCCTCTCCGGTTTCTCTGGCTTCTCTGGTTTCTCCTGAGGAAGTTTCTTGCTCCAGAACGGATCATCGCCCTGTTTGAAAGATGTTGATGTTAAAAATGGGTAAATAAAGCAAGGGCAGACTCAACAAAAGGTAAAGTATAAATCTTATAGCTGGTGGTTTGTTGGTGGCACAAAAGGGAAGCAAGCCGGTTCGAGCACAGACGGCTTCCGGTTCGTTCAATATTTTCTTAACAGCTTTTGTGACTTCATCGTCCGTGAGCTGGATATCAATATGTCGCAGTGGGTCATTGACACTGCCAGTGTATTCACACATCAAACCGGAGCGACGTCTTAAGGGCAATATGCTCCAAGATATCCAGCAACGAGCAAGATCAACTCCTGTTAAACCGTTAGCCATGAAGGGCCCCGAGCTTGGATAGTTGAGGAGCATAGTTGCTTCTCTCCTTGGCAGTCAACCTTTGTGGAAAGGGATGCGTATTGCTAAGCCGCTCCGGACGAAAACCAGGCAAAAGATTTTCTTCAGCAGGGGAGGTATCTTTGCAATAGAACCATGTTTGATTCCACTCTTTGGGATGGATGTGCAGTTTGGGGTGAGGGTAGGTGACCTCTTTCCTTTTCTGAATCGCCACTCCACCTAATTCCGTATTGGAACCATCTGTAAACTCTGTGCGGCGGTTTAGATGGAAGCAGTCTTTGAACAATTCAACTGTGGGTTCCTCTTGAAAGAATACCTCACAGAGCACTTGGAAGTGACATATGTTTGTAACAGAGTTGGGGCCGGTGTCTTGCGGACGGAGTTGGAAATTGGCTAAGACATCCCGGTAAAATTTTGAACCGGGAGGATTAAAGCCCCGGGCTAGATGAGCCGCGAAAACAACGACCCCTCCCACTTGAGGTGTGGGAGGGCATTCTGTACCGGGGACCCTCCAATGGATAGTTTCTTTGCTGCTTAAAGCGCCCGTTAAGACTAAATTATTCAGCTGAGTCTCTATCACACGAGAAGGAACCCATTTGCACTCGTACACTTGTTTGGCCATGGTGCAATCTACAAAGCAGTGATTCCGGTTCAAGAATATGTTGGACAAATATATACTGGTGCATACATTGTTAACATGGAGACAATTATTTCTAAAGCGGAGTTTTATGAAGCGGCAGTGCCTGACTGAGGAATTCTGGCGGTTCAACAAGGGGACTAATGGTGCATACCGGCTTGGTAATTTTTCTACACAGAGTTAAACCGCCTGATCTAAACATTGAAACAGTTGAAGATTGCGGATGCAGAAACAGATTTCACAAAATACTTCTACGGCATTGGATCTGAAGCATGTTCAGAAAAGAAGACAAATATTCAAAAGTTTAAAACAGAACAAAGCTGAATCAATGAGCAGAGATATATATAGATCCATGGTCTTGAGGTATGAAAACTGAAAGCGGATATTAAAAGCTACCCCTACACAGAGCAAGGATTCACAGATGCATCTAGGAGTTGTCATATGAGCATGAACCAGGCGATAAACACTAGAAGAATATGAAACCCTAGAAACAGATCTGTGTTGGAAAGAACAGAAGACTTACCAGAGTTGAGGAAGACGCGGAAGGTCGCCGCGGTTCTGGTGCGTTCAGGTTGATGCAGCGGCCAATGTTGATGCAGAGGTTGACGGTGGCGGTGGAGCTCCGAGGCTGGGTGACGCGAGGAAGAAGAAGCAGAAGGGCACGAAGGGGAAAAAGGAAATGACCCCTCGGTCCTATTTATAAGGAAAGGGATATGTGTCAGGCGCGAGAATCAAGGGGCCACGAAACGGAGCTATCGCCTCGATTGTCCCAGATTTATTAACAAAAAGGGTATCATGGATAAGTTTTCTTTATGACAGATGACGTCACTCCGGTTTACAACGACCAGAGAAGATGACATCACGGCGGTTCAACAAACTACAAGAAGATGTTGAAGACGAAGATTTTTTTGCTAAGGATTGACATGAACCTGTTCAAATCAATCTGGGGCCTAATGTTGGGGATATTACTACTAGGCGTAAACCGGCCTATCTGGGCCGGGTTAACTTTGTCAGTAGTTAAAGAATGTTAAAGCCCAAGAAGGCAGATGAGGGTTTAAGGCCTATAGTCGGTTCAAGAATTGTAGCCGTAAACCGGCATTGGTATATAAACTTGTACTGTAAGTTAGGAATAAGGAGAGACCAACCCGGATACGGATATGAACCGGTGTTGGGACTCTGTGAACCGGCGGGCGTCACCCGTGTATATAAGGGGACGACCCGGCGGCGGTTCAAGGACAACAGACAACAACTCGAGACTTAGGCAAAGCTTGTTTGCTCCCTAGTCATCGAAACCCCATCAATTCCATCACAATTAGACGTAGGCTTTTACCTTCATCGAAGGGGCCAAACTAGTATAAACTCTCTTGCGTCCCTGTGTCCGCTTTAACCCCTTCAAGCTAACCCGTCGCGATGGCTCCATGACGAAGTCCTTTCACGAGGACATCTGCCGTGACAAAACCACGACAGCGATGCTGACGATGAACCACCAAGGGACGCTCTAGTACGGGCTTGTGAATGGCCTTCAGAGGACTTCATGGATCAAGCAGGAATCAAGGAAGAATTTAACGCATATATGCATAATGCTGATCTCGAGAGCTTCGAGGCAGACAAGTGCCGTCAGTACCACTATCTCACTAGATCCTTTGTGAGGAGGTTTGAATTTTCATCTTCACGCAATTCTCAAACTGTCCTGTTTGATCTTTATGAAAATTCTTATACTATGGACTTAAAGGATTTTACCACTGCTTGCAAACTTCCACAATGGGGTAGTCCTAGTGAACCCCGCAAATCTGAATTTAGAGACTTTCTTGCTAGTATAACTGTGGGGGAATCTAGAGACATAGCACAAGCTACCATAGGGAGTATCCATTTTCCGGCTATGCATTATTTTGCTCTCTTCATAGGTAGGTGCATAAATGGTAAGGATGAAGCATGTCACATGTGTGTCCCTGACCTCAGTATTGTCAGGAGTGCTATGTTAGAAGATAAACATTATAATTTGGGAGCCATTGTTGCACGTAGGTTGCATCATAATAGATTTAATGGAGATTTCTTTGTTAGAATTTATGCAACCCGTTTAGCTAATTTTCTTGGTGTGACCATACGTGAGGATGATGTTGAGTTGCCTCCTGCTTATTTAGATTATGAGGCTATGGTTCGTCATCTTTTTGTTGAGAGGAACGATCAGTTCCTCCAGTACCGACTAATCTTTGACAGACGACGCACCTATCACGTTGCTCTCCCTGCTTCTACATTATTTGACTTTCAGGCAAAAGGGAGATATTTTATAACCAGAGAGGAGGCAGAGGAGTATAAGAGGAGGGCTAAGATAGCTCGCCTCCAAGCTGCAGCCCACGATGCAATGACTCCTGCATCTTAGTACGACCCCAACTACAACTTTGGATATCCGCCAGGCCATCCGTGGCAATAGACCAACTTAGGCCAAAAGCCTAAGCTTGGGGGAGTACGTATCTCTCAGCGACATTACATTCATGTTCACACACTAATTGCTAGATGTCGGTGCTCATACTCTTTCATTATACTATCCATGCTAGTTTATTTTCCTTTTTATGCTTTCTTCTTGTGTGTTTGATAAACCTTAAGAAAAACAAATAAAAATTAGTAGTAGATTTTAGCTAGTTTATTTTCTTGCTGTAGTAGTAATAATTAAAAAGAAAACTCAAAAAGATTTCCCGTTCTTCTTTTGCTTGTTGGGAGCTTTCCCGTGTAAATAGTTTTATTTCTTTTCTTTTCTTTTCTTTGGGGGTCGATAGCAGAAGACCATGATTAAATTGTTGAACTGGC
Source organism: Triticum urartu (assembly GCF_056163025.1). Classification (NCBI taxonomy): domain Eukaryota; kingdom Viridiplantae; phylum Streptophyta; class Magnoliopsida; order Poales; family Poaceae; genus Triticum; species Triticum urartu. The sequence goes on from NC_141876.1 coordinate 603,546,363, forward strand.
TCTTTTATGCATTATTGTTGATTAACCAAGAGTCCATATTGCCTTGTCTTCTCCTGTTTATTGAATGCTCGCAGATTCCAGCTTAGTCCGATGCACGTGCACTATTACTATTATTCACATCGTTCGGTCGTGCAAGTGAAAGCAATTATGACGATATATGATGGACTGATTGAGATGGGAGAAGCTGGTATGAACTCGACCTCTCTTGTTTTTGTAAATATGATTAGTTCATCATTCCTGATTCAGCCTATTATGAATAAACATGTTTGCAATGACAATTAGAGATCATAGTTGCTCGTGCCATGCTTGATTAGCTAGGAGTTTATAATGTTTTACATTGCGTGCCAAAATGCTATTAAAATGGTTGTGATGTGGTATGATAGGGTGGTATCCTCCTTTGAATGATTCAAGTGACTTGGCTTGGCACATGTTCACGCATGTAGTTGAAACAAATCAACATAGCCTTCATAATATTTATGTTCATGGTGGATTATATCCTACTCATGCTTGCACTCAATGTTTATTAATTTTAATGCATGTTCATGACTTTTGTCGCTCTCTAGTTCGTCGCTTCCCGGTCTTTTGCTAGCCTTCACTGTTACAAAGCGGGAATACTGCTTGTGCATCAATCCCTTAAACCCCAAAGTTATTCCATGTGAGTCCACTATACCTTCCTATATGCGGTATCTACCTGCCGTTCCAAGTAAATTTGTATGTGACAAACTCTAAACCTTCAAATGAAATTCTGTTTTGCATGCTCGAATAGCTCATGTATCAACTAGGGCTGTCCGTATCTTCCATGTTAGGCGGGTTATTCTCAAGAGGAGTGGACTCCGCTCCTCACTCACGAGAAAATGGCTGGTCACCGGGATGCCCAGTCACATGCTTTATGCAAATCAAATCAAATTAATTGCAAAAAAACTCCCCTGGGGCTGTTGCTAGTTGGAGGCACTCGTTGTTTCGAGCAAGCCATGGATTGATGCTTGTTGGTGAAGGGGGAGTATAAACTTTACCATTCTATTTCGGAATCGCCTATAATGTGTGTAGCATGGAAGATATCGCCATCTCTTGGTTGTTATGTTGACAATGAAAGTATGCCGCTCAAATATTATTTATCTCTGCTTTAAAATCGAGCTCTGGCACATCTACAAATCCATGCTTCCCTCTGCGAAGGGCCTATGTATTTACTTTTATGTTGAGTCATCACCCTCTTATTAAAAAGCACCAGTTGGAGAGCACTGCTGTCATTTGCATCCATTACTATTAATTTATATTGGTTATGACTATGACTAGATCTCTTTTACCATGAGTTACAATGTTTAGTCAGTCCTTGATCTTTAAAGGTGCTATGCATTTATGTTTTGCGGTCTCAGAAAGGGCTAGCGAGATACCATCTTTTTATATCATATCATGATTGTTTTGAGAAAGTGTTGTCATCCGAGATTTATTATTATTGCTCGCTAGTTGATTATGCCATTGACATGAGTAAACATGAGACCTAAATGTTATTGTGAATATGGTTGTTCATAATCTTTGCTGAAAACTTGAATGATGGCTTTCCATATTTACAACAACAAGAGCAAACAGAGTTTGTAAAAGTTTTTTCTTTATCACTTTCAGTTTATCAACTGAATTGCTTGAAGACAAGCAAAGGTTTAAGCTTGGGGAGTAGATACGTCTCCGTCGTATCTACTTTCTCAAACACTTTTGCCCTTGTTTTGGACTCTAACTTGCATGATTTGAATGGAACTAACCCGGACACACGCTGTTTTCAGCAGAATTGCTATGGTGTTATTTATGTGCAGAAATAAAAGTTCTTAGAATGACCTGAAACTTCACGGAGATTATTTTTGGAAATAATAAAAAATATTGGCGAAAGAATCACGGTCAGGGGGCCCACACCCTGGGCACGAGGGTGGGGGGCGCGCCCCCTGCCTCGTGGGCCCCCTGGAGCTCCACCGACCTCAACTCCAACTCCATATATTCGTGTTTGGGGAGAAAAAAATCAGAGAGAAAGATTCATCGCACTTTACGATACGGAGCCGCCGCCAAGCCCTAAACTCTCTCAGGAGGGCTGATCTGGAGCCCGTTCGGGGCCCGGAGAGGGGAATCCGTCGCTGTCATCATCATCAACCATCATCCATCACCAATTTCATGATGCTCACCATTGTGCGTGAGTAATTCCATCGTAGGCTTGCTGGACGGTGATGGGTTGGATGAGATTTATCATGTAATTGAGTTAGTTTTGTTAGGGTTTGATCCCTAGTATCCACTATGTTCTGAGATTGATGTTGCTATGACTTTGCTATGCTTAATGCTTGTCACTAGGGCCCGAGTGCCATGATTTCAGATCTGAACCTATTATGTTTTCATGAATATATGTGAGTTCTTCATCCTATCTTGCAAGTCTATAGTCACCTACTATGTGTTATGATCCGGCAACCCCGAAGTGACAATAATCGGGACCACTCCCGGTGATGACCATAGTTTGAGGAGTTCATGTATTCACTATGTGTTAATGCTTTGGTCCGGTACTCTATTAAAAGGAGGCCTTAATATCCCTTAGTTTCCGCTAGGACCCCGCTGCCACGGGAGGGTAGGACAAAAGATGTCATGCAAGTTCTTTTCCATAAGCACGTATGACTATATTCGGAATACATGCCTACATTACATTGATGAATTGGAGCTAGTTCTGTGTCACCCTATATTATGATTGTTACATGATGAACCACATCCGGCATAATTCTCCATCACCGATCCAATGCCTACGAGCTTTTCACATATTGTTCTTCGCTTATTTACTTTTCCGTTGCTACTGTTACAATTACTATAAAACCCAAAAATATTACTTTTGCTATCATTACCATTACTTCCATATTATTTTGCTACTAAATACTTTGCTGCAGATACTAAGTTATCCAGGTGTGGTTGAACTAACAACTCAGCTGCTAATACTTGAGAATATTATTTGGCTCCCCTTGTGTCGAATCAATAAATTTGGGTTGAATACTCTACCCTCGAAAACTGTTGCGATCCCCTATACTTGTGGGTTATCATACAACGACTGCAGACAGTGGAAACAAAGGAAGAGATAGATGAGAAGAAGCACGATAAATGGTTCAATCAAGATAAACCAATGATACCCCCAAAAACTTGGAAGGAGAAGCGCATCGTAGTGGAGGAAAATAAAAATACGGGTGACACCATTATTGTAGAAAATTCAGAGAATGATAAATATGTACCATCTGAAATGGATGTTAATATGGTTTTCGCATTGCCTGCTGAATTTCGCGCGCCCGAGGCTGAAATTGCCGAACTTGTTCTTGGCCCAAAGAATGCTACATTTGAGAAACCAGAGAAGCATGGACAGCACCTAAAGCCATTATTTATCAGAGGTCACATTGACGGTAAGCCTATTGGTCGCATGCTTGTTGATGGCGGTGCACGTGTTAATATTATGCCCTTTTTGGTATTTTCTAAACTGAACCGGAAAGAGAGCGAGTTAATGAAGACCAACATGGGACTTAGTGGGTTCAGGTGAATTTTCTGAGGCTAAGGGTGTTATTTCTATGGAGCTCACAGTCGGAAGCAAACGTTGCCGACTGCGTTTTTTGTTGTCGATGTCAAAGGACGGTATAACATTCTTTTGGGACGCGACTGGATTCATGCAAATTGTTGCATTCCTTCTACTCTTCATCAATGCTTAATTCAGTGGGTTAGTGATGATGTTGAGGTGATAGAGGCGGACAATTCTTCTTGTGTTGCTTTGACGGAGGCGCCGGTTGATTGGCAACACGGTGAGATGCCTTGTTTGACCGGTAGGGATTTATCGGACTATGATTACATTAGTATTGGTCGAGATGGTTTTGTATCTATAAATGCACAGCTGGCTAGTGTAGCTTGGCTTAATAATTTATCTATATGAATGATGAATAAAGACGACAGTATTAAATGGCTGCAAAGACGCACGGAGGAGTATCGTTCCGGAAAGAACGATATGCATGAAACTATTGAAGATTTTGATAACATGGAAAAGCTTGGACAGGGATTCTCATCGGCTGATCCACTTGAAGAAATTGATACTGGTGATGGAAGTATCCCGAGGCCTACATTTATCAAAGCTAGCTTGAAAGCCGATCAGAAAAGTAAGGTATGTTTAGTACTTAAAGAATTCGTTGATTGCTTTGCTTGAAATTATACTGAGAAGCCCGGTTTAAGTAGAGATTTGGTAGAACATAGATTACCTATTAAATCTAGTTCTAGGCCGTATAAACAACCTCGTAGAAGTTTCAACCCTAATTTGTATGACCGCATCAAAGAAGAAGTTGATGGGTTGTTAAAAGCTAAGTTTATTCGGCCGTGTAGATCTGCAGATTGGGTTTCTAATATTGTGCCTGTGGAAAAGAAAAATACTAGTAAGATTAGAATCTGTGTTGATTTTAAAGATTTGAATAAGGCTACTCCAAAAGATGAATATCCTATGCCTATAGCCGACATGCTTATTAATGATGCCTCGGGACATAAAGTAATTAGCTTTTTAGATGGTAATGCATGTTATAATCAAATATTTATGGCCGAACAAGATATGTCTAAGACTGCTTTTCGTTGCCCAGGTTTTGTTGGTTTATTTGAGTGGGTCGTTATGACATTTGGGTTAAAAAATGCCGGTGCTACATACCAACGAGCTATGAATTTAATTTTTCATGATCTTCTAGGCATTGTCACTACAAGAAATCTGTTAATCCATGACGGATTTCTGGTGACGTTCTAGAAATCCATCACGGAAACCGTCACCGATTAGCAAGTTGTGTTTGGGCCCAAGCAGGGTAGCCCCCTTATGACAGACATGGAAGTACCGTCACGAAAACTGTCATCGATCGACCAATCGGGGCTAGTTATTTTTCCTTTATACACCATCATGACCTTGCTCTTGTTGATGTGGCATCACCGTTTGAGTTATATTATAATTTGAATCTGTAATAATGTTAAACAAGAAAGAATCATCATGAAATTAGATAGTACCAATTTGAATATACTACTATAGAAAACACACGCGAGGATAACATGAAGCTCGACCAGTATCAAAAGGGTAAAGATACCAAATTCTCAGATAATACATGTATTTCAGAAATTTTATGAATAAAATCCTAGTATCCCTAAACAAAAAAAGTTTGAAATAGGTTTGAAGGAAAGCGCGCGGAGAATAAAACATTCAAGTCGTCTACGCGCGCTGTCAAAAAAAATCGGAGCCAACCCAAACACACCGTCCCACACCTCGCGCCTCCCTCCCCCACCCCAAAAACCCTATCCACCCACAGCCGCCACCACCTCTCCCTCTCTCCTCCGGCTCTGGATTTAGATCCGCCACCCACCGGCGCCTTCACATCTCGCCGCCGGTATCCCCCAAGCCGTCGTCCTCCCACCCTCTCCGTCTCCGTCTCCCCCTCCCTCCCCTTCCCTCCTCAAAGAGGAGAGGGAGATCGACCAGGCATGGCGGTGGCCATGGCGGCAGCCAGATCTAGGATGGCCGCGGGCACCTCTCCATCCTCGCAAAGGCTATAGGCTTTGCCGGTATGGGACAGGAGGATTGCTTCCTCACGTTGCTTCTGCTCGGCCGTGCGTGAGGAGATGCCATGGACGCCGATGTCAAGCTCCGCTGCTTTGATCCCCATCCAGATCCGCCTCCTTCTCTCTTCCCCTCTTCGATCTGCCCTTCTTCCATTTCCTTCCCTGAGGCATGCATTTTCTATTGTTTTTCTTCCTCACACAGGCACCTGCAGCACGAACTCTATGCAAGGAGAGGAGTGAGGGTGCTGCAGGGAGAAAAGGGAAGAACGGGATGCACCTGAGGAGCGAGGGGTTGACATCTTGGTTCCTGCTTGACCACGTTGCCTATGGTATGTCTCTGCTACTTTCCCTCTTTACAATTGCATGCCTCTGTTTGCTGCTAAAACAATAACCTAGGCCACCAATTGTTTATTGTTTTGTTAAAATCTTTAGATCTCTATGCCTCTATTTTATTAATTGCTATAGCAATTGGATCTGGTTGAACTGAAAATGGCATTGGGGACATCAATTGGTCATTTGGGTTCTCTGGTTGTACTACAATTGGGACTGAAATGGACACAATTTTTTTGCTTGTAGGATGGTGAGAAGGAGAAGGAAGGTGCTGCAAGTGCCAGGAGAAGGGGTCGGATGCTGCTGAAACCCTTGGTTGTGAGGGTCTCTGTATAGGTTTCAACTGAATACTCTACTTATTTTCTAAGAAATACCATGCATAACCGAGCAACTAATTCTGTTTTTTAAACTAGACCAAGCACCTACTGGTGAAATGGACATGAACCTTCAGAAATCAAATGTCCTCATATAGTAATATATTTCACATGTCTTCTAATTTTTGAGTCCGTGAAATACCTGATGTACGTAGTGCATATGATATTTTGTAAACTGTATGTGCTGGATAGGTGGTTCTTATGCTGCAAGGTAATCGGGAGGCCCGCTCCTCCCCCGCATATGCCGCATAAGTTAAGATGTTGCCTGCCAAGCCCACATATTATTAAGTGGGATGTACTCTAAACTTATAATCATTTAGTCTGATGTAATGCTAAAACAGTGATTTATTATACAACACGATGGTACTTTTGGATGGTAGTATGTTAATTTATTAGGATGTAGTACTGATACACTGATTCATTCGACTACTAGTGCTGGATGGATTTTCAGGTTGGATGGATCATTGTACTGCTATGCAACTTCCCCTAGCTTCACATTGCAAGCCCAATGATTCTTGTGCCTGGGATACCCACATAAAACAGGTTGTTATTTTTACTTGCCGCCATTCACCATCCAACTGGAGTTTTGCAACATGCAAATTGCATGTACGTCTGTTAGGTCAGCAGCATGCTAATTGCCTGAGCTTGAGTACCACAAATGTGAAGTTTTGACTTTCCTATTGTAATGGTTAGCGTGAAACTAGGAATTGCTTCAAAACCTACCTGAAAGTTTCTTGCGTTGACATGTAGTCTTACTAGATGGTACAGTGGCTGTCGTCTAGAAAATAAATCTCTTTGGAAAATAAATATTACGAGACTACTCTGAACAATACTACTCCTTCAAATTGTACATACTCCTAGGCTGTTGCTGTATGGTTCCAAAAATCCCAGATAAAAATCTGGATGACATTTACATCTGTAAATACTTACATATGAAATAAGCACCACGGTTCCGTTTAGTGTGTATGCTTCGATATGTTTTAACTTTGACTGAAACAATCTGGATGGCACTTGCATCTGTAGATAAATATGAAGAAGAATATGAAGAAGAACCACAGTTTGGTTTAGTTTGTACGTGCCAATTTGGTTTAACTTTGACTGAAAATATATATGAATAAATTTTGGTTTCAAGGCCCGTCTAATGATGGGCTTACTATCCGACAATGTTCATTCTTCAGTTCTCCTTGTTACTTTGTTAGTCATGATCCGTTTAGCTAATCTCTTTGGAACATGTGGGTGGTACATTTGCATGTTGTTTGATTTAAAGGCGAAACCTCTAGTATTATCATGTTTGCTTTCCATCGAAACGCTAGTCTTATCATGTTTGCTTTCCTTGGAAACGATTCAGCTCTAGGAGCAAATTATTAGTTTGCTGTTTATAATCTGTATCATTTATCAAATTGTGTTGTAAATTATCATTCCCTGTCTCATTTTAATTTTGTTGCATTCCCTGGCTCGTTTTAATTTTGTTCCTGTGGTAGAGTATGACTTGTTGTTTATCCTGTTAATTCAGTTGACTTTCTCTCTTGAAATCTAGCCAAACACAGAAACAAGCACACTGCCGTATTTGTACCGGCAAGATCTCTTCTCACACCATCTAGTCCAAAACAGAAAGCTGTTGTATTCTCTGATGAACTTCAAGGCAACGAAAATGCAGCAGGATATATGCAAGATTCCTTGGGTACTTTACACAAGATACTCATGACACGCAAGCAGAGCCATATTAACATAGGTACACCATACACTACACCTTTACACCAAGCAAGTATTTACTCTGGGGATCTTATCATCCATATTCTTGCAGCTTTATGTTCCATCTAATATGTACAGAAATCAATGTGTATTCATAACCAGACGTGTCATTAGCTAGTTTAAATCCTCACTGTAGGCAATATAACTTGCCAACACATGCAATTTGTTTACTTAACCATACCTTATAATGGGTCAGCTTAGTGTTTTCTTTGTTCTGCACCAGACACAACCATATAACCAAAATCTATTCCACAGCAACAAGTCTGTTCCTTGCTACCAAAAGTAGGTTACTTGTTATATTTTAGCATACTAAGGGGTTCTCTCCAACCAATTATCTTCTGCACAGAGCCAAAGAGGGCCAAGCTGGGGTTGTGTCCGTTACATCAACACTTGTAATATTTCCAATGCGTACATTCATTTGTTATTAAGTTATATCATCTTCCCAAAATTGTTACAATCATCTTCAGTGTAGAGTATATAATATTTTTGTAGATCTGGTAGTCAACATGGTTGTCCGTACAAAATTGTTGTAACTTATCATCAATATTTCTACATAAAATTTTCTAAATCTTTTTGTTCTTCCAACATACATACAAGTGAAACTTTATCCTGAAACTTGATAAAATGACACCCCTTTGGTTGGTTCTAACAAAATTACTCATATCTGAAAATGTCTAATGTTTGTTCTATTTTTGGACAGATATATTAATCCTACTTGTTGTTGCCTCTCACAACTGCACGAGATGATAGTTGCCATGAAGAGCATTGATTGCAAGAAATTGAATAAGAAACTTTTATATATGTTGTTGATGTAAATTGGATTGTGCTGGTCCTAAACTTGCTATGTGTTGTATTTTGTCAATTCGTGTTGTAAATTATCATTTCATGGAGGATTTTCTAAACTTCTATGTTGTACATATTGGTAGATGGCTGCATAAGTACTACATGATCTTTCTATTTTATGGCACTTTGAAATATGTTTTTTCTTCAGCCAATGTTGGCGCTATGATCTATGTAATGTATTATGCTAGAAAAAAAAACCACTGGCTCAAAATTGCGCAGAAAGAAATGGCCTAATGTGCTCTCCATGACGAATTTTGTGACAGAAAATAGTATCCACGTAGGCAGCCACGTCATTTGAATGGGTCAATCAAAAATCCTATGTGGCGTTAGTCCATGACGGTTTGCTCCGTCATAATGGATTGGGCCTGGGCGGGCCTAAGCCAGATCCATGACAGAAAAGAACCGTCATGTAAGGTACTATGCCAAATTATGACGCGATATACATGACGGACTTCGAGTCCGTCATGGACGGTCACCCATGACAGTTTTTCACTCACCCATGACGGATCAGAACTGTCACGTATTAACATATTTCTTGTAGTGTGTACTAGAAATATATATTAATGACATAGTTGTTAACTCGGATGGGTTTGATCATCATTTAGCCAATTTAAGATTAGCTTTTGAAAGGATGCGCCGGTATGGATTAAAAATGAACCCACTCAAATGTGCTATTGGCGTGTCGGCTGGTAAGTTTTTAGATTCATAATTCATGAAAATGGCATAGAGATTGACCCTAAGTAAGTGGAGGCAATTAGAAATTTGGAGGAACCCACATGTAAAAGGGATGTGCAAAAGTTGTTAGAAAAAATTAATTACTTGAGACGATTCATGTCTAACCTTGCAGGGAAAATTGAATCGTTTGTTCCTCTACTTCGGCTAAACAATGAAGCCGAATTTACTTGGGGGGCAGAGCAACGAGATGCTTTTAATTATATAAAACGATGCTTGTTGAGTCCTCCAATATTGCGGGCGCCCAAGTCTGGTGTGCCGTTTAGGCTGTACATTGCTGCAGAAGATAGGGTGATCGGTGCGGTGTTGGCGCAAGAGGTCAGCGGGAAAGAATACATCATTGCATACTTAAGCCGTCGTTTGCTCGACACCGAAAGTCGGTACGAGTTTATTGAAAAGTTATGCTTATCTTTATAATATGCATGTACCAAGTTTCGGCCTTATCTTCTTTCTAGTACGTGTGTAGTAGCTTGCCAGGCCGACGTCATTAAGTATATGTTGCAATGACCGATTCTTAATGGTAGGATTGAAAAGTGGGCTTAAACACTAATATAATATGATTTAGCATATGAATCGTTGCGTGCTATGAACGGTCAAGTTATCGCCGATTTCATTGGTGATCATAGGATTAAAGATGATGAAAGCATTAATTATGTTAGTGTATGCCCATGGAAGCTTTATTTTGATGGATCGGTTTGTAGGGAAGGGCAAGACGTCGGTAATGTTTTAGTTTCACCTAATAATGTTTTTTATGATACATCGGTCCGTTTGGAATATCCTTGCACTAATAACCAAGCTGAGTATGAAGCTTTACTGTTTGGTTTACAAACTATAGTTGATATGGGCATAAAGAATGTAGATGCTTTTGGGGATTCGCTTCTGGTAGTACAACAAATTAAAGGTGAATTTCAATGTTTTGATGGATTATTAAATAGTTATTTGGACCAATGTTAAGACATAATTAATTTTCTAGATACGTTCACCATCCATCATATACCTAGAGAAGAGAATTCTAGAGCTAATTGTTTAGCACAACAAACATCCGGTTATCACATTAGTAAAGGAATGTTTTTATAATAGACAAGCCGATGCATGCTGAGTCTATAATAACTAGCAGTGTGAAATGCGCTGCTAGATTAAGTATTGTCACAGTTGTCCTTTCGTACTTAGACATGTTGTTCAGTGCATAGCTTTGCTCATTATTAATGTATAGATATGCACTTTTGTAGATTACCAAATGATTGTATCATTTCTAAAATATTTGTGACAGACTAATTATATTCTTTACATATATGTACAGATATAATGTCTGCACCTTGTAACATGTATTATTGGACTAAGTCAACTATCTATTAATGGAGATCGTTGTATATTTTTTTTCTTATTTTAATGACATGTGTGTTTGCTCGGCATACATACTGTCATATACATCGTCTTAGATTTTGAATTTTTCTGGTACATAATTCTGGCCATTATTTTATCTATGAATGCTCGTACAAAAATATTAATGTCAATAAGGCTACGGAAATAGTCCATGAAAAATAAAACTATATTTTTTATTGACAATGGTAGTAAAGTTTGAGCACACACATATCAAATTGGATACTGTAGGCTGATTATTACAATACTTCCAAAGTATCTTTTTGGGATTTGATAACAAAGAATATAATCTGAACATATGTTTTCTTACTCACATGATCGTGAGCAGTGAAATATTTCATTTATAATATGCGTTCATCTGAAATATGTGTTATGGCCTGGATATCTAACAGAGTGTTTTACTGGGGCACGCTCAATGAAATTTTCTAAATTATTAAAGCTCAATTAGTCTCGAAAAAACTCAAATACTTAATTATCATGTTTATCCATGGTATTCACATCTAGTTGTATTCTTAGGCATACTAAGAAAATGATCACATACTTGACATGATTTGTGTTCCAACTCTTATATTTGCTGGCATGATACAATGTTACATCCTTTTCATGATAGATGCCATTGCATGTATCCAATACGTGTGCCAATTGCTCGAGATGGCCTTCCGTCTAATGGATTTATTGTGCAAGTTGTGTCACCAATGCGTACATTAAATGTTAGTTAAAGTTTGTTGTCACGTGCAGCTTATGGAGCCGGTCGAACAAACAAACTCAATGGTTCTCTACTTTCTGCTTTCTACTTCCGTAGAACGGACCCGATGAGAGAAGATACATAATAGATGTTCCATCAACTGAGGTGGTCCATGATGTCGCCATGAGATCAGTACATGTAATGTAGTCCGACCTGCTAATCCTTCTTGCTGTGAGTTTCAGAATCATAGCTTTTTCACATGAATATTTTATGATATGTTGTCTTTAGGTCGGACCATTATATTTCGTGTCTAGGATATAATTAACTGATGAATGAGATGATTCTGACTAACTGAATACGATAGGCCACCGTTTATATTTCCATCTTATTCTTGTTGGAATTGTGAAAAAGAAGTGCATCCTTTTTTGGGACATTTACATGTATGCCCCTAATTTGCGCCCACTCTCAAATTTGCCCCTAATTTCAAAGCCTGCTCAAATTTGCCCCTCCGCCGTTAGGTGCCCTTACAGAAATGCCCTTCTGCGCCGTTACCGTCCGGTCAAAGCCGATCAAAGGGCTTTGACCATCCTAAAAAAATAGCAAAAAAATTCTAAAAAATCTGAAATATTGTGAGATCGAAAATACTCATGTGCGCAAGGTGCGTGCAAGTTTTCGTGCTATTTGGACATTCCAAAAGATCGTGACGAGGAAAAACAGTTAATATGTACGATTGTGAACAGAAATTCAAAAAAGAATGTATCTTTACGTGAGCCTTTTTTTACGTATCATCCATGTATTAAGAGCATGATATTGCTTCTTTTGGGTTAAGATCCGGCATGACTTTTTTTTAGAAACAGATGCGGTGATATTGCCTCTTTTGGGTTAAGATCTGGCGTGACTTTTTTTGAGAAAAAGATCCGGAATGGCTTTGGTCTAGAAAACTTTTAATTTAGTTACTGGGTTTTATTAAGAGAGATAAATAATTGAATATACTAATGGGCTTTTTAATAAAATACAAAGAAAATGGATTTTATCCATTGGTGCGTGTTGAATTGCTGGGAAAAAAATAGTTTTAATACGTGTTAATGTATTGTGTCAATGTATTTGAATACATTGACACGTATTAAAACTATCTTTTTTTCCTGCAGAGTTAAAATTTGGAAGGAATATATTGCTTATAACATATATTGTTTCCAAATTTTATCTCAGCAATAATTGTTTTTTTTTGTTGTTGCTTGTAGCACGTATACATGGCAACACTTTTTTTATAGAACTGGCAGCACTTTTTTTCTCTCTTCTTTTCTGTCCGATTAGGACAATCAACACTGTCACCCGTATATGTGTAGGACTCTAAGACGTGTATATGTGCATATTGATAATTTATTTGGCCCACTCTATGCTATGTACGTACACATGTACGTTTTTAATCTGAAGAGAAAAAGTTGGCTTTTGGCCGTGAATAGAGAAAGTTTTTTATCCCAACGCTATTGTAGTAGTCTGAATTGATTTTGCTTCTGTGAAAAATAGAAGTCCGGATGTTGTACTATGACCGGACTCTTTTTTTCTGCGGCCGCTCAGACTCTTTTTTTTAGAATCGCTGTTTTTTTTGAGAACTTAGAATCGCTGCTTTGACTCTAGCCGTGCCTTTTGTTAGCTGTCTGGCAGCCGTGTATTTTTTTTTACGGCAGCTGGCAACCCTAGTTTTTGCAATGCTAACGTGAGATTCATGTGTAATTGTCTTGGACTGTTTTTTTAATAGGAAAAACATAAGACTTGGATAGGAGACGTGTTCAACTATTTTTTACGTGTCATGGCCAATTATTTGTACGTACCTATATTTGTATGTAATGTACATATTTTAAATCTTGACCGTTAATATACAAAATTGACGGTCGAGATAATTTAATATATGTGGATGATTGTGATGGCTTGTTTGACTCTTGTTTTAATTATATAATAGATGGATACTTTGCCACGGGGTGCACTTGGGCCTAGTACAGTTGAACAACTAGCTGTACAATGTACTGCAGATTCGGTGCATGGGTCACAAACAACCGAATTAGCAAATAGATTAGAATTAAGTGATTGGAGAGTTCCTCTAGTTAATCATTTAAAGGATCCAAGTCAAACAAGAGATAGGAAAATTCGGCGACAAGCTTTAAAATATACTTTATTTAATGATGAGTTGTATCGCCGAACAATAGATGGGTTACTTTTAAAATGCTTGGATTTTGAAGTCTAGAATAACTATGGGTGAAGTGCATGAAGGAATATGTGGAACACATCAGTCGGCTCACAAAATGCGATGGTTGTTAAAAAGAGCGGGGTTTTATTGGCCGACTTTGCTAGAGGATTCTTTTCGGTACTATAAAGGTTGTGAGGCATGTCAGAAATTTGGTAATGTACAGTTAGCGCCTGCGTCTTTGTTAAATCCCATAATTAGGCTGTGGCCATTTAGGGGATGGGGTTTAGATTTTATTGGTGAAATACATCCTTCGTCTTCTAAAAGACATCGCCTCGTCCTAGTTGCCACATATTATTTTACTAAATGGACTGAAGCAGTTCCTTTGGAAAAATATGACTCATAAGGAAGTTATTAGTTTTGTTTTAGAGCATATTATTCATAGATTCGGCATTCCTCAAACTTTAACTACTGATCAAGGTGCTTCTTTTACGTCTCATCAATTTCGTGAATTTGCCGAATCTTTAGGAATTAAATTGTTAAATGCGTCGCCTTATTATGCTCAAGCCAATGGACAGGCCGAATCTAGCAATAAAACTTTAATTAAGCTTATAAAGAAGAAAATTGAGGAGCATCCGAAAAGATGGCATGAGGTACTATCAGAAGCTTTATGGGCTCATCTGATATCTAAACACGGAGCGACTCAAGTAGCACCGTATGATCTAGTATGTGGTCAGGAGGTGGTGTTACCTGTAGAGGTTAATTTACAAGCTTTTAGAGTGGCCAGACAAAATGATTTGTCGGCTGTGGATTATAATGATCTAATGATGGATAAGATAGATGACATTTCAGAAGAGAGATTAAGAGCATTGCGAGAAATTGAAAAGGAGAAATTAAGAGTAGCCAAGGCTTATAATAAAAGGGTGAGAGAAAAATTGTTTCAAATAGGAGACTTAGTGTGGAAAACGATTTTACCTATTGGAACTAAAGATAGGAAATTCGGCAAATGGTCGCCGAGTTGGGAAGGCCCGTATAAAATTATAGAGATTGTTCCTAGAAATTCATATTTTGTACAATCTTTGCAGGGAGATAAGTTGTCGAAAGCTCTCAATGAAAAATATTTGAAGAAGTACTATCCTAGCATGTGGCAGGAGGCCTAAACATGTTGTGGCCGATATGTTATCCCAAGTATCGCCCTAAGAAAATTTGGACGATGTATCTTTGGACATCGCCCTGAGTAATGATATGATTAGTGATAGGCTTCATCCTACGGTAACTGCTCTAGTATTTTTGGTCAATACAATTGTACCAAAAGCAGGGGGCATGTGTTGATGGTATAATTTGGCTACTTAGTATATGATGAGTCAAATTAAATCAATGATTTATCAAGCTGATCGGTTAATGAATTCTTAAAATATTGCCACAGGAATTTTCATGGAAGGTGAAGATACAAGTTCTATGAAGAATCATATGCTATACTGAACCATGGTGTGCTGCATGCATGGGCTATATGTCTACATATGGGAAGAAGTTATGTCTACATATGGGAAGAAGTATGCTTAGTAGTGATGGTCATTATCAAGTTTGATTTGCGAGGTTGCCAGAATATTTAAATATTTTCCTTGTAGGCTAAAGGTATTTGTACATATTGTTTAGTGTGATTGCGACGTGGCCGAAATATTTTATTCGTATATGGCAAGGAGTGCTTACGTGAGTTGGCTCAAGAGGGATTGCCATGATGCAAAGTGCTATGCATGGTAACCGAATCAAGGAAAGACATACTCTGATCGGTTTACTGTTAGAGTTTTGTTATTGTATGCCAATCGGTTTACTGTTAGAGTTTTGTTATTGTATGCCAATGTCTTCCTGTATACGTTAAAGTTCAGCGTAACTTATATAAGGCCACGGCCGATTGGAAAACCGCAACAATCGATCTATCAATACAAACTCTATTTTCACGTACGTCTATTTTCTGTCGCTACTTCCTGCCGAGCCCTAGTAACCCTAGGGTTTGGTGATCTTTGCCGTTTTACGCTGAAAAACGGCCGGTTCTTCTCCACGAAAGCGAGGAAATCTTTGGTGCCTCGCTCGTAAAGCAATCGTTCATCGTCAGGAAAGCACGACAAATATCCTGATATTGCGCGGCGATTTCACGTGCCAACACACACACACACACACACACACACACACACACACACACACATTTCCATCTTATTGGGTGTGGGACTATAATCCATCTATGCTATTTCCTACCTAGTGCAACCGGTTTCTCAAGACCCTTCCATTCCCTGCATATTTTGTAGATTGATAATTTCTCATATTTTACATCCACCTTATTCATGCTAGTGCATAACAATATGGATGATATGTATTACATTTGCCACCACAATCGAGGGAATTAATTTCATGTAAATCGGCCTGCCACCGCTCCAAGACAACAATATCTAAATTCTATGTAACATGCATTATTTATACTATTTCTTGAATGTATTCAAACTATTACTTGAACTTGCTGCCACCAAATGATAGGAATTAGCCAATGACATATAAGTTTCGGTGCACCTTTGTAAAATTTAGAAACTGCTCGTGTGACAAAAAGAAGATACTGAGTGAACATATGGAAAGGTCTTGTGTGTAGTGTAGAAATGAATTAATAGAATCAGAAGACTGAAAGTAGTATATTTATTCTTACCCCACAAAAAGTACTACCCTTGTATATTTGTTTACAGAGGGAGTAGTATATTTATTCTTCACAGGAGCAACATATGAAAAGAGATAATGTTACATCCATGTATGTATGAACAAATTGATACAGACTGTTTGATATAGAAGTTTCATCTTTAAAAAGACTATCATATAAATACAAAGACCAACCAAATATCGCAAGCATGCAATCGAATATTATAGGACCAACTTTTACCAATTACTGTACTGTTACTTTTGATGTCCACAAAATGCAGTGAAGTAATTCTGAGAAGAAGAAAAAATGCAGAGTTGACCAAAACAATTAACCACTATACTTGATGTAGAAGATGATGAAAGTATAAAGCTGCTGACGGCACCATAAAATGAAAAGTAAAGAACACCACTCATACAAGGATTAAAATCTAGAACCGTACAAACTCGGCTTCAACATGCTGACATGTTGAACGTAGATTGTAGACGTCCTCTTGCCTGCCTTCTCAATCGTCATGGTATCGTCTCCCGCCTTAATTGCCTTCTCTAATCCTCATCTTGACCATGTGTTGCAGCTTGTTCCAGAAAGAAATAAAACATGAGTTGTTGTGACTTGCAAGGAGCATCAACGTATGTATGGACAAATTTTCTTAGTATTAGTTTGTGCCTAGGCGAGGTGGAGCCGCAGAGGATATGACAGCCTAGCCAATTTGAGAGTGGAGAAAACCATAGACCGAGCCTTCTCTTTGCACTCATCTTCCCATGGGATTGGACGTATCCCTCTCCCTCGCTCTGAGCTCTACTCATACAAGTCTACACAAGCTAGCTAGCAATGGTAGTTTTCTGATGCACGCTGAAGCTGGATGACCTCCCCAGGTTACTATCATGTGAGATCCTAGCGAACATAGGCACGCAGCCAGGTGACCTTAGAGCAACTCCAGCCACTCCCCAACAGGCCCCCCAGACGACCTTTTACGCACCGGCGTCGAACAAACGCCCCAATCGTGCCCCCAAGACGCCGAAATCCGCCGGCTCGGCCCGTTTTTGGGCCCGGCGATCGCAGGCCGAACCTGACGCACTGGGAGGCGTTCGGGGGCTCCGGCGCAAGGAAAAAACACGCATGGGCCACATTGCCAGGAGAAAAGTCAAGCCAATCGTCCAGATTCGCCTCCCACGCCCGCGCGCTCGGCCGCCACCCTGCCGATATCGGCGCCGCCCAGCGCCCACCACCGCTAGATAGGCCATTCCCCGCCGAAAATGAGAGGAGGTTTCACCGCGATAGCCCACCACGCCCGCAAGGTGTTCGGTGATTTGCCTGCTCGGCAATGGACTCAGACGACGAGGAGGCGCTCGCCGCGCTGCTGGAGGAGGAAGCCGATGCCGACGTCCAGGAAGAGGAACATCTCATGGTCCTGTCGGTGTCAAAACCGGCCGATCTCGGGTAGGGGGTCCCGAACTGTGCGTTTGAGGATCGAAGGTTATAGGAGAAAAGGGGACACGATGTTTACCCAGGTTCGGGCCTTCTTAATGGAGGTAAAACCCTACTTCCTGCTTGATTGACTTTGATGAGTATAGGGGTTACAAGAGTTGTTCTATCTCGAGATCGTAATGGCTAAACCCTAGATGTCTAGCCTATGTGAATTCTGATAACCTCTACGGACTAAACCCTCTAGTTTATATAGACACCGGAGGGGCCTAGGGTTGTACAGAGTCGGCTTGCAGAAGAAGGAAATTTCATATCCAGACACCAATCTTGCCATCCACGCATAGGAGAGTCCTATCCGGACACGGGGGAAGGCCTTCTACCTTGTATCTTCACGGCCCATCAGTCCGGCCCATATCACACAGCCCGGACACCCGAGGACCCCCTAATCCAGGACTCCCTCAGTAGCCCCTGAACCAGTCTTCAATGACGATATGTTCGGCACGCGGATTATCTTCGGCATTGCAAGGCGGGTTCCTCCTCCCAAATACTTCAAAGCAATCTTCTGCATAAAAGAACTATATCCGGCTCTGTATTACATTCACAACCCTCAACCACCAAGGCAAAATAGTTAATCAAAATAATGTCTGTCAACTGACAACTTTTTTGGTGAAACGCCACATCTGGCTCCTTTAACATTTCAAACCGTTTTCTGCCTCCCGCTTCGTGTTTTGAGGCGCGGCCTCTATTGACACGTCCTGTCAAAACAGAGATCGTGTCCACTTATCGCGGGATCCTCGTCAATACAGGTTTGGGTAATCCAACTGTGCCATTCGCACGACCCCTTGGGAACAGGCGAGTTTTAAGGCTTGAGGGGGGAGGGCACTTGATATTCACTGCCTATATAAGTGGATAAAGATCCCTTCTTTCATCCCTATGCCTTCTTCCTTCTCCTACTTTCCCATCCTCAAGCTCCAGCGCCCGAGTTTCAATCTTTCCCACCGCCACCTGAAAGTGCTAGTTATCGACTAGAGGGGGGGTGAATAGGCGATTTTTATGAAAGTCTTCAAAACATGGAAGTTTCGAAGACAAACAATAGAAATGACCCTATTAGTATGCAGCGGAAGATAAACTACACTAAGCAAGCCATAGTCAAATATGAAATAAAGTGAGAGTACGAAGACTAATAGCAGCTAGGTAGTAAGGATCAGGATGGAAGATGGTATGAAGCCAAACAACAATAATAGTCAAGCAGTGAAGACAAATAGGTAAAACAAACAGGCAATGACTTCACGAAGACAAACTCTAAGTAAAGAGAGGGAGAGGATAGAACCAGTCACTTGTTGAGGACACATGATTTGTTGGACCAGTTCCAGTTGCTGTGACAACTGTACGTCTGGTTAGGGAGGCTGAGATTCAGCTCAGAAGACCGTGTCTTCACTTTATTCCCCTTGAGCTAAGGACACCCAGTCCTCGCCCAATTACTCTGGTAAGTCTTCAAGGTAGACTTCCAAACCTTCACAGACTTCGTTCACCGGTGATCCACAATGACTCTTGGATGCTCAGAACGCGACGCCTAACCGGCTGGAGGATTCACAGTCCTCAAGTGTAATAAGTCTTCAGATCACGCAGACAGAAAGACTTCAGTGATGCCTAACACTCTTTGGCTCTGGGTGTTTGGGCTTTGTCCTCACAAGGATTTCTCTCTCTCAAGGGCTTCGAGGTGGGTTGCTCTCAATACGACAAAAGCCGTGCACTAACTCTGAGCAGCCACCAATTTATGGTGTAGGGGGTGGGCTATTTATAGCCACTAGGCAACCCGACCTGATATGTCCGAAATGACCCTGGGTCACTAAGGAACTGACACGTGTTCCAACGGTCAGATTTCAAACACACACGACAACTTTACTTGGGCTACAAGCAAAGCTGACTCATCCAGCTCTGGATAAGATTTGCTCTCATTGTCTTCGCTCGAAGACATAGGATTTGGGTTGAGCATCACTTCAGTCAATCTGACTTTGTTCACTTGGACCCCACTTAACAGTACGGTGGTTCCTATGACTCAACAAAGAAGAAAAGGAAACAACGAAACGACGAAGTCTTCGCACTCCATAGTCTTCACTCGGTGTCTTCTCATGTAATAGTCTTCAATATGAATATCTTCTCATACCACCATTGTCGTCAATGTCTTCATACATTTTTAGGTGTCATCTCCGGTAGGTAAACCGAATCAATGAGGGACTACTACCTGTGTTATCCTGTAATTCTCACAAACACATTAGTCCCTCAACCAGATTTATCGTCAATACTCCAAAACCAACTAGGGGTGGCACTAGATGCACTTACAATCTCCCCCTTTTTGGTGATTGATGACAAACTGGTTGAAGTATTCAACGGGGATAAAGTATGTGAAATGTAAAGGATTTTGGAATTGTCTTCATTAGTGGCAAAGGCTCCCCCTGAAGATGTGCATATAAGTAATTTGCTTTTGGAATGCAAATGCACATGACAGGTTGTACTTGTGGAGATCCTCTTCAACTTATGAAGATAATTCATCATGCATGATTTGATATAATGAAGATAATGACATGCATAATGAAAAATGGACGTCTGCAGAATGACCTAAGTGCGGAAGTTATCATCGCACATGCGGAATTTATCATCGCATCACAGAATAGCAAATAAGTAGCAGACGACCATCGAGTTTTAAGTGTTACAACTCAGAGAACCAAATGTATCAAAAAGCGAGAGTTGTAAACACTAGGCAAAATATAAAGCAACCGCCCATATGAACCCGCTTGAAGACTATCAAACTCATATACTTCTCCCCCTTTTATCAGTAAGGACCAAAAAGGTTTGAAGACATAGAGCATCTACTCGTTCCCATGAGGAGTAGGTGAAGCAGCGGGGTCGTCGGTGTTGTTTGGCGGTGCAGACGAACTTGGTGCAGTGTCGATTCGCGCAGAAGGTGGTGAAGTAGCATCATCTTCATCATTAATGACACAGGCATCCACTGTTGCAGCAGAGGAGGAGAACTCAGAGTCTTCAAGAGATGGAGTGCGCCGCAGCACAGTCCTTCTCGGAGGTGTTGTGTCAAACTTGAAACGTTCAGAGAAGCCATCATCTTGAAGATCATCTTCAGAACACATAAGCGTCAGCCCTTTCCATGTACGCCGACAAGTTTCATGGGCGACAAAGGCATTTTTGGTGGCAAGGTTGCGAATCCTGTTGACGTCCACCAAGAGGCTTTTCATTTGACGCTTCAGCCAGTCATGATGCTTATCCCGTTTCTGATGAAGGGCAACTAGAAGCTCTCAATCATTGAGAACACAAGATCGCTTCTTGGGCCGTTGAGCAATGGTGCTTTCAGTGGCTTCAGTGAGGGCACGATGAGGTGCACGCATAATACCAGCCAGAGGATAAACACGAGTGACAGCTTGAACTCCTTCAATGTTTTGTGAGAAACTTTGATTATCAGCATTTTGAAGACTAAGGGGCTCCTTGGCAGGCTCTGGATAGATGGCTTCAACTGACATATCAACCTCAGGCAGGAAAATCAGATGATTGCGAGCAGAGGGATGATAGTTAACAGCTGAGTGTAATTTGATTAGACGCATAATCCATGGAGCGTAAAACTTCAAACCAAAGAGATCAGAGCCTGATGCAGCAAGTTGGCGGATAAACAAGTCTTGTGCATTGAAGCTTTTTTCGTGAAGAATATGGAAAACCAAAGTCTTCATTGCACCTTCCAGCTTTGCATGATGAGAATGTCCTTTGATGGGCCAGAGAGTTCGCCTTATGATGTGATAGATAGTACTTGGCAGATACTCAAGGTCTTCAACCAAGAACTCCTTAGGATATTCAGCATATGGAGGCAAAGGCTTCATCATGCTAAGCATCTGGCTCATGTTGGGCTCAGGCTTGTGAAAGATGTTTTCCAAAGCACCACTGTGAAGCTGACAACCAGGTTCATAGAGATCACCTGGAGTGGGCAGGCCAGTAAGCTCAATGATATCAAAGGCTTTGGCTTCATGATGGACATTGCCTGTCATCCACTCAAGGACCCAAGTCTTTGGATCCCTGTTGTAGCCACGAATATGAAGAGTGGCATAGAATTGGAGCAGTAATTCTTCATTCCAGTGCTCCTTATCAGTGATGAAATGCAACAAGCCAGACTCTCTGAAGCAATCCAGCGCTTCTTCCAAACAGGGCAGACCAGTTATGGCTTCAGTGTCAAGACGCATATGTGGAAAAATGCGACCTTGATTGTATAAGATGCATGAGTAATAACTGCGCTGCTGGTAGCTCCAGAATCGATCAGAAGATATTCTTGCTTAGAGTAGGGGTTCTTGGCGCTATCAAAGAAGGTGTTGTGTGCTTTGAAGCCATTGACATTAAATGATCCTGGTGCAGACGCAGTACCTGGAAACCTCGGCAGTCTTGGCAGTGGCTTCTGAACCTGAGGCTTGTGCTCAACATGGTAGTCAAATTGAGGACCAACAGCAGGCGGAGGAACCAGAAGAGGCCATTTGACAGTGATAAGCTACCCATAGTTGTATGCTTGCTCTATGGTATGCGGCCTTTGTGGCGGAGTGGGAGCAGTGGCATTAGCAGAGGCGTCAGGCTGCGCATCTGTTGCAGGTGCTTCATTGGCTTCATTGGTTTTAGGCTCAGTGTTCTATGCAGGCTCCACATTTGCTTCAGTCATGACCACGTCATTGGCTTCATTGGTGTTAGTGGTGGCAGCCTCAAGATTCTCGACCTCCACTTGATGAGCTGGAGGGTCAGGCACAGACACGTTCACTTCAGGAACAGCTTCTTCGGAGATTGGGGGAGTAGGGACACGTTCTTCTGCTTGTTTTTCATCGAATGATGCAGCCGGATTGTCTTCAGCATCTTTAGCTTCAGACTCAGAGACATTCACAGTAGGAGTGGCTTCTGGGAACACCTGACGTGCAACGGATTGGTGGTGCACGTCTCCTTCTGGAATGCTCGAAGAAGGAACTTGAGGCCTTGGTCCTTTGCGAAGCCTGCGTAATGCTGGCGACGCCTGTGGAGATGGAGTTGGCTGGGCCTCAAAGACATCATCTTCTTCTTGCATTGGTGGGGTAGCTTGTTGTTGGGGAGTACTTGGGGTGTCTTGTTGTTGTGGGTGATCAGCCCATGATGCATCCTGAGCAGTTGGCGTTAGAGGACGACCAATGCTGATGACTTCGCTGTTCGTGAGAACAGGCGATGATACCAAGTTGTGCTCGTTCTGAGGAAGAACTACATCATCTTC
This sequence comes from Triticum urartu, assembly GCF_056163025.1. Taxonomy (NCBI): domain Eukaryota; kingdom Viridiplantae; phylum Streptophyta; class Magnoliopsida; order Poales; family Poaceae; genus Triticum; species Triticum urartu. The sequence goes on from NC_141876.1 coordinate 603,569,589, forward strand.
AACATTGTCATGGTGACCAATGTCTTCAGCAGCGGTGGGGTCAACTGCTGGAATGTCTTCAGCTTCAGGAGCCTCTGTGGAAGCAGGCTCATGAACTATCATCCGTCATTCTTGATGCGAAGAGTCAGGACGAGCAACCGAAATGGGTTCGACAACCAGGGGCTCTGTGGGAGCAGCCCGATCTTTCTTGGTTTTGCGCTTCTTCTTGGAGGGAGCGACATCAGAAGCTTCAGGATTTTTCCTCTTTCTGGCTTCAGCCTCGGCAGTCCTTGTCTTCTTCAGTTCTGAAGCGGTTGACCTGACCTTTGGCTTCGAACCAGTCATGCTGCTTGGGAAGACAATGCGAGGTTCTTCCCACCTTGAAGGTGCAGATTGGTCAATTGATGGCTTCTTCTTCTTTGCAGCCATTCTGGGGTCGATGCCAGGACGACCAAGAGCCTTGCGCTTCTCAGCCTCATTGTCGGCTTGCACACACTTGTCAGTCAGACTCTTCATGCGCTCACGTGAACCTTTAGCTTCTTCACGTTTCTTGAGAAAAGCTTCTTTGAGCTCATGCAACATAACCTTGAAGTTTTTGACATCTTGCACGCTGAGCTTCGCCATGTGCTTCTTGAACTGAGCTTTCTCATAGTCGATCTTGTGCTTCAGTTCAACGATGCGCTGAGCTAGAGCTAGCTCAGAAGCAATGGCGCCATTGAAAGAGACGCTAAGGCCAATTGGAAGTTGCAGATCTTCAAAGCTGAGGTTGGGGGTGTCAAACCACTCATCAATGAAGTTGTGGATGATTGCCACATCAAAGAGAGGCAAATCATTGAAGATTTCTGCTTCTTCCTTGCTCTTGATCAGTTGCTCAAGAGCGTCATCTGCAAGATCTTCATCACTAGACAGATCGATGTGTTCGTCTCGCAGAATGGCAGCGGGGGTCAATGCCCGATCAGTATTCTTGACGTTTTTCTTTTTCATCTCCGTCTTCTTGGGGATACGTGATAGATCTTCAGACTGCACACTGTCTTTAGGAGGTGCAGTAGCCAGTGGCTTCGCACGTGAAGCTTTTGGAGGAGCAGTTGACTGTGAAGCTTTAGCCTTCTATTGCTTCTGCGGCTTTGGAGTAGGAGCAGGGGCTTCGTCAGTGTTAGCATCATCATCAGAATGATCCACTTTGGCACCTTGAACAGAGATGTGAGTGATGAGGCCATCAAGGTTGTAGAAGGGTCCGATGATATTGGGTTCTCCATCGCGTGTGCCGTCAGCCCGAGGAGCAGAAGGACCAGGATTGAAGTCTAACCCCAAAGAATCTTTGTTCTTTTTTGCTAAGGCTTTTGCAAACTAATAATTCCATTTGAAAAGATCGTCATCTCGACACCACAAGAGAGAAGTGGGGTCGGCGTTGGCAGGTTGAGGTCCCCTGACCATGCAAGGATAGAAGCCTTGCTCAATGGCTTCAGCTCTGGTCTTGGGTTGAAGATTTTTGTACAAAATATCGCCCCAAGGCCGCTTGATAGCATTCTTCTCAGCATACTCCTTGGTGACGAAGTTGTACTTGAACCATTGCTTTGCCCAATATCTTCAAATCCATTGGATTCGAGTTTTGTGCTGACCATAGCTTTCTTCGGGATCGGTTTTGTAAAGTTCATAGAGATCTTCGGGCAGATCCATTGATGTACCCCCATGGCGCTGTCTGCCACCCTTCCTTGCTGATTTCTCTATAGCCATGAACTTCAAACTGAATGGCTTCAACACGTTCAAAGGCTTCAAAGGCTTCCGCTTGCTGGACAAACAGGAACTGGCTTTGGGAGAGTTAATGTGATGCTGTAAGAATTCTGCAAACGAATGCAGACTATGAGAACCAAGGGATTCTCCCACGGACATGTACCTGTGACACCATTAGATATGCGAGGGAAGGGGAAGAGGTCATATGCATTCTCAGAAGATTTTGAAGATAAATCAGTTTGAAGACATTGACCTCATGATGCGAAGACATTCACTTATATGTTGAGAGTTGGTTCCAGATTTGTACGAATCCACGAATAAGTACAAGTGAGGAATCTAACTAGATATGAAGCTTAAGTGAATATACTAGGCAGTATGAGATGCAGACAGGATAGATCTAATATTGTGTAGGCAGAAACCTATTTTGGTAAACAGGATGAATCTTTGAGGATCAAAAGGATGGTAAAAATAGAGTTGTATTTACCACGCGAAGAACTACTAGATGGGAAGAGTAGGAGACCGAGCAGTTCAGTCCACCGTGCCCTAACATGGCGACGGAGGACACCTACGGCGGCGGCGGAGAGGACGATGCCCGCGGCCGGCATCAGGACGGCGTCGGTGAAGTCGCGGCAGCTAAGCGCTTTGTCGCCGGCGTCGTCGAGAGCTAGCGGTGGCGCTAGGGTTTTGACGAGGTGGAGAGGTGGAAGAAGGTTTTCTTGACCGCAAGGAGACATGTATTTATAAGGAAGAATGCGGCACAGTGCAATTACGCAGGTGCCCCTGGTGGTTCACATCTGAGGAACACGTGGCAAGCATGCAACATACTTGGAGTTGTCCCACGTTCCCACGCCCGCCAGGTTTGTCGGATGGTCGTTCCGGCTTCTCCAGATTTCAGGCAATAAGGATGGATCATTTAAAACAGACTTAATGTTTGTCTCTGTATCTTCTGCTGACAAGGATGCAGAGAAGACATTTGACAGTTTCAATAGAATGCATATGATTTGGATAGTTAGAGTTTGAGATAGAAAGCATAGAGAGATTAGGGTCCGATCACATTCACTTAGTTCAAAAGATTCAACAAGGAAGACATAGCTATAAGTGAATGCTGTAGAGGACAGAACACTAGTACATATATATCGGAAAACAATCAAATCAACATAGTGAAGATAATCATGAAGACAAGTTGAAGTTGAAAACAAACCAAATGCGAAGACATAGCAAAAGTAACGCCTTAAGAAAACACTTCGAATAGAAGAATTTGGTGGTGGCGTTACCCACCGTATAGGAAGTATTAGACCCAGACACGGCGCACAATTATCGTGGCGCTCCGAAGTCAAATTCCACATTGATGTATTCACACTCAGAATGTAAGTCTTCATTGATTGAAGATATACTCTACTTCGTGTGATGCACATCTAAGTCATCAACATGCATAAGTGTTAGGATGTGTGCCTGATCACAGGACATTTGAGGATTCCAAGATATTTAGCTCACACCGTAACTTGCAAAACCTTTTCTCATCCAAGGGCTTCGTGAAGATATCTGCCAGTGGCTCTTCAGTGTTGACGTGAATGATATCAATATCTTCCATCATGACATGATCTCTGAGAAAGTGATGAAGAATTTCAATGTGCTTTGTCTTCGAGTGCTGAACTGGGTTGTTGGCAATCTTGATGGCGCTTTCATTGTCGCAAAAGAGAGGTACTTGTTTCAGATTGATGCCATAGTCCTTGAGAGTTTGCTTCATCCATAGAAGCTGAGTGCAGCAAGATCCAGCAGCAATGTATTCAGATTCAGCAGTGGAGAGTGATACACAGTTCTGCTTCTTTGAAGACCAACAGACAAGTGATCGTCCTAGAAAATGACATGTGCCCGATGTAGACTTGCGATCCACCTTGTCACCAGCATAATCAGCATCCGAAATCCAACCAGATCAAATTCTGAGCCCTTTGAATACCATAATCCTAATGTTGGGGTGTAAGCCAAATATCAAAGAATTCGCTTCACAGCTCAGTGATGTGATTCCTTTGGTGCCGCTTGGAATCGAGCACACATGCAAACACTAAGCATAATATCTGGCCTAGATGCACATAGGTAAAGTAAAGAACCAATCATGGAGTGGCATACCTTTTGATCGAACTCTTTACCATTGTCGTCGGGACCCAGATGGTGTTTGGCTGGCATTGGCGTCGTGTAACCTTTGCAATCTTGCATCCCAAACTTCTTTAGGCAATCTTTGAGGTATTTTTCTTGAGATATGAAGATGCCGTTCCTTTGCTGACGAATTTGAAGACCAAGGAAGAACTTCAGCTCACCCATCATTGACATCTGATATTGCTCTTGCATCATGTGTCCAAACTCATCACTATACTTCTGATTGGTGCAGCCGAAGATAATATCATCCACATAGATTTGGCACACAAACAGTTCACCGTCATATGTCTTCGTGAAGAGTGTGGGATCGAGGGATCCAGGTTTGAAGCCTTTGCTCTTCAGGAAGTCTTTGATCGTATCATACCAAGCGCGAGGCTCTTGTTTGAGGCCATACAGTGCTTTGTTTAGCTTGTACACCATATCAGGATGTTTTGGATCTTCAAAGCCAAGAGGTTGTGCAACGTATACTTCTTCTTCAATCTTGCCGTTGAGAAATGCACTCTTCACATCCATTTGATATAGCAAGATGTTCTGATGGTTAGCATAGGCTAGCAGTATGCGAATAGCTTCAAGCCTAGCCACAGGAGCAAATGTTTCATCGAAGTCAATCCCTTCAACTTGAGTATATCCTTGAGCGACGAGACGTGCTTTGTTTCTGACGACTTGACCATGCTCATCTTGCTTGTTTCGATATATCCATTTTGTGCCTATTATGTTATGCTTGCGAGGGTCAGGACACTTGACAAGTTCCCAAACATTGTTCAGCTTGAACTGTTGAAGCTCTTCTTGCATAGCTTGAATCCATTCAGGTTCCAGAAAGGCTTCAGCAACTTTCTTGGGTTCTGATATTGACACAAAGGCAAAGTTCCCACAGAAATTTGCTAATTGTGTTGCTCTTGAGCGAGTAAGTGGACCAGGTGCATTGATTCTATCAATTATCTTCTCAATATGTACTTCATTTGCAACACGAGGATGAACTGGACGAAGAATTTGCTCTTGCTGATCATTATCAACATTGGAAGGATTGTCTTCAGGCTGAGCATTGTCTTCAGGTTGATTAGGTGCAGAAATGATAAGTTCCTCTTCAGGCTGTGCTTCAGAAGGCATGATTTCTCCAGTTTCCATTAGCTTGATAGATTCACTGGGTGGAGCTTCGTCTAGTGTACTTGGCAGGAGCTCTCTTTGTGAACCATTGGTTTCATCAAACCGTACGTCCACATTTTCGACGATTTTGTAGAGATAGAGGTTGAAGACTCTGTAAGAGTGCGAGTCCTTTCCGTAACCGAGCATGAAGCCTTCGTGAGCTTTAGGTGCAAATTTTGATTTGTGATGTGGATCCTTGATCCAGCACCTAGCTCCAAATACTCTGAAGTAACTAACATTTGGCTTCTTACTAGTGAGGAGCTCATAGGATGTTTTATTCAGAAGCTTATGGATGTAAACACGGTTGATGACATGGCATGCTATATCAATAGCTTCAGGCCAGAACTTTCTTGGGGTCTTGTATTCATCGAGCATTGTTCGAGCCATCTCAATGAGGGTTCTGTTCTTGCGCTCCAAGATGCCATTTTGCTGAGGTGTGTATGGAGCAGAGAACTCATGAGTGATTCCCATTGTATCCAGATAAAGATCAAGTCCAGTGTTCTTGAACTCAGTGCCGTTGTCACTTCTGATATGCTTCATCTTGACGCCATAATTATTCATGGCTCGATTGGCGAAGCGTCTGAAGACATCTTGCACTTCAGTCTTGTAGAGAATTATGTGCACCCATGTATATCTTGAGTAATCATCAACAATGACGAAGCCATAGAGACAAGCAGTTGTTGTGAGGGTAGAGTAGTGAGTAGGGCCAAATAAGTCCATGTGTAGCAGCTCGAAAGGTTGAGATGTCGTCATGATTGTCTTCGGGGGATGCTTGGCCCTAGTCATCTTTCCAGCTTCGCAGGTACCACACAGATGATCCTTCTTGAACTTGACGCCCTCGATGCCTATGACATGCTTCTTCTTGGCGAGAGTGTGTAAGTTCCTCATGCCAGCATGCCCCAGCCTCCGATGCCAGAGCCAGCACTCTGAAGCTTTTGCAAGAAGACATACGGCAAGCTGTGGACCTGCTGAGAAATCTACCATGTATAGATCATCTTTCAGGTACCCTTCAAAGACTAGAGATTTGTCAGATTCCATAAGTACAAGGCAACGATATTTTCCAAATATTACAATCATGTTCAAGTCACAAAGCATTGAGACAGACATTAAGTTGAAACCAAGGGATTCAACAAGCATCACTTTATCCATGTGCTGATCCTTTGAGATTGCAACTCTACCTAAACCCAATATCTTGCTTTTACCAGTGTCAGCAAATGTGATGTGACTCTTGTCAGATGGACGTAAGGTTGAGTCCATGAGAAGACATCGATCACCAGCCATATGATTAGTGCATCCGCTGTCCATAATCCATTCTGAAGCATGAGGTGTCATACCCTACAGTATAGTTAGGGGGATAGGCTTCACCAAGAGTATTGTGAAGCATAAAGGCAAGAGGATTATTGAAGCTCAGATCAAGATTAGGACTGATAGGATGAATGGCAAACGATTCAGGAACAAAATACATAGTAAGACCATTTGGGCATTTGATCTTGCGCCCTACAAGATGTTTTAGGTCCCCAGCAATAGCATCAGACACTTTGATTTTCGGCTGGAGACCTTTTCCTTCAAAAGAAAGTTAATTCTTCTTAACCACCCACATCTTCAGGGGTGGCTTAGAAGCAATGAGTCTAAGTGCAGCATCTGAGAACTTCGGCTTTGGAGCCCTAGCAAATAGCCTTGCAGGAGATGAATGATACTCATATGAATAAGCAGAAAAGTTCTTAGTTCTATGAACATAGCGGTTTGAAGACACACGCACATATTCATAAGTCTGAGTATGGTTTCCCTGCAAAACATTGGCGTTAGGGTGACTCAGGTGAGTCCTCTGTCTGTATGAAGCCTTTGGACCATATGAAGCCTTAGGTCCGGGGTTTGTCTTCTTCCCAGGTGGTGTCATGATGACATTCACCGGAAGATTCTCAAGACAGCTTTTGGGAACCCAGATCTTCTTCATAGGTGGCCCATTCCTGCAGTTAGTACCAATATATCTGGCAAACACTTCACCATTCTGATTCTTGAACAGTTTATAGTTTGCATCAAAGGATTCATCAATGATAATAGGGTTAGCACAGGTAAAGCCAGGTAAGGTGGATGGATCCACTGAAGGTCCCTTTGCAGCAACCCATGTGGTTTTGGGGTACTTCTCAGGCTTCCAGTAGGAACCATCAACATTCATTTTCCTCTCAAACCCAACACCCTCTTTCCTAGGGTTTCGGTTCAGAATCTGCTTTTTGAGGACATCGCACAGTGTCTGATGCCCTTTCATACTTTTGTACATTCCTGTTTCAAGCAATGTCTTCAACCTAGCATTTTCATCAGCAATAGTAGTGGTATCCTCCGCAGAGGGGTTAGTTACCACATCAGTAGTTGAAGACAATGCAACAGTAGCAGTAGTAGAACATTCAGCAACAGAGGTAGCGTTGTCACGCTCAAGGCATTTTAGACATGGTGGTTCAAATCCATCCTGAGCGGGACTGATCTGTTGAGCGCAAAGTGACTCATTCTCTTTTTGAAGATCTTCATGAGCCGCTCTCAATTTCTCAAGCTCTTGCTTCCTTTGAAGATAATCATAGGAGAGCTTTTCATGAGTGGTTGAGAGCGTTTCATGACGACTTTCAAGTTCTTGGTACTTAGCATGAAGATTTTTTATGTCTTCAATTAAGGACTGTGAACGGGTCATTTCCGCGTCCAATAGGTCATCGCTTTTGTCTAACAGTTTTTGAGTATGTTCCATAGCTTTTTGTTGTTCAGTTGCAATTTTAGCAAGTGTTTTGTAGCTGGGTTTGGATTCACAATCAGAGTCATCTTCACTTGATGTTTGAAAGTAAGCGTCACGTGATTTTACCTTGGCACCACGTGCCATGAAGCGGTAGGTGGGAGCAGGGTCGTCCTTGTTATCAGCTTCAGCGTTGGTGTGGAAGTCATTGTCTTCAGTGTTGAAGATGGACTTGGCAACGTAGGTTGTGGCTAGAGCCAGACTTGCAACGCCAGGGTCGGACTCCTCCTCAGACTCCACCTCCGCCTCCTCAGAAGCAGACTCCTCCTCTGAATCCATCTCCTTGCCAACAAAAGCACGAGCCTTGCCAGATGAGCTCTTCTTATGAGATGAAGACTTGGATGAGGACTTGGAAGAAGACTTTGAAGATTTCTTCTTCTTCTTGTCGTCAGAATCATATTCCTTGCTCTTCTTCTTCTTCTTCTCATTGTCCCACTGTGGACACTCAGAGATATAGTGTCCAGGTTTCTTGCACTTCTGACATGTTCTCTTCTTGTAGTCATGAGTGGAAGCTTCATCATTTCTTGAGCTGGATCGTGAAGACTTTCTGAAGCCCTTCTTCTTTGTGAACTTCTGGAACTTCTTCACGAGCATAGCAAGTTCCTTTCCAATGTCTTCAGGATCATCAGAACTTCAGTCAGATTCTTCTTCAGATGAGGAAACAACTTTTGCCTTCAAAGCGCGAGTTCAGCCATAGTTGGGACCATAGATATCTCTTTTCTCAGATAGCTAGAACTCATGTGTGTTGAGCCTCTCAAGTATATCAAACGGATCGAGTGTCTTTAAGTCAGGGCGTTCTTGTATCATGAGGGCAAGGGTGTCAAAGGAGCTGTCAAGTGATCTCAGTAGTGTCTTGATGATTTCATGCTTGGTAATCTCAGTAGCGCCGAGAGCACGAAGCTCATTTGTGATGTCGATGAGGCGATCAAACGTGAGTTGGACATTTTCATTGTCGTTTGTCTTGAAGCGGTTGAAGAGGTTGCGAAGGACACTGATCCTTTGATCTCTCTGGGTTGAGACGCCTTCGTTGACCTTGGACAGCCAGTCCCAGACTAGCTTCGACGTTTCCAGAGCACTCACACGGCCATACTATCCTTTGGTCAGATGACCACAGATGATGTTCTTGGCAGTAGAATCCAGTTGAATGAACTTCTTGACATCAGCAGGAGTGACACCTTCACCAGTCTTGGGAACGCCATTCTTGACGACATACCAGAGGTCGACATCAATGGCTTCAAGATGCATGCGCATTTTATTCTGCCAGTAGGGATATTCAGTTGCATCGAAGACGGGGCAAGCAGCGGAGACTTTGATTATCCCTGCAGTCAACATAGCTAAAACTCTAGGTGGTTAAACCGAATCACACAGAACAAGGGAGTACCTTGCTCTGATACCAATTGAAAGTGCTAGTTATCGACTAGAGAGGGGGTGAATAGGCGATTTTTATGAAAGTCTTCAAAACATGGAAGTTTCAAAGACAAACAATAGAAATGACCCTATTAGTATGCAGTGTAAGATAAACTACACTAAGCAAGCCATAGTCAAATATGAAATAAAGTGAGAGTACGAAGACTAATAGCAGCTAGCTAGTAAGGATCAGGATGGAAGATGGTATGAAGCCAAACAACAATAATAGTCAAGGAGTGAAGACAAATAGGTAAAACAAAGAGGCAATGACTTCACGAAGACAAACTCTAAGTAAAGAGAGGGAGAGGATAGAACCAGTCACTTGTTGAGGACACATGATTTGTTGGACCAGTTCCAGTTGCTGTGACAACTGTACGTCTGGTTAGGGAGGCTGAGATGCAACTCAGAAGACCGTGTCTTCACCTTATTCCCCTTGAGCTAAGGACACCCAGTCCTCGCCCAATTACTCTGGTAAGTCTTCAAGGTAGACTTCCAAACCTTCACAGACTTCGTTCACCGACGATCCACAATGACTCTTGGATGCTCAGAACGCGACGCCTAACCGGCTGGAGGATTCACAGTCCTCAAGTGTAATAAGTCTTCAGGTCACGCAGACAGAAAGACTTCAGTGATGCCTAACACTCTTTGGCTCTGGGTGTTTGGGCTTTGTCCTCACAAGGATTTCTCTCTCTCAAGGGCTTCGAGGTGGGTTGCTCTCAATACGACAAAAGCCGTGCACTAACTCTGAGCAGCCACCAATTTATGGTGTAGGGGGTGGGCTATTTATAGCCACTAGGCAACCCGACCTGATATGTCTGAAATGACCCTGGGTCACTAAGGAACTGACACGTGTTCCAACGGTCAGATTTCAAACACACACGGCAACTTTACTTGGGATACAAGCAAAGCTGACTCATCCAGCTCTGGATAAGATTTGCTCTCATTGTCTTTGCTCGAAGACATAGGATTTGGGTTGAGCATCACTTCAGTCACTCTGACTTTGTTCACTTGGACCCCACTTAACAGTACGGTGGTTCCTATGACTCAACAAAGAAGAAAAGAAAACAACGAAACGACTAAGTCTTCGCGCTCCATAGTCTTCACTCGGTGTCTTCTCATGTCATAGTCTTCAATATGAATATCTTCTCATACCACCATTGTCGTCAATGTCTTCATACATTTTTAGGGGTCATCTCCGGTAGGTAAACCGAATCAATGAGGGACTACTACCTGTGTTATCCTATAATTCTCACAAACACATTAGTCCCTCAACCAGATTTGTCGTCAATACTCCAAAACCAACTAGAGGTGGCACTAGATGCACTTACACCACCAACCTCTCCAGCCATGTCCGGATCGGGCTCAAAAGGCAAGTGGGAGGCCTCCTCCATCACGGAGAAGGATGTCAAGGAGCTCCGGGAGGCGGGGTACCTGTCTGCGGAGATCGCACACAGGCTCCTTGCCAAGGAGCAAGTTATCCCCACCCCGGAGCCCGACGAAAGGGTTGTATTCATCCCTCACATTCTCCGCGGACTAGGGTTTCCCCTCCACCCCTTGTCTGCGGCCCCGTGTTCTACAACGGGCTAGATTTCCATGATCCAGCCCCAAATTCTTTCCTCCACATCTCGGCGTTTAACGTCGTGTGCGAGGCATTACTCCGCATCCCCCCACACTTCGGCCTATGGCTAAAAGTCTTGAATGTGAAGCCGAAGGTGGTCGACAGGCGGACTGCGGCGACGCCATGGTGAGCAAGCTTCCCAACACTACTTGGCCTAAAGGGGCCTTTGTGGAGACCGTCAAGGTGTGGCAGCAGGAGTGGTTCTACATCACCGAACCTCGCAGTGCCAGATGGGCGGCCAATCCTGAGTTTAGATCCGGACCCCCTATGCGGCTCGCGTCATGAACCAACAAGGGTCTGGACTGGGGGTCAACCGTGGAAGTGCTAACGCTGCAGAAGCGTATCAAAAACATGATAAGCAAGAACACCAGTCTCACTGACGTGATTCAGGTGATGCTCTTCCGCCAGATCCTCCCCTACCAACTCCGGCCTCTCCATATGTGCGAGTTCAATCCAAAAGGTCCCCGGACCCTGCAGCGCTTCTTCAGCACAACACACGAAGAGATTTGGAAGCTCCTCTTCAAGGCCCAGAAGACGTGGCCAAAGAAGACCGAAGACATCGGCCTCGACAGCATGAATCCGGCCACTCCAGTAAGTGTTTTATTCGAACATACACATTGGTCCATAAATTCTTAGGCATAATGATTTTTCTATCCCTCTCACAAGGCTGGACAACGAAGAAGGCGGAGCGGATCAAGTGTCCGGTACCGCTGCCGGAAGATCCGGCCACACCCCAGCTCATGAAGATGCCGGTTCCGGCGCCCTATCAGGCGCCGAAGAAGGCCAAGAAGAAGAGCAAGGAGGCCAAGGGTGGTCTCCGCCATAAAGCTACTTCGGACGCAGTGTCCGGAGAAGCCGAAGTCCCCTCCTCCCACGAGGGAGATGAAGACGAAGAGGAGGAGGCGGAAAGTGACTCTCCCCTCAATGGGAGGAAAAAGAAAAGGGAAGCCTCCATAGAACCGGAGGAGGGGGGGTCCAAGAGGGAGAAGATAACCCTCTCGAATGGTTTGGATATGGATGCTGAACACACCCCCAAGAGGCGCCCTAGGGCAAAGCCCCTGGCCACATCGTAAGTATCAAAGGATACTTTACAGATATCCGGTCTTTTATGGTTGTAGTATAACATATTGTCGGCCCGCGACCTCCCCCAACCATCGCTATCTGAGGGGAACTCTCTAGCACCAGAGATGCTGAAGAGCGAGACGCCTCTGCGAGCCTCTCTGCCAACCATCACGGATGATACTGAAGTGTTGTCCCGAAGGGCCTCTCCGGGCCACAAAGAGGTGAGGAAGGCTACCAATACGGCGCCTGAGGGTGAGGCCTCGGCTGTCGAGAACATGAGGGGTGCAACCCCCATGGAGACCGATGGTGGGGGCCCTGACCAGTCCGGCCCCCAGCCGAACATTATTCCGGAGACCCATATGGCTCCGGAATCGAGCGAGCAACCCCCTTCGAAGGAGGGGGGAGCATTGATACGTCTCCAATGTATCTATAATTTTTGATTGTTCCATGCTATTATATATTCTGTTTTGGATGTTTAATGGGCTTTATTATACACTTTTATATTATTTTTGGGACTAACCTATTAGCCCAAGGCCCAGTGCAAATTGCTATTTTTTGCCTATTTCAGTGTTTCGCAGAAAAGGAATATCAAACGGAGTCCAAACGGAATGAAACCTCCGGGAGCGTGATTTTTGGAACAAACGTGATCCATAGGACTTGGAGTGGACGTCAAGAAACGAACAAGGAGACCACGAGGCAAGGGGGCGCGCCCACCCCCCTGTGCGCGCCCTCCACCCTCGTGGGCCCCTCGTGGCTCCATCGACCTACTTCTTCCTCGTATATATACCTACGTACCCCGAAACCATTGAGGAGCACCAAGAAAACCTAATTCCACCGCCACAACCTTTTGTACCCATGAGATCCCATCTTGGGGCCTTTTCCGGTGCTCCGCCAGAGGGGGAATCGATCACGGAGGGCTTCTACATCAACACCATAGCCTCTCTGATGTTGTGTGAGTAGTTTACCACAGACCTTCGGGTCCATAGTTATTAGCTAGATGGCTTCTTCTCTCTCTTTGGATCTCAATACCAAGTTCTCCTCGATATTCTTGGAGATCTATTCGATGTAACTCTTTTTGCGGTGTGTTTGTCGAGATCCGATGAATTGTGGGTTTATGATCAAGATTATCTATGAACAATATTTGAATCTTCTCTGAATTCTTTTATGTATGATTGGTTACCTTTGCAAGTCTCTTCGAATTATCAGTTCGGTTTGGCCTACTAGATTGATCTTTCTTGCAATGGGAGAAGTGCTTAGCTTTGGGTTCAATCATGCGGTGCTCGATCCCAGTGACAGTAGGGGAAACGACACGTATTGTATTGTTGCCATCGAGGATAAAAATATGGGGTTTATATCATATTGCTTGAGTTTATCCCTCTACATCATGTCATCTTACCTAATGCGTTACTCTGTTCTTATGAAATTAATACTCTAGATGCATGCTGGATAGCAGTCGATGTGTGGAGTAATAGTAGTAGATGCAGGCAGGAGTCGGTCTACTTGTCACTGACGTAATGCCTATATATATTATCGTGCCTAGATATTCTCATAATTACGCGCTTTTCTATCAATTGCTCGACAGTAATTTGTTCACCCACAGTAATACTTATGTTATCCTGAGAGAAGCCACTAGTGAAACCTATGGCTCTCGGGTCTATTTTCCGTCATATTAATCTCCCGTCAACTAGCTATTTCTACCGCCGTTTATTTTGCTTTTCTTTACTTTTAGTCTTTATCATAAAAATACCAACAATATTATCTTATCATCTCTATTAGATCTCACTTTTGCAAGTGGCTGTGAAGGGATTGACAACCCCTTTATCGTGTTGGTTGCAAGGTTCTTATTTGTTTGTGTAGGTACGAGGGACTTGCGTGTGGCCTCCTACTAGATTGATACCTTGGTTCTCATAAACTGAGGGAAATACTTACGCTACTTTGCTGCATCACCCTTTCCTCTTCAAGGGAAAACCAACGCATGCTCAAGAGGTAGCAAGAAGGATTTGTGGTGCTGTTGCCGGGGAATCTACGCACAAGTCAAGACATACCAAGTACCCATCACAAACTCTTATCCCTCGCATTACATTATTTGACATTTTCCTCTCGTTTTCCTCTCCCCCACTTCACCTTTGCCGTTTTATTCGCCCTTCTTCCGTTCGATCTTGTGTTACCATGTGTATTCTTTTTTCTTGCATTTTTGCTTGCTAAAAGTTTATGGATCCTCATCCACCAGCTAATCTCTTTAAGAGATCCAATTATGATGAACCTATTAGTGAGTTGAGTACACTAGATTATCTTTATGAGGTTTTGCTTGAAATTCGTAAATCTAAAAATTGTGATGAAGAAATTCATGAAGAGATTCACGATAGCTTATTGATAAAAAGCATGACTGCAATGATTTTACTATAAATTCTCTTGATGTCAATTGTGCTAATAATATGCAAAACCTTAAGCTTGGGGATGCTAGTTTTTCTATGTCCTCTACTTTTTGCAATGATCATGATTGGGGTGATTCTTCTTATGATCTTGAAAATTTATTTAAGCCCCATGATGAATATGAGATTGATAATAATGTTTGCAATAATATTGAAAGTGGGTTTGGAAGAGTGTCAACTTTAGATCCCACATATTTGGATAATGTTCAATCTTATGAAGTTTTTGATAAAGGTGGGTTTGGAGAGGTCATGACTTTAGTTAATGTTATTCCCACAATTTTGGAAGAGTGTCAACTTTGCATACATGTGGATCATGTAGAGAAAATTTTATGTGATAGCTATATTGTTGAATTTGAATATGATCCTACATGCAATTATTATGAGAGAGGAAAATATGGTTGTAGAAATTTTCATGTTACTAAATTACCTCTCATCATGTTGAGATTGCTATTGTCTCTTTCTTCTTCCATGCATATGCTAGTTTTTTCTTGCTATGATAATTTGTTTGCTTATAAAATGCCTATGCATAGGAAGTATGTTAGACTTATACGTGTTTGTCATGTGTTTTATGATGCTCTGTTTGCGCTTCAATTCTTGTCTTTCATGTGAGCATCATTAAAATTATCAATGGCTAGTTAAAAGGCTTTAAAGACAAGCGCTTGTTGGGAGACAGCCCAACATTTTTTACTTGTTGTTATTCAATAAATAATCCATCTAGCTTCTGTTATACTCCCCAGGGGTTTCCGGTAACCCCCTCGTACTTCGGTATATGCCCGAACTCTCTCAAAACCTTTCTGATGTCCAAACATAGTCATCCAATATATCGATCTTTATGTCTAGACCATTTCGAGACTACTCGTCATGTCCGTGATCATATCCGGGACTCCAAACTACCTTCGGTACATCAAAACACATAAACTCATAATACCGATCGTCACCGAATGTTAAGCGTGCGGACCCTACGAGTTCGAGAACTATGTAGACATGGACGAGACTCATCTCCAGTCAATAACCAATAGCGGAACTTGGATGCTCATATTCGTTCCTACATATTCTACGAAGATCTTTATCGGTCAAACCACATAATAGTATACGTTGTTCCCTTTGTCATTGGTATGTTACTTGCCCGAGATTCTATCATCGGTATCTCAATACCTAGTTTAATCTCGTTACCGGTAAGTCTCTTTACTCGTTCCGTAATGCATCATCCCGCAACTAACTCATTAGTCACATTGCTTGCAAGGCTTATAGTGATGTGCATTACCGAGAGGGCCCAGAGATACCTCTCCGACAATCGGAGTGACAAATCCTAATCTCGATCTATGCCAACTCAACAAGTACCATCGGAGATACCTGTAGAGCACCTTTATAATCACCCAGTTACGTTGTGACCTTTGGTAGCACACAAAGTGTTCCTCCGGTATTCGGGAGTTGCATAATCTCATAGTCATATGAACATGTATAAGTCATGAAGAAAGCAATAGCAATATACTAAATGATCAAATGCTAAGCTAACGAAATGGGTCAAGTCAATCACATCATTCTCTAATGATGTGATCCCGTTAATCAAATGACAACTCATGTCCATGGCTAGGAAACTTAACCATCTTTGATTCAACGAGCTAGTCAAGTAGAGGCATACTAGTGACACTCTGTTTGTCTATGTATTCACACATGTACTAAGTTTCCTGTTAATAAAATTCTAGCATGAATAATAAACAGTTATCATGATATAAGGAAATATAAATAACAACTTTATTATTGCCTCTAGGGCATATTTCCTTCAGCTTGATCCCTGGTATCCATTATGTTCTGAGATTGATGTCGCTATGAATTTACCATGCTTAATGCTTGTCAATTTGGGCCCGGGTGCCATTATTTTAGATCCGAACTGTTTATGTTATCAACATTATATCTATGTTTTAGATCTTATCTTGCAAGTTATAGTCACCTACTACGTGTTATGATCCGGCAACCCCGGAGTGACAATAGCTGGGACACTTCCCGGTGATGACCGTAGTTTGAGGAGTTCATGTATTCATCGTGTGTTAATGCTTTGTTCCGGTTCTCTATTAAAAGGAGGCCTTAATATCCCTTAGTTTCCAATAGGACCCCGCTGCCACGGGAGGGTAGGACAAAAGATGCCATGCAAGTTCTTTCCATAAGCATGTATGACTATTTACGGAATACATGCCTACATTATATTTATGAACTGGAGCTAGTGTCGTATCGCCCTAGGTTATAACTGTCACATGATGAATGTCATCCAACAAATCACCGAGCCAATGCCTACGATTTTCGTACATATTGTTCCTGCTAAGTTACTACTACTGTTGTTACTGTTGCACTTGAAAACTATTGCTATCACTATTATTGTTACTACTGTTGTTGCTACTACTATCAAAACTATCATACTACTTTGCTACTGATCACCTTGCTGCAGATAATTAATCTCCGGGTGTGGTTGAATTGACAACTTATCTGCTAATACTTTCAAATATTCTTTGGCTCCCCTTGTGTCGAATCCATAAATTTGGGTTGAATACTCTACCCTCGAAAACTGTTGCGATCCCCTATACTTGTGGGCTATCAGCTCCCGGAGTGTGACTGGTGCGGCAACGACCGGGGTCTGTGCAACAGGCCTCACCTGGTAGACAGTCGGTGCTTCAGTACTAAGCTCGACGAGACCTTCGTTGTTGAAACAGTACGCAACGACAAGTCTTTTTCGTAATTAAGCATTGACTTCCGATTCTTCAACGTGTAATTTCCGTCTTTTACAATTCGACTAGCTTATCACATGCCATGCAAGATGCTATATCTTGGAGCATCTGAATTTCGAAGATCATGAAAATATGGAGACAAAGATAGTTCATCTCACGACCCATCATGGTTATGATTTTGCTGTCATGGTTATGATCCTGAAGATGACATGGGCGAAGATAATGTCGATGAAGATAATATTGATGAAGTTAATATAGACATTTGGGTCCTTGTTGATACGCTTTCACTTCTACCTCTATGTGAGTTTCTCAAACATATTTATTAAGTAATTTATATTGTTTATTTCAAAATAGTTGAGAGCTTATTTCCATTGACAGCTTGGTAGACAGAACCTACTACATTGATGGCGTTGAATTAACTTATGAGGAGAAACATCATCTTATCTCATTTATTATTGATGTTGAGAATTACAATATCAATTATGAAACTCCTACACATTATGGTCAATACATGCCACTAGTGCACGTGTTGAACTACAGTAACATCCATGGAGATGGCATGGTAAGATTTTTTTTACTATTATGACATCTGCGCATCTTTTTCATAAATTCTTCTAAAGCTAAACTACATTGCTAACTACAACGTTATTATTATGTTTTTAACAGAAAATCCCGAAGGATTGTGTGTCTGATCTGATGTTTCCGAAAGGTCAGCTTGATGTTATTAGATTACGGCCAGGTCATCCTAGGCTTCACAGCTGTTCATACCGGATTTCTAAAACCGATGAAGACATGATAATCAAAGAATGGAAAAAATGTATGGACAATAATAGGGAGCTACTTGGAAGCAACATTGTGCGAAGCGCAAGAACTGGAGACAGGATAATCTCCATTCTCCATAATGGAGCATCAGGGTCTATCTTGTTTTATGCTATTTTACCTTAGAGAGGGTAGTAGGTCCTAGTTAATACTCATGATCATGTGCTAAGAACAATTAAGTAGGGTTGGTTAGATGACTATGATGATGATGAGTATGAATTGTTATTATGATAATGATGATGAGTTATTAGATGACTATGATGATGATGAGTATGACTTTTTATTGTGATAACGAGTAGAAGTTGTTAGATGACTATGATGATGATGAGTATGACTTGTTACTACGATAACGATGATGAGTTATTATTAATGATGATGATGCTTAGTTGTTATATCATTATGAACATGATCAGTTATTATATATCAGTGGGTGAAATAAATATGGATTAGATTCAAGTGGAGGCAACACCATGGTGCAGATCGGAAGTATTACTAATCCAAACTTGATCATATTAATCCAAACTGAAGTGATCAAGTTTGGATTAGTAGTACTTTGGATATGCACCATGTTTTTACTCCACTTGAATCTAATTCATGTCTTTTTGACCCACTGAAATAATAACTCATCATGATCATAAAATCATATGACGAGACTACTATAAACCAGTACAAATACAGCGTCAATATGCAGTATGGAAAAAATAGCAAACTTTACTAGTAGCACTGGTAGCCGAGGCGCTACTGCTAGGGAGGTGTAGTAATAGCGCTGGGTGGAGAAAAACGTTGCTGCTAGGAAGGTGTATTAGTAGCACCGGATGAGAAAACACGCTATTGATATGCAATATAGTAGTAGCACGCCCCAACCAGCGCTACTGCTGAACAGTAGTTGTAGTGCCGTATCAGTAGCGCACCCCCCTCGCCACTACTATGCCTCCAACACGCGCTACTGCTAGGCTTTTCCCTAGTAGTGAGGAGTTATTTCCCGTAGGGCTTCCTGGTGCAGTCATCGAAGAGTGATGGTCTCTGGGGGTTCTCCGTTGTCTGACACTAGTTTCAGTGTTGGGGCTACTTCACTATTTCCAGCCTCGGAGATAGGGTCGGGGATTTCTTCGTTTGTCTCCAAGATAAATATGATGCCGGCCTCGTCATCTTCGGTATCTAAAACCGACATGAGGCTGGCAGAGCTGAGGCTGCAATCCGAGGCCCGCATGTCGTGTTCCACATCATGTTCTTCGCTGTACATGAGCACGTCCATGTCCCACCTCCCACTCTTCCTCGCCGGAGTTTGTCGCCTGGCCACCAAAGCAGCTGGTAGAGGTGAGATCGACAATCGAGCAGGACGGGGCCGGCCTCTTCGTTGTTGTAGCCCTACATGAATGACATGGAGCTGCCGATGTTGGTAGGCTTCCCATTTCCTCCCTCTATGTGTTTCCTCTGCTGTGATGTCCTCGATCAGATAGTCATGCGCCTCCTTGTTGACGAGGAGTTGTCACCGCTCGCAGCGGATAGCACGGACGATGCGCACGGACTCGTGGAGTACCCGCTGCTCATCAATGAAACTTGTATCCATCACGACCATGGTGGTGATGGCCTTCTCGTCGACGATCTGGCCCTCCGCGAGCCGGTGCTGCTTGAGGAGGTGTAGGTTGTACCGCTGCTCCTCCTGTAACATTTGAAACCCGGAGACCTGTGGTGCCGCATGCTTCTCCCCTGCCGCGTCTGTGCCATGGTGAAGTCTGTGACCAGCGCGGGAAAGGGCGCGTTGTCGGACACCTCCGATATCGTCCAATCTTCGTCCTACGGGCTCTCCTCCGGCTAGCTCGGAGGCAGACCCACCTCTAGGTAGGATATGAGATAGGATAACATGTTTAGATGTGTCAGTAATATTGGCGAGCTCTCTGTTATGCTTGTTGAAACAAAGAAGTGTGTTCTTTATGATTTGGTCTACATACTTGTGACAATGGTATTGATCTTATCGTGTGGTGACGGCGAGTATTGAAAGAGTATTTTCAGCAATGAATGGAGTGAAAAATAATTTGGGAAATAGTGTGAGTGATGATCTCTTTCAATGATTCCTTAGTGACATTTATTGAACGGGGTGTGTTCTTGAAAGTAAGTGAATATGCCATACTTGAAGCTTTCATGGCAATGCGAAAACTTAGAGTAACCTAGTGTAGTAAGTTTCTACTTGTATCTTTCATATAAGACTATTCATACTGTAATTTTGCAAGTCTGGAATATTTTCCTAACTAGTAGAATGTTGTGAGGCTTGAATTGAACGATTTATGTTTTCTTTTTGGCCATACATTGTATGACACTTGGATTAGGTAGATGAGGAATGGTCTGGTTCATGGAGGGTTGACGCAAGGATATGTGCGCTGTCCACGTTCCTAAATTAACTGCTCTTTTACATGCATGTATGTTCAACGGCTTCGGCGGCGTTCTCGATAGATATAGCTCGGTTGACCGGCTCTCGAATCGGTATGATCTACAGTACTGTACTAGCTAGATGCACATCATTGCTGTATTAAGAAAAAGATTAGTTGCATAGCATCCATGCTGTCAACTGTCATCGTGTAAGGTGCTAAACCGAGAGGTGTGATGGATCGGATCAAACTTCCTTTCTTTTTAATTTTTATTATACTATACGTGATGTACATAGATGGAGATCTAATGTGCTCCCTAGTCGTAGACTGGGTTATATTCTAGCAACTGACGGAAGTTACCGCGTGCATACATGATACATGCATGCATGCATGGTGTGTGCCGGCCAACGGCTCCACACCATCTCATACCGCTCCAGCCAAACCAAAGATGCACATTGCCGTCCTCGCCCTCAATCATGTCGCCGCAACGACGTGGTTGCCTTGCCTCCCTCCTACGGAGCTCCGGGCCGGCCGGCGTGCGTCTCGTCGCCGTTCATTGCGCGCCCTGCTGCAGCC
Source organism: Triticum urartu (assembly GCF_056163025.1). Lineage (NCBI taxonomy): Eukaryota > Viridiplantae > Streptophyta > Magnoliopsida > Poales > Poaceae > Triticum > Triticum urartu. Next base: position 603,590,372 of record NC_141876.1, read on the forward strand.
CCATCCCTTTTGTCTCGCGCCCCCACTGCCAATACAAGCTAGAGTCACCACATCGAGCACACAAAGGAGCTAGCTACTTTAATTTACCCCTCCGGACGAAGCTAGAGCACGCGCACCGGTCACCTAGCCGGACCTGAGATTGACGAGCTCCAGCTAGCCGGCCGCCATGCCGAGCTCGCCGTCTGGTGAGACGCGCACCTTATTATTTTGCTCTTACTTATGTCTAATCGCTTGATAACATGCATTCTCTTTAACGTTCAATCGCTTGCTCGCTCGGAGCACCGGAGAGAGCCGCTGGCGACGTTGTCCTCAAGCCCGACGTCCACAACCGCCATCGCCACCGCCACCGCCACCGCCGCCGCTGAACTAGCCCAGGTGTGGACTTCCCTGGCCAAAAATGGCCGTCAGGGTAAGTTCATCTTGCCCATTACATGACTGAATGTGCATTGCACACGTACGCGTTTAATTGTTTTGATATATGTATATGCTGATCTGCGGAATCGCCGCTCGCCGTCTTTGATTTCCGTTACCTGTCTCCTCAGTCCTAACGCGTTATGCCATTCCGGTGCATGCCCAGCCCGCCGGTGTGGAGCACGTCCAGAGCTCGGCCATGGCTGCCATGACTACGTGTGGTCTCCATGTCACGATGTGGCTAGTTGCTGTCTTTTTTTTTTTGCGAGTATGTGGCTAGTTGCTGTCGAGTCTACCCTTGCAATTAATGCACGACGTTGACTTACTTCATAGGCTATAGACCGATGGCGAAGCTTGAACAAACTTGTAAGCATAATGCAAGTTTTGCTAAAGAGACAGGATTTTCAGCACCCGGGTGCCCCTACACCCTCTATGAACAATAAATTCAAAACAAAACTAAAAAAACAAAAAAATCTGAAACTTTGGGACATCGAACATCATGAAACTTTTGATGATCTTGCAATGTTTTAGCTAAAAATAACATTCGAAGAGCACTCAAATAAAAAAACAAAATCATTGTTCAAAGTTTATGTACAATTTTTATCAGTGATTTTGTTTTTTTTTTGTGAGGGCTCCACGAAGGTTATTTGTTGCCGAATCTTTGCAGGAACATCAAACCTTTGATAATCTTTGATCTCTGAAAGTTTCAGATTTTTTTTATTGTTTTTCAATTTTTTATGAATATACTGTTCATGAGGGTGTAGGGGCACCCGGGAGCTGAAAGTTTCCTACTACTAGTACTACTTGCCAACTGAACAACGAGTTCTTGGCTAACGAATATTCGGTCAACTCAACTTGGAGGGCATATAGCTACTGTGCACTAAGCTCTTAATTTAGCATTAAAAAACAGTCTTGAAAACTCTATTTTTACATTCCGTCCAATATGCACAAAATGTTTCGGATCCAATTTCGTTATGCAGCTTATAAAATATAAATAAAACAAATGTGAGTGTTAATATACCACTAACATGATAATACAGTACGAGAGCATGATACTAGCAAGTTAAATCCTACTCCCTTCGTCCCATAATATAAGAACGTTTTGACACTACATTGAGGAAGTAGTAAAAAAACTACTACTTGCTACCTTCTTTTTTAATACTACTAATTGACAACTACTCCCTCCTTAAAGAAATATAAGAGCGTTTAGATCACTATTCTAGTGTTCTAAATGCTCTTATAAATCTTTACAGAGGGAGTAAATTACAAGGAGATCTCAATTACAAGCTCTTGGCTATTGTATACTTGGTCAACTTAGGGAATAACTTGGAGTTGGAGAGCATATCGTACGCACTACTAGTGCACTAAGCTTTTACTTCAGCATTCCAACGTAATAAAGTTTTGGCAACAATAATACAAATGTGCGTATATACTACTCCCTCTATAAACTAATATAAGACCATTTACATAGTTTACAGGGGGAATATGTCACAAACATTCAAATCCAATTCTTCACACAACTCATACAAAAGGAAAAATATGTCGGTGAACAAGTGAACCGTGTGGCAACTGATGCTATGTTTAAAGTTTTATTAAATCAACCTTTTGACGTTTTCTATGTCTAAGTTGACACCTTGGGACATTTTCTGTCTGTGTTGAGATTCGCATGATAGTGCAGAAAATCAAGATAGATCAAATGGCTAGTATCATTATCGATTCAGAGAAAAAGAAACTCTAAGTCGGCCTAAGTAGCAACGGGCCCCTATAAATAGGAGATTCTCTTCTTTACACAAGAGCATACAATATATGAAGAACATACTACACCGAGTATCAAACATACTCGGCGAAGGCCAAAAAGAACATCGGCAAACTCTTTTCCGACTGTTACACTCGGCAAACCTGACTTGGTTTACCCCTTATCGGCAACGCGGTGGAAGCCGAGATCTTTTCCACTCTTTGCCGAGTACAAATAAGTGGTACTAAGCAACATAAAGGATCCTGATGACCAGACGGCGAAAACTGAGGTGCCACATGGCACCTCTATTTCTGAGAACGTATTCACCTTGGGTAAGCCAAGCGTCCATATCCGGCCCTAATTTGAGCTAGGACCAAGCGCCAAGGTGCCACGTGTCTTGAGGATAAACAGAGTTTCTTTATGTACATGACATAGGGTAAGTCAAGTGTCTATAGTCGGCCTTAATTTGAGCCAGGGGTCTGCGTCACGGTGCCATGTGTCCTAAGGGTAAGTCGGCTATCTTACCCTCGTACTCGACATAGACATAGGCCAAGAGCCTTCCCCTCATGTTCGGCTTTCCATAAGTCAAGTGTCATGCGAGCATGCTCGGCATAAACTGTAGGTCGAGTACCAGAACTCGTCTTACCTCTGTGATGTGCAGTGCCATTTGTGTCACCCTACCAAGATTCTGCCACGTGACTTTTAGACCGAGTGCAACACTCGTCTTACACATGATTCCAAAGTGTAACACTTGCAAAGTTTCCAATAGGTGATTTTTTCCTTGTTGTGTCATCCCTATAATTTAGCACATATGCAAATATATACATCAATTACTCGAGCAAATACCATATACATAGCACATATGCAAATTTTCATAACAAACATCATATACAAGCAACATGCATATCAACAAGTAACATAACACATGTATCACTACAAACAAGCATCATATGAGTAACATAAGAGAAGTTTGCAACAAATTCAACAAAAGACAGTCCACTACAGGAATGAGCTCCACCGCTAACAAAATAGCATGTATGTCCTCCATGGACAACATTCACGATCCAAACCTGCAAGTTCATTGGCAAAATCATGAGTTTGCATGTTTAGAAGAACAATCATGAGTTTCCAAGTTCAAATACATATCAACGAGAAGCACAATAATGAGTTTACAAGTTGATTAGCACAATCATGAGTTTCCAAGTTCAAATGCAAATAGACGAGAAACACAATCTCGAGTTTACAAGTACATACACAAATATCCCAAAAAGAACAAAATAAAAAGAAAGTAAATGCCTTATAAATATCGCAATCTGTTGGTCATTCCATCCAACTACCATTTGTATTTTGCTATAAATTAAGTGCAATTTTATGAAATGTAAAAATATGCAACATATCTACGCCAATAGTGGCAAATAAATTTATGTTCCATGTTTAAGCAAAAAAATAATCTATATTACAAAATACAACTAGTCATACAATTGGGCGATAGGAAATCCAACAATAAAATGACTAGAGAGTTTAGTTTGGCCTAATAATGTATTAATGAGTCACTTCCTCTAGAAAATAGGATTCGATATCTTGATCCTTGAAGAAGTACATTCTTCAACAATCGAGAGCAAGGAGCTGCGAATTCAGGACTAGGGAGTCGTGTGAGGAAAAAAATGTAAACCTACTCTGAAACCTCCTAGTCAATGCTTGTTGGCGTCAAATCGTACATGCGGTGCCTAAAGCAAGAGTAAATGAGCCGCCCAATCTGGCAGAGCTCAGTTGAGCGTTTTTTTTTTCATTTTTAGTTATTTTCTTAGAACATTGGTTGTTAGATGTATTCCCTTTGGGTTTTTTATTTTATTTCTTTCAAAAAAATGTTCAGTGTGTGTTTTTTAAATATAGTTTCAAAGGTGCAACATTTATAAGAAAACATTCAACATTAAAAAAAGTTCATTTTGTATAGAAAAATTCACTCAATATTTAAAAAGTACACTGTAAATAGAAGAAATGTTGAATGTATGTTAAAAAAAAGCTTAGTGAGGAAAGAGGTCACCGTATACCGAATGTTTATAGTATACAAAAAAGGAAGAGTGCAAAAACCAAAAGAAAAAATAACAAAAGACAAAACAGCGAACCCAAAAAAATAAGCATCATGGAAACAAAAAACAGTTGTGCAGCGAACGAATGCAGCGGCCCACATGACGGAACCATGGAACTAGGCTGCCCCAACTCCCTCTGCTACGGGCGTTGCTTCCACTAGTTGACACCTTTGGGCGTCGAATAGGACTAGAGGCAAGTGCACGCTTCGTCACGCTGGTCCTCAGTTATGAGATTTCCTTTTTTTCTCTAGCGCGTTATTGCAGTCAGTTTTTTTTATTATTTTGTCTGTGTTGGCTTCAACTTTAAATATGTTCTGGTGGTGTTTATTTTTTGTTTGCATGTCGTGTTGGGGGACTGCTAAAGACGGTATTTGTTCTAGGAGGAGAGAGAAGTTGTGTTGGTGTGTGGTTGTGTTGTCCTTACATATTTCAGTGTCGATGTCACCCCACGGTCGTTGTGTGAGCCACTCACGGGATCCTATTCCATGTTGAAACTGTAAAATTGCTACTATAACGATCTTACCGGCCGACCCACGAAGCACTTATTTTCTCAGCTCGGCTTCCTGCTCCACTCCCTTGTTTAGCATGTTTTTTCAATTGCTCCATTACTATCTTACAAAAAGCTGGCTATCGTTATAGTTTGAAAAACAAATCATTAAATAAATTATGTTCATAGTTTTTTCGAAATCTTTATTTTTGTAAAATTTAAAAATTGAAAGAGCATAAGTTTTCAAAGAAAACCATGATTTTAAAAGAAATCATGGATTTTTAAAAATATTCTATCTTTTAAAAATCATTACAAATTTTAAAAATGTACTGTAGTAAAAATCATTGATAAAAAATCAGCAACTCAAAACACATTCATAGTTTTAAGAAATATATGAAAACGCTGATAGCCCAGCGCAGCGTTAGCCCTCAATCTTTCGCGCGAAAATAACATGGGCTGGCCCCGCCACGATGGTGTCATGCTGTCTCATGCTTATTTATTTATTTAGTTTTTTCAGTTTTCCTTTATTATTTTGTTTATATATGAAATATATCAAAATGTTAATCATGTGAATCTAAAATGTTAAAATGTATAAGAAAAAACATTATATATATATACAAAATAATGTCCAATCTGTATGAAAAAAGTCAACATAAAAAGATATATCTAAAAACAACGTTGATTGCTATTTTAAAAATGTTAAAGTTGTATAAGAAAAATATTACTTATGTATACAAAATGTACAATATGTATTTAAAAAAATGGAGATGTAAACATATATCTGAAAAAATGTTAACCATGTACTTAAAATGTTTAATGAGTATTAAAAATGTTCTTACAGTATAAAAATGTATAATCTGTAAGAATAAAAGCAGACCTAAAAATATATATTTAGAAAATGTTAATGATGCATTTTAATATTGATAAACATGGATGAAGAAATGTTCCATATGTATGCGGAAAATTTACAACATACATTCAATAAAACTAGACATCAAAAACATATAAAAATATGGTAATCATGTATATAAAAATGTTGCTGGTGTATACATATAATATACATTGTGTCAAAAAATATATTGCCATTAGAAAAATTCATCATATATTTGATAAAATATTGACCATGTATTCAGTTCAAAACATGTATTTAAGAAAAAATGTACACATGTTTTGAAAAATGTTTAACATGTATCAATAAAATGTCTCACTAATATACTTTAAAATGTCCAGTTTATTCTACAAAATTAGACATGTGATGAATAAAGAAGCAATCGATGAATACCAGTAAAGAAAAAGGAAAACCAATGAAAATAATGGAAACAAGAAAGAAACTAGGAAGAAGAAGAGAAGTCGTGAATGAGATCCAGTGAAAGGAAAAAAATCGGAACAAGAAAGACTGGACCCCGCAACTCTTTTATCCTTATCTAAAGCCGATGAGATCCAGTGAAAGTAAAAATCAAACACCGTATTTTTGAACCTTCAGGCGAAGCGAGATATATCTCTTTCGCCGTATTTTTGAACTGAGGATGTTTCGGCCTGTAAACATAATAGGTTGATTCTGCTGATAAGCAAAATACTCAACGAGAATGCTTCTTGGTGGGAGGCCCACGCGCGTTGCGGCAGCTGCAGGTAGGTATAAAATGGTTGCGGGCCCCACTCTCTTTAGGCCTTCTCTCCTCTGTACTTCTCCACCCTCAAAAAAAAAAAATCTACAGTCGGACGCCTCACCGACCGGTCACGTTTTTTGACCCAGTCGGACGCCTCAAACGCCCGGACTGTCCGGCACCCCTCATATCTAGCCCAAATATGGGCAGATATGGGGGCGCCCGGGCGTGCCTGCCACGTCGGCCTGGCCCACTTCTACCCCACATCGTTCTGGCAAATATCTCCAATTCGGAAACCCTAGCTCACTTCAATCTCGATCCGTCTCTTCTTCTTCCCACAAATTTCTTCATTCGTTCCACTCTGACCACTCCGGTGACTGCGACCACCATGTCGAGCGTCGGCAGCCGCTCCTCCTCCGACTCCGACGAGGATCTAGCCCTTCGCATTGCCCTTGAGAGGTCCAAGTTGGACACAGGTGGCAGTTCCGTCTCGGCCTCACCTCTCCCATGTCGCCGCAGCGAGGAAGCCGGCGTTGGCTCATCCCGGCCCGCGCTTGGCTCCGCGCCTCCCCCGCGCCGTCCCTTGCCCCGCCGCCTACTGCTCCTCCACACGGGCAGCGGTAGGTGCTTGTGCCCGCCACCGCAGCGCCGGCCCAGACATGCGCGCCGGAGTCAGAGCAGCGGGCCGCCCGCCGCGAGAGGCAGTGGGCAAGGCGGAGGGACGTGCGCCGGGAGCTCTGTCCGCCGTCGACACGGATTACCCGCGGAGCCCGACAAGGACGAGTGGCTCCTCGCTTGGGTCTACTGCCTGTCGCTTACGAAGGCAGAGACAGGCACTCGGCGGCTCCGCCGGAAGAATGCGAAGGCTCTCCGGCTAGCTATCGAGCAGTCCGAGCGCGAGGCCAAGGAGAAGGCGATGGAGGCGGCTCGGTTGGCCAAGCTGAAGCCGCAGCAGGACCGGGCCGTTCCGTGGCTCAAGGGACTCATCACCGTCTCCTCCTCTTCCGACAACGACGACGGCTCCCCGTCCGACGAGTGGGACAATCCTCCACCAACCGCCAACGGCTACAGCTGCGCCGACGACAGGAAGGGGAAGGGGCCAGCCAGGAAGTGGTGAAGATCCGCCTTGCTTCAATTTAATTTCAATTTTTAGATGTAGATTCAAGTTCTCCGTCGTTTGAACTTTGGTGGTCGTTTGAACATCCGAACTTTTGGTGAAAGTATTGTGCTTGCCCATGTCAGTTTGCTTATCTACGTACTTTGATCGATGTTGCATGATTTAATATAGATATAGGGGTGAGATACACGGATGTGGACGAGGCTATTTGAGAGTGCCCGGTCACTGCGGACGCGTCCACGGGCGTTTGAGAAGTCATATTTGTCCTCTGCGGCTGTACATGCTCTTACGAATTACTCCTATTTCAATTGTTTGCTTTTTATCAGTACATATGACATACGAGGCGCCGTGCGTACGTTGGCACTAATAGTGGGTGCCCTTCAATCAGTATAAACAGTGAACCAAAAAATATGCAGGATGCAAACACCTGGCGGGACAGTTCAGACGTTTGAGATTTGAGGCACGCTGTTGTGAGTTCTGACTCCAGTCCGGTTGACGGCTAAATGCACCACCCGCTGAGTCTCCAAGACAGCAATCGGCTGAGCTAAAACCGTAACAGAGATTTTTTTTTAACCTCAAAAACCATAACAGAGATTGCACTCCACGACGAATTCTACATAGCGGTGATAATAAAATACTCATCTTATTATTATTAAAAACCCCTAAAATCTTAAAGACGCACGCGCATTTTTTCGTTGTCCTGAGCGGCCGCACTAAACGACAACAACAAACCGCGCTAAAAGATCCCTTTCGCCTTCCCCTATCCCAAGTCTCCGCCGCTCGGCTCTGCTGCTCTTCACGCTCATGTCGGCCTCCAACGCCGACCACGTCGCCACCGAGGCCGCCTTCCACCACCTCCACGGCTCCCACCCGGAGCCCGCTGCGCCTTGCCTCGTCGCTTGCGACGCGGGCCATCCCTGCCGAGCTCCGTGCCATGGCCGCTGTCCTCCTCCGCAAGATCCTCTCCCCGACGGCCTCCTTCGATCCGTCCATCGCCGAGCTCCGCACCATGGCTGCTGTCCTCCTCCGCAAACTCCTCTCTCCGACGACATCCTCCGACTCTGGCTCCTCCTCTCCCCCGAGAGCCAGACTGCACTCAAGTCCAACCTCCTCAACGCGTTCGACAGTGCCGCAGCAGACCTGGCGGAGCTTGATGTTGCACATTCTTTGACCGCTGTCGGCCAGGAGCGGTGGAGGTTGCTGCCACCGGGCTGAATCTATCCCTCGTTCTTTATTGAATCCAAACACACATCCAGATTCGTCCCTCGCTTGCTTGCACGAGAATGCAAGTTGTTTTTCCTACTTCCGCTCAAGTTGCATAGGCACTTGAAGAGCATTTTATCCCTCTTTTTGAGTAGGATACATCGGCAGTTGTATCTGCTTGTACAAAAAGTATGCATTTCTGATATAACTTAATCCTATCTCTGTAGCACCCTCGCTAGAAGGTCGTTTATTTGGGTGACATGATCTGTCAAATTCTGAATTGGATCAAGCAGTAATTATTGGGCGTCCTACGTTCTGCTACTTTAAGCAATGCTTGTTGCGGTGTATGCTTCAGCTATAGAAAATTTTATCAACTTCATGGAGATACAAAGTTTATTTGGGAGTAACGATGTTTTTAGTTGGTTTATCTAGTCATATTTTTTATTGACATCTGCAATAGTTATAGTTATACACATAATAGTTTTCAGTTGGATATGAACATCAAGTAATTGCACAACACGGTGATACTAAGTTGGTTAGATGACATCTTGCTCTCATATTGCTTATTCAAATTTAACTAGACTCGTGTTGTTATAAGTTCAACCAACTACTACCGTAAACTGCAAGCATGCACACCCTCGTCCTCGTAGTCGCACTCACACAGCCATGAAATTGTACACTCTTGTCGGTATAACCGCACACACACGGCCACACGGGTGCACACTCTCGTCCGTTGTAGCTCACGCACGACTGTGAGAGTTGCAAACGTGTTGGCATAGTCACACACACGCGCATGAGCTGCACACTCTCGTTAGCATAGTTGCACACATGTGACATTCGAGTTGCACACTCATCCGCACAGCCGCACACGCACGATATTGGAGTTGCACACTCCCGTCGGCATAGTCGAACACGTGCGGCTGCAGAGGTGTATACACTCTTGTCGGCATAGTAGCTCAAGCACGACCGCGGGAGTTGCACACGAGTGGCCGGATAGTCGCACACGCAGAGAAGTTGCACACTATCGTCCGCATAGTCACACACACGGCCGTGGAGTTGCACGCTCTTGTCAGCGTAGTCGCACATGCACAGCCCGTAGAGATGTACACTCTGGTCGACATAGTAGCTTACACACGACTGCGGGAGTTGCACACACACGGTGGCATAGTCGCACAACCACAACCACAAAGCTGCACACTCTCGTCGGCATAGTAGCTCATACCCGGCCGCGGAGTTGCACACTCTTATTAATATAGTTGCACACGCACTACCACAGAGCTGCACATTCTCGTCATCATAGTAGCTCACGCATGGCCGCGGAGTTGCACACTCTTATTGACATAGTCGCACACGCATGGTAGCAGATTTGCACAGTCTTGTATGCATAGTCAAACACGCACAACCGCGAAGTTGCACATACACTCTTTTTGGTATAATTGCACACATATGACCACTGAGTTGCATGCTCTCGTCATCATAGTTTCTCACACACGGCCGCATACGTGCACACTCGGCATAATAGCTCATGAGCGAGAGTTGCACATGTGTGGTGGCATAGTCACACACACACACACACACACACACACACAACACACACACACACACACACACACACACACATGGAGTTGCACATTCTCGTCGGTGTAGTATCTCACGCACGGCCACGCGTGGCCGCAAAGGTGTACACTCTTGTCGGCATAGGTGTCCACTCTCGTTGGTTACGAGAGTTGCACAAGTGCGATGGAGTAGTTACTCACGTGCAATTGTGGAGCACACCCTGGTCGGCACAGTGGCTCACGCATGGACTGCGTAGTTGCACATTCTCATCCGATAGTATCTCATGCACGGCTGTAGGGTTGCACACTCTCGTTGTTATAGTAGCTCAGGCACGACCACATGAGTTGCACATGCGCGGCGGATAGTCGCATAATCATGGTTGCGGGACTTGCACATGCGCGATGTCATGGTCACACACAGCCACCGAGTTACACGCTCTCATTGGCATAGTTGGCCGGGGCCACATACGAAGTTGCACATCCACTGTTAGGCAGTTGGCCAAGACAACAAACAGCGAAAACTGCACATCTGCGGGTTGAGGGAAAGTTGCACATCAACTTCTATACAGTTGGCCAGGGCAACAGTCAAAGTTTCACATCTCACTAGTAGCGTACAGTCCAGAGTGGAGGTGTCATCAATGAAAACATCATGTCCACGAGTACGAGGAAAAGTTGCACATATTGACTTTTAGTTAGTTGCACATCGACTACTAAGTAGTTGCACCAAACGGGAAGTAAATTGCACACATCAAAGTTCGTCAAAACATGCTCATGCTGGATCTAGTTTCGAAGACCACATCGCCAGGATTCCAACGGTGAAAGCGGATCTTAGTTTCGATGTTTGGTTCAAACATTGTGACATTTTTTAGAAAAATGAAACTTGAAATAAATGCTTTCACACCTGTTCGAATCACTGAAAATTGTATGTCTACGCGTAGGGGGAAAGTTGCACATCCACTATGAGGTAGTTGCACATCAACTACTATCCAGTTGCACAAAACGGGGAGTAAATTGCGCATAAAAAAGTTTGTCGAAATATATCCATGTCGGATCTAGTTTTGAAGAGCACGTCGTGAGGATTCCAACGGTGAAAACGGATCTTAATTCCGATGCCTGGTTCAAAAGTTCTGACTTAATAAAAATTTAGAAATCTGAATTAAATATGTTCACACTTGTTTCGTGGGACTTCCAGCACAGAGTGAAGCATCGTACGAATGATTGGCTGGTAATTTCCTTTCTTACCCTTTTCTCCTAAATAAAATAACAAGGGACAAAAACTTGCCTATAATGGTAGGCCACTCCGGAGCGCTAGGAAGCAGCCGGCCACTCCCTAAACGCGTCCACCCGCAAAAAATCGTATTACTATTAAAAGGCGATACTAGTTGATTTGTGTGCGAGTGGTACTGTTATCAAGTGAGGTTGGTGACAAAAGGATTAGCTAAAATCCAGTTAAGAACTACCGGGAACATAATCAAAGTAGAAATTGCGACCTTAGAGCATCTACGACTACAAATTGCCTAATTGCTTACCAAAACACCTGCAAACGCATCCGGGCACGCCCGCTTGCAGTGCGCGGACGGTTGCCATGCATTTCCCCTGGTCCACAACCAGAAACCCTAAATTTGCTAACTTCATTTCAAAGAAACACATGCAAACTACATTGATCATAAGAGATGGTATAAAACTTAGCAATTCTGACGTCGGACATCCACATAGTTCATAAAAAAGGATCGAAACACTGCCAATTCTAGCCAATTAATCATAAAAACATAATTTAAACATACGAGGGTGGCCGGAGTTCACCACTCCCTCGCTGGTCGCTTCCCTTGGGGTCTCGGTGGCTCTCCCAGGTGAACGCATCCGCGCCGGGCGGCTGGTCGTTGTCCGTCGTACTGCCCTTGTCTCATCGGAGCCAGAGCCAGAGGGCAAGCTCAGAAAGCCCGTGAAGCACCGGGTGGCGTTGTTCTGCTCTGTCGCGAGCCAGGTGGCTCTCTCCGCGACCACCTCCATCGACCGCAGCACCTTCGCCGATTCCTCAAGTGCGCAATGGAGAGCCACCGTATTCTTGCGACGTTAGCGGCGGGCATCCGTCTCCGCCGAGATGTAGGACCGATGGATTGCGAGGCGGAGCACTGTGTTATCGTCCTCGGTGGGTGGCAGCGGATCTGGACGATCTGCTGCCGCCGCCATCCTCGCCATGTGGTAGGTGTGGCCCACTGTCTTCGGCTGCAGCTCACATGTCGGCGTGTTGAGGGGTGCGGGCACCAGCACCCAGTGTCTCCTAGCAGGGGCCGATGCCGCCGAAGCAGGCCGGGTGCTGCTGCGTGCACTCGCGCTGCCGACTCACCGTCGATGGCAGAGAGTGGGAATGGTGGCGTCCGGCAGCAACAGAGGAAGTGCTGATGACCGTCGACGACGAGCTCCCACCCCAATCCATCCGAGAGCGCCGAAGCACAATGTAGAGTGCGAGCTCCTCCTCGTCCGGGTCAGACGCGCTGGATGAGTCGCCAGCGGCGAGCCGCCCAGTCGATCTTGTCATAGACGAAGCCAGCAATGGCTGAGGAAATCAGACATTGGAGGAATGGAAGCAGACGGAAGGGAGCAGAGAGAGCAAGAGTAGTGAGCTCGCATTGTGGGGGTTTGGACTGATCTTGAACTGCTTACTGACCAGCCTCGTGCCGAGTTTGGACTGTCTGCACATGCGCTACTAGGCGCAGCTCTCCTAGCTTCGTTCATTGGGAGACCGAGCGTTCTTGTTCTTAGGGCCCCTCGGTTGCCTTTTGCCACTGACGTGACAGTCGCGACAACCATGCTTTGGTCTTCTTTCGACACACAAGCATCCGTTTTCGTCTTCATGTCTATAATTTTGATGCGAGTTTCAGAATTACGCATCACTACCGGAACAACCCACGATGCCGACGGCTTATCTGTGCCGACGACGGCCGTCGTCATACCTGGAGATATCCCGATGGCTTGGATAGGTCGACGGCCTGGTCTTGGCTGTCGACATAGCTCAGGATAGGCCGGCGGGGGCCGTCGGCATTGTTTAGGCCGTCGGGGGTAGAGCCCTGTTCCGGTAGTGCATCGCGTCAGTAGCATCGGCACGAGTTTGGGAATCACTTTCCGTGTAGCTTTTGCGGCCGCCTACGGGCCTCTTCTTAAGTCAACCAACACAAAGATTGCTTCTTCCTGGTCGAGCATACGCATCTCTCGCTGCATCCGCTCTAGCAAAGATAGCACTTACGTCTATAGCATCGATGTAAGCTTTGGAATCATCTCCCGCATCCATACCATCGATAGTTTCCGAACTATCATCATGATGGCAAACGTTTTCTTCCACAAGCTCAAAAATTTCTTTAGTCAACGCTTGTGAGTATGGATCCTCCTCGTCCATCAGTTTACACATCAACATCATGTGTCCATCATCGCCTTTCTTGGCCATGCGAACCCCATGCTTCGGTGCTTCCTCACAGTCAGCCTTGAAGTGACCGAGGAGGCCACAGTTATGACATTGAATCTCACTTTCCTGATGTCAAACCTTATCCTCGGTGGTGCGGCCTCATCGTTTGAGTCAACAAAGTTTTTCTCGCCGAATGTTGCTCCCCCTTCTTCTTTCTGCTGCTCGTGGATCCGCCCTGCTTTTTTTCGACAGGATGATCCATTACGCCCTTGTCAGCATGACATGCTCATCGTTTCTCCCATCCCCGAGACTGCACTTCATACACTCATCATGAGCCTTCTACCGTACGTTGGAGAGAGTCGCGAGATTGACGCACTGCTTGATCGCCGTGGCATTTTCAGGTATCAGGGAGGGGATGCGCGCAAGAACCGAAGGACAACTGAAGCCTCCGTTAGGTTTTCTCCAAGCACGCGAATCCAATTGACGATAGTTACTACCCATGGAGCGAACGCATCCATGGACTCATCATCGCCCATGACCAAAGTCTCATAGTTTCTTAGGAGAGTTTGGAGATTAGCTTGCTTGATGCAGGTGTGTCCCTCAAACATGAGCTTCAACGTATGCCACACGTCCTTCGCCGTTTCTTTGGCGATCAGGTGTTGGAGGACATCCATCGACATCACCAAATAAATCGCCGATGCCACCTGCCAATCCTTTCGGTGCTCAGCTCCCTCCTTGAACGTGTCGCCTCCGCGTCCCATAGCCCGTTGGCGTGGAGACCAGGCTCCATGAGGGTCCTCCGGACCCCGAAGTTCTCACGATCAAACCACGGGTACGATGAACCGGACACGACGAGTACTTTAGCCACATCGAACGCTTCCATGATTTCCTTGCCTCCTTCCTTCGACATGGTCCTTCAAGATCTTTTTGAAAATGTCCACAAAGAAACCAAAACTCTGATATCAATTGTTGGTCCAGTCCACGCCGTTGAGTACTTTCCGGTGACACGCAACGATCGACTACGAACGACGATGGAGTGAAGCTGACTCGTGATCGATTCACCCGCGGTGCAAAGCTAGCCTCAACTAGCTAATCGATCCTTCCTTGCACGTAAGGGCGTCTCCAGCCGTTGGCCCCCCAGGACGCATAAAAATCGCCCCCTGGGGGCGAGCCGGCGATGCACTTGGCGCTGGGGGCGGTTTTGCGCCCAGTCGTCGCCCCCAGCTCGCCCCCAGGCGCCGAAATTGGCCCACTTTGCAGCCCAATTTCGGCGAATAAACGGCCCATATGGGCGAGAATAGGCCCATATTCGGCGTGGTTTCGCCGTGTCTCGGCGTTTAATTATCAACACAATTATTTCTTATCACATATTTCATCACAGAAAAATCAAATACTTCAACAAAATACTACAACAACAAATAGTTCAATACAAATTATATTGTTCAACAAATAAAAACTCGTATTTCATCACGAGGCGTCCCCCTTGAGCCTCCATAGGTGCTCAATCAGATCTTTCTGCAGTTGATGATGCACCTGTGGGTCTCGGATCTCCTGACGCATACTGAGATAGGCAGTCCAAGTTGCCGGTAGCTGGTGATCAACTTCGGCTAGAGGACCCTGCCTATAGTATGGTTCAGTGTCAAACACTGGGTCTTCTTGCTCGCTCTCGATGATCATGTTGTGCAAGATGACACAGCAAGTCATGATCTGCCACATTTGATCTTTCGACCAGGTCTGAGCGGGGTACCGAACAACAGCGAATTGAGATTGGAGCACACCAAATGCCCGCTCGACATCCTTCCTGCAAGCCTCCTGAAACTTCGCAAACCAGGCGTTCTTGCCTCCTACCACAGGGTTTGAGACCGTCTTCACAAATGTCGACCATCTCGGATAGATGCCGTCAGCTAGATAGTACCCCTTGTTGTGTTGGTGCCCATTGTTCTCGAAGTTCACCGGAGGAGAATGGCCCTCAACGAGCTTGGCAAAAACAGGAGAGCACTGCAGCACGTTGATGTCATTGTGAGTTCCTGGCATACCAAAGAAGGAGTGCCAAATCCAGAGGTCCTGTGTGGCTACCGCCTCAAGCACCACACTGCAACCGTCTTTGGCGCCTTTGTACATCCCCTGCCAACCAAATGGGCAGTTCTTCCATTTCCAATGCATGCAGTCGATGCTTCCAAGCATCCTAGGAAATCCTTTTGCTGCATTCTGGGCTAGGATCCGAGCAGTGTCTTCCGCATTGGGTGTTCTCAAGTATTGTGGCCCAAACACTGCCACCGCTGCCCGACAGAACTTGTAGAAACACTCTATGCTGGTGGACTCGGCCATGCGCCCATAGTAATCGAGTGAATCACTGGGAGCTCCATATGCAGGCATCCTCATCGCTGTCGTGCACTTCTGGATGGAGGTGAATCCAAGAGCGCCAGTGCAATCCATCTTGCACTTGAAGTAGTTGTCGAACTCCCGGATGGAATTCACAATCCTGAGGAAGAGCTTTCGGCTCATCCGATAACGGCGCCGAAATGTTCTCTCGCCATGAAGTGGAGCATCGGCGAAGTAGTCGGAGTAGAGCATGCAGTAGCCTTGCAGACGATGCCGGTTCTTTGCTTTCACCCGCCCCGGCGCCGAGCCACCTCGCCGCGGCTTTTCACTGCTCGCCAGCAGCTGGGCGAGGGTGGCGAGCACCATCAGATGCTCTTCTTCCTGGACGTCGGCCGCGGCTTCCTCCTCCAGCAGCGCGGCGAGCTCTTCCTCCTCATCCGAGTCCATGGCCGAGATGGGCAAAACGCCGAACACCTTGCGCTCAGTGGCCGTGAACCCGCCGTTAAACCTCGCCTCCGCGGCCGGAAACAGCGACCGGGAAACGCCGAGCTGTTGCGGGAGGGGCTACCGCGGCGAAGCGCTGCTATTTTCCGGCGGGGAATGGCTATCTAGCGGAGTCGGGCGGCGGCCGTCGCCGGGATACAGCTAGTGGTGGCTGAGGGCGCGGGGGTGCGACGCGAGTCGGGGAAGAAAACCTTGACTTTTCCCCTGTCGGTGTGGGCCAGGCGTGCTTTTCCCTAGCGCCGGAGCCCCCAACGGCTCCCCAGCGCGCCGGGTTCGGCCTGTGACCGCCGGGCGGAAAAAAGGTCCGAACCGGCGATTTTCGTCGTCCTGGGGGCGCGACTAGGCCGTTTTTTCGGCGCCGGCGCCGAAAAAGTGGCCTGGGGGGCCTGTTGGGGGCGCGGCTGGAGATGCCCTAAGCAACCTATCTTTGCTGAGTGTTTGACAGAAAACTACCACTTTAGGGGTTACCGTCCCACAGAACTACCACTTTTTAAAAACTGACCAAAAACTACCAAAATTTCCTAATTTTGTGACTAAAAACTACCACTTTTGGAAAATGATCGGTTTAGATGATTTAAACACGTTTATGAAATGCGGGACCCACCTGTCAGGGCTGACGTGGTGGCAAAGTCAAATCGGTTTATTTTGAACGTTGTCTTGACTATTATTACAAGTTGGGCCTGCATGTCAGCACCAATCTTCTTCTTCCTCCTCCCCTCTCTATCTATTTGGCATTTCAACAAACTCCTCACGAGCACCACCACGGCACCGCCAGTGATGAGGTCTCCGCGCTGCTGAGAACACTGAAGAGTTGGACCTGCTGGCCACGGCTGACAAGGGGTGCTTCGGCGCCGACGCAAGCATTGGGAAGGAGGAGCGTCGCGGCCGGGAACCAACAGCAGCCGAGTCTCTTGGAACAGCGGCGCCGGCGGCCAGCGGCTTCCTCGCCGGAAGGGCGGGTGCGCTGGATCCCGCGGCGTTGATGGCCTCCTCGCCGGGAGATGGAGGGGCGGGTGCTCGCCGGATCCTGCGGTGCCGGCAGTGTCCTCGCTGGGAGATGGAGGAGCTGGTGCTCGCCAGATCCCACGGCGCCGGCGGCTACCTCGCTAGGAGATGGAAGGCAGGTGCTGTGGGATCTCGCAGCGCCAGCGGCCGGCGGCTGCCTCGCTGGCCAGATCGAGTGAGGTAGGGAGGAGCGGTGCGGGGTCGGGAGCAGAGTTGCGGGATGGAGCAGAGGTGCAGTGCGGTCAGGAGTAGAACTGATATTGGAGATTTAGAAAAAACATAAGCATATTTTTTAGACTGACATGCGGGCCCCACCTGTAATAGCGGTCAAAATAAACGGAGTTGACTTTACCGTCACGTCAGCTCTAATGGGCGAGTCCTGCATGTCATAAACATGTTGAAATAGTCTAAACCGGTCATTTTTTGGAAGTGGTAGTTTTAATCACAAAATTAGAAAATTTCGATAGTTTTCGGTCAATTTTAAAAAAATGGTAGTTCTGTAAGACGGTTACCCCTAAAGTGATAGGTTTTTGTCAAACACTCATCAGATCGATTCAGCACTTGTTTCTATGCACGAACACTCAATTGTTTGGATAGCCACATGAACTTGTCGTTCCTATTTTTTACTTTATTGCTTCACGTCACGGTTTACAGGGGCTGGTTACATGTACTTCCTTTGTCTTAAAATTCTTGTTTCAGAAACAGATATATCTAACACTAAGACGTGATTAAATACATCTATAGTTAAATAAATGTAAGACAAGAATCTTGATACAGAGGGAGCATATATATTAGCAGCTAGCCTAGCTAGTACTAATCTATACTAATGGGACGGCTGGGCAATTCGTTTACGTCGTGACGGAAGGAAAGATCGCTTTGGGGGCTGCTGGGTGGCAGTTTCTTATGATAATGGAGAGGGAGCGTAGAGGAAGGGGAAATTCGCTGCCCTCCCCTCACGTGCATTGTCAGGAAGGGGTAGGGCGAAAGTCAAAAGAGACACGTGTCATTGGCGCCAGCTGCCACAGTGGTGAACGCCGGCTCACTGTGGATGCTGCTGCTTTTTAATTAGTGATTGATTAACAATGGAGAACAATAAACTAGGACGGTGGTAATACAGTACTACATTCAGGGTTTACAAGTCCTGTTTGAAAGCAGCGGTCAGCACAATGTTAGAAATTAATTAGTTTTCTATTTAGTCTAATTACGCTAAATTAGATTGGAATGGCTAGAAATCAGTCAGCTGAATTTTTGGTTTGAGTTCAGTCGATTTTTGCACCATTGGATGGAAAATCAATGGCCCATAGTTTTCTTCAACTTCTGGACACATCTCCTTTCTTCATTTATTGAGAAATCGATTGACGCTGAATTCACATAGGCTGACTAAAATTAGATACGTAGAGTCAACCATTAGTCGAACATTTTATTAGTGATGATTGACTGATCGTTTTTGCAAGTGACTTCATGGTTGACTCTACGTATTCTTTTATTTATATTATAAGGCTGCGATGGATGGCCGGAAGTTGCCCTCCCCTCACGTGCATTGTTGTCAGAACTGCGTGCTGCTGCCGCGTGCTTTGCGCGTGCTCGCCTGCGGCCTCGATGAAGCATCTGTTGACTAGCTATGGTATGTCTTCCTTTAGTTAATGCGTTGTGTACGAAAATGTTCGGACAGAAATTCCGATTCGGTGGCCCCATTCGGCAATCGGGAGAAGCTTTCGGGCATGGGAAAGAAGTTAGTCCGGAAACAAACTGTGGCATAAAACTCAGCTCAAGCCGCGGGCAATCCATTCCCCAATACAGCTCAACTGTAACATGTTAACCCAGCTAGAAGAAATCCAGCTCGTGGAGCTCCTCGAGCTCAGGGTTGCGGGCAATCCGTTCCCCCACAGTTTCATCCACGAAGTAGATCCGTACTCCGCTGTCCCCGATGATCTCGTCCGCAGCCGCTCGCATGACCCAGGGAGCGGCCAAGGCGACGGCAAAGCAATGGTGTGGTATTTCTGCTGCCTCGCCAAGCGAAAGCGCGTGGTACAAACCGGCAGCGCCGGCGCCGGCGCCGGTGCCGGTGAGACGTGCTGGCACACGGAGACCGGCAAAAAGGACCTTCCTGGCCCAGACACGAACAAACCCGTTACGGCGTACCGGCGGACGCTCTCTTACGTCTGCAAGATGAAGGATCCGCGTGGCGCTGCGGCTGCGAAGCAATTCAGACTCAAGAGACTAGGCTGGTGTATGGTCGAGCTTTGGCTGCAGAAGCAGGACGACGACGCCGACCAGCAGCAGCTTGTGCTGTGCAAGCTCTACCGGTCTGCTCGTAGCGCCGAGCCGGAAGCATGCACGGAAGCCAGCAGCAGCGTGCCTGCTGTCGGTGGCGGCGACGTCCCATTCGCGCCACCGCCGGCTTGCATCCCTCCGACGAAATGCGAGCCGATAGAGATCTCCATGAAGCCAGATGAGCGCATTGGCTCCTCCTCCAACCGATTCAGGAGTGGGCTGGTCATCATGAAGAAGAAGAAGTCGTCGGCGACCGAGCCAGCCGTTATCATGAATCTGGGTGGGTCCTCGATAAGGTCGGCCGAGCGGATGAAGGAGATGGCCAAGCTCATCCTCAGCTTCCCCACCGGTGCCGGCGGCGGGGATCCGGTAGTTGTTCTATCGGCCATCGGGAACACCAATACCAACCTTCTCATGGTAAGATTTGCTGTGTCGTCAACTGTATTTATTCTGCTAGCTTGATTAATCCATCGCATGCTAATTAATTTTGTACATGCGAACTGTCTAGGCGGCAGCGAAGGCGCTTAGGTGTGGCGCTGGCAAGGTTAGGCAAATCGACGAGCTGGCCGTCACAAAGCAGCTGCATCTCAGGTGTGATTTTCTTTTCTTGCTTGCATTTCCTCGGCTAAAATTAAGTGTTTAGAGTGAACATGTTCCGATGCTTCGTTTTACTTTGGTCAGAACGACTGAAGAGCTTGGATTGGACAGCTCAATTGTTTCAGGTACTGCCGTGTTTCCAGCTTTCCCTAAATAATGCTTCTTCTCCAAAAATAGGTGCTCAACTGTTCATATCTGGATGATAGGGCCAACCTGCCTTTAATTAATGCGTGTTCACTTCACGTGGGTATTCCTACTAGTTCGGAATACTGTTGACTAACCAAGTATAATGCTGGCCCCAGGTCATTTTCACGCAAAAAAGAAACAAAAATGCTAGACCTACGTAATTTTAGTACGTAAAGCTACGTTCTGAGCTTCCTCAACCAACCATCACCCCCTGATTTTCATGGGGTGGGCCTGGGCCTTCTTAACTTCCAACCAAAACAGGCCAGGTTATCCTCTTCATAAGTTAGGTAATAATGTCTACGTAGGTGTAGCAAAGCTCAAAAAAAGACTAGTCACTGTCATCCACAAGAGCAACGAATTTGACCTCCATTTCTAGCGATGCATCGTTTATTGATGTTCCTGTGTTGTAGTTTGTATACATTTTTGCGTTGTTGGGAGCTGATTAAATCATCAATTCTCCATTGAAAATAACATTTTCTAGCTGGCACTAACATTATTTTTTTCTCACTTCTAAACCATAAACAGGCTCATTCGATGAACTGGGACGTGTTCTCTGTGCCGTTAGCATGATGGATATGCTGACTGCTAAGACCCGAGATTTTCTTGCTTCCTTTGGTGAACGCATTTGTACAACAATATTTGCTGCATTGTTAAATGAACTTGGGAAAGAGGCAGGCCAGGTAATACTTCTAGCACAAATGCTATACATATCAACTGTTTCCCTGAAGCATTGTTTTAGTCTTTGTTTTTATCTAGATTATAGCCGACAAAACTTCATGCTTTGAGATTTGCATATTTTATATGTCCACGTACGCTATGTATCACTGTATTTTCCGGGATGAACTAATTCATATTTACCTGCACAAATCCATTTGTATCTTTTGTTGCATGAATATTGGTTAACGCCTAAGCCATAACCAATTATAGACCTCATTTACCTTTGTTTTAGATATTTTGATACTTCGAAGTTGACTTCAGTAAGGTGTGAAATAAGATATGGTAGTAGCAAAAGGAATGCTATTAGATTATGTATACATTCATTCGATTTTACTTTTTTTCTTTATGGAGTAGTAGATACATTTTGTATCCAAACCAAGTAACTGAGATCGTAAACATGAACTCAAAATTTCAGGAATGGGAATTACATGATGTCAATATTTATGGTATGGGTGGTAGTGATTTGACCGCCACAACCATTGGCAGAGATTTGGGATCAAGAGAAATATTGGTATGTTCTCTAATTTTGTATATACACTCTTTCAGTGCCTAACCTTAGAAGCTAATGCTCCCTAATTTTATTCCAATATGTTCGATGCGTGTATAACCGACTTCTCTGAATTGAAATAGGTCTGGGAGGACATCGACGGTGTGATGACATGTGATCCCAGTGTTTGTCCAAATGCAATCCCACATCCTTACTTGACTTTTAACGAGGCATTTGAACTTGGTTTTTTCTGTGCACAGGTATGTTCTCCAACCGTTTCTAACTAATTTCAAAAAAATTATGGATCAGGTGTTTGCTAAGCAGTGAACATTAGATACTTCTGTGCTGATTTAGCATTTTGCGTCCCAGTCAATGCAACTAGCTATGGAAGGTGGAATATCAGTTAAAGTAAAGAACTCATACAAACCTCAAGCACCTGGTACTGTGATTACTAAAACCAGAGATATGAGCAAGGTTTGTTGTATGAACATATATTCCTCTGTTATGATTAATTCTTCTTTGTCTACAAATTAGCCCTTGACTGTTCAATTATTTTTCAGAGCGTAGTAACCAGCATTGTGTTGAAATCAAATATTACCCTACTGGACATAAGGAATGCAAGGATGCTCAAGCAGTCCAACTTTATAGAAACAGTATTAACGGTATTATATAAACAGACTTGCGTTTCTTATGCCTATTTTTTTAGTTACATAACTGATGGTTGTCTAATTACTTTATGTGTGCAGTGCTTCTCAACCTTCAAAAACTTGGGCATACTCGTTGATTATTTCTTTGCAAATGAAGTCAAGATATCATTGACAATAGCTCCATCAAAACTCTCAAGTCGTGAATTGGTCCAGTTGGTAAATTTTCGAATTATACTCCCTCCATTCCCTTATACAAGGCCACTATGAAAAATACAATTTGCATCTATACAAGGCCACTAACAGTAATCGAGGCAAAATTTTATGATGTTTTCTCATACTAGCAACTTATTTAATACTTGCATGCATGTGGTCATAATGACACTATGCTACTTCCTTCTCTTTCCTTCCTTGCATGCATGCGGGCGTATTAATGATCCCGAATAATGAGAAGAAAAATTGGCTTGCAAAGCAATCATTAAATTTTATCTTGGTACCTGTAATTTGAGTTTGTGGCCTTGTATAAGGGAATGGAGGGAGTATTCCATTTCGCTATTTTGTTATATGCCAACATGTCAGCGAACAAATACCGGGTTTTCTTTTGTCTATCATTTTACTATAACTCTTGTAATAAAAAATGTGCTCTAATCCATTATTTTGTTCTACTTATTTTGCAGGAACTTGGTACTGTAGTTGAAGAGCTTAAACAAATTGCAGATGTTGATGTACTGCAAGACAGATCAGTCATCTCTCTGATAGGGAATGCACAGATGTGGCCACTCGTGTTTGGAAAGGTGAAAACCATAAATACGCTTAGCAACCGAAATTTTGGGTGGTCTACTAAAAACAAGTTAAACTTGATTGGTCCCGACACTAAAAGCATGTACCGCCGTGATGGGCAAATCCGGCAACTCAAACGCCATCCGGATACCTCAATTATCGTATCTCAAACCCATACAAACGCATGCAACTACATCGATGCACACACATCGTCCGACTACTCCATCATTACTAACTAAACATGCCATTGGACTACCAAAATTTGGCATGTTTGCTATGACGGAGATCATCCATGGCTACCCTTGCCCTTCCCGGTGCCCTTGTTGTCCTTCTTGCGGAAGTACCGGTCGAAGACGCAGGAGGGATCGAGCCGGATCTGCTCGCCACACGAGCTATCCTCACCATCGCTGTCATCCTCCTCCTTCGGTGACAGTCCGGCCATGGCACAGACCGCCCGATTCTGCTCTCGGGCGAGGCCGCGCGTGTTCCTCCGCTACCGTTTCTTCACAATGAGGGCGTGGATGGCTTCCTCCTCTGCGGCCGCCCGCCCCGCCACATCAGCCGCCTCCGCCGCCGCCATTTGCTCCGCGATACGGGCCCCGGCGGCTCTTATCCTTTCCTTCCCATGGCGGGCTGCCCGTTCCCGGTGGAACTCGTAGTCTGCCTGACCGGTGATGGGGAAGGAGAGATTTTTCGGCTGCCGGGATCGCAATGATCTAACCACAGATGACTCGAGCGCCCGTTGAGCCGACTCTATGGAGTCGCGCCAGATAGATCCGTCCGGGCCAGGCGCTGTCCTCCCGGGTACGATGGGGTGCAATGTGGACCGCCATTCCCTCCTCCAACCCGCACGGGATGACACATTAGT
Source organism: Triticum urartu (assembly GCF_056163025.1). Lineage (NCBI taxonomy): Eukaryota > Viridiplantae > Streptophyta > Magnoliopsida > Poales > Poaceae > Triticum > Triticum urartu. Next base: position 603,614,359 of record NC_141876.1, read on the forward strand.
CGATGAATCTAGACTGGTAGGAGTCAGATCCACTACCTGCCATGTCGGAGACGGTCGGATATCGCCGGAGGTGAGCTCGGGTGGCGGAGGGAGTGGAGGGGAGAGGATTGTGAAGTAGCTAGGGTTTGATCCGGCGAGCGAATGTGGACGAATATATGTGGGGTCAGGTGGTTGAGCGTGGGCTAGGTCCGACGTGGCGGGCGTGCCTGAGCACACCCGGACGCCCCCATATCCGCCCCATATTTGGGCTGGATATGAGGGGTGCCGGTCAGCCCGGACGTTTGGGGCACATTTAAGGCGTCCGTCTGAGTCAAAATTTTATGACCGGTCAGTGACCGGGCGGGCTGCCCGAGCGTTTGAGGATGGTTTGGGACGCCCAGCTGTAGATGCTCTAATGATTTTGCATTGTTGTTGTTAGGTAATCTTGAGTTAGATTCCATTTGTCTTGGCTAAATTAGATGGACGAGTCTACGTAGCGGCCGGCTGCTTGTTAGCCTGCGCGAGCGGCCGACCTTTTATAACCTGGAGTCTTATTAGCGCACTATTTACGGAATGTCCACGTTCGCTTTGTGTAGACATGCATGTGTAATTTTTGTCCGCTAGTGCATGTTTCTTTTGGTATTTAATGCATTCATATCGGTCACATCAGTTGAGAAAAACAGATCACACATGCATTTGTTTTGGTTTTTAAATTTTAAAAAAGCCATATCTTCCAAACTGCGTGTCGAAATTTAGATTCGTCTTCATCGTTGGATTCTTCACGGCGAGATCTTTAAAACTAGATCCCACATGGATATGTTTCGATGAAATTTTTTTGATGCCAACTTTAATGCTATATGGTGCAACTTCAGCACTGCATTGTGCAATTTTAGTATTACATAGTGCAACTTTTTTCATAACCAGTTTTTGGAGCTGCATGATCTAACTTCATATGAGGTGGCAACCTAGCAACCACGACAACTTGATGTGTTCCCCTGGCCAACTGCCTAGCAGATTCTATGCAACTACTTCTATTGCCCCTGCCAACTACTTCCAATGACCGTGTCCAACTGAAAACAACTATGTGTGCAACTAGAACTACTATAGATGCCAACAAAAAATGATGGCCGCGTGTGCAACTTTCCAATGACCGTGTCCAACTGAAAACAACTATGTGTGCAACTAGAACTACTATAGATGCCAACAAAAAATGATCGCCGCGTGTGCAACTTTCCAATGACCGTGTCCAACTGAAAACAACTATGTGTGCAACTAGAACTACTATAGATGCCAACAAAAAATGATCACCGTGCGTGCAACTTTCCAATGACCGTGTCCAACTGAAAACAACTATGTGTGCAACTAGAACTACTATAGATGCCAACCAAAAATGAACCCCGTGTGTGCAACTTTTCAATGATTGTGTCCAACTGAAACAACTATGTGTGCAACTAGAACTACTATAGATACCAATAAAAAATGATCACCGTGTGTGTAACTTCCGAATGACCGTATCTAACTGAGAACAATTATATACGTAATATCTAGAAGTACTATAGATGCCAATAAAAAATGATCGCTGTGTGTGCAACTTCTCAATGATCGTATCCAACTGAGAACAAATATTTGTGCAATTAAAACTATATAGATGCCAACAAAATTGATTATCGTGTGTGTAACTTCCCAATAATCGTGTCCAACCAAAAACAACTATGTGTGCAACTAAAACTACTATAGATACCAACAAAAATGATCACCGTGTGTGTAACTTCTCAATAATCATGTCCAACCAAAAATAACTATGTGTGCAACTAAAACTACTATAGATGCCAACAAAAATGATCACCATGTGTGTAACTTTCCAATAATCGTGTCCAACCAAAAACAACTATGTGTGCAACTAAAACTACTATAGATGCCAACAAAAATGATCGTTGTGTGTGCAACTTTTCAATGATCGTATCCAACTGGACAAATATATCTCGTTCGTCCTTCATGTAAAACTAAATCATAGATTGCTTGATATAAAGTGTCCTAGAACTTTGTGTGCTGCTACGCTATTCTACTCGAATATGACCAGAAGCTAGCGATCAATTAACAAACTATGGGCTATAAAGCTAGAAGTATCACATATGAGCATTTTTCCTAATTCCAAACCATGCGTGTGTATTTAGCTCCAGGATTACATCACCTACGGAGACGGGGATTACAGGGAGAATGAGAGACTGGAGGAGGTCGGAGTGCATACGGGCTTCCGCGATTTGGTCAGCGAAGAACTCCATTTCCTAGCCCCCGTCATCTTATATTGCTGCATCGAGGACGAGCTCCCTTCGCCTGCTTCCTTCTCCTCCGGCTGCTTCGGCTAGATCGAAGCTCGTGCTTCCTCCTCCCCCAGCCGCTGCAGCCACGCCCAGACCTCACGGCGACCCCTGCTCCCTTACCCCTGTGGTGCAAAAAGCTCGAGATGGCGTCCAATTTGACGAGCGCCAGGGGCGGCGGCGCAAGGATTGCCGGCGCCGTGAAGGCGTTTGGGCAGCGGAGCTCCACGTGAAGACGTGGGACGGGCGGATCCGGAGCGGAGCTCCTCAGATCCGTCCGGGATCACGCACGGCGGCGCAACTGTCCAGCAGAAAAGGGGTCCCCCTACAGCTCGAACCGCGCTGGGGCGGAGCTGTCATCACCGCCGCTGTCCGGAATCACCGTGGATGTGGTTGAGGCGGCTGGGATGGAGGCAGAGATTGGATTCGTGGAGGATGGGATTTAGGGAGAGCGGCGGCAGTGGAATGGTTTGGGGATGGGAAGAAGACGAGTGGGACATAGACGAACCCGACAAAAAAGCACCTGGCTCTCGTGGCCGCACGATCCACACCGAACGAGCGGTCGAGGCGCGGCCGCTCGGTTCAACGGAATAGCGCGCGTGCACTTTTAAGATTTTAGAAAATTAGATAACGTGACTTACATAGCGTGAGCTGTAATAATCCGGCTAGGATTAATATACTTGGCCATGGTATACGTGTTGGTTAGAGTTTTGAGTTTAAGTACTAGTACGTGTAGCCGTGTAGGCTTAGGAGTTTAGGCTGGGTCCGGTTTATGTTCAAGTCTTAGCACGTGTATAGGTTTAGGTTTTTATTGGGTTGGTGGTTGTCATGTGCATATATATATGTGTGCTCGTGCATGAGATTTGTACGACCGAGAAATGGGAGAAAATAAAGGTCACGATACGGACCTTGGCGATATGATTTTGTGTGCATGTGTTTATCGTGATTTGATGTGATCGATTATGTGAACGAAATTCTAATAATTGTCACATTATACATCGCCGGTATCTTCTAATGCTTATTGTTTGCTGGCAATGGCCGCTGAATGCAATCTTAATTAGTACTATTAATCTTGACTATTGCTGCGTGCCAGGCATCCAATGTTCTATGGAGCGCCGATGTTAAGGTCCAAATGATGTCGCAAGCGCTGTCCGTGGACGACGAGGTACAGCCCTCTTCCACAAAAATGAACATGATTGTTTTCACGGTGCTTTTAGAACAACCACGTGTAAGCCCATGCCGAAATGCCATGAAAATTTGTCTCACATGCCACCAATACAAAGGTAGGAAGGTTTGTAGATTGTAGATGTTTACTCACTTTCTTTTTGTCTTTAGAGTGAATAAAATTTATATGTTGTCATACGTCTAACTAAAATCATGTTCCCTTCTCACTTTAAATCTTTAATACACGAAACATTTATTCATTAGTTCTCATATATTGATTAATTTCATCATCGTTTGCATGAATGCATTAAAAATCAGACAAAAATATGGGTTCGTGAATAATGCATTTACTACAAGTCTTGGAAGTATACACTAATGTAATACTTCCATTGTCTGGGTTTATTAGCTTCATCGTATTTTTTATCATATTTGACTAACAAAATATTTAATAATTAAAACAAACTGAGCAATGTATAACTGAATTTCGGTGATTTGATTACGCAAAGAAAATGACATTTCTAATTATTCATGTGCAGGTGATGAAGGTTTCCTATGTGGTGGGCGACGATGAGGCAGAAGATTGCGTGCGAACCCTGCATTCAGCATTCTTCGAGGGAGAAGAGAATGAGCACCCAGTGCACACATCCAGCTCCGGCGTCAAGAGGAAGGCGGATGAGCGTGAGCACCCGGAGTCCCCACCGGGCGTTCGTCAGGAAAGGGAGGACACTGACAGCACTGGTGATGTGGAGGAAACGGAGCGCGCGGCACTCCAAGCTGGCAAAAGTCCTATCCCCGTCAGAGACGACAGTGTTGGGGATCCGAAGGAGTACTTTGAGAGCATACTTAACGACAACATTGTGCCCATCAGAGACGACCATCTGGTGCCCCCCATTGAAGTCGTCGACGACGGCTTCGAAATAACAGCTGACGACTTCAACAGGGGCATATCTGAAGTTCAGCCCCAGCAGCAGCAGCAGCAGGTAATCTCTGAGGTTGAGGGTGGCAATGGAGTTCCTGGTGTTCTGGAAGACGTGGCCGAGTGCAGCCATCACGGCTGTCCGATGGAGGATGCTCTGGAGGATGCCATGCGCTGGAATCCCACCGACCACGGCTACCAGACGTTGTTCGGAATGGACGACAGATATCCAGCTCCAGCCACCGGGTACCAAGCCGATGCATTTGGCACGTGCGACAGCCCGAGGATCGACGAGGTCAATAACGGCGGATCTGCTCCCGGAGTACTTGAAGTTGCAGACTACTCCATCGACACCCCTATGATGGTTGTCGGCGTCGACAACGACAACCACGGGATTCAAGAGGACGTGAATATTGAAGTGTTACTTGGCGACATTTAATGTCTACTCAGGTATATGCATAACCGAAGCAAAATTGGCCTGGCGTCTATCTTAGCTAGTGCCTGAGCTTGCATGCTTGACTAGAGTTTGGGCGTGCCTTCGCCCGGCTCCTCATATATAGGAACGTAATGAGAAGGGGGATTGTTTTATATTTACATTCAATCTAAACATGGTCTTAGGTTCTGGTGTTAGTGATAGGTATGGCAGTTTTGCTGGCACGAAGCAGAAGTAGATGTAGATATTATTTCATCTACATTGCAGTGCCAAGCTACTCACTCTATATATGTGCTGTAAATCAAATTGAAGAGACTACTGTACATATGATGTCGTAAGAAAGCAATATTATATCAATTTGTTCATTATCAACTAGTACCTCAAACTTGACTACCTGATGCACCGGATGATCGGATGCGAAGAACAAGGATGCTCCCGCGTTGGCTGTCGGGTGGCTGCACCAAAAGTACTCTCGTACGCTGTTTTTTTTTTCTTTTTTTTTCTACAACAGGAGGATGACCCTCGGTCTCTGCATCTGGGCGATGCATGCAGCCACTATTAATTATTCACAAAGACCATACAAAGTAATACATCAACAAGTCTGAAGCCACCATCTCGACAACATCTGTCGCTATTCCTATGCACTTGACGTATGGGTGCCGAAAATCCGAGCCGAATACCAAACAGACTTTGCACCAAAGACTAACATCTAAAGCAGAGACCCCAACAAAGCCACAATGCCGTGTCTGGGGCACATACCGGTCCGGCGCACTCACAGAGGCGCCCGTCACCGTCTTCTACCTATCCATCTTCAGGAACTGACGCATCGACCTTGTCAGGCCTGTTGTCGACGCCATCACGACACCAGACATCGCCATCCTCCTGCGTGAGTCCGTCCACCCGCATCGGACACCGAGACTCCACTGCGCCACACTACCGAGATCCGCCGTCATCGATGCGGAGGATGAAACCCCGCTCCACCACTAGGCCCTTCCAGTCAGCACCTGCTCCTAAACAATGCCCACAAGAGGCAGAGTGGCATCGAAGATGCGTCATCGTCAGATCTAGGGTTTCCCCCAGAGCGTCCCGAGCGTGGTGCCGCGACCTGCAACAATTATGCCTCAAGAAGGGAACAACGTCACAGACGCCGCCATCGCCCGCCAGGACCGTAGTCGGCGCGACTTTCACCAGAAGTCGCGTCCCCTCGATCTCGTCGCTGACGGGCGCCGTACGGAACCTCGTCGTGAAGACGAAACCCGTCATCGGCACGCTGGCAGGGAGCCTCCAGCCGCCCCTCACCGGTCCCTCCTCGCGCCATTGGCCGGCCAAGGCCACACCAAGACGGATCTGGGCGGGGTCTGCACCAGATCCGCAACCATCATTGCCACCAACCTGCATGCCTAACAGCCCACCTCGGTGAATGGAGCGCCGCCACCGCCACCATCCATCTCCAGGTCGACCATCCTGCCGGCAATGGAGCCTCGATCGCCACCACATAGTAGGGGCCGCCGCCCTAACTACCGCCTCTGTCATCCCCGCGTGAAACGCCCCTCCACTTCATGGGAGATCCACAGTGACCACCCGCCCAGGAGCCTTTGGCGCTGATACGTCCATTTTGCACCATGCTCTTATATCGATATTTATTGCATTATGGGCTATTATTGCACATTATGTCACAATACTTATGCCTATTTTCTCTTATTTTACAAGGTTTACATGAAGAGGGAGAATGTCGGCAGCTGGAATTCTTGGCTAGAAAAGGAGCAAATATTAGAGACATATTCTGCACAACTCCAAATGTCCTGAAACTCCAGGGGAGTCAGTTTCAGAATATATAAAAAATATTGGGCGAAGAATCAACCAGAGGGGGCCCACACCCTGGCCACGAGGGTGGGGGGCGCGCCCTACCCCCTGGGCGCGCCCCCTGTCTCGTGGCCCCCCTGGCAGGCCTCCGGTGCCCATCTTCTGCTATATGGAGTCTTTCATCCGAGAAAAAAATCATAAGCAAGCTTTCGGGACGAAACTCCGCCGCCATGAGGCGGAACCTTGGCGGAACCAATCTAGGGCTCCAGCGGAGCTGTTCTGCCGGGGAAACATCCCTCCGGGAGGGGGAAATCATCACCATCATCATCATCATCGATCCTCTCATCGGGAGGGGGTCAATCTCCATCAACATCTTCACCAGCACCATCTCCTCTCAAAGCCTAGTTCATCTCTTGTATCCAATCTTTGTCCCAAAACCTCATATTGGTACCTGTGGGTTGCTAGTAGTGTTGATTACTCCTTGTAGTTGATGCTAGTTGGTTTATTTGGTGGAAGATCATATGTTCAGATCCTTTATGCATATTAATACCCCTCTGATTATGAACATGAATATGATTTGTGAGTAGTTACGTTTGTTCCTGAGGACATGGGAGAAGTCTTGCTATAAGTAGTCATGTGAATTTGGTATTCGTTCGATATTTTGATGAGATGTATATATGTTGTCTTTCCTCTAGTGGTGTTATGTGAACGTCGAATACATGACACTTCACCATTGTTTGGGCCTAGAGGAAGGCATTGGGAAGTAATAAGTAGATAATCGGTTGCTAGAGTGACAGAAGCTTAAACACTAGTTTATGCGTTGCTTCGTAAGGGGCTGATTTGGATCCACATGTTTCATGCTATGGTTAGGTTTACCTTAATACTTCTTTTCTAGTTGCGGATGCTTGCAATAGGGGTTAATCATAAGTGGGATGCTTGTCCAAGGAAGGGCAGTACCCAAGCACCGGTCCACCCACATATCAAATTATCAAAGTACTGAACGCAATCATATGAACGTGATGAAAACTAGCTTGACGATAATTCTCATGTGTCCTCGGGAGCGCTTTCCTTCATATAAGAGTTTTTCCAGACTTGTCCTTTGCTACAAAAAGGATTGGGCCACCTTGATGTACCTTATTTACTTTTGTTACTTGTTACCCGTTACAAATTACCTTATCACAAAAATATCTGTTATCGATAATTTCAGTGCTTGCAGAGAATACCTTACTAAAAACCGCTTGTCATTTCCTTCTGATCCTCGTTGGGTTCGACACTCTTACTTATCGAAAGGACTACGGTAGATCCCCTATACTTGTGGGTCATCAAGACTCTTTTCTGGCGCCGTTGCCGGGGAGTGAAGCGCCTTCGGTAGGTGGAATTTGGTAAGGAAAAATTTATATAGTGTGCTAAAATTTACTGTCACTTGTTACTATGGAACATAATGCTTTGAGGGGCTTGTTCGGGGTATCTTCACCCCGACCAGTAGAGCAAAGAGTTGCTCCTCAACCTACTGAACCTACTGAAAATGTTTACTTTGAAATTCCTTCGGGTATGATAGAGAAACTGCTAGCTAATCCTTTTACAGGAGATGGAACATTGCATCCCGATTTGCACCTAATCTATGTGGATGAAGTTTGTGGATTATTTAAGCTTGCAGGTATGCCCGAGGATGTTATCAAGAAGAAGGTCTGTAGGATCGGAAGTATGTCTAGAGGGGGGGTGATTAGACTACTTGACCAAATAAAAACTTAACCTTTTCCCAATTTTAGTTCTTGGCAGATTTTAGCAACTTTAGGACAAGTCAAGCAATCATCACACAATTCAAGCAAGCATGCAAAGAGTATATAGGAAGTGGAAAGTAAAGCATGCAACTTGCAAGAATGTAAAGGGAAGGGTTTGGAGAATTCAAACGCTATTGGAGACACGGATGTCTTTCCCGTGGTTCGGATAGGTGGTGCTATCCTACATCCACGTTGATGGAGACTTCAACCCACGAAGGGTAACGGTTGCGCGAGTCCACGGAGGGCTCCACCCACAAAGGGTCCACGAAGAAGCAACCTTGTCTATCCCACCATGGCCATCGCCCACGAAGGACTTGCCTCACTAGCGGTAGATCTTCACGAAGTAGGCGATCTCCTTGCCCTTACAAACTCCTTGGTTCAACTTCACAATCTTGTCGGAGGCTCCCAAGTGACACCTAGCCAATCTAGGAGACACCACTCTCCAAGAAGTAACAAATGGTGTGTTGATGATGAACTCCTTGCTCTTGTGCTTCAAATGATAGTCTCCCCAACACTCAACTCTCTCTCACAGGATTTGGATTTGGTGGAAAGAAGATTTGAGTGGAAAGAAACTTGGGGAAGGCTAGAGATCAAGATTCATATGGTAGGAATGAAATATCTTGGCCTCAACACAAGGGTAGGTGGTTCTCTCTCAGAACATATGAGTTGGAAGTGTAGATATGTTCTGATGGCTCTCTCCACGAATGAAGAGCAGGTGGAGGGGTATATATAGCCTTCACACAAAATCCAACTGTTACACACAATTTACCAATCTCGGTGGGACCGAATCAACAAACTCGGTAGGACCGAAATAGTAAACCTAGTGACCGTTAGAGATTTTCGGTGGGACTGACATGCAACTCGGTAGGACCGATATGGTTAGGGTTAGTGCATAACGTAATCTCGGTGAGATCGATTACACAAACTCGGTGAGACCGGTTTTGGTAATTAGCTAACTAGAGAGTTGGTCAGGCAAACTCGGTGGGACCGATTTGCTCTTTCGGTGGGACCGAAAAGTTACAAAAGGGAAACAGAGAGTTTACATTGCAATCTCGGTGGGACCGATCCGCTCTTTCGGTGAGACCGAAAAGTTACGAAAAGGAAACAGAGAAATTGCAATCCCATCTCGGTGAGACCAAGATCCCTATCGGTAGAACCGATTTGCTAGGGTTTGGCAGTGGCTTATGACAAGTGAAACTCGGTGGCGCCGGATAGAAAGAATCGGTAGGACCGAGTTTGGCTTAGGGTTTTAGGTCATTTGTGGATATGGGAAAGTAGCTGAGGATTTTGGAGCATATCATTAAGCACATGAAGCAAAAGGCTCATTAAGCAACACCTCATCCCTCCTTGATAGTATTGGCTTTTCCTATGGACTCAATGTGATCTTGGATTACTAAAATGTAAAATGAAGAGTCTTGAGCTTTTGAGCTTGAGCGAATCTTTTGTCCTTAGCATTTTGAGGGTTCCACTTTCACCATCCATGCCATGCCAATCATTGAGCTTTCCTGAAATAATTGTCTTGGAATAGCATTAGCTCAGTGAGCTATATGTTGTTATGAATTACCAAAACCACCTAGGGATAGTTGCACTTTCAATCTCCCCCTTTTTGGTAATTGATGACAACATATAGATCAAAGCTTCAACAAATGATAATAAGAATGAATTATATCGTCGCTTTGAGAAGTATGTGATAAGTAAGAGCTCCCCCTAAATTTGTGCATATTTAAAATTTACTTTGGACTGCAAATGCACAAAGAGTTAGAATTATGGGTTACTCTTCCATGTCACATACATCTTGGTGGAGCGCTCAAAATGATAAGAATGAAATACATGCACTCATCACCAAGGAAAAGTGAATAATCACATAAGATAGATAAGATATATCAAGCATGCATAAGTGTAGCTTATGATCAAACACATGATCATCAATGTCTCACAAGCATATCAAAGTATCTCGACTAAAAGCAAACAATGTTTGAAAAACCACCAAATAAAGCAAGAGAGAATAAAAGCAACACACTCTCTCTCGAAGCCTATGATCTATACATTTTTCTCCCCCTTTGGCAACAAGTTGCCAAAAAGTTCCTAGAAAATGCATAGTGCTAGATCGACACTCAGGCTTGATCTTCTGGTGGTGGTGGAGTCTGGATCACTCCAAGGACGAAGGCTTCTGTAGACGTGGTTGGAGCTAGAGCTGAAGTAGATGCTGGAGCTGGTTGGGCTGGTGTTGTGGCTGGAGCTGAGGTGGTGGCTCTTGTGTCAGGAACTGGCACTGCACTGGACCTCTGAGCTCGTGGCACTCTGGCAAATGCATCAGTGGTAGTCTTCCCTTTCCTCTCGTGCATGTCATCTTGAAGTTGCTCCACTGCAGACTGAATCTCTGTCACTTTGACATCCAAGTCATGGAACTTTTGTTCTACGATCCTCTCTAAGCTCTCCTGATTCTGAGTGAGGGTGGCCAGTCCTTTCTCTATCCTCAGGGTGGATGCAATCAAGTAACTAAGCTGCTCTTGCTTGGTTTTCAAGAAATATTCAGATGCCTCCTCTTGAGTTGGCATCTTTGCAGCTTCCTCCTTCCTTGCCTTCTCCTTCTGTGCTTGTGCATGGGCTGAAGATGGTTCATCCTTGTTCATCACAACTTCATTATCTTCAAAATCTGGATGAATAGGCAAATGTTCCTTGTCCAAGAGGTATATGCCTGTGCCCATCTTGGAGTTAATCAACTCCTGGATCTGAGGGGCATATCCACAGCTCCTCTTCTGGTCTGCTACAGTCCTCTTGATTGTTTCTACCATGAGGCTCATGACTTTGAATTTCTGTGGCACATCAAAGATATGAAGCAAGTTGATTGCATGGCCTCTGATCATCTTGTGATCACCTGACTTGGGCAACAAGGTGTGCCTCAGTATCCAATTGATGGTTGGCAATCCTGACAGAAGATAATGTACTGATCCAAACTTGAAGGTGTCAAGTGCCTTGTTTGGGATCTCTTTGTACATATTTGACATAGAGTTGTGGTCCATCTTCTTCTTGGCATAAATATCTAGGTCATCCTCATGCTCCTCTGGGTCATTGATGAGCTGTGCCCACTCAGCAACTGTTGATTGGTACCTCGTACCTTTAGACATCCATACAATTCTGCCATCTGGATAAAAATGTGCTGTGGAGTAGAACTGCATGATCAGCTCTTCATTCCACTTTGTGAGCTTCTGCCCAACAAAGTCAGCTACTCCACATGCCTTGAAGCTGTCTTGCACTCCAGGATAGTGCTCTTCATTGTCCTTGATGTATTCCCAGTCGACCCATCTCATATCACACACAATGGGCTTCTTGTCCAATAAGACTGTCTCATAGAAGTCCTGCTGTTCTTTAGTGTGGAACCTGTAGTCAACAGCAGTCCTCCTCCTGGTAGCATATGGATCCTCTGCTCTCCACTTTCTCAGCCCAGAGTCTCTTCTGATCTTCATATCCTCAGCCACGGGATGAGCATCATTGTGGTCTGGGATCTTGGGCTTCAACTTTCTGAGAACTTGGCCTTCCTCTTCTTCTGCAGTGTCAGGCACTGGGGCCTTGTTCTTTTCAGCAGCTGGGATGCTCCTTGTATTCCTCTTTGGAGCTGTCTTGGCCTTTGATGCAGCCTTGGGTGCTTCCTTGGGCTTAGATGCAGTAGCCCCTGATTTGATAGCATCACCCATTAGCTTGGGTGCCTTAGTGCTGGTGCAGCAACCTCTTCTTCTTCTTCCTCATCAGAATCTTTCCTCATAGTAGGCTTGCCAACAACTCTGGCAGTGGTAGTTCTAGCTCTCTTCTTTTTCTTGTCCTGGCCAATTTCTTCCTCTTCAGATTCCATAGTGAATTTTATAGTTTCCTCAGGAACAGCCTTCCTAGGCTTGGAGGTAGGAACTCTCCTAGAAAGTGCCTTTTTGTGCATTCCTGGCTTGATGGCTGCAGCTGAGCCATACTCCTTCTTGAGCACAACTCTCTTGGAAGTTGCTTCCTCTTCTGCTACATAGTCCTCATCCTCTGATTCTGAGGTTCTCTTCTTCCTTTGTCGTGTGGCAGCTTTTGGCAGGTTGCTAGGGGTGCTCCTGCTGCCTTCATCTGAAGAACTGGAGGGACTAGTGCCCTCACTCATCTGCACTGGCTGTTCTGACATGTTCTGGCTATCACTCTGATCTGACATGATGAACAAGCTGACTGCTGACCCTGTGAATAGTTTATAGATGAGGTAGAGTGGATGAGCATCACAAAATGCAGAGATTTTTGCAAAAGAATGATTCAAAATCTTAGTTTTAGTTTCCCACAGAAATCATTTCGGATCTACCGATTTTTAAACTCGGTGATACCGAAGCAGTTTTTGGAACCTAAACTGGTGAACTCGGTCAGACCGAGTCACAGTTCGGTGGCACCAAGACTGCTAGGGTTTCACAAAGTTCCAAAATCGGTCACACCGATTAGCAATACTCGGTCAGACCGAGTCTCACTTGTGCAATGGCATGAGCCAAATCGGTGGGACCGAGTTTTTCAACTCGGTGGGTCCGAGATGGTTTCGGCGGAAACCTAACCCTAAAATTTTCAAATCAAACCTATTCTACGAATTCATTGATTGGATAGGAGTTTGTTAAACGTGGCTAGAATCAATATGATCACAATGTGCTAGGAATCGGATTGGGGAATAGCACAAAGATCGAGTCCATACCCTAGTTCGGCGGAGACTCGCTACGGCGGCAACGACGGGGTTGAATCCCATTGACGGCGACGAAGACCAGCGACTGGAGGCGGATGGCGGCGAGGAGACGATCCGGAGACCACGTTGGCAGAGCGAGCTATCGCGCGGGCGAAAGGGTTCGGAGAAATTTCCAAATTTTTGCCCGTGTCTATATATAGCCCGACCCTGTCGGTGCGACCGAGTGGAACAACTCGGTGGCACCGAGATGCAAAACTGTATACAATTATTGCAACTCGGTGTGACCGAATGGTTCAAATCGGTTGCACCGAGATCGAAAACATAGATCAACTTAATGATCTCGGTAAGACCGAAAGTGGGGTATCGGTCAGACCGAGAATCACAAAGAGGTTTTGGAAGTTTAAGTCTATGACGAATCGGGGACTCCAAGTGCTCCTCACACAGAGTGGTTCGAATCTGACTTGATCAATTTTGTGATGTAGCATGAATAGAGTTTGAGACGAGAAAAGCATAGATAGCTAGAGAAGGTTCTTAGGCATTCTTGTCCATCCACTTGGCAGAAGAAAAATAAAGCCAAACAATCGAAACAACAAGTGGATGTCCTCGAATGAGTAAAATATGCAACCAACATGCTCACACAATAAAATGGCAATTGAAATATGTGACAAAGCATGCACAACCAATTCTAGCATCTATCAAGCAATTGGCGATGACTAGGTCATCTATATATGAGTATATTGACTTAGGAGTCAAATGAGAACACTTGATCATAGGTCATACTCATCATTTAAGCTCAAGTGGGGTTACCACTTTTACATAAAGCATTGTTGTGTTCACATCATTAGAGTTGCTTTAACTCAAGTCTTAGAGTAAAGCTCCCCCTAGATGTGATATCCCCCCTAAGAGGGATGAACTAACCTTGGGTTTTGTCGATGATGACTTCATGTAGATGTTGAAGATGTGGATGCTCAATGTTGATGTAGATCACTTGGAGCTATCCTTTTGAGTGAATTGCACTTTCAATACCTACATGGGTTAGTCCCACAAGGAACAAACAAGGATATCCATAGACATAGAGTGATGCACACACAAGATGATGTCTATGAAAGCTTTTAGGTTACCTTGTCCCTTGACTTACCAACAAGAGGGTTTGTGACTCCTTGAACTAGTGCAAGATGTGGAAGTTGATTGCACTTGTTCTTGCCAAAATGATAAGAGTGAAGTATGTTGGCGGAGTCACCCTCAAGAACTTTCTAGTTCTTCTTCTTTTGGATCCACACCATCTTGATGGGAATCCTTGGAGTTGTAGTCGTACTTGATGAAGTGGAACTTGAAGTAGTCTTGGGAATCCACTTGACTAAGGTCTTAGGAGCTTCTTCAAATGCATCAATTTCGTCTTGAAGTTTGTTCTTGCCTTTTTGTTTGTAGTCTTGTGGTGGAAGATCATCTTGAGTTTGTGTCCCCTTGAAAGAAGTAGGATCGTACTTCTCTTGTTGAGGAACAAACTTTGTCTTGGGGTATTGATCTTCTTCCCACTCAACTCCATTGGCATTGAACTTTCGTTCAAAACCAACACCTTGATTCTTCCGGTGCCTTCCTTGCTTGCGTACAATCTCCTCGAATTGCTTACTTCCGGCAAGGCTTTTGTACACTCCTTTCTCTATGATTCCCTTCAATAAGCTATTTTCTTGCTCAAGTGTAACTTGGCTAAGAGAATCATTAGTGGAATCAAGAGAACTACTAGAAGCAACAATATCGGATTTAACATGATCATTGTTACTACTAGAGGAAGAATCTTTCTTGTTCTTGTTACTAGAATTGACTTGAGGCATGTAACTGGATAAGAGTAAACGCTTGGCAATGTAAGAAGAACTTTTCTTGCGGAGATAATCATTGATTGCCTTTAAAAACTCATGCTCTTGCTCAAGATTGAGCTTTTCAAAGCGTAACTTCTCATGATCTCTTAAAAGTTCTCGATGATCTTCGAAGATAGTTTCATGAGCTAACTTAAGAGTGTTTAGTTCTTTAGTTAGAGCCTCAATTTTCTCCTTATCATTGTCATTCGTTTTATCTTGATTAGCATGATTAATTGACGTTTCATCATAGTATTCATCACTAGAGTTGTCAACAAGTAAATCATCATCACCTAACAAGTCATCTTCATCACTATTAAAATCAACATACTTAGGGTGAGTTACCTTAGGACCTTTGGCCATGAAGCATCTTCCAATTCCCTCATTTGGTGAGTCAAATATGTCGTAGGAGTTGGTTGACACAAGTGCTAGACCGGCAACACCTTCAGCTTGAGTATATTCGGAATCGGAGTGATAACTTCTCTCGGAGTGGTTGTCGGAGTCGGAGCCGGATACCCATTCACCAACATGAGCTTGATGTCTTCGTTTTGTGTAGCTCCTTGATGATTTTTCCTTTCTTTCCGAATCCTTGCTTCTCCGTGAGTATCTTCATTCATAACGATCATCTCTACTCCTTCTCTCTCTTGATGGTGATTCTTCTATTTTGCTTCTTCTTTTTGGAGAATCTTCTCTTCTTTTGTAGGGAGCCGTACACTCATTGGAATAGTGTCCGGGTCTTCCACAATTGTAGCAGTTTTGCTCTCGACTAGAAGATCTTTTGTCATTGTAGGACCTTGACTTGGAGCTTCTATCTTTGCTTCTACTCTTGTAGAACTTGTTGAAGTTCTTCACCATTAAGCTCAATTCTTCATTGAAGTTTTGTTTCTCACTTGATGATGTGGGGGCTTCACATGAGGCTTTGTAAGAACCACTTGATTTGTTGTGAAGTTCCTCTTTATCCTTGAGCGACATCTCATGAGCAACAATTCTTCCAATGACCTCCGTTGGCTTGAGATCTTTGTAATTGGGCATCATTTGGATCAATGTGCACATGGTATCATATTTTCCATCCAAGGCTCTTAGGATCTTATTGATGATGAATCTATCGTTCATCTCTTCACTCCCTAAGACGGCAATCTCGTTTGTGATGAGAGCAAGCCTAGAGTACATTTCAGCGACACCTTCACCATCCTTCATTTTGAACTTGTCAAGTTGACTTTGAAGCACATCCAATTTGGATTCCTTGACGGGGTCGGTACCTTCGTGCATATCAATCAAAGTATCCCAAATTTCCTTTGCATTCTCAAGACGGCTGATTTTGTTGAATTCTTCGGGGCACAATCCGTTGAAGAGAATATCACAAGCTTGAGCGTTGTATTGTAGCATCTTCAACTCATCTGCGGTAGCTTCACGGTTTGGTTCTTTCCCATCGAAGAAGTCACCTTGCAAACCAACACACACAATAGCCCAAACGGCAGGGTTATGTCCAAGAATATGCATTTTCATTTTATGCTTCCAACTAGCAAAATTAGTACCATCAAAGTAAGGACCTCTACGGTGATAATTTCCCTCGCTAGACGCCATACTCTCCTAGGTTGTGAAACCAAGGCTATGACCACCAAAAGCTATGGAAATCAAAGCAAATGGAGACCAAAGCTCTGATACCACTTGTAGGATCAGAAGTATGTCTAGAGGAGGGGTGATTAGACTACTTGACCAAATAAAAACTTAACCTTTTCCCAATTTTAGTTCTTGGTAGATTTTAGCAACTTTAGGACAAGTCAAGCAATCATCACACAATTCAAGCAAGCATGCAAAAAGTATATAGGCAGCGGAAAGTAAAGCATGGAACTTGCAAGAATGTGGGCTATTGGAGACACGGATGTTTTTCCCGTGGTTCGGATAGGTGGTGCTATCCTACATCCACGTTGATGGAGACTTCAACCCACGAAGGGTAACGGTTGCGCGAGTCCACAGAGGGCTCCACCCACGAAGGGTCCACGAAGAAGCAACCTTGTCTATCCCACCATGGCCATCGCCCACGAAGGACTTGCCTAACTAGCGGTAGATCTTCACGAAGTAGGCGATCTCCTTGCCCTTACAGACTCCTTGGTTCAACTCCACAATCTTGTCGGAGGCTCCCAAGTGACACCTAGCCAATCTAGGAGACACCACTCTCCAAGAAGTAACAAATGGTGTGTTGATGATGAACTCCTTGCTCTTGTGCTTCAAATGATAGTCTCCCCAACACTCAACTCTCTCTCACAGGATTTGGATTTGGTGGAAAGAAGATTTGAGTGGAAAGCAACTTGGGGAAGGCTAGAGATCAAGATTCATATGGTAGGAATGAAATATCTTGGCCTCAACACAAGGGTAGGTGGTTCTCTCTCAGAACATATGAGTTGGAAGTGTAGATGTGTTCTGATGGCTCTCTCCACGAATGAAGAGGAGGTGGAGGGGTATATATAGCCTCCACACAAAATCCAACCGTTACACACAATTTACCAATCTCGGTGGGACCGAATCAACAAACTCGGTCGGACCGAAATAGTAAACCTAGTGACCGTTAGAGATTTTCGGTGGGACTGACATGCAACTCGGTAGGACCGATATGGTTAGGGTTAGGGCATAACGTAATCTCGGTGAGATCGATTACACAAACTCGGTGAGACCGATTTTGGTAATTAGCTAACCAGAGAGTTGGCCAGGCAAACTCGGTGGGACCGATTTGCTCTTTCGGTGGGACCGAAAAGTTACAAAAGGGAAACGGAGAGTTTACATTGCAATCTCGGTGGGACCGATCCGCTCTTTCGGTGAGACCGAAAAGTTACGAAAAGGAAACAGAGAAATTGCAATCCCATCTCGGTGAGACCGAGATCCCTATCGGTAGAACCGATTTGCTAGGGTTTGGCAGTGGCTTATGACAAGTGAAACTCGGTGGCGCCGGATAGAAAGAATCAGTAGGACCGAGTTCGGCTTAGGGTTTTAGGTCATTTGTGGATATGGGAAAGTAGCTGAGGATTTTGGAGCATATCATTAAGCACATGAAGCAAAAGGCTCATTAAGCAACACCTCATCCCTCCTTGATAGTATTGGCTTTTCCTATGGACTCAATGTGATCTTGGATCACTATAATGTAAAATGAAGAGTCTTGAGCTTTTGAGCTTGAGCCAATCCTTTGTCCTTAGCATTTTGAGGGTTCCACTTTCACCATCCATGCCATGCTAATCATTGAGCTTTCCTGAAATAATTGTCTTGGAATAGCATTAGCTCAATGAGCTATATGTTGTTATGAATTACCAAAACCACCTAGGGATAGTTGCACTTTCAAGGTCTTCCCTATATCTTTGAAGGGAAAGGCATTGACATGGTTTAGGCTATGTGATGATATGGGATCATGGAACTACAACCGATCGAAATTGGAATTTCATCAGAAGTTTTATCCTATGCATCTTGTTCATCATGATCGTAAAACTATATATAATTTTTGGCCTCGCGAAGGAGAAAGCATCGCTCAAGCTTGGGGGAGGCTTAAGTCAATGTTATATTCATAACCCAATCATGAGCTCTAAGAGAAATTATTATTCAAAAAATTTATGCTCGGCTTTCCCTCAACAATCGGTCCATGCTCGATACTTCTTGTACTGGCTCTTTTATGATGAAGACTATTGAATTCAAATGGGATTTATTGGGAAAAATTAAATGCAACTCTGAAGATTGGGATCTCGATGAAGGTAAGGAGTCAGGTATAACACCTAAGTTTGATTGTGTTAAATCTTTTATGGATACCGATGTTTTCCGTGAATTTAGCACTAAATATGGACTTGACTCTGAGATAGTAGCTTCTTTCTGTGAATCCTTTGCTACTCATGTTGATCTACCTAAGGAGAAGTGGTTTAAATATAATCCTCCCATTGAAGTAAAAGTAGTTGAACCTATTAAAGTTGAGGAAAAGACTATCACTTATAATGTTGATCCTATTGTTCCTACTGCTTATATTGAGAAACCACCCTTCCCTGTTAGAATAAAGGATCATGCTAGAGCTTCAACTATGGTTCATAAGAGTACTACTAGAACACATACACCCTCTGAGAAAATTAATGTTGAACCTAGTATTGCTATGGTTAAAGAACTCTTGGCCGATAATATTGATGGGCATGTTATTTATTTCTGTGATGAAGCTGCTAGAATTGCTAGACCTAATACTAAGGGTAAACATAGACCTGTTGTTGGCATGCCTGTTATTTCTGTTAAAATAGGAGATCATTGTTAGCATGGCTTATGTGACATGGGTGCTAGTGCAAGTGCACTACCTCATTCCTTATACAAAAAAATTATGCATGATATTGCACCTGCTGAGATAGAAGAGATCGATCTTACAATTAAGCTTGCCAATAGAGATACTATTTCACCAGTTGGGATTGTTAGAGATGTTGAAGTCCTGTGTGGGAAAGTTAAATATCCTGCTGATTTTCTTGTTCGTGGTTTCCCACAAGATAACTTTTGTCCCATTATATTTGGTAGACCCTTCTTGAATACTATTAATGCTAGGATAGACTGCAAAAAGGATGTTGATACTATTGGTTTAGGGGATATCTCTCATGTGTTTAATTTTGCTAAATTTCGTAGACAACCCCATGATATAGAATTGCCTAGTAAAGATGAAATTATTGGTCTTGCTTCTAATGCCATGCCTCCTAATGATCCTTTAGAACAATATCTACTAGACCATGAAAATGATATGTTTATGAATGAAAGAAGGGAAATAGATGATGTATTCCTTAAACAGGGACCTATTTTAACACAAGTTGCCTGTTGAGATTCTAGGGGATCCTCCTCCACCCAAGGGTGATCCCGGTTTTGAGCTTAAACCGTTACCTGATACTCTTAAATATGATTACCTCGATGAAAAGAAGATATGTCCTGTTATTATTAGTGTTAACCTTTCAGAGCATGAAGAAAAGAGATTATTGAAAACTCTGAAGAAGCATCGTGCTGCTATTGGATATACTCTTGATGATCTTAAGGGCATTAGTCCCACTCTATGCCAACACAAAATAAAATTGGAGAAAGACGCTAAACCGGTTGTTGATCACCAACGACGGTTAAATCCTAAGATGAAAGAAGTGGTAAGAAAAGAAATACTAAAGCTTCTGGAGGCAGGTATAATCTATCCCATTGCTGATAGTCAGTGGGTAAGTCCTGTCCATTGTGTCCCTAAGAAGGGAGGCATTACTGTTGTCCCTAATGATAAAGATGAATTGATCCCACAAAGAATTGTTACAGGTTATAGAATGGTAATTGATTTCTGCAAATTAAATAAAGCTACTAAAAAGGATCATTACCCTTTACCTTTTATTCATCAAATGCTAGAAAGATTATCCAAACATACACATTTTTCCTTTCTAGATGGTTATTTCGGTTTCTCTCAAATACCTGTGTCAAAAGAGGATAAAAAAGGCCACTTTTACTTGCCTTTCGGTACCTTTGCTTATAGACGTATGCCTTTTGGTTTATGTAATGCACCTGCTACCTTTCAAAGATGCATGACTACTATATTCTCTGACTTTTGTGAAAAGATTGTTGAGGTTTTCATGGATGATTTCTCCGTTTATGGAACTTCTTTTGATGATTGCTTAAGAAACCTTGATCAAGTTTTGCAGAGATGTGAAGAAACTAATCTTGTCTTCAATTGGGAGAAGTGCCACTTTATGGTTAACAAGGTATTGTCCTGGGGCATAAAATTTCTGAAAGAGGTATTGAAGTTGATAAATCTAAAGTTGATGTTATTGAAAAGATGTCGTGTCCAAAGGACATAAAAGGTACAAGAAGTTTCCTTGGTCAAGCCGGTTTTTATAGGAGCTTCATTAAAGACTTCTCGAAAATTTCCAGGCCTCTGACTAATCTCTTACAAAAAGATGTTCCTTTTGTCTTTGATGATGATTGTGTAGAAGCATTTTAAATACTTAAGAAAGCTTTGATTTCTGCACCTATTGTTCAGCCTCCTGATTGGAATTTACCCTTTGAAATTATGTGTGATGCCAGTGATTATGCTGTAGGTGCTGTTCTAGGACAAAGAGTTGATAAGAAATTAAATGTTATCCAATATTCTAGTAAAACTCTAGACAGTGCCTAGAGAAACTATGCTACTACCGAAAAAGAATTTTTAGCAATTGTATTTGCATGTGATAAGTTCAGACCTAATATTGTTGATTGTAAAGTAACAATTCACACTGATCATGCTTCTATTAAATATCTTATGGAAAAAGAAAGATGCTAAACCTAGACTTATTAGATGGGTTCTCTTGCTACAAGAATTTGATTTGCATATTATTGATAGAAAAGGAGCTGAGAACCCCGTTGCAGACAACTTATCTAGGTTAGAGAATGTTCTTGATGACCCACTACCTATTGATGATAGCCTTCCTAATGAACAATTAGCTTTCATAAATGCTTCTCCTACTGCTCCATGGTATGCTGATTATGCTAATTACATTGTTGCTAAATTTATACCACCTAGTTTCACATACCGGCAAAAGAAAAAGTTCTTCTATGATTTAAGAAATTACTTCTGGGATGACCCACACCTTTATAAAGAAGGAGTAGATGGTGTTATTAGACATTGTGTACCTGAGCATGAACAGGAATAGATCCTACGCAAGTGTCACTCCGAGGCTTATGGAGGACACCACGCTGGAGATAGAACTGCACATAAGGTATTACAATCCGGTTTTTATTGGCCTACTCTCTTCAAAGATGCTCGTAAGTTTGTCTTATCTTGTGATGAATGTCAAAGAATTGGTAATATTAGTAGATGTCAAGAAATGCCTATGAATTATTCACTTGTTATTGAACCATTTGATGTTTGGGGCTTCGATTATATGGGACCGTTTCCTTCCTCTAATGGCTATACACATATTTTAGTTGTTGTTGATTACGTTACTAAGTGGGTAGAAGCTATTCCAACTTGTAGTGCTGATCATAACACCTCTATTAAGATGCTTAAAGAAGTTATTTTTCCGAGGTTTGAAGTCCCTAGATATTTAATGACTGATGGTGGTTCACATTTTATTCATGATGCTTTTCATAAAATGCATGCTAAGTATGATGTTAATCATAGAATTGCATCTCCATATCATCCACAGTCTAGTGGTCAAGTAGAACTGAGTAATAGAGAGGTTAAATTAATTTTGCAAAAGACTGTTAATAGATCTAGAAAGAATCGGTCCAAGAAACTTGATAATGCATTATGGGCCTATAGAACTGCATACAAAAATCCTATGGGTATGTCTCCGTATAAAATGGTTTATGGTAAAGCATGTCACTTACCTCTCGAACTAGAACATAAGGCATATGGGCCATTAAAGAGCTCAATTATGATTTCAAACTTGCCGGTGAGAAGAGGCTATTTGACATTAGCTCACTTGATTAATAGAGAACCCATGCCTATGATAATGCCAAACTGTTTAAAGAAAAAGTTAAAAGATGGCATGATAAAAGGATACAAAAGCGTGAGCTTAATGTAGGTGATTATGTTTTGCTATAAAACTCTCATTTAAGATTTTTTGCATGCAAACTCCTCTCTAAATGGGCAGGTGCTTACGTTGTCGAGGAGGTCTATCGTTCCAGTGCCATAAAAATCAACAACTTCGAAGGCACAAATCCGAAGGTGATGAACGGTCAAAGAATCAAACATTATATCTCAGGTACTCCCATAAATGTTGAAACCAATGTTATTGAAACCGTAACCCTAGAGGAATACATAAGGGACACTTTCCAGAACGTTTCAGACTCCGAAAAGGAATAGGTATGTGGTACGGTGAGTAAACCGACTCCAAAACAGTTATAATGGCAATTTTTCACCGTTTTGGAATATTTAAGAAAATAGGAAAATAAGAAGCAGTTCGGGAAGGACACGAGGCATCCACGAGGGTGGAGGGCGCGCCCCCCTGCCTCGTGGGCACCTCATGTGCTCTCCGGACTTTGTTTTCTTGCACGATACTCCTTTTGGTCAGTAAAAATTCATTATATAATCTCCCTAAGGTTTTGACCACCGTACCATGCAAATATCCTCTGTATTTGTTTCGAGTTGTCTCTGCTGCAGATCTAGAGCAAGATGTCCTCTCAAGAGTTAGTTGGGGAGAGCCGAGTGTCTCACCCGACACCGTGGCCAAAAGCAAACAGCGATGCCGATCACTTTGGGCCAGCAATTGAGGAAGAGATGGAGGCTGACTTGAAAAGGATAGACGCCATGGAGGAACTTCAGAGCTCAGCAATTCCAAACTCGGTCATTCCTCCCAATGTTAGATTTCTTTCTTATGAAAATATGAAAAGGAGTGTTACTTGTTCTCCCGCAGCTATGCAACATCCATGGGTGCAAGGAGCTTTGGACGTCATAGGCAAGCTCCGTAAGGAAATAATGGACCTCAAGCAGCAAGTCAATAAGCTCGAGGAAGAGAATCATATCCTAAGGGGCATCATCGCCAAGAATATCTCATCACCACCTCCGAAGAAAGAGACATAAACACATGGGTATGGGCACTCCCCTTGGCAACTGCCAAGCTTGGGAGAGGTGCCCCGGTATCGTATCACCATCACACTTCTATCTTTACCGTTTTTCTTAGTTCGATCCTTTTGGTAATATCTTGACCTAGTAGAATAAAGTTTTAGTATAATCTAGTTTTGAGTTTTGCTTTATGATCCTTCTATGTAATCGAGTCCGTGAGCTATATATAATAAAGATTAGTGTTGAGAGTCAAGGGCTTGATTATCTTGCTATGATCTTGAGGGAATAAAAGAAATAGAGAGAAAATAAAAAGAAATAAAGAGATCATATTGATCTTATGGAGAGTAATGACTTCACATATAAAGAGTATGATGAATAAAAGTTGTTGAGAGTTGACAAACATAGTTTTGGTCATCGTTGCAATTAATAGGAAGTAATAAAGAAAGAGAGGTTTTCACATATAAATATACTATCTTGTACATCTTTTATGATTGTGAGCACTCATTAAAATATGACATGCTAAAGAGTTGATGTTGGACACGGAAGACAATGTAATGGGTTATGTTTTCTTATATCTGAAATAAAGTATAATGTCATGGATCATCTAACATGATGAGCTTGCCTTTCCCCCTCATGCTAGCCAAATTCTTTGCACCAAGTAGAGATACTACTTGTGCTTCTGAATATCCTTAAACCTAGTTTTGCCATGAGAGTCCACCATTTGGATTGAGTAAGATCCTTCAACTAAGTTGTCATTGTTGCATGCAATAAATATTGATCTCTAAATATGTATGATTTATTAGTGTGGAAAAAATAAGCTTTATACGATCTTGTGATGGGGAAGCAATAAAAGCGACGGACCGCATAATAAAGGTCCATATCACAAGTGGCCATATAAAGTGACGTTCTTTCGCATTAAGATTTTGTGCATCCAACCATAAAGCACATGACAACCTCTGCTTCCCTCTGCGAAGGGCCTATCTTTTACTTCTGTCTTATAGCTTATGCAAGAGTCATGGTGATCTTCACCTTTCCTTTTTATATTTTATCCTTTGGCAAGCACATTGTGTTGGAAAGATCCAGATATATATATCCAATCGGATGTAAGTTATCATGAACTATTGTTGTTGACATTACCCTTGAGGTAAAAGTTGGGGGGTAACACTATAAGCCCCTATCGTTCTCTGTGTCCGATTGAAACTCCATAACCATAAGTATAGCGTGAGTGTTAGCAATTGTGAAAGACTAATGATAGTTGAGTATGTGGACTTGCTGAAAAGCTCTTATATTGACTCTTTCCTATGTTATGATAAATTGCAATTGTTTCAATAACTGAGATCATAGTTTGTTGGTTTTCAATGAAGTTTCTGATTCATACTTGACATTGTGAATAGATTGTTACTTTAACATAAGAAATCATATGAATCATAACCCTGGGCGAGGAATAGTTATTCTTCACCCCCTCTATTTACCACCAATGCACTGTAATTCTATGTTCCATAAATTTTGTCTTATTTTTGACGTAAAAAAAGTCCGTAAGAAAATATATCACCGCCGTAATTTTTTTATGTTATGTAAAATTACGAACGTAAAAACATAATGTAAAATATACATAAACTCAAAATTTTCTTGTCTTATGCCCTATATTTTTATTTTCTTATACCAAATTTTACATAGTGAATAAATAGGAATGTAAATATTTGAATTACAAATGTAATTTAATTATGAAGTGCTCGTAAAATTACCTCGGGTGAAGAATAACTTATTGTACATATATAATGATGCTATTCATCACCCATGGTGCAGAATAAGTTATTCTTCACCCGAGGTAATATTACGATCATTTCATAATTAAATTACGTTTGGAATTCAAATAGTTACATTCCTATCGATTCACGACGTAAAATTTGACATAAGAAAATAAAAATATAGGTCATAAGACAAGAAAAATTACAGTTTATGTGTATTTTACACTATGTTTTTACATTTGTAATTTTACATAACATAAAATATTTTTTTTCGATGATTATATATTTTCTTACGGTCTCTTTTTACTTCAGAAATAAAGCAAAATTTACAGAACGTAAAATTATGGTCCATTGATGGTAAAATAGAGGGGGTGAAGAATAACTATTCCTCACCCAGGGTGACGAATAGTCAATCCCTATATATATATATATAGACACACACACACACACACATATAAACACTATTCTGATCATGGGATCAGAATAATATTCTAATCACAACATGAACTTCCCGAGTAACTCGCCTGACCTTCCCCGAGTACTAGGTTGAACTTCAGCTAAAAGGTGTCCAAATGGGGCTTGCGATATACCGTTGGAAAGCTATAGACACCAGTATCATGACCCAAGTTTAATTTTTGGTAAAATATAAGCGCTTTAAGAGCAGTTTTGAAAACCGTTTTTTCTTCATGCAAAAAACATGAATCGTATTTTCGATCGCATTTCTAAACCGTTTATCGGAATGAGGCAAATAATATGGCATTGGAAAGCTGCTGCAAAAACGTTCCTTCCACATGTTGAAAGTTTTCTCTAATTCCCTATGGTTAAAGAGTAATTTGGAAAATCGTAAAATTTTGCAAACCGAACAACCAAGTTCGTATTTTCGATGTCATTTCGAAATGGCTAATCCAATTGAGGCAAATTATATGGCGTTGGAAAGCTAATGAAAATGCGCTACTTTTTAATGTAGAAAATGTTTTATAATTTTGAACGGTTTAAGAGTAATTTAGAAAACGGTACAAGTTCCACCGAGTTTGTATTTTCGATCTATTTATTTAATCGTGCATCCGAATGCAGCAAATGATATGGTGTTGGAAAGCTTGAGGAAATGCGAAACTTTTTAGTATATATTATTTCTCCCGATTCCTTACTGTTTTAAGTCAATTTTTAAAATGGCTAAAAACGTATTTTTACCGTAATTTCTGCAAACTTTATCTAAATGGGGTAAATAATATAACGTTGAAAAGCTAAGGAAAATACGAAACTTTTTCGTGTTGATGGTTTTCTGTGATTCCTCGCTGTTTTCAAGGAATTTCGAAAATGGCGAGATTATCCGTTCTTCCTTTATCGCGAAACAGATTCTTCGAAAATGCACCGCCTGAAGAACCTGAACTTCTCGGCATGTCT
The DNA here is from genome assembly GCF_056163025.1 of Triticum urartu. Lineage (NCBI taxonomy): Eukaryota > Viridiplantae > Streptophyta > Magnoliopsida > Poales > Poaceae > Triticum > Triticum urartu. The sequence goes on from NC_141876.1 coordinate 603,640,951, forward strand.
ACTTGAACTTCACTATGTTTTTCACGTGCTTTTTTGCCCGTAGATCTCTATACACTCACCGAAATTGAGCAAGTAATATACCGGTGGAAAGCTGATGTAAACATGCAACTTTCCCGTGTTGATCATTTTTTGATACTCGCAACGGTTTTAAAAGTTTTTCATCTCAAATTCATTAACTATAGTAGTCGAACTTCATGCTGTTTTCACGTTGAACTTCTGTGATGTATTTTCGTTTTTAATTTTCTCATCCATTCGTAGTGTTACACAGATGATATTCCTTTTGTACAAACCAATCTCTAAATAATTTTTTAAACTTTCTCTGACGGAGAACTTGAACTTATAACAGCAAAACTTTTAGACTTTGCTTTTTTATTCTTTTTTAATACAAAATGCACACGTGTAGTATATGAACTTCTGGCAGTTATCAACCAGAACTTCTCTCGGTTACGTGAAAATATTTTGAGTTTTTTTATGAATTTTTAATCTGATTTTCATAATCCTTTTTTATGAATTTTGAAGGGCTCTATTTTTAAAAGTTGAACTTCTTGTTATTTTGTTTTTGAACTTCTTGTTTCCATTCTTTAATAACGAGGAAAATCCGAGTTTTATATAATCATCAAACTTCTCCATCTTTTTAATATGGACTTCCTGGTTTTTTTTCTTAATATTTTTTATGAAATTTTGAAGCGCTCTATTTTAAAAAGTTAAATTTCTTGTTATTTAATTTTTGAACTTCTTGTTTTCCATTCTTTAATAATGAGTGAAATCTGAGTTTTATATAATCATCGAACTTCTGCATCTTTTTAATTTGGACTTCCTGTTTTTTTTCTTAATCTTTTTTATGAAATTTTGAAGCGCTCTATTTTTAAAAGTTGAACTTCTTATTTTTTAATTTTTGAACTTCTTGCTTTCCATTCTTTAATAACGAGGGAAATCTGAGTTTTCTATAATCATCGAACTTCTCCATCTTTTTAATTTGGACTTCCTGGGTTTTTTCTTAATCTTTTTTATGAAATTTTGAAGCGCTCTATTTTTAAAAGTTGAACTTCTTTTTTTTAATTTTTTAACTTCTTGTTTTTCATTATTTAATAACGAGGGAAATCTGAGTTATTTATAATCATCGAACTTCTCCATCTTTTTAATTTAGACTTCTGGTTTTTTTTCTTATTTTTTAATGAAATTTTGAAGTACTCTATTTTTAAAAGTTGAACTTCTTTTTTTTATTTTTGAACTTCTTGTTTTCCGTTCTTTAATAACGAGGGAAATCTGAGTTTTCTATAATCATCGAACTTCTCCATCTTTTTAATTTGGACTTCTGGTTTTTTTTCTTAATATTTTTTATGAAATTTTGAAGCGCTCTATTTTTAAAAGTTGAACTTCTTTTTTTTGAACTTCTTGTTTTCCATTCTTTAATAATGAGGGAAATCTGCGTTTTCTATAATCATCGAACTTCTCCATCTTTTTAATTTGGACTTCTGGTTTTATTTCTTTTAGTAATAGAAAAAAATCCTACTTTTTGATAGACACTGAGCCGCTCCGTTTTTAAATATGAACTTATAGGTTTATTTTAATAGAACTTCTTCATTATTTCGGATATAACTTATTGGTCTTATTCTTTAGTGACCGGAAAAATTGAGTTTTCAAATAAATATCAAACTGCTCTACTTTTAAAAATTGAACTTCTTGGTCTTATTATTTAGTAACAAGAAAAAAATGAGTTTTTAATTTGCATTGAACTACTTCATTTTTTAAAATTGAACTTCTTAGTTTTAATCTTTAGTATGGAGGGAAATAGTAGATTTTTATAAACATCAAAACAACTTCATTTTTTTAATTAGGACTTCTTGGTGTTATTCACTAGTAAAGGGAAAGTTCCTAGTTGTGTAATAAAGAACGAACCGCTCACTTTTTAAATTTGAACTTCTAGATCTTAAAATAAATAGGGGCAAATCCATGTTTACAAACTTTTTTAAATGCTCGGGTCTTATAAGTTGACCTTCTTCGTTTTTGAATAAATAGTTTGAACTTCTTTGTTAATTAAATTTGAACTTCTCCATTCTTTTAGTAAAATGTAGAAACACCCTTTTTTATAAACTTTTCGAACATCTCCATTTTTTTAACTTCTTGGTTTATTCTAGAGTAACGAGGAAAACCACAAGTTTGTGATAAACATTGAACCACCCGATTATTTAAATTTGAACTTCAAGGTATTTTTTTTATAAATGGTTAAACTTAGAAAACAAATTTATGTTTTTTTCCTCTTTCTATGAACTTGCTATGTTATATTTTGTGAAGTTTTTTTGTCTCGCGACATTTTTAGGCATTTTTTGCTGTTGGTGAAATGGCCTAGGCGGTCTCTTTTATTTTTCATTCATGAATTTCTTCAGTATATGGTACACATGAACTTAGGAATTTCGGAAACATGAACTTCACATGCTATTGAAATTCAAGCAAATTCCACAGAACAATACAAATACACTTCGTGTGCTACATGCATAACCAATACATCATCAAGTATAGCACACCAATACATCATAAAGCTTGGTACCAACATACATATGTAGCATCACACTAACATTATTTGTTTATGTTCTGATCCTTGGGAAAAATAATTTGTACAAACTTTGACTTTTTAGAAAATGCTCACTTGTTTTAATTGAACTTCAACATTTCTATTCTTCATTCTTGAAGAGGTGTAATTGAAAACCATGGTGAGATAACTGAAAGGTATTATCATCCCTTTCTAACAAGAGACCACGCTTTTTGTTGTTGTCTTTGAGCTTCTGGGGATTTCAAAATAAATTTAATTCTTTTTTAGACTCCGCCCCTAAGTTTTTTATGAACTTCTAGTTTTCATGAAAGCACTACAGTGTGTGTTTTGTAATTCCTCATATCTTTCCCTTCCATTTTTATAAACTACCAGTTTTTTTCTTTTTTAAATACATGGTGATAGAGAGGTAATAGGGTTGAACTTCCTGGCCATCAATTCATGAACCTTTTCACATAAATAACTATTTCCCATAAAAATGCACAATTTTTGGGCCATATATACATCCATTTGAAACAACACCATGACAACCAAGAGAAGAAATGTGCAATAGTGTAGCAAATGTAGAATGACAAGGTTGTACACTGGGTCTACTGTATAACAAATTTGTGTCGTGTCAGATTTTTCCAGAGATACAGCTGAACATACAGATACAGCTGAACTTCAGACACTAGCCACCTCCATTGCTGTCGTAGTGGAGAGAGAAGGGAGGTGCTGTGCTCTGTCGTTGCACCGACGGAGCAGAGTGCAGGCGCGCTGGAGGAGGGCGCGCCGTACTAGAGGGCAGATCGCACCACATGGAAGGGCAAGCCTCCCTAGAGCAAAGGGAAGGTCGAATAGAAGCAGTGAACCTCTCTCACACATGGGCGGAGGGGAGGCAAGGCCACGAAGTGCTGCCTGTCCTCTGCTACGGCGAGCGGAGGTGGTTTTCATCGCCAGAGGGTGTACAGGGAGGCGCCCGTGTCCTGGGCAGAACAACGAGGAGGCGTGCGTGGCTGGGGCTCATCGCCAGAGGTAGGTGATGGGGTCGCGCGGGTGCTTCGTGGCCGTAGGCGGTGGCGGGGTCGCACCGGTGCTTGGTGGCGGCAAGCGGTGGTGGGATTGGTCTCGGGCAGATCCGGGGGAAGAAGGCGGTCAGGCGGCCAGATCCGGGGCGGAGGCGGTGACAGGTTCGTGGGGAGGGGGGTGTTGGTTGTGTGCGGGATCGATCAGGGGGATCGCCGGATGGGGCAGCGGTGATGCGCGTGGAGGGCGGTGTGGGGCGGGGGTGGGGCGGCATAGTCGCGTGGGGATGGTGGCATGGGGCGGTGGTGCACCGTGACCTGGGAAGAAGATGGTTGCTCCGGTGGGAGAAGCCGGTCGGTGGCCGCTACGGTGGGAGAAGGTGGCATGTCGCCGGAGCAACGGTAGAAGGTGGCCGGTCATGGCGGCAGCGGGCGGCCAGGAACGTCGCATGGGGTGAGGGGGATCTGGGACGCCGCAGGAGGTTGCTGGTGATGGGATCGGGGAGGGTGATTTTTTTTTCTTTTTTTGGTTACACGTTTCGAAGAGTTCGGAAACATCTAATCGGGCCCTATAAAGGTCCTATCGTGATCCAAATAACTATTCTGATCCCGGGATCAGAATAGGTTTACATGATGAGGGAGAATGCCGGCAGCTGGAATTCTGGGCTGGAAAAGGAGCAAATATTAGAGACCTATTCTACACAACTCCAAAAGTCCTGAAACTCCATGGGAGTCAGTTTTAGAATATATAAAAAATATTAGGTGAAGAATCAACCAGAGGGGGCCCACACCATGGCCACGAGGGTGGGGTGCGCGCCCTACGCCCTGGGCGCGCCCCCTGTCTCGTGGGCCCCCTGGCAGGCCTCCGGTGCCCATCTTCTGCTATATGGAGTTTTTCGTCCAAGAAAAAAAATCATAAGCAAGCTTTCGGGACAAAACTCCGCCGCCACGAGGCGGAACCAATCTAGGGCTCAGGCGGAGTTGTTCTGCCGGGGAAACATCCCTCCGGGAGGGGGAAATCATCGCCATCGTCATCACCATTGATCCTCTCATCGGGAGGGGGTCAATCTCCATGAACATCTTCACCAACACCATCTCCTCTCAAACCCTAGTTTATCTCTTGTATCCAATCTTTGTCCCAAAACCTCAGATTGGTACATGTGGGTTGCTAGTAGTGTTGATTACTCCTTGTAGTTGATCCTAGTTGGTTTATTTGGTGGAAGATCATATGTTCAGATCCTTTATGCATATTAATAACCCTCTGATTATGAACATGAATATGATTTGTGAGTAGTTACGTTTGTTCCTGAGGACATGGGAGAAGTCTTGCTATAAGTAGTCATGTGAATTTGGTATTCGTTCGATATTTTGATGAGATGTATGTTGTCTTTCCTCTAGTGGTGTTATGTGCACATCGACTACATGACACTTCACCATTGTTTGGGCCTAGAGGAAGGCATTGGGAAGTAATAAGTAGATGATGGGTTGCTAGAGTGACAGAACCTTAAACCTTAGTTTATGCGTTGCTTCCTAAGGGGCTGATTTGGATCCACATGTTTCATGCTATGGTTAGGTTTACCTTAATACTTCTTTTGTACTTGCGGATGCTTGCAATAGGGGTTAATCATAAGTGGGATGCTTGAGGAAGGGCAGTACCCAAGCAACGGTCCACCCACATATCAAATTATCAAAGTACCGAACACGAATCGTATGAACGTGATGAAAACTAGCTTGACGATAATTCCCAGTGGTCCTCGGGAGCGCTTTCCTTCATATAAGAGTTTGTCCAGGCTTGTCCTTTGCTACAAAAAGGATTGGGCCACCTTGCTGCACCTTATTTGCTTTTGTTACTTGTTACCCGTTGTCGGTGTCAAAACCGGCGGATCTCGGGTAGGGGGTCCCGAACTGTGCGTCAAGGCCAGATGGTTACAGGAGACAAGGGACACGATGTTTTTACCCAGGTTCGGGCCCTCTCGATGGAGGTAATACCCTACTCCTGCTTGATTAATATTGATGATATGGGTAGTACAAGAGTAGATCTACCACGAGATCAAGGAGGGCCCAAGCTAGCCTATGGTATGATTGTTGTGTATGGAGTTGATTGTCCTACGGACTACAACCCTCCGGTTTATATAGACACCGGATAGGGTTAGGGTTACACAGAGTCGGTTACAATGGTAGGAGATCTTGAATATCCGCATCGCCAGGCTTGACTTCCACGCCAAGGGAAGTCCCATCCGGACATGGGACGAAGTCTTCAATCTTGTATCTTCATAGTCCGGGAGTCCGGCGAAGGTATAGTCCGGCTACCCGAACACCCCCTAATCCAGGACTCCCTCAGTAACCCCTGAACCGGGCTTCAATGACGACGAGTCCGGCGCGCAGATTGTCTTCGGCATTGCAAGGCGGGTTCCTCCTCCAAGTCCTTCATAGAAGATTGTAAACACCAAAAATAGTGTCCGGTTCTGCAAAACAAGTTTCCACATATTGCCATAGAGAGAATAATATTATCACAAATCAAATCTACTGACGTATTCCGCAGTGCGTCATCACACTACGGCCAAGTTCTTTTACGCATCGTTTTTACTTTTCCACCTCAGCACGTTTTGCGAGGCGGTTTCCTTGGCACGTCTTGTCAAAGCAGAGATCATGTGCCCTTTTTACGGGATTCTCATCAATACGGACGTGGGTAACCCAACCGCGCCATTTACCACGGCGTTTGGGAGGCAAGCGAGTTTTATTAGGCAGGTGGGGACGCCTAACCGCATCCGCCCATATAAGGGGATAAGGATCCACCTTTTTTACCTACGCCTTCTTCCTCCTTTGCCTATCCATCTCCTGCGCACTCGAGCTCCAGCGCCTAAGCCCGCTCTTCCCACCTCAACCTTCTCTAGCAATGTCCGGAGCGGGAGGCAAGTGGATGGTCTCCTCCATCACGGAGGTCCAAGTAAAAAAGCTAAGGAAGGCCGGATACCTGTCCAAGGGCATCCCGCACCGGCTTCCCGAGAAGGGGCAGCTTCTCCCCACCCCACGGCCCCATGAGAGGGTAGTGTTCCTTCCCCACTTCCTCCGCGGACTGGGTTTTCCACTCCACCCATTTGTCCGGGGACTCATGTTCTACTATGGCCTGGATTTCCATGATCTGGCCCCGAACTTCATCCTCAACATATCGGCGTTTACCGTCGTGTGTGAGGCTTTCCTCCGCGTCCGCCCCCATTTTGGCCTCTGGCTTAAGACCTTCAACGTCAAGCCCAAGGTGGTGCGCGGCAGCCAGGCGGAGTGCGGAGGCGCCATGGCTGGCAAGATGGCCAACGTCCTCTGGTTCGAGGGCTCCTTTGTGGAGACCCTAAAGGGGTGGCAAGCCGGGTGGTTTTACATCACCGAGCCACGCAATCCGGAATGGGTCGCATCCCCCGAGTTTCGATCCGGACCCCCCACGCGGCTTATGTCCTGGAAAGAGACGGGCCTGTCGTGGGGTAACAAAGAAGAGGTGACCGGACTGAAGACATGCATCTAGTCCCTGGTAAACAAGCCAATCCGGCTTGTCAATGTAGTCCAGGTCATTCTCGTTCGTCTGATCCTCCCGTGCCAACAACGGGACTTTAATTTGTGGGAGTTCGACCCGGCGCAGCACCGAACCCTCAACAGGCTCTTCGACACGACGTATGAAGACGTCTGGAAGATGCTAATCAAAGGCACCGAGGCCCCAACATCCGCTTCCGAGGACCGCGGATACAGCACGCAGCGTCACGCTAGCGAGGTAAGCTATCTTTACCTTTGATAGGATATTAAGCTCTTTTTATTTTTTCATAGTTTGACTCTATGCGGGATCTAAACTCCCTTACCTTTGACAGGCTTGGCAGGCGATATCCGGACCAATTAACTATCTGGCTCCCTTGCCCGAAGACCCAGCCCCTGCTCTCCTAGTGAAGCTGCTGGTTCCGGCACCTTACGTGGTGCCGGAGAAGAAGGTCAAGAAGAAGAAGACCACGGGGACTCGAAAGAGCGCCCGTAACGTGGTGGGGTCGGACTCGTCGTCCGACGAGTCTGAGACGCCCTCTTCCCATGAAAACGAGGAGGAGGAAGAAGAAAACTCTCCCCCCCCCCGGCAGAGGAAGGAGAGAAGAGAAAGGCCGCCCCAACTGGGGAGGCCGAGGGGTCTAGGAAGAGGAAGACCCCTCCGCCGGACTACTCCCCCGACGCCGGAGAGGGCGAAGAGGAGTTGCCGAACAGGGCCAAGCGTCCGGAGAAATCGTAAGTTCGGATATCAGAGTAACTCATGATGTTCCTTTGGTGCACAGCTTTCCCTAACGTCGATCATAATTATGCAGCCCGCCCCGGGCCAAACTCGACAATTCGTCGAGTGGCTCCCTGGATTCGTCGGACATGAATTCAGTTCCGCCTGGTGTTTCCCCCCGTACTGCTGACGACGCCGAAGTGGCGTCGCGACAGGCTCCAGGGCAGGAGGAGGTGCTCCTGGAGGAGCCGCAAGGCAACCTCCCGGACTCCAGGAGTAAAGGGGACAAGACCCCCTAGGGCTCCAAGTCCGGCTTTGAGCCGGACGCCGTGCCGGAATCTTCAATAGTTCCGGACCGCGGCAGGCGAACTCCTTCCAAGAGGAGCAAGCCTTCTGAGCTAGCGGCCTCCATCCAACCGGAGGCGCTGGACGATCTGCTGGAGGTGCTTGACGGCGCCTCCATCGACGAGGGGCACCGTACTATCATGAGTACGGTGATCCGGAGGGTTCAGCCCGCCAAGAGCGGACTGACTGAAGCTTGCGCTAGCCTTCTAACAGGCTTCGAGGTAAGTAAAAATATGTCAAAATATTACCACATAGATAGTAGCCCCTGATGCTCTGTTTGGCGTTCGGAAAGAAAAGCCGAATAGAGGATCTATTAAATTTCGCAGGAGTCTAACAAAAAAGAGTCAATATGCGTATGCAGGCTTCGCTGCTATCCACCGCCGCACTGACTACAGAGGTGGGTGTCCTGAAACAGGACCTTGGGCGGACCGAGCAAGAGCTCAGCCTTGCCAAGCGGCAGCTCGAGGAAAAAGAAGGTAAGAAATGCCTTACAGAAAAAGTGCCTATAAAGAGGCGTGATTGCAAAAAATAACAGGATTGTACTGCCTATTTCAGGGGCCACAACTGAGGTGGCGACCCTCAAGCAGGCGCTGTCGGAGGCCGAAAAGAGAACGGCCGCGGAGCGCACCGAGCGAGAGAGACTTGGGGCTCAGGTCGGCGAAGTGTAGCAAGAGCTTCAGGCTCTCATGAAAAAATATGAGAGTTTGGAGCTTGAGTCAAAGACGCAAGCATCCGAGCTCGCGACGGCCCTTGAGACCGCCAAGTCTGCCAAGGCCGAAGCCCAAAAGGCCCTCCAAGAGTTGGAGTAGATGAAGAAGATAGCAGCGGGTAAGGCATTCTTTATGCAAAGTAGAAATATAAAAGTAAAATACTTGCTACTTACCCGAATCCGGAGCTCTCCAGGGGCATTCGCAGATCTTCCCCGCAGCGTATCCGCCACCGCCGCATTCTACCGAGCTGAAGAGGGCAGCTCGACGGAGAAGGTGTTCTGGTCTTAGTATTCTGAGGCCGGACACCCGGTGCCCTTGAGCGACCAGCTGAAACAGCTGGTCGAGCTCCACAAGGCGGCCGAACAGGCCATGAAGGGCTTCATAGTTCGGTTGTGGCCCGGAGAGGCCCTGCATGGGAGTTATTTCGGGCTGGTGCGGCGGCTGGTGGAGGCCTGTCCAAGGCTCGAGGTCATCAAGCGCTCCGTCTGCATCGAAGGTGCCCGGAGGGCCCTTGCCCGTGCAAAGGTGCACTGGGGTAAGCTGGACGGTGAGAAGCTTGTGAAGGACGGGCTGCCGCCGGGGAAGGAGCATCGCAAGCCCAAGAACTACTACAAGAATGTTCTTGCGGGTGCCCGCCTTGTGGCGGATGAATGTACCAAAGATGTAATTTTTCAATGAACTCGCTCGTGTTTTATCCTGTGCGCTGAAAACTTGTTCATATGCGCTAAGCAATGCTTATTGAATTTAAAATATTATTTTCTGTGCGTCCGTTTATCAAAAATTGAGAGATGGCCAGTCGTCAGCTTCTGCCCCCGTGCCACTAGTGCTGGGGTGTTCGGGATAAACCTGAGCGCTCTTTTTCCCATGGTTGGGTCCTTCGAGGGAGGCGCTCAGCACAACGAACCAGGAAATCGGACTATAATGCTTGAACACTCTCACGTAGCCATAGAACTTTATAATTTTAAATTTCGGCGAAGCCCCTAGTTCGGAAGACCGAGTTCGGGGCGCTATCCATGCCTTGGCCGGACAAAGCCAGCTCCTCGCTCGAAGCGGCATAAGTCTTTAGGGACTCAAAAAACCTCTCGAACAACGACCGGTCTCTCGCCTTATCATGACAGTCAGTTTTAGCTTTCTCCACTGAGGTGCTTAACCCAGCTGAACCGGGGCACAATCGCGGTGGTTCTCCTAGTGCTACCTTAGCCGATATAGCGGAACGTAAGGCACCAAAACATAGGAGCCGGGCAAACCCGACTATTGACCCAAATCATGATTCGGAGCCGATGCATATAGTGCTATAAGTTCGGGGTGCCGCACTTGTGAAAGTGTACGGACTTCTCACACCATAATGAGGGGTACCGAAGCCCCTGGCGTGTTTGCCGTACCATGGTGTACGGGTGCGATCATGTCATTTAATAAACATATGTATGAAAAAATGCAAAAAATAGACAAAAAGCTATCCATTGTTTATGAAGAGGCCATTTATCAAAGCCGAACGATACAAGTAGTGCGATAAGCAAAAATATATTGGACTATTTGACGTGTCCTGACCAGGGGCAGGCCGCGGAATTGTATTCAAATCAGGTATACTGCTCGTAATAGAGACCACCTGGGAGTTCCATAATTCGGCATGGCTTGTCTGCCTCCCTGGATCTTGCATCGTTTGTGCGGCAGTCGAATTGCCGAACAGGTCGTCCGAAGTGTGGAGTCCTGAAAGTAAGAAGAGAAAGAAAAAAAAGAATCCGGCAGCCCCTAGTACGTTTTAAGCCGTATTTCGGGCGTGCCGTTATTGTGCCCCTTCCCCTGCCCATGGTATTTCAAGGGCGTAGTTATGTACGCGAGGCACTGGTTTCGCTATGTCGCGAGGGCTGGGGTTGGGGCCGCATTGATATGCCTGCTCAGAACGTGCCAGGCGGTCTTGTTGTAGGTTACTCCGGGCGCGCTTGGCAATGTCTGGCTTTTTAACGGCCGGACTGGAGAATTGCCTAAGAAGGCTGCTTTGTACTTCCGCTGTGAGAGCCGCCGTGTACTCCTCCGCACTGAGGGAGCGTTCGGTGTTTCCGTTGATCGTGATTACACCTCGAGGGCCTGGCATCTTGAGCTTGAGATATGCGTAGTGCGGCACCACATTGAACTTTGCGAATGCGGTTCGTCCGAGCAGGGCGTGATAGCCACTGTGAAACGGGACTATGTCGAAGATTAACTCTTCGCTTCGGAAATTGTCCGGGGATCCGAAGACCACGTCAAGTGTTACTAAGCCTGTACAGTTGGCTTCTACACCTCGTATAAAGCCTTTAAAGGTCGTTTTTGTGGGCTTAATCCTTGAGGGATCTATGCCCATTCTCCGCACTGTATCCTGGTAAAGCAGGTTTAGGCTACTGCCGCCGTCCATGAGGACTCTTGTGAGATGAAATCCGTCGATGATTGCGTCGAGAACCAATGCGGCAAAGCCGCCATGACGGATGCTAGTGGGGTGGTCCCTTCGATCGAAAGTGATCGGGCAGGAGGACCCTGGGTTGAACTTTGGGGCGACTGGCTCCATCGCGTATACGTCCCGTAGCGCACGCTTCCGCTCCCTCTTGGGAATGTGTGTTGCGTATATCATGTTCACCGTCCGCACTTGTGGGGGGAAACCCTTCTGTCCATTGTTGTTCGGCGGCCTGGGCTCCTCCTCGTCATCGCTATGCAGCCCCTTGTCTTTGTTTTCTCCTCTTAACTTGCCTGCCTGCTTGAACACCCAACAGTCCTTGTTGGTGTGATTGGCTGGCCTTTCGGGGGTGCCATGGATCTGGCACAAGCGGTCGAGTATTCGGTCCAAACTGGACGGGCCCTGAGTATTCTTTTTGAATGGCTTTTTCCGCTGACCGGATTTATAGCCTCTGAATCCGGCATTAACTGTCATATCTTCATTACTATCGCTGCTAACGCGGCGCTTTTGCTTATTTCGACGTGTCCTGCCACTTTTGTCCTTGGTGTCCGAATTACCAGGGTTCTTTGTCAAGTTGTTGCTGCGAGCTAGCCAGCTATCTTCGCCCACGCAAAAGCGGGTCATGAGTGTCGTGAGGGGTGCCATAGATTTCGGCTTTTCCTAACCCAGGTGCCGGGCGAGCCACTCGCCGCGGATGTTATGCTTGAAGGCTGCTAGGGCCTCTGCGTCCGGACAGTCGACTATCTGGTTTTTCTTTGTTAGGAACCATGTCCGCCTGGCCGATTCCTCTGGCTGCTGAATTATGTGGCTTAGGTCGTCGGCATCCGGTGGTCGCACGTAGGTGCCCTGGAAGTTGTCGAGGAATGCGGCTTCCAGATCCTCCCAAGAACCGATTGAGTCTGTTGGCAAGCTGTTCAGCTAATGCCGGGCCGGTCCCTTAAGTTTGAGCGGGAGGTATTTGATGGCGTGTAGATCATCGCCTCGTGCCATGTGGATGTGAAGGAGATAATCCTCGATCCATACCGCCGGATCTGTTGTGCCATCGTATGATTCGATGTTTACTGGCTTGAAACCTTCTGGGATTTTATGATCCATTACTTCATCTGTGAAGCATAGTGGGTGTGCGGCGCCCCTGTACTGGGCTATATCGCGACGCAGCTCGGAAGAGCTATGTCTGTTGTGTTCGGCCCTGCCGGATTTATTGTATCCGGAGTGAAGATCATCGTCACGTGCTGTGGGGCGCCTACGCGATCCGTAGATCGATCTTGTTTGTCTTGCTTTATCCTCCAGTACGTCTCGCAGGTCTGGCGCATTTTCCCATGCCTTGGTTGAGCGGCGTCGGGGCATGGCTTGAGTGGAGAGCCGAGAGGCCTCTCTGTCGCGGCCGCGAGGTGGCCGGTCTGCCATGTCGTGCGCTGGTGACGTAGGTGCTTCCTCCTCTAATCGGGGTAGCATCCTGCGCTTTGGGTAACTCTTGGAGGGGCGTTCGAGTTCATACTCTTCGGCGGCAAGGACTTCAGTCCATCTATCAGCTAGCAAATCTTGGTCAGCTCTAAATTGTTGCTGCTTTTTCTTGAGGCTGCTTGCCGTGGCCAAAAGCCTGCGTTTGAAACGCTCTTGTTCGGCGGGGTGTGATGGTACGACGAATTCGTCGTCATCGAGGCTTGCCTCGTCTTCGGAGGGAGGCATATAGTTATCATACTCAACCTCTCGGTCTGCTGCTCTCTCATGAGGGCTGGCTTCTCCATCTTCCTGCGCCGAATCTTGCTGGGGTGGGTGTTCCTCGGCGCTATCCGGGGTAGTATTATCTCCTGTGCTGGAATCACCGTTTTTACTTTGGCGGGATTTAGAGCGGCGCCGCTGACGTCGGCGCTTTGGCTGTTTCTTGCAGGTGTCATCCCCCGCTGTTCCATCGCCATCTCCATCTTTAGGAGTGTCCACCATATATATGTCATATGACGAGGTGGCCTTCCAGCGCCCTACAGGTGCTGGTTCCTGTTCGTCTCCTATATCTTCGTCCATACCGTTGATGTCTTCGGAGCCGAAGTCAAGCATGTCGGTTAAATCATCGACAGTGGCTATAAAGTGGGTGGTGGGTGGGCTTTGAATTTCTTCATCGTCCGTATCCCATCCTCGCTGACCGTAATCCAGCCAGGGCTCTCCTGATAAAGAGAGAGACTTGAGAGAATTCAGGATGTCGCCAAAAGGCGAGTGCTGAAAGATGTCCGCGGCGGTGAACTCCATTATCGGCGCCCAATCGGGTTCGATTGGCAGGGGCGCGGGGGGTTCGGAGTCCGGACCCTCGGAGTCACGGGTCATGCAGGTGCGGGGCTGGCGTTCGGCTCGATCGCCTTTGAGATGCAGCCCTCGAGGTGACGTCCAACCGCTTATCCTCGATTGGCGCAATAGGCTCCGAGTTAAGGGTCGGGACCGGTGTGCGTGCGGCCTCCAGGACACTGTTCGGAGGCAGAGTTAGATCATGCCTCTCGAGATAGTGCGGCGCGCTTGGCCGTGGCTCGAACCCGTCGAAGATCAAGTCTCCGCAGATATCAGCCGTGTAGTTTAAGCTTCCAAACCTGACTTGATGGCCAGGGGCGTAGCTTTCGATCTGCTCCAGGTGGCCAAGCGAGTTGGCCCGTAGAGCGAAGCCGCCGAAGATGAAGATCTGTCCGGGGAGAAAAGTCTCACCCTGGACCTCGTCGTTGTTGATGATCAAAGGAGCCATCGGGCCTAAACAGCAACGACACAGAGGAACTCTCAATGAAAGCACCAATGTCGGTGTCAAAACCGGCGGATCTCGGGTAGGGGGTCCCGAACTGTGCGTCAAGGCCAGATAGTAACAGGAGACAAGGGACACGATGTTTTTACCCAGGTTCGGGCCCTCTCGATGGAGGTAATACCCTACTCCTGCTTGATTAATATTGATGATATGGGTAGTACAAGAGTAGATCTACCACGAGATCACGGAGGCTAAACCCTAGAAGCTAGCCTATGGTATGATTGTTGTGTATGGAGTTGATTGTCCTACGGACTACAACCCTCCGGTTTATATAGACACCGGATAGGGTTAGGGTTACACAAAGTCGGTTACAATGGTAGGAGATCTTGAATATCCGCATCGCCAAGCTTGCCTTCCACGCCAAGGAAAGTCCCATCCGGACACCGGACGAAGTCTTCAATCTTGTATCTTCATAGTCCGGGAGTCCGGCGAAGGTATAGTCCGGCTACCCGAACACCCCCTAATCCAGGACTCCCTCACCCGTTACAAATTACCATATCACAAAACTATCTATTACCGATAATTTCAGTGCTTGCAGAGAATACCTTACTGAAAACCGCTTGTCATTTCGTTCTGCTCCTCATTGTGTTCGGCACTCTTACTTATCGAAAGGACTATGATAGATCCCATATACTTGTGGGTCATCAGGCATCGGGCCTGCCGGCACTGTGGCCCTTGCCGGTGGCAGCAGCGACATGTGAAGTCTCGAAGGTGAGCTGGCAGCTAGGGTTGGGGGGATGTGGGGCTGGCGTCGCCCTAGGGGAGGCGACGCGAAGGGGTCAAGCACATGGTAGTTAAAGGGACTATTGCTTTTGATCGTCCGTCTTAAAATTATGTCTAAACACTACTAGGGAAATGCCCAGTAGTAGCGCGGGGCCACGCGCTACTAGTAAGGCACTACACCATTTCTTAGCAGTAGCGTCGGTAACACATGCAACTGCTAAGATGTATAGCCGTAGCGTGTATAATTTCCAACGCTACTGCTAATCTAACTATTAGTAGCGTGCTTCCAATCCTGCGCTACTAGTATTCTGTTTTTCATTTTTTTCATTTTTAGTGTATTTATACGCGTTATACAAATTTCGATACAGTACATATATCATTATGTTCATTATGAATTAATATATTGTGAGGAAGAAACATGGATTAGATTCATTTGGATGGATCAAAAGTTGAGTTAGGACGACGATCCTACTAATTCAACTTTTGCTCACTTTTGATCCATCCACATGAATCTAATATGCGTTCCTTCCACCAATGATATAATAACTAATCATGATCATAATAACAAATCATAATGATAATCATGATCAACATCATTATCATATTAATATAAAAACTCTTGCATCATATCATCACCCACTTGTAGAAAAAGGACCTAATGTGAGACACATTAGTCTCAGTTTGATTTTGGCCCGGTACTAATGGTACCATTAGTACCGGTTCATGGCACAAACCGGTACTAAAGGGCTAACCTTCAGTACCGGTTCGTGCCATGAACCAGGACTAAAGGGGTGTGACCTAGTCCCGGTTGGAGACACAAACCGGGACTATAGGGCAATTTTCAAACTCTACAACCCCCCCCCCCCCCCCCCCCCCGCGGTGTATCGCCATTTCAGTTTTGAAAAAATCAAAAGAAAATGATAAAAACTTCAAAAAATAAAATCCTTCGAGAGGTAGTTATATTACTACATCTACTAGTTAGGAAAATTTGAAAACTTCAATTGGGACATGTTTTGCAAAAAGTGTAGGGAAAATGTAAAACGGCTCTAACTTTTGCATACGATGTCAGAAAAAAAGTATAATATATCAAAAAATTCAGCACGAAAATCCGCATCCGATTTTGACTGCCTACGGCTTGTTTGCATTTTTTAGAATCCTCAAATTCCAAAAGGAAAAAAGATATGCTCAAATTTTAGTTTTTTTGGTTAAATCTGGTCAAACTATGGTCAAACTACTTATTCAAGAAGTATTAATGTTACTACATAATTTTTCAAGAATATTAGTTTTACTAAATAATTATTTCAATTTTTTGAATTTTGGGCAAATCTGGTCATAGTATGGTCAAACTGTGGTCAAACTTATTCAAGAAATATTAGTGTTACTAAATAATTACTGTTTTTTAGAATAATAGTTTCAAACTCGAATGGTGAAACGTGTGACCTAATTCTCAAGCTAAACTGCTGAGGGTTAATAGGATTGACAGCTTACATTTGTCAGGAAAACAACAAGTGCAGACTCGGAAAGTAGAGGGAATAGAACTCTGAAGTTAAGCGTGCTCAGGCTGGGGGAGTGAGAGGATGGGTGACCGACCGGGAAGTTAGACGATTTGGAATGAGTGATCCACACTTGAGTAGTTAAGAGGGGTGATTAGAGACTAAATCATCAAATAATTCAGAAAATTGAAAATCAAAAAAAAATTCCAATATTTTCAGATTTTTTCTTCAAAAAAAACCTTTCGTACCGGTTGGTAACACCAACCGGTACTAAAGGTCCCCCATACCATGGCGCGAGCTCACGCCACGTGGTGGGCCTTTAGTGGCGGTTCGTGCCAAACCGGTACTAAAGGGGGCGGCCTTTAGTCTCCACTCTTTAGTACCGGTTGTAGAACCGGCACTAAAGGCCCTTACGAACCGGTGATAAAGCTCCGTTTTCTACTAGTGACCAACAACACTAGCTAATAATCATCATAGTCATTACCACCAACACTATTTAATCATCATAGTCATAGTGTAGCTATCTAATCACCACCAACACTAGCTAATAATAATCATCATAGTCATTACCACCAACACTAGCTATCTAATCATCATAGTCATAGTGTAGCACATCATCATCTTCAAACTCATTCTACCTAGCTAATCACTCCTGATACTCTCTTTCAGGCAAATTTGTGAAGGATCACAATAGAGAAGTACTAGGGGGCAGCAATCAGAAGCGCAACCCACAATTAGGAGACAGGTTCATCTGTATTCTCCAATATGTATTCAGGTAAAATATCATAAAACATGTGTAGCACTCCTGCTTCATCATATTGGAGAATACAGATGAACCTGTCTCCTAATTGTGGGTTGCGCTTCTGATTGCTGCCCCCTAGTACTTCTCTATTGTGACCCTTCACAAATTTGCTCCAGTCTTTGACTACTAAGACTTGCTCGCTTTGAGAAATCATGAATGCACTCATGTGCAATGTAGGATGTCTTGGCGATAAGCTAATCATTATCATGCGAGCTTTAGGCTCGATCAAACGCGGCACAACATTCATCGGGAGTTCTTGTTGAAGAACATCGTAGTAACATAATTAGCAATGAAGTTTAGCTTATAAAATAATGTATGCAAAAGATGCACTGAGGACAAATAGTAAAAATCTTACCGTCTTTCCTAAATACATGTGACCATAGTTCAATATGCACACTAGTGGTCGCACGTATCGAGTACCAATATTTCGAAGTCCAGGAAAATAACATATCTTGATAGTATCAAGATCCTTAAGCCATAAAACATAATGACTTATCTCCTCGCAGATTAGTTCAGCCTCGGGATAGTAGTAGATGTTGTCTACCAAGAGTCAGACATGTTTGCTTGAATGGAAATAAGCTGTCAATAGAAATTAGTTGTCAACTATTTTTAAATAAGTAATATAAATTACTTAATAAATATGGTTGAGAAACTCACATATAGGTAGAACTGGAGGCGTCTGCACTGTTGGGGAACGTAGTAATTTCAAAAAAATTCCTACGCACACGCAAGATCATGGTGATGCATAGCAACGAGAGGGAGAGTGTTGTCCACGTACCCTCGTAGACCGAAAGCGGAAGCGTTAGCACAATGCAGTTGATGTAGTCATACATCTTCACGATCCGACCGATCAAGTACCGAACGCACGGCACCTCCGAGTTCAGCACACGTTCAGCCCGATGACGTCCCTCGACCTCCGATCCAGCCGAGTGTTGAGGGAGAGTTTCGTCAGCACGACGGCGTGGTGACGATGATGATGTTCTACCGACGCAGGGCTTCGCTCAAGCAACGCTATAGTATTATCGAGGTGGACTATGGTGAAGGGGGGCACCGCACACGGCTAAAAGATCAAGTTGATCAATTGTTGTGTCTATGGGGTGCCCCCTGCCCCCGTATATAAAGGAGCAAGGGGGGTGCGGCCGGCCTAGAGAGGGGCGCGCCAGGAGGAGTCCTACTCCCCCCCCTTTTCCTTGTTGGACTAGGAGAGAGAGGGGAAAGAGGTGGAGGAGAAGAAGGAAGGGGGGCGCCGCCCCCCTCTCCTTGTCCTATTCGGACTAGGGGGAGGGGCCACGGCCCTTGCCCTGGCCGCCTCTCCTCTCTTCCACCAAGGCCCGCTAAGGCCCATTAAGTCCCCGGGGAGTTCCGGTAACCCCTCCGGCACTCAGGTAAAATCACAACTTCACCCGGACCACTTCCGATATCCAAACATAGGCTTCCAATATATCAATCTTTATGTCTCAACCATTTCGAGACTCCTCGTCATGTTTCGTGATAACATCCGGGACTCCGAACAACCTTCGGTACATCAAAACATATAACCTCATAATATAACTGTCATCCAAACGTTAAGCATGCAGACCCTACGGGTTCGAGAACTATGTAGACATGACCGAGACACGTCTCCGATCAATAACCAATAGCGGAACCTGGATGCTCATATTGGCTCCCACATATTCTACGAAGATCTTTATCGGTCAGACCGCATAACAACATACATTGTTCCCTTTGTCATCGGTATGTTACTTGCCCGAGATTCGATCGTCGGTATCTCAATACCTAGTTCAATCTCGTTACGGGCAAGTCTCTTTACTCGTTCCGTAATAAATCATCTCACAACTAACTCATTAGTTGCAATGCTTGCAAGGCTTAAGTGATGTGCATTACCGAGAGGGCCCAGAGATACCTCTCCGACAATCGGAGTGACAAATCCTAATCTTGAAATATGCCAACCCAACAAGTACCTTCGGAGACACCTGTAGACCACCTTTATAATCACCCAGTTACGTTGTGACGTTTGGTAGCACACAAAGTGTTCCTCCAATAAATGGGAGTTGCATAATCTCATAGTCATAGGAACATGTATAAGTCATGAAGAAAGCAATAGAAACATACTAAACGATTGGCTGCTAAGCTAACGGAATGGGTCATGTCAATCAGATCATTCACCTAATGATGTGATCCCGTTAATCAAATGGCAACCCATGTCAATGGCTAGGAAACTTAACCATCTTTGATCAACGAGCTATTCAAGTAGAGGCATACTAGTGACACTCTGTTTGTCTATGTATTCACACATGTATTATGTTTCCGGTTAATACAATTCTAGCATGAATAATAAACATTTATGATGATATAAGGAATATAATAACTTTATTATTGCCTCTAGTGCATATTTCCTTCAGTCTCCCACTTGCACTAGAGTCAATAATCTTGATTACACAGTAATGATTCTAACACCCATGGAGCCTTGGTGCTGATCATGTTTTGCTCGTGGAAGAGGCTTAGTCAACGGGTCTGGAACATTCAGATCCGTATGTATCTTGCAAATTTCTGTGTCTCCCACCTGGACTAAATCCCGGATGGAATTGAAGCGTCTCTTGATGTGCTTGGTTCTCTTGTGAAATATGGATTCCTTCGCCAAGGCAATTGCACCAGCATTGTCACAAAAGATTTTCATTGGACCCGATGCACTAGGTATGACACCTAGATCGGATATGAACTCCTTCATCTAGACTCCTTCATTTGATTCTTCCGAAGCAGCTATGTACTCCGCTTCACACGTAGATCCCGCCACGACGCTTTGTTTTGAAATGCACCAACTGACAGCTCCACCGTTCAATGTAAACACGTATCCGATTTGCGATTTAGAATCGTCGGGATCAGTGTCAAAGCTTGCATCAACATAACCATTTACAATGAGCTCTTTGTCACCTCCATAAACGAGAAACATATCCTTAGTCCTTTTCAAGTATTTCAGGACATTCTTGACCGCTGTCCAGTGATCCACTCCTGGATTACTTTGGTACCTCCTTGCTAGACTTATTGCAAGGCACATATCAGGTCTGGTACACAACATTGCATACATGATAGAGCCTATGGCTGAAGCATAGGGAACATCTTTCATTTTCTCTCTATCTTCTGCAGTGGTCGGGCATTGAGTCTTACTCAACTTCACACCTTGTAACACAGGCAAGAACCCTTTCTTTGCTTGATCCATTTTGAACTTCTTCAAAACTTTGTCAAGGTATGTCCTTTGTGAAAGTCCAATTAAGCGTCTTGATCTATCTCTATAGATCTTAATGCCCTATATATAAGCAGCTTCACCGAGGTCTTTCATTGAAAAACTCTTATTCAAGTATCCCTTTATGCTATCTAAAAATTCTATATCATTTCCAATCAATAATATGTCATCCACATATAATATCAGAAATGCTACAGAGCTCCCACTCACTGTCTTGTAAATACAGGCTTCTCCAAAAGTCTGTACAAAACCAAATGCTTTGATCACACTATCAAAACGTTTATTCCAACTCCGAGAGGCTTGCACCAGTCCATAAATGGATCATTGGAGCTTCCACACTTTGTTAGCTCCCTTTGGATCGACAAAACCTTCCGGTGTCATCATATACAACTCTTCTTCCAGAAATCCATTCAGGAATGCAGTTTTGACATCCATTTGCAAAATGCGGCAATGGCTAACATGATTCGGACAGACTTAAGCACCGCTACGGGTGAGAAGGTCTCATCGTAGTCAATCCCTTGAACTTGTCGAAAACCTTTCGCAACAAATCGAGCTTTGTAGACAGTAACATTACCGTCAGCGTCAGTCTTCTTCTTGAAGATCCATTTATTTTCAATTGCTTGCCGATCATTGGGCAAGTCAACCAAAGTCCATACTTTGTTGTCATACATGGATCCCATCTCAGATTTCATGGCCTCAAGCCATTTTGCGGAATCTGGGATCACCATCGCTTCTTCATAGTTTGTAGGTTCATCATGGTCTAGTAACATGACTTCTAGAACAGGATTACCATACCACTCTGGTGCGGATCTTACTCTGGTTGATCTACGAGGTTCAGTAACAACTTGATCTGAAGTTTCATGATTGTCATCATTAACTTCCTCACTAATTGGTGTAGGCGTCACAGAAACCGGTTTCTGAGATGAACTACTTTCCAATAGGGGAGCAGGTATAGTTACGTCATCAAGTTCTACTTTCCTCCCACTCACTTCTATCGAGAGGAACTCCTTCTCTAGAAAGGATCCATTCTTAGCAACGAATGTCTTGCCTTCGGATCTGTGATAGAAGGTGTACCCAACAGCCTCCTTTGGGTATCCTATGAAGACACATTTTCCGATTTGGGTTCGAGCTTATCAGGTTGAAGTTTTTTCACATAAGCATCGCAGCCCCAAACTTTTAGAAACAACAACTTTGGTTTCTTGCCAAACCACAGTTCATAAGGCGTCGTATTAACGGATTTTGATGGTGCCCAATTTAACGTGAATGCGGCTGTCTCTAAAGCATAACCCCAAAACGATAGTGGTAAATCAGTCAGAGACATCATAGATCGCACCATATCTAGTAAAGTACGATTACGACTTTCAGACACACCATTACGCTGTGGTGTTCCGGGTGGCGTGAGTTGCGAAACTATTCCGCATTGTTTCAAATGTAGACCAAACTCATAACTCAAATTTTCCCCTCCACGATTAGATCATTGAAACTTTATTTTGTTGTTACGATGATTTTGAACTTCACTCTGAAATTCTTTGAACTTTTCAAATGTTTCAGACTTATGTTTCATTAAGTAGATATACCCATATCTGCTTAAATCATCTGTGAAGGTGATAAAATAACGATATCCGCCACGAGACTCAACATTCATCGGACCACTTACATCTGTATGTATCAGTTCCAACAAATCTGTTGCTCTCTCCATCGTACCGGAGAACGGTGTTTTAGTCATGTTGCCCATAAGGCACGGTTCGCAAGTACCAAGTGATTCATAATCAAGTGGTTCCAAAAGTCCATCAGTATGGAGTTTCTTCATGCGCTTTACACCGATATGACCTAAACGGCAGTGCCACAAATAAGTTGCACTATCATTATCAACTCTGCATCTTTTGGCTTCAACATTATGAATATGTGTATCACTACTATCGAGATTCATCAAAAATAGACCACTCTTCAAGGGTGCATGACCATAAAAGATATTACTCATATAAATAGAACAACCATTATTCTCTGATTTAAATTAATAATTGTCTCGCATCAAACAAGATCCAGATATAATGTTCATGCTCAACGCTGGCACCAAATAACAATTATTTAGGTCTAAAACTAATCCCGAAGGTAGATGTACAGGTAGTGTGCCGACCGCGATCACATCGACTTTGGAACCATTTCCCACGCGCATCTTCACCTCGTCCTTTGCCAGTGTTCGCTTAATCCGTAGTCCCTGTTTCGAGTTGCAAATATTAGCAACAGAACCAGTATCAAATACCCAGGTGATACTGTGAGCTCTAGTAAGGTACACATCAATAACATGTATATCACATATACCTTTGTTCACCTTGCCATCCTTCTTATCCGCCAAATACTTGGGGCAGTTCCGCTTCCAGTGACCAGTCTGCTTAGAGTAGAAGCACTCAATCTCAGGCTTAGGTCCAGACTTGGGTTTCTTCTCCTGAGCAGCAACTTGCTTGCTGTTCTTCTTGAAGTTTCCCTTCTTCTTCCCTTTGCCCTTTTTCTTGAAACTGGTGGTCTTTTTGACCATCAACACTTGATGCTCCTTCTTGATTTCTACCTCCACAGCCTTTAGCATTGCGAAGAGCTCGGGAATCGTCTTATCCATCCCTTGCATATTATAGTTCATCACGAAGCTCTTGTAGCTTGGTGGCAGTGATTGGAGAATTCTTTCAATGACGCTATCATCCAGAAGATTAACTCCCAGTTGAATCAAGTGATTATTATACCCAGACATCTTGAGTATATGCTCACTGACAGAACTATCCTCCTCCATCTTGCAGCTGTAGAACTTATTGGAGACTTCATATCTCTCAATCCGAGCATTTGCTTGAAATATTAACTTCAACTCCTGGAACATCTCATATGCTCCATGTCGTTCAAAACGTCGTTGAAGTCCCGGTTCTAAGTCGTAAAGCATGGCACATTGAACTATCAAGTCGTCATCAGCTTTGCTCTGCCAGACGTTCTTAATGTCGTCAGTTAGATCAGCAGTAGGCCTGGCACCCAGCGGTGCTTCTACGACGTAATTCTTCTGTGCAGCAATGAGGATAATCCTCAAGTTACGGACCCAATCCATGTAATTGCTACCATCATCTTTCAACTTTGCTTTCTCAAGGAACGCATTAAAATTCAACGGAACAACAGCACGGGCCATCTATCTACAATCAACATAGACAAGCAAGATACTATCAGGTACTAAGTTCATGATAAATTGAAGTTCAATTAATCATATTACTTAAGAACTCCCACTTAGAAAAACATCCCTCTAATCTTCTAAGTGATCACGTGATCCAAATCAACTAAACCATAACCGATCATCACGTGAAATGGAGTAGTTTTCAATGGTGAACATCACTATGTTGATCATATCTACTATATGATTCACGCTCGACCTTTCGGTCTCAGTGTTCCGAGACCATATCTGCATATGCTAGGCTCGTCAAGTTTAACCTGAGTATTCTGCATGTGCAAAACTGGCTTGCGCCCGTTGTAGATGGACGTAGAGCTTATCACACCCGATCATCACGTGGTGTCTGGGCACGACGAACTTTGGCAACGGTGCATACTCAGGGAGAACACTTTTATCTTGAAATTTAGTGAGAGATCATCTTATAATGCTACCGCCAATCAAAGCAAGATAAGATGCAAAAAAGATAAACATCACATGCAATCAATATAAGTGATATGATATGGCCATCATCATCTTGTCCTTGTGATCTCCATCTCCGAAGCACCGTCATGATCATCATCGTCACCGGCGCGACACCTTGCTCTCCATCGTAGCATCGTTGTCGTCTCGACAATCTTATGCTTCTACGACTATCGCTGCCGCTTCGTGATAAAGTAAATCGTTACAGGGCGATTGCATAGCATACAATAAAGCGACAACCATATGGCTCCTGCTAGTTGCCGATAACTCGGTTACAAAACATGATCATCTCATACAATAAAATTTAGCATCATGTCTTGACCATATCACATCACAACATGCCCTGCAAAAACAAGTTAGATGTCCTCTACTTTGTTATTGCAAGTTTTACATGGCTGCTACGGGCTTAGCAAGAACCCTTCTTACCTACGCATCAAAACCACATGATAGTTTGTCAAGTTGGTGCTGTTTTAACCTTCGCAAGGACCGGGCGTAGCCACACTCGGTTCAACTAAAGTTGGACAAACTGACACCTGCCAGCCACCTATGTGCAAAGCACGTCGGTAGAACCAGTCTCGCATAAGCGTAAGCGTAATGTCGGTCCGGGCCGCTTCATCCAACAATACCGCCGAACCAAAGTATGACATGCTGGTAAGCAGTATGACTTATATCGCCCACAACTCACTTGTGTTCTACTCGTGCATATAACATCAACGCATAAAACCTGGCTCGGATGCCACTGTTGGGGAACGTAGTAATTTCAAAAAAATTCCTACGCACACACAAGATCATGGTGATGCATAGCAAAGAGAGGGGAGAGTGTTGTCCACGTACCCTCGTAGACCGAAAGCGGAAGCGTTAGCACAACGTGGTTGATGTAGTCGTACGTCTTCACAATCCGACCGATCAAGTACCGAACGCAAGGCACCTCCGAGTTCAGCACACGTTCAGCCCGATGACGTCCCTCGAACTCCGATCCAGCCTAGTGTTGAGGGAGAGTTTTGTCAGTACGACGGCGTGGTGACGATGATGATGTTCTACCGACGCAGGGCTTCGCTCAAGCACCGCTACAGTATTATCGAGGTGGACTATGGTGGAGTGGGCACCGCACACGGCTAAAAGATCAACTTGATCAATTGTTGTGTCTATGGGGTGCCCCCTGCCCCCGTATATAAAGGAGCAAGGGGGTGTGGCCGGCCTAGAGAGGGGCGCTCCAGGAGGAGTCCTACTCCTACTGGGAGTAGGACTCCCCCCCTTTTCCTTGTTTGACTAGGAGAGAGAGGGGAAAGAGGTGGAGGAGAAGAAGGAAGGGGGGCGCGCCGCCCCCTCTCCTTGTCCTATTCGGACTAGGGGGTGGGGCCGCTGCCCTTGCCCTGGCACCTCTCCTCTCTTCCACCAAGGCCCGCTAAGGCCCATTAAGTCCCCGGGGGGTTCCGGTAACCCCTCCGGTAGTCCGGTAAAATCACAATTTCACCCGGACCACTTCCGATATCCAAACATAGGCTTCCAATATATCAATCTTCATGTCTCGACCATTTAGAGACTCCTCGTCATGTCCGTGATCACATCCGGGACTCCGAAAAACCTTCGGTACATAAAAACATATAAACTCATAATATAACTGTCATCGAAATGTTAAGCGTGCGGACCCTACGGGTTCAAGAACTATGTAGACATGACCGAGACACGTCTCCGATCAATAACCAATAGCGGAACCTGGATGCTCATATTGGCTCCCACATATTCTACGAAGATCTTTATCGGTCAGACCGTATAACAACATATGTTGTTCTCTTTGTCATTGGTATGTTACTTGCCCGAGATTCGATCGTCGGTATCTCAATACCTAGTTCAATCTCGTTACCGGCAAGTCTCTTTACTCGTTCCGTAATACATCATCTCGCAACTAACTCATTAGTTGCAATGCTTGCAAGGCTCAAGTGATGTGCATTACCGAGAGGGCCCAGAGATACCTCTCCGACAATCAGAGTGACAAATCCTAATCTCGAAATACGCCAACCCAACAAGTACCTTCGGAGACACCTGTAGAGCACCTTTATAATCACCCAGTTACATTGTGACGTTTGGTAGCACACAAAGTGTTCCTCCGGTAAACGGGAGTTGCATAATCTCATAGTCATAGGAACATGTATAAGTCATGAAGAAAGCAATAGCAACATACTAAATGATCGGGTGCTAAGCTAACGGAATGGGTCATGTCAATCACATCATTCTCCTAATGATGTGATCTCGTTAATGAAATGACAACCCATGTCAATGGCTAGGAAACTTAACCATCTTTGATCAACGAGCTAGTCAAGTAGAGGCATACTAGTGACACTCTGTTTGTCTATGTATTCACACATGTATTACGTTTCCGGTTAATACAATTCTAGCATGAATAATAAACATTTATCATGATATAAGGAAATAAATAATAACTTTATTATTGCCTCTAGTGCATATTTCCTTCAGTCTCCCACTTGCACTAGAGTCAATAATCTAGATTACACAGTAATGATTCTAACACCCATGGAGCCTTGGTGCTGATCATGTTTTGCTCATGGAAGAGGCTTAGTCAACGGGTCTGCAACATTCAGATCCATATGTATCTTGCAAATTTCTATGTCTCCCACCTAGACTGAATCCCGGATGGAATTGAAGCGTCTCTTGATGTGCTTGGTTCTCTTGTGAAATATGGATTCCTTCGCCAAGGCAATTGCACCAGTATTGTCACAAAAGATTTTCATTGGACCCGATGCACTAGGTATGACACCTAGATCGGATATGAACTCCTTCATCTAGACTCCTTCATTTGCTGCTTCCGAAGCAGCTATGTACTCCGCTTCACACGTAGATCCCGCCATGACGCTTTGTTTTGAACTGCACCAACTGACAGCTCCACCGTTCAATGTAAACACGTATCCGGTTTGCGATTTAGAATCGTCCGGATCAGTGTCAAAGCTTGCATCAATGTAACCATTTACAATGAGCTCTTTGTCACCTCCATAGACGAGAAACATATCCTTAGTCCTTTTCAAGTATTTCAGGATGTTCTTGACCGCTGTCCAGTGATCCACTCCTGGATTACTTTGGTACCTCCCTGCTAGACTTATAGCAAGGCACACATCAGGTCTGGTACATAGCATTGCATACATGATAGAGCCTATGGCTGAAGCATAGGGAACATCTTTCATTTTCTCTCTATCTTCTGCAGTGGTCGGACATTGATTCTTACTCAACTTCACACCTTGTAACACAGGCAAGAACCCTTTCTTTGCTTGATCCATTTTGAACTTCTTCAAAACTTTATCAAGGTATGTGCTTTGTGAAAGTCCAATTAAGCGTCTTGATCTATCTCTATAGATCTTAATGCCCAATATATAAGCAGCTTCACCGAGGTCTTTCATTGAAAAACTCTTATTCAAGCATCCCTTTACCAATCAATAATATGTCATCCACATATAATATCAGAAATGCTACAGAGCTCCCACTCACTTTCTTGTAAATACAGGCTTCTCCAAAAGTCTGTACAAAACCAAATGCTTTGATCACACTATCAAAACATTTATTCCAAGTCCGAGAGCCTTGCACCAGTCCATAAATGGATCGTTGGAGCTTGCACACTTTGTTAGCTCCCTTTGGATCGACAAAACCTTCCGGTTGCATCATATACAACTCTTCTTCCAGAAATCCATTCAGGAATGTGTCGGGGGCGACTGATCCCACGGACACCTATGGGACCACGGTGGACCGAGGCCCCTTTCGGTTCGGCAGGGGCGGAGAGAGCACGAAGAGCAGATCGAGGCGAAACGCACGAGCGACGCGATCGATTTACCCAGGTTCGGGCCGCACGGAAGCGTAAAACCCTACTCCCGCTTTGATTTGTATTGTGTTCTTGCTCGGGAGTGATGAATGCTACAGTACGCTCAAATGGCTGGCGAGACCGAGCGTGAGAATGATCCTCCCACCCTCCCCTCCGTTGCGCATGGGCCTCCTTTTTTATGTCAAAGGGGTCACCGACAGGTGGCAACAGAGATGGGGGTAAAAAGGTAAAAGAAGTGGTGGCTGGCGCCACTGCTTACTACAGCATCATACCTAACCCTGACGACAGGGGACAAAGGCATTAAATGCCTGTCTATGTCGCCTAGACGGTGCAGAAAGGGACCGCTAGGGACGCCATTGCTTGCCACGATGGCTACCTTGTCAGCGCCGCTTGCCATCGTGTACCTCTAGCTGCACAGCCTTCCGCCACGTACGCCTGGAAGGGCCCCAGGGCGACACGTGGGCGGATGTGCTGGAGCGCAGGTACAGGACGGAAGCTTGTCGCGGCAAGTGCCTTGCCGCGGTTATTATCTTGCCGCGTCCAGGAGTTTGTCGCTCACTGGGTCTTGCCGCGACACGTGGTGCGCTGTGGCAAGTACCTTGATATGCCTTGGTTGGCCTCCCCGACAAGCTCCTCTTGCCGGGGTCGTGTCTCCTTCCCGGCAAGCTCCTCTTGCCGGGGTCTTGGATACTTTGTTCTTGAATGGCTCCAAAGGAACCACAGAGGATCTTGGCGGTTGCCCGGCAAGCCTTGCCGCGGGGTGCTGCGACTGCCCGTGCACAAGTTCGGGATACTAAGGTACCCCTACTTTAGTACACCGACAGGAGCCCCCGGGCCTGGGTCATACACGGTGCCGAGCGCTGTTGGGCCAGGCCCAAAATAGTGCACGGGCACGCGCGGCCTGGGTCACGCCGTATCTGACTCCGCATTCACCGCGCCCTCCCCGAGCGGCACGCGTCGAACGCGGTGTCGTGCATGACGTGGGTGGCGTGCGCGGGGCTAAGCCCCGCGTGCATGCGTCACGTCATGGTAAAGGGGACGGTTCGCCCCCCCCATAAACCGAGGGAGGCGTGGAGGCGTGGTTCATTTACTGGACGGGGCCGATGCGCGGTTTTCAAGGCGTCCACTCCCCACGATCACGGGGTGGGGAGAGGTCGCCTCATCCGTCGCCTCGGTTCTGCACGCCGGCCACGCAGCTCCCATGCGCTTGGGGTCGCGGACGGTGGAGGCGGGAGACTGGGCCGTCGCGGGTCGAGGCAGCGGGTCGGCCCCAGCTCCCTGCTCTTCCCGTGTCTTGATTCGCTGAGCGGGGCGGCCGAGCCCCCACCTCGCTCCTTTATAAAGAGCGGGAGGGGAGGACGGAAGCCCGCATTCTCTCATCTCCTCCTTCCTTTAGCTTCTGCTCCCCTTTCTCTCATTCTCCATGGAGAAAGGGACCCTGGTCCTTCATCGGTGGCGGCGAGGGTCGCCGCCTGACAGCGCATCCCTCCCTCTCCCGCACCCGTGGTGGCAGAGCCAGCCGTAAGGGGAAGAGGGAGGGGGTGAGGTCGTGGACGAGGTCGAGGACGAGGTCGAGGCGCTCGGGGAAGAGGTGGACGGGGCGGCGTGCCGGCTTCGTCTCCGGCGGCGGTTCCTCTTCCCACGGCGGTCCATATTGGGGACGACCCTTGCGAGTTCTTCGTCAGGCTGCACCGGGCGCCTCGTCGTCGCCTCCGACTCCCAGCTCCGTTTGTGAGCGCAATGGAGTTGGACCCGCCCGAGACACTGAGACTGCACATGAGGGGCTGTGGGATCAGCGGCACGCAAGTCCGCGTTGAATTCCCAGCCCCTAATGTGATGTATCTTGGTCGAGGGTGGAAGTCGTTCGCCCGTATCCACAGCCTGATGCAGGGGTTCACCCTCCATTTTAAGTTGATGGAGCGCGATCTCCTCTCCGTCAAGGTCTTCGGGTGCTTCGGCACTCAGGCAAGGTGCTGCGTGGACAGCTCCTCCAATAGCGAAGGCTCCTCCTCGAGCGAGAGTGACGTGGAGGAGAGCGACAGCGACGATGAGGGTAGCGGGCGGCAGGATGACGGGTCCGACTAGGTGTCGGGCGCCGCTCCGTGCGGCACCGGCGACCCCATCATCTGTGGCGCCGGCTTCTTGAACTCCCCGGGGTCGTCTCCTTGGGCGGCAAGCGTAGGGAGGCTGCGGAAGAGGAAGAGGGTTGGCGGCAAGGCCGTCAAGTCGGAGTACGAGGGCGTGGTGCCCTCGACAGCATGCTGACGTCCTGCCGCCTCGTCTTCGAGCCCCGCTTCCGGCGCCGCCATCACCGCCCAGCCTTCGGACGGCCCCCGGGATGTTCTCTTGGTGTCTTCTGGCACCCGTAGCTCGCCTAGGCGCCCCTCTTGCCCTTTTCGCCTCCTTGACCTACCTCCTGAAGAGAGGGACAAGAAAGGGATTACGGGCATCTTATCTTTTTAATTTGTAAGCCTTCGAGCCTTAGTTGCATTTAAAAATTGTAATCCTATCTTTCATGTTTTTCATCCTCTATGGACTGTACCTGAGTGGAATGCTTTTTAATGAAAAGGGGATGCTTGTCGGGTCATTTTGTCTCGCGGGTAGAACCCACGTCAAGGAGCAAATCCTTGGTATCTTTCAGATAGACACTTCTTCTCCCGGCAACAGTCCCTGCCGTCTTCCCACATCGCTCGACCTTTCTCATGCTTTTGACGGAGGCAGGGACTAGGTGGGTGCGGCCCGCTCGTTTCATCCCTTTGCTGCCGCGACTACGACCAAACTTGGCCCCAGGAACGAGCCCCAGGGCCTAGAGTTAAGGGAGCACGGTAGTTTTCAGGAAGAAACGAGGTTTCGTATTCCCCAGTCCATAAGAGAATGCATGATGAGGGATGAAAGACTTATCTGAGATTGCAGCCCCCGGCAACTCTGGCTTGCCGTGGGCGAATCTTGGTACTTGCAGCCCCCGGCAACACTGGCTTGCCGGGGTCCAGATGCCGGTACGTCCTTCTTCTCCTTTTCGTCCTCAAGCGGTCCGGCCAAGATATGCGAGCCCTGCGAACCAAGGGAAACGAAAGAAAGGCAAAGGGACGCACACTCGACCTCTAAGCTAGGGGTTAGCCGCTGTTAAGCACTATCAACCCTAACCAAGGACGAGACTCGATCTAGCATGCATGCTATAACTCAGGGCGCCAGCGCTTCATTTACTTGTGCTCAGGGTCTGCGCCTGGCTTTGTACAAAGGATTACATGCAACAGCGGCAAGACTTGTACAAAAGGGTGGTTGCCGGACAGGGTCCGACAACCGCGCCTTACGGGTAAAACTTACGAAGATGCTCAATATTCCAGGAGTTGCTCACCGGAATGCCATCTTCGGTCTCAAGGCGGACAGTGCCAGGCCTAGTGACTCGTTTCACCCGGTAAGGGCCTTCCCACTTCGGTGTCAACTTGTTGGAATTCTTGGCGGACTGAACGCGCCGAAGAACAAGGTCGCCTTCCTCGAGACTTCTGGCGTTAACTTTGCGGCTATGATAGCGGCGCAAAGCTTGATGGTAGCGAGCGGCTCGCACAGCAGCCTAAAGACGGTCTTCCTCAAGGAGCAGCGCGTCGTCTTGTCGCAGCTGCTCTTGCTCAAGCTCGTCGTAAGCGAGCACTCGAGGCGACCCGTATACGAGTTCTGTGGGGAGAACTGCCTCCGCTCCATAAACTAGAGCGAAGGGTGTCTGGCCAGTGGCTCGATTTGGCGTCGTCCTGATCGACCAAAGAACCACCGGCAACTCCTCGATCCAGTTTCTTCCGCACTTGTGCAGCCTGTCGAAAGTTCTGGTCTTGAGCCCGCGCAGCACTTCAGCATTTTCCCTCTCCGCTTGACCGTTGCTTCTCGGGTGAGCAACAGAAGCGAAGCAGACCTTGGCGCCAAGATCTTGGACGTACTGCATGAAGGTGCGGCTCGTAAATTGCGTACCGTTGTCGGTGATTATCCTGTTAGGGATCCCGAAACAGCAAACAATCGACCTGAAGAACTTGACTGCTGACTGTGCTGTCACCTTCCTCACTGGTTCCACTTCCGGCCACTTTGTGAACTTGTCGATTGCAACGTACAAGTACTCAAAGCCCCCGACTGCTCGGGGAAAGGGGCCGAGGATATCGAGCCCCCAGACCGAAAATGGCCAGGATAAAGGGATCGTCTGGAGAGCTTGAGCTGGCTGGTGTATCTGCTTGGGATGGAACTGGCACGCTTCACACTTGGTTACTTGTGCAGTTGCATCCTGGAGGGCTGTCGGCCAGAAGAAACCTTGCCGGAATGCTTTTCCGACAAGGGCTCTTGCGCCAATGTGGTGACCACATATGCCTCCATGTATCTCTGCCAACAGCTTCTGTCCATCTTCCCGGGGAATACACTTCAATTTCACACTGTTGAGTCTTCTTCTGCACAGTGTGTTGTCGACAAACTGGTACATACTAGACTGCCGGGCTACTCTTTCCGCTTCTTCTGGTTCTTCGGGAAGTTCTCCTGTCTGAAGGAAACGGATAATCTGCTGCGCC
This sequence comes from Triticum urartu, assembly GCF_056163025.1. Lineage (NCBI taxonomy): Eukaryota > Viridiplantae > Streptophyta > Magnoliopsida > Poales > Poaceae > Triticum > Triticum urartu. The sequence goes on from NC_141876.1 coordinate 603,673,283, forward strand.
CATGTTGGAGCTTGTGGCTCGACAACAAGGACTAAAGGCACATCTGCTGCTGCGGGAACGTTCGCTTCTACGGCAAGAGCCTGCGGCTCTGCCGGAGCTTGACGTTCCCCGGCAAGCTTGCCGGAGCAGAACTTGCCAAGGGCGTCTGCTTCAATGGAACAAACCCTGGGGCTTGCCGGAGCAGACTGCTCCTCAGCATTCTTGGTGTTGATCTTGGGGATCTTCTTGGCGGCGGCTTCGGGAAGCTCTGCCGGAAAATAGTCGCCAGAAACCAACTTCCTCTTCTTGCTCTGTCCAATTGGTGGTGTTACGGACGGCTGAGTCAGCTTGAGCACAAAAATCCCTGGTTCCACAGGTAATTTAAGTGCAGCGCGCTTTGACAGGCCATCGGCAACGTCATTCTGAGCTCTTGGGATGTGCTCCATTTGCAGGCCGTCAAAGTGCTCTTCTAGCTTTCTCACTTCGTCAACGTAAGCTTCCATTAAGGGACTCTGGTAATTCTTGTTCACTTGGCGGACGACAAGCTGTGAGTCACCCCTGACTATAAGCTTCTTAATCCCAAGTTCTGCCGCGATCCTGAGACCGGCAAGTAGGCCTTCATATTCTGCAGTATTGTTTGTCGCTTGCTCCTTGGGAAAGTGCATCTGGACTATGTACTTGAGGTGCTCTCCGGTGGGTGCGACAAGCAGCACTCCAGCACCGGCGCCTTGCAGCGAGAAGGCACCGTCAAAATACATAAGCCACTCTTTGTTTGTTTCCTTGGCGGGGATGCTCGTCTCCGGAATTTCTTCGTCTGGAGTTGGCGTCCACTCTGCTGTGAACTCTGCCAATGCTCTACTTTGGATTGTTGATGTACTCTCAAATTTGAGGCCAAAGCTTGACAATTCCAGTGCCCACTCGACAATCCTGCCTGTTGCTTCTGAGTTTTGCAATATCCTCTTCAGCGGAAAGCGAGTGACAACTGTGATCTCATGTGCTTGGAAGTAATGGCGCAGCTTTCTCGAGGCCATGAGAAGGCCGAAAAGCAACTTCTGCACACCAGAGTACCTCGACCTAGCCCCCTGTAAAAGGGAACTGACAAAGTAAACTGGGCGCTGCACCATCTTCTTCTGTATCTCCTCTTGCATCTGCGCAGATCCTTGCTTGTCGGGACCAGAGCTTGTCGGGGAAGCCCCCTGCTTGTCGCTGGATGTGCTTGCCGCGGTTTCTGGCTCGTCATCTGCCTCCCTCTCCGCTACTAACGCAACACTAACCACTTGATTGGTTGCCGCTATGTACAGCAGCAACTTCTCTTGCGGCTTAGGTGCGACAAGTGTTGGAGTGGAGGACAGGTTTCTCTTCAAGTCTTGCAGTGCAGCCTCCGCTTCCGGAGTCCATTTCATTGGACTTGCCTTTTTCAAAATTTTGAAAAAACGGCAGGGCGCGCTCAGCAGACCGAGAGATAAACCTGCTGAGAGCAGCCACGCAACCGGCAAGCTTCCGTACATCCTTGACGCATTTTGGTGCTTCGATCTGCTCGATGGCCTTGATCTTGTCGGGATTGGCTTCGATTCCCCGCTGAGACACAAAGAACCCGAGAAGCTTGCCGAAAGGGACTCCAAACACACACTTCTCGGGGTTGAGCTTGAGGTTAATCTTGCGCAGATTTGCAAAAGTCTCTTCTAAATCTTGGATCAGAGTTGCCCTGTCCTTGCTCTTGACCACTATATCATCCATGTAAGCTTCTACATTTCTGTGGATCTGTGGCTTCAAAGTGACATGGACTACTCTGGCAAATGTTGAACCATCATTCTTTAATCCGAAAGGCATCCGTACGAAACAGTACGTGCCACATGGAGTAATGAAAGCGGTTTTCTCCTCATCCTCTTCTGCCATGAAGATCTGATGGTATCCTGAATATGCGTCAAAAATGAAAGCAAATCACATCCGGCTGTGGAGTCAACAATCTGGTCAATGCGCGGCAAGGGAAATGGATCTTTGGGACAAGCTTTATTAACATCAGTAAAGTCAATACAAAGCCTCCATTTTCCATTTGCCTTGCGCACTACAACAGGATTGGCCAACCACGTGGGATGGAGCACTCCTCTGACAAGGCCTGCTACTTCTAATTTCTTGATTTCTTCTGCTACGAACTCTTGGCGCTCCACTGCCTGTTTCCTGACCTTCTGCTTGACGGGCCGCGCATGAGGACAAACGGCAAGATGGTGCTCAGTTACTTTCCTAGGAACACCGGGGATATCAGACGGTTGCCATGCAAACACGTCGACATTCGCCCACTGGAAAGCAACGAGCGCGCTTTCCTATTTAGGGTCAAGCGTGGCACTGATGGTGAAGGTACCACCAGTGCCGTCCTCCTTGGCGGACACCTTCTTGGTATGTGGTGGAGCTGCCATTGCCTTCTTACACTTGCCGGTGGAGCTCGATGGTGCGTCCTCGACGGCAGCGCAGCACTCCGAGGAGGTGCGCTTGCCAGAGTGGGCATCAGAGCTCTTGCCGGACTTGGTCTTCTTCTTCCCCCCGGGAGCTTCAGCGGCAAGTGTCTTGTGATCTGTTGCAGCAGCTGCTTCCCGGTAGATCTTGTTGGCGCAGATAAGGGCATCCTTCTTGTCGCCAGGGACAGGGATGACGCTTATCGGGCCTGGCATCTTGAGCATGTTATATGCATAATGAGAGGCTGCCATGAACTTGGCGAGTGCTGGGCGGCCAAGTATGCCATTGTAGGGCAATGGGAAATCGGCAACGTCAAAAGTGACCCTCTCAGTCCTGAAGTTCATCTCGCTGCCAAACTTTACCGGCAATGTGACCTTCCCCTTCGGCTTGCTCCCTCCCGGGTTAATTCCTTGGAATGTGGCGGTCCCTTCGAGCTCGCTGTCCGGGATCTGGAGTTTCTGGAGTACAGCGGAGGAGATCTGATTTAAGCCGGCCCCGCCGTCAACTAACATCTTGGTGACCTTAAGATTGCGTATAGTTGGTGAAACCAACAGCGGCAAGCACCCGACCGCAGTTATGCGGTCAGGGTGGTCCTCAATGTCAAAGATGATAGGCGTGCTGGACCATTTCAGAAGTTTGCGTGATTCGACGGGTGGTTCTGCCGCACTGACTTCCCGCGCCCACTGTTTGAGCTGGCGGTGAGAAGTATGCAGAGAAGCACCGCCGTCAATACACAAAACTTCTGTAGCTTTCTGAAACTCCTGCTCACTGTTCTCAACATCATCCATGTCTTCGTCGTCGTCTTCGTCTTCATCCTTGTAGCAGCCGCGGGGAGGTCTGTCTCCTTGCCGCTGCTTGGCCTTGCCGCGGCGTCCTCCCCGGCCAGGGCGCTTCTTGCCGGCCTCTCCACCGCCTCCTTGGGTTCTCTCCTTGTCGCGCCGCTCGTACTCAGCTTTTTGTTGCTGGACAAGCTGCTCGACCTTCTTGCAGCTCTGGAGATCATGGCCCTTGGTGCGGTGAATCTTGCAGTACTGCTTGTCGGAGCCGTCCTGCTTGTCGGCGGCCGCCACAGCTTGGCAGTTGGTGCACGCGGCAACTTCCTTGCCGGAGCTGCCAACTTTGGCTTGCTTGGCGCCACCGTCGTTGCCGGACTGCTCAACGACTAGTACCTCTTTACCTTTCTTCTTCCTGTTGCGCCTCCGGTTTTTCTTTGCCGGGGCAGCATCTTCGCTGTCAGATCCCCCTGCTCTAGTATTCTCTCCGGGGAGTTTCCTCCCTTCTTCAGCGCGTGCACATTTGTCGGCCAAGGCGTACAGCTCGCTGACATCTCTGATCCTGCTCATCGCCATCTCCTCCCGCATCCTACGATTACGCGCGTTCTGATGGAACACGCTCATAACCGCGGCAGGGTGGATGTCTGGGATGTTGCGCTGTACACGGCTGAATCTTTGGATATACTTGCGCAGGGGCTCTTCTTCCTTCTGGGCAAGCAAATGAAGATCACTTTCCTGGCCATGTGGTTTTGTGGCCGCCTGTAAAGGCGCCGACAAACTGATGGCAAAGGTCTGCCCAAGAGGATATGGAGTTGTCCGGCAAGTGCATGAGCCAGGACCTGACTTCGGGCTTGAGCACCAGCGGGAAGTAGTTGGCAAGGACCTTGTCGTCTCGCCCCCCGGCAGCTTGCACCGCAATGGTGTAGATGCTGAGGAACTCTGACGGGTGCGACTTGCCGTCGTACTTCTCCGGTACGTCTGGCTTGAAATGTTTCTGGCTGGGCCACTGGACTTGCCGCAGCTCACGGGTAAACGCAAGGCAACCTACCACGTACGGCAAGTCGCCTGGTTCTCCAGGTGCATGCATGTCAACAGAGGGCCCAGCGCGCAGGTCTGATTGATGTCGCGCTTCTCTTCGGCGCTCGATGTGTGTCCGAGCGTCTTCTTGCTGTCTTTCATGAAGAACTTGGCGCTGATCGCGACGAGCTCGCGGGTCTGATGACGCGGTGGAGTCGCTGTCGTGGTGGATCCAGCGAGTCGGCGATCTTGGCCTTCGGGGCGGAGAGTACACAGTGGTTGCACCCTTGCCGGTCTTGTCGCCACCGGCTCGCGCCTGGCTGACTTGCCGCGGCAGCGATGCACTCGGCTGCCGTGGGTTGTCACCGTTGGTGAAGCCGATGAGGCTCTGGATAGTGGCCCTCCAGTCATCGATCTTCTCAGGTGCTGGAGGGTAATCTAGTAGCAGTTGGGCCCGTGCCAACGCTTCTGCCGGAGTGGCAGGCGGCGGCGGCGAACGGTGCGAGGAGCGAGATATGCTCGGACTTCTAACTGCGTTAGAAGGAGCAGTACCTCGTCCAGGCGACCGTGCCCTGCTCGTGCCAGCATGTTGGCGCGCATGCTGGTCTTGAGCGGTCTGGGATCCGCCAGCTTGATCTTGGCCCAGCAAAACGTATGGTACCGTGGGTACCATGACGCTGCTGGTCCCACGCCTCCTGAGATGGGCGCGGTGCGTGTACGGAGGCCGAGGTTTTGGAGTGCGCCCAGTCGTTGTGGGAGCCGACTACGCTGCCGATGTGCAGCGTAGTCTTGTCCTTGGACCTGGCAGCACCACGAGCCTCCTCGTCAGCGCTCGCTCTTCCGCCGGCGCCCAATCCACCAGCCGTTCGCTCCGGCGACAGCGTGTTCGGCGTAGACGGAGCAGCTGCCTCTGAAATCTTCTTCTTCGGCGGCATGTTGATGAAGATGACGAAGATTCGGCTCGTGCGAACGCCGGATCAGGTTCACACAGCCTCGACGCACCCCTACCCGGCGCGCCAAAGATGTCGGGGGCGACTGATCCCACGGACACCTATGGGACCACGGCGGACCGAGGCCCCTTTCAGTTCGGCAGGGGGGCGGAGAGTGCACGAAGAGCAGATCGAGGCGAACGCACGAGCGACGCGATCAGTTTACCCAGGTTCGGGCCGCACGGATGCGTAAAACCCTACTCCTGCTTTGATTTGTATTGTGTTCTTGCTCGGGAGCGATGAATGCTACAGTACGCTCAAATGGCTGGCGAGACCGAGCGTGAGAATCATCCTCCCCCCTCCCCTCTGTTGCGCATGGGCCTCCTTTTATATGTCAAAGGGGTCACCGACAGGTGGCAACAGAGATGGGGGTAAAAAGGTAAAAGAAGTGGTGGTTGGCGACACCGCTTACTACAGTTGTATCATACCTAACCCTGACGGCAGGGGACAAAGGCATTAAATGCCTGTCTATGTCGCCTAGACGGTGCAGAAAGGGACCGCTAGGGACGCCATTGCTTGCCACGATGGCTACCTTGTCAGCGCCGCTTGCCATCGTGTACCTCTAGCTGCACAGCCTTCCGCCACGTACGCCTGGAAGGGCCCCAGGGCGACACGTGGGCGGATGTGCTGGAGCGCAGGTACAGGACGGAAGCTTGTCGCGGCAAGTGCCTTGCCGCGGTTATTATCCTGCCGCGTCTAGGAGTTTGTCGCTCACTGGGTCTTGCCGCGACACGTGGTGCGTTGCGGCAAGTACCTTGATATGCCTTGGTTGGCCTCCCCGGCAAGCTCCTCTTGTCGGGGTCGTGTCTCCTTCCCGCCAAGCTCCTCTTGCCCGGGTCTTGGATACTTTGTTCTTGAATGGCTCCAAAGGAACCACAGAGGATCTTGGCGGTTGCCCGGCAAGCCTTGCCGCGGGGTGCTGCAACTGCCCGTGCACAAGTTCGGGATACTAAGGTACCCCTACTTTAGTACACCGACAGAATGCAGTTTTGACATCCATTTGCAAAATGCGGCAATGGCTAACATGATTCGGACAGACTTAAGCACCGCTACGGGTGAGAAGGTCTCATCGTAGTCAATCCCTTGAACTTGTCGAAAACCTTTCGCAACGAGTCGAGCTTTGTAGACAGTAACATTACCGTCAGCGTCAGTCTTCTTCTTGAAGATCCATTTATTTTCAATTGCTTGCCGATCATCGAGCAAGTCAATCAAAGTCCATACTTTGTTCTCATACATGGATCCCATCTCAGATTTCATGGCCTCAAGCCATTTTGCGGAATCTGGGATCACCATCGCTTCTTCATAGTTTGTAGGTTCATCATGGTCTAGTAACATGACTTCCAGAACAGGATTACCATACCACTCTAGTGCGGATCTTACTCTGGTTGATCTACGAGGTACAGTAACAACTTGATCTGAAGTTTCATGATCATCATCATTAACTTCCTCACTAATTGGTGTAGGCGTCACAGAAACCGGTTTCTGAGATGAACTACTTTCCAATAGGGGAGCAGGTATAGTTACCTCATCAAGTTCTACTTTCCTACCACTCACTTCTTTCGAGAGGAACTCCTTCTCTAGAAAGGATCCATTCTTAGCAACGAATGTCTTGCCTTCGGAACTGTGATAGAAGGTGTACCCAACAGTCTCCTTTGGGTATCCTATGAAGACACATTTTTCTGATTTGGGTTCGAGCTTATCAGGTTGAAGTTTTTTCACATAAGCATCGCAGCCCCAAACTTTTAGAAACAACAACTTTGGTTTCTTGCCAAACCACAGTACATAAGGCGTCGTCTTAACGGATTTTGATGGTGCCCTATTTAACGTGAATGCGGCCGTCTATAAAGCATAACCCCAAAACGATAGCGGTGAATCAGTAAGAGACATCATAGATCACACCATATCTAGTAAAGTACGATTATGACTTTCGGACACCCCATTACGCTGTGGTGTTCCGGGTGGCGTGAGTTGCGAAACTATTCCGCATTGTTTCAAATGTAGACCAAACTCATAACTCAAATTTTTCCCTCCACGATCAGATCGTTGAAACTTGGTTTTCTTGTTACGATGATTTTCAACTTCACTCTGAAATTCTTTGAACTTTTCAAATGTTTCAGACTTATGTTTCATTAAGTAGATATACCCATATCTGCTTAAATCATCTGTGAAGGTGAGAAAATAACGATATCCACCACGAGCCTCAACATTCATCGGACCACTTACATCTGTATGTATGATTTCCAACAAATCTGTTGCTCTCTCCATAGTACCGGAGACCGGTGTTTTAGTCATGTTGCCCATAAGGCACGGTTCGCAAGTACCAAGTGATTCATAATCAAGTGGTTCCAAAAGTCCATCAGTATGGAGTTTCTTCATGCGCTTTACACCGATATGACCTAAATGGCAGTGCCACAAATAAGTTGCACTATCATTATCAACTCTGCATCTTTTGGCTTCAACATTATGAATATGTGTATCACTACTATCGAGATTCATCAAAAATAGACCACTCTTCAAGGGTGCATGACCATAAAAGATATTACTCATATAAATAGAACAACCATTATTCTCTGATTTAAATTAATAATCGTCTCGCATCAAACAAGATCCAGATATAATGTTCATGCTCAACGCTGGCACCAAATAACAATTATTTAGGTCTAAAACTAATCCCGAAGGTAGATGTAGAGGTAGTGTGCCGACCGCGATCACATCGACTTTGGAACCATTTCCCACGCGCATCTTCACCTCGTCCTTTGCTAGTGTTCGCTTAATCCGTAGTCCCTGTTTCGAGTTGCAAATATTAGCAACAGAACCAGTATCAAATACCCAGGTGCTACTGTGAGCTCTAGTAAGGTACACATCAATAACATGTATATCACATATACCTTTGTTCACCTTGCCATCCTTCTTATCCGCCAAATACTTGGGGCAGTTCCGCTTCCAGTGACCAGTCTGCTTAGAGTAGAAGCACTCAATCTCAGGCTTAGGTCCAGACATGGGTTTCTTCTCCTGAGCAGCAACTTGCTTGCAGTTCTTCTTAAAGTTTCCCTTCTTCTTCCCTTTGCCCTTTTTCTTGAAACTGGTGGTCTTATTGACCATCAACACTTGATGCTCCTTCTTGATTTCTACCTCCGCAACCTTTAGCATTGCGAAGAGCTCGGGAATCGTCTTATCCATCCCTTGCATAGTATAGTTCATCACGAAGCTCTTGTAGCTTGGTGGCAGTGATTGGAGAATTGTGTCAATGACGCTATCATCCAGAAGATTAACTCCCAGTTGAATCAAGTGATTATTATACCCAGACATCTTGAGTATATGCTCACTGACAGAACTATTCTCCTCCATCTTCCAGCTGTAGAACTTATTGGAGACTTCATATCTCTCAATCCGAGCATTTGCTTGAAATATTAACTTCAACTCCTAGAACATCTCATATGCTCCATGACGTTCAAAACGTCATTGAAGTCCCGGTTCTAAGCGGTAAAGCATGGCACATTGAACTATCGAGTCGTCATCAGCTTTGCTCTGCCAGACGTTCTTAACGTCGTCAATTAGATCAGCAGCAGGCCTGGCACCCAGCAGTGCTTCTAGGACGTAATTCTTCTGTGCAGCAATGAGGATAATCCTCAAGTTACGGACCCAGTCCGTGTAATTGCTACCATCATCTTTCAACTTTGCTTTCTCAAGGAACGCATTAGAATTCAACGGAACGACAACACGGGCCATCTATCTACAATCAACATAGACAAGCAAGATACTATCAGGTACTAAGTTCATGATAAATTTAAGTTCAATTAATCATATTACTTAAGAACTCCCACTTAGAAAAACATCCCTCTAATCTTCTAAGTGATCACGTGATCCAAATCAACTAAACCATAACCAATCATCACGTGAAATGGAGTAGTTTTCAATGGTGAACATCACTATGTTGATCATATCTACTATATGATTCACGCTCGACCTTTCGGTCTCAGTGTTCTGAGACCATATCTGCATATGCTAGGCTCGTCAAGTTTAACCTGAGTATTCTGCGCGTGCAAAACTGGCTTACACCCATTGTAGATGGACGTAGAGCTTATCACACACGATCATCACGTGGTGTCTGGGCACGACGAACTTTGGCAATGGTGCATACTCAGGGAGAACACTTTTATCTTGAAATTTAGTGAGAGATCATCTTATAATGCTACCGTCAATCAAAGCAAGATAAGATGCAGAAAAGATAAACATCACATGCAATCAATATAAGTGATATGATATGTCCATCATCATCTTGTGCTTGTGATCTCCATCTCCGAAGCACCATCATGATCACCATCTTCACCGGCGCGACACCTTGATCTCCACCGTAGCATCGTTGTCGTCTCGACAATCTTATGCTTCTACGACTATCGGTGCCGCTTAGTGATAAAGTAAAGCATTACAGGGCGATTGCATTGCATACAATAAAGCGACAACCATATGGCTCCTGCCAGTTGCCGATAACTCGGTTACAAAACATGATCATCTCATACAATAAAATTTAGCATCATGTCTTGACCATATCACATCACAACATGCCCTGCAAAAACAAGTTAGACGTCCTCTACTTTGTTATTGCAAGTTTTACATGGCTGCTACGGGCTTAGAAAGAACCCTTCTTACCTACGCATCAAAACCAAAACGACAGTTTGTCAAGTTGGTGTTGTTTTAACCTTCGCAAGGACCGGGCGTAGCCACACTCGGTTCAACTAAAGTTGGAGAAACTGACACCTGCCAGCCACCTATGTGCAAAGCACGTCCGTAGAACCAGTCTCGCATAAGCGTAAGCGTAATGTCGGTCCGGGCCGCTTCATCCAACAATACCGCCGAACCAAAGTATGACATGCTGGTAAGCAGTATGACTTATATCGCCCACAACTCACTTGTGTTCTACTCGTGCATATAACATCAACGCATAAAACCTGGCTGGGATGCCACTGTTGGGGAATGTAGTAATTTCAAAAAAATTCCTACGCACACACAAGATCATGGTGATGCATAGCAAAGAGAGGGGAGAGTGTTGTCCACGTACCCTCGTAGACCGAAAGCGTTAGCGTTAGCACAACGGGGTTGATGTAGTCGTACGTCTTCACGATCCGACCGATCAAGTACCGAACGCACGACACCTCCGAGTTCAGCACACGTTCAGCCCGATGACGTCCCTCGAACTCCGATCCAGCCTAGTGTTGAGGGAGAGTTTTGTCAGCACGACGGCGTGGTGACGATGATGATGTTCTACCGACGCAGGGCTCCGCTCAAGCAACGCTACAGTATTATCAAGGTGGACTATGGTGGAGGGGGGCACCGCACATGGCTAAAAGATCAGCTTGATCAATTGTTGTGTCTATGGGGTGCCCCCCAGCCCCCGTATATAAAGGAGGAAGGGGGGTGTGGCCGGCCTAGAGAGGGGCGCGCCAGGAGGAGTCCTACTCCTACCGGGAGTAGGACTCCCCCCTTTTCCTTGTTGGACTAGGAGAGAGAGGGGAAAGAGGTGGAGGGGAAGAAGGAAGGGGGGCGCTCCGCCCCCCTCTCCTTGTCCTATTCGGACTAGGGGGAGGGGGCGCGGCCCTAGCCCTGGCCGCCTCTCCTCTCTTCCACCAAGGCCCGCTAAGGCCCATTAAGTCCCCGGGGGGTTCCGGTAACCCCTCCGGTACTCCGGTAAAATCACAATTTCATCCGGACCACTTCCGATATCCAAACATAGGCTTCCAATATATCAATCTTCATGTCTCGACCATTTAGAGACTCCTCGTCATGTCCGTGATCACATCCGGGACTCCGAACAACCTTCGGTGCATAAAAACATATAAACTCATAATATAACTGTCATCGAAACGTTAAGCGTGCGGACCCTACGGGTTCGAGAACTACGTAGACATGACCGAGACACGTCTCCGATCAATAACCAATAGCGGAACCTGGATGCGCATATTGGCTCCCACATATTCTACGAAGATCTTTATCGGTCAGACCGTATAACAACATACATTGTTCTCTTTGTCATTGGTATGTTACTTGCCTGAGATTCGATCGTCGGTATCTCAATACCTAGTTCAATCTCGTTACCGGCAAGTCTCTTTACTCGTTCCGTAATACATCATCTCGCAACTAACTCATTAGTTGCAATGCTTGCAAGGCTTAAGTGATGTGCATTACCGAGAGGGCCCAGAGATACCTCTCCGACAATCGGAGTGACAAATCCTAATCTGGAAATACGCCAACCCAACAAGTACCTTCGGAGACACCTGTAGAGCACCTTTATAATCACCCAGTTACATTGTGACGTTTGGTAGCACACAAAGTGTTCCTCCGGTAAACGGGAGTTGCATAATCTCATAGTCATAGGAACATGTATAAGTCATGAAGAAAGCAATAGCAACATACTAAATGATCGGGTGCTAAGCTAATGGAATGGGTCTTGTCAATCACATCATTCTCCTAATGATGTGATCTCGTTAATCAAATGACAACCCATGTCAATGGCTAGGAAACTTAATCATCTTTGATCAACGAGCTAGTCAAGTACAGGCATAATAGTGACACTCTGCTTGTCTATGTATTCACACATGTATTATGTTTCCGGTTAATACAATTCTAGCATAAATAATAAACATTTATCATGATATAACACTGGTAGAAAAAGGGCCTATAGTCCCGGTTGGTAAGGGCCTTTAGTCCCGGTTCCTGAACCGGGACTAAAGTGTCGGTACTAATACCTCCCACCTTTAGTCCCGGTTCAATCCAGAACCGGGACTAAAGCCCCTCCACGTGGGCAGTGCGTAGAGCCCAGTCAGGAGACCCTTTGGTCCCGGTTGGTGGCACCAACCGGGACCAATAGGCATCCACGCGTCATCTTTTCTGTGGCTAGGGTTTTTGTTTTTTTTGAAAGGGGGGGGGGGGTTGGGTGTTTTGGGGGGTTAATTTAGGTGTTTCATATATTGTGTTAGCTAGCTATAATTAATATAGAGAAGTGTCCTCTCTTATGTCCGTGCTTGGTCGACGCTACGTACCATACATACGTATAGAGAGGACTAGACACGCTGGCTAGCTAGTAAAGCAAACGAAGGAAACAGAAGATCGTCATGAACATATATAAATACAGAGAGAAGTGATATCGACCAACTCTCCTTCTCCGAGAGATTGGTCGAACAACAAGTTCTCGTATATCTATCTGACAGTACCGGCTACATATATACAATAATTATCTCTTACAAATATAATCATACAGACTCAGGGTTCACATAGAATTCTCCGTCTTCAGGGATCACGTGGTCAAGAAAGAATGCCGCAAATTCCTCTTGAATTGCTCGCATGCGAGCTGGTGCTAGGAGTTCATCCCGCTTCCGAAACATCTAATTTGAAGAAGGGGGTCAATACATATATATATATGAATGAATGAAACTCAACACAAATGATGGTAATAAAATAAAATTGTGAATATTGTTATTTACGTACTTCATATTGTTCGTTAGAGTACCCGCCCCGCTCACACGTCGTGTGGCGGATGGACTCGCAGATGTAGTATCCACAGAAATCATTCCCTTGTTCCTGCCACAACCACTTTACAAGAAATAGAGGTCAATCAAACTGATAAGCAAGAATGCTAAATGGTATTGATGAAACTAGCGCTTGAATCACTAGGAGATGCGCGGAACATGCTACTATAGTACTTACTTTTGGGTGTCTAAATTCCAGCTCCTTCGGCAGTCCCGGAACTTTTTTGGTGAATTTTCTCCAAACCCTGCCGGACAAAGAAAACAATTACTTGATATCAGGAAATGAACAAAGTTGCTGATATGGTGGATAATGATCGATTTAACTTACTTCTTAAGGATTTCAGTCATGTCTGCATAGTCCTGGGGATCTTTTCGTTTTGAGTCTAAGACGGTTACTAGTCCCTGCTCAAGCTTAATCTCTAGGAGAATATAGTGGAAACTACACACGCATGCATAACTCATGAATTACATTACTATAACCTTGAGTAATATATAAGGGAAACCGAATACGCACAAGACAGTAACACTCACTTGAAGTTGTAAGGAAAGAGTATTATATCTTTGTTTTGATTTATTACGAACGATTGTAGCAAGTTGGCCTCGGTAGCTGCGGCATGAAGTTTAACCTGAATTGCATCTATGAGATATGTGTTAATGAACCCAATATCACCGACTTGTCTTTTCTTCAATTCGATGATCTTCAATCTGCATAATATAGTGAGGATGATTATAAATACATGCAATGAAAGAGCTAAGCTATATAGAGAAACTTAATGACAGAAGTAGTACTACTTACAGACAGTAGCAGGCGACCGTTGTTTTATCGAGGGCCAATTGATTGAAAAACTGATAGAACTCCTCAAATGGAACAGGCAACAGATCAATTCCAACGAGGTCATGCTCCTTTTTAACTTTCACATACAAAGTACTACTCCCCCCAGAGTCTCTGCAGATTTTCAAGTACCAATCATGCAATCTTCGCATCATCGTTGATAGAGATCTTTCATCTTTGACGAGAGGCTTCCCGTACTCGTATCTTTGCATCTACATCTCCATGGGTTCATAATGTACTTCGTCGGGCAGGTAATCTGCAAGATTGCTATAACCGGGCACCATCCTCGGATCATTAGCGACGTTGTGGCTAGGCACCTTGAGCGGGGGGCATGATTGCTTCGCTTGTTTGCCGAGCTGGGCAATTTGTTTCCCAGCTCGTCGTTTTTTCAGCCTTTCATCACTGACAGTACTTCCCGACCGCTCCGCTTCGGCAAATTCCTTTCCAATAATGCGCTCATAGTTTCCTTTCGGCGGATCAGACTTTGGTGGTTTTGTCAGGGCAGCCAGAGTGCGCTTCACTTTCACCCCATCTACCTTCTCCTCCGGAGGTGGATGTTTCTTTGCTTTCACCCCTTCAAAGAATTTCCTCACTTCTTCTTGCGCGATCTCGGCGTTCTCCTCCTGGGTCCTCTCGTATGGTAACTTCTCTGGAGTCTTCAGAGAAGGACCGAATCTGTATGTCCTCCTGCCTCTGGTTGTACTGCTAGACGCCGACCGAGCAGACGAAGCGGTTGTCTTCTTTACTTGCTTAAGAGGTGGAGGAGAAGGACTACGACCCGCCGGAGCAGCTGGAGCGGCGGCAGGTCTCTTCTGCCCTTGCTGACGAGGCGGAGAAGGAGGAGGTTGGCTGCTCGGGCGCGTCGGCGCAAGCGGAGACGGAGGCGGAGTGCCGCCACGCGCCGGAGAAGGAGCCGGCCGAGGGCCCTGATCGTCACTCGCCGGAGGAGGAGGCGGTGGAGGAGGCGGAGTGCCCTGACTCGCCGAAGGAGGAGGAGGAGGCGGAGGCGTCCAGTTCAGAAGGTTGATGAGGTCCTTCCGCCATAGGCATGGAGTCTTCAGAGCAGACCCCAGCCGAGTCTCCCCTTCACCGGTAGGGTGGTCAAGCTGGAGGTCCTCAAATCCCTCCGTTATCTCATCCACCATCACCCTAGCATATCCTTCTGGAATCGGCATGCAGTGAAAAGTTGCGCCGGGTTCAGTAGGATAAACAGAGCCAACAGCCGCCTTGACCTTCAAATTCATCCATTGCGTCATAAGGTGGCAATTTTGAGACTCCGTTATAGCATCCACAGGATAGCTGGCAGGAGCCGTCAAGGCATGCTGCAGCTGAAGCAGCTCGGTGGAAGCCACGCTGCTTCTGCGCTGAGATGGCGGGGTAGCTTCGGGGGAGGCTTCGGCAGTACGTTTGCTGCGATTTGCTTCTCGTTCCTCTATCGCTTGTACCCTTGCGTGCAGCGCCTGCAGTTCGGTCTGCTGCACTTTTTTCCTCCTCTCATGGGATTTGTAACCGCCTGCGTCCGGAAACCCAACCTTCCACGGAATGGAGCCTGGCGTGCCTCGTGTCCGTCCAGGGTGCTCAGGATTCCCAAGGGCCATTGTGAGCTCGTCGTGCTCTCTGTCTGGAAAGAACGTCCCTTCCTGCGCTGCGTCGATATACTGCTTAAGCTTACTGACTGGTATGTCCATTTGTTCGTTCGCCCAAATGCATTTCCCTGTTTCAGGGTCCAAGGTTCCGCCAGCCCCGAAGAACCAAGTCCGGCAACGGTCTGGCCAGCTATTTGTCTCTGGTTCGATCCCTTTATGAACCAGATCATTCTCAACCTTGGACCACTTAGGCCGGGCTACGAGGTAGCCACTTGACCCCGTGCGATGGTGAAGCTTCTTCTTTGCGGCATTTTGCTTGTTTGTCGCCGACATCTTCTTACTCTTTTCCGATGTCTTGTAGGCCACAAATGCGAGCCAATGATCTCTGATCTTCTCATATCTGCCCTTGAATTCTGGTGTCTCTTTTTTATCGACAAACCTATTGAGCTCTTTCTTCCACCTCCTGAATAGATCTTCCATCCTCTTCAGAGCAAAAGACTTGATTAATTTCTCTTTAATTGGGTTCTCTGGATTGTCCTCTGGCGGTAGGGTGAAATTTGACTTCAGCTCAGTCCAAAGATCATTTTTCTGCATATCATTGACATAAGACACCTCAGGGTCTTCTGTAGCCGGCTTAAACCATTGCTGGATGCTTATCGGGATCTTGTCCCTAACCAGAACCCCGCACTGAGCAACAAATGCACTCTTTGTCCGGAGGGGTTCAATAGGTTGGCCGTCGGGCGCGATTGCTGTGATCTCAAGCTTTTCATCCGAGCTCAACTTTTTCTTCGGGCCTCGTCTCTTTACCGAAGTTGTGCTCGATCCGGAGGGCTAGAAAAAAGAACAAAGACTTAATTAATATGTGTACATACCAAAACAATGAATGCATCAATCAGCTAGTCAGCATAGGCTTAACTAATATATATACCTGGCCGGACTCGGTTCGGTCACCGGAGCCGTCATCACGGTCTCCTTCTTGCACCGGCATTGGGTCACCGGAGCCGTCCTCATGTTCTTCTTCTTGCACCGGCATTAGGTCACCGTAGCCAGCTTGTTCACCCTCTCCTTCCAGACCATCGGTGTCGTTGAGATAGTACGAGACGGCATCACTTCCTTGTGCAATTATCTCCCTCAACAACGCTTCTTTTGTTGCTTCGTCTAGGGCGGTGTCCATAGTTTCTACAAATATTTACAACATGGCAATTATTATTCAAACATGACAGATGGATATATTAGTGCCAAACGTAGAACTAGCTACCTAATCATAGTAAGCTATCGGGAGGGGGTATATATCGACAACGACGACAGTACATCTATATATGTCCCTCGACGACCCTCGTTCCCGATAAAAGAAGAGGAAGAAGAAAAAAAAGAGGAGAAGAAAGAATAGAGGAGAAGAACCCTCGAACCCTCGAACCCTAGACGACCCTCTTCTTCCTCTCATGTTCGAGAGGATCGCCGAGGGGTCGGGAGGTTGCCTAGTGTCAAAGGAAACCCTAAATAGCTAGCAAGTATCGTGGGTGTGAGATACATGTGGCCTTCGGTGTCGGACACTACATCCACGTCCCACAAGTGACGTGGGCGTCGAAGCCCGCGCCACTTGTGGGATGTGGATGTAATGTCCGACACCGACGGTACATGTATCTCACACCGATGATACTTTCTATTTAGGGTTTCTCCTCTACCACTCGGCGGCCCTCTCGACGACCCTCGTTCCCGATAAAAAAAGAGGAAGAAGAAGAAAAAAAAGAGGAGAAGAAAGAATAGAGGAGAAGAACCCTCGAACCCTCGAACCCTAGATGACCCTCTTCTTCCTCTCATGTTCGAGAGGATCGCCGAGGGGTCGGGAGGTTGCCTAGTGTCAAAGGAAACCCTAAATAGCTAGCAAGTATCGTGGGTGTGAGATACATGTGGCCTTCGGTGTCGGACACTACATCCACGTCCCACAAGTGACGTGGGCGTCGAAGCCCGCGCCACTTGTGGGATGTGGATGTAGTGTCTGACACCGACGGTACATGTATCTCACACCGACGATACTTTCTATTTAGGGTTTCTCCTCTACCGCTCGGCGACCCTCTCGACGACCCTCGTTCCCGATAAAATAAAGAGGAAGAAGAAGAAGAAAAAAGAAGAGAAGAAAGAATAGAGGAGAAGACTTCCTCTTCTTCCTCTCCTCTTCTTCTTCCCCTTCTTCCTCGCCTCTCTCATGAATGTCCGACATTCTCGACACCCCCCCCACATATCGAAGAAAAAAAAGAAGAAGAAAAATAGGAGAAGAAGAAAGGAATAGAGGAGAAAAGAGAAAATAGAATATATATTCTATTTTTCTCTTCTTCTCCTCTATTCCTTTCTTCTTCTCCTCTTCTTTTTCTTCTTTTTTCTTCTTCTTATTTATTTCTCCTCTTCTTTTCGGTGGAGGAAACCCTAAATAGCTAGCAAGTATCGTGGGTGTGAGATACATGTGGCCTTCGGTGTCGGACACTACATCCACGTCCCACAAGTGACGTGGGCGTCGAAGCCCGCGCCACTTGTGGGATGTGGATGTAGTCTCCGACACCGACGGCCACATGTATCTCACACCGACGATACTTTCTATTTAGGGTTTCTCCTCTACCGCTCGGCGACCCTCTCGACGACCCTCGTTCCCGATAAAATAAAGAGGAAGAAGAAGAAGAAAAAAGAAGAGAAGAAAGAATAGAGGAGAAGACTTCCTCTTCTTCCTCTCCTCTTCTTCTTCTTCTCCTCTTCTTTTTCTTCTTTCTTCTTCCTCTCTTTTTTTTCTTCCTCTTCTTTTTTATCCTCTTCTTCCTCTACCGCTCGGCGACCCTCGACGACCCTCGTTCCCGATAAAAAAAAGAGGAAGAAGAAGAAAAAAAAGAGGAGAAGAAAGAATAGAGGAGAAGATCTCCTCTATTCTTTCTTCTCCTCTTTTTTCTTTTCTTATTCCTCTTCTTTTTTTATCCTCTTCCTCCTCTCATGTTCGACGACCCTCGACCCCTCGGCGACCCTAGACCCCCTCTCGACCCCCTCTTCTTCTCCCTCTTCTTCCCCTTCTTCCCCGCCTAAAATGACCTAAAACGAAAATAACCTAAAATTCACTAAAGTTATCGATGACCCTCTTCTCCCCTCTTCTTCTCCTTTCTTACACATATACATTATAGCCACATACACATATATGAACAGAAAAAATAGACATATACATTGTTCACATACACATATACATTTTATGAACAGAAAAAATCCTAGTTTTTCTAAAAAAACAGAAAAAAATAGAAAAAATCCTAATTGTTCACATACACATATACACATATATGAACAGAAAAAATAGACATATATGAACAGAAAAAATAGACATATACATTGTTCACATACACATATACATTTTATGAACAGAAAAAATCCTAATTTTTCTAAAAAACAGAAAAAATAGAAAAAATCCTAATTGTTCACATACACATATACACATATATGAACAGAAAAAATAGACATATATGAACAGAAAAAAAAGACATATACATTGTTCACATACACATATACATTTTATGAACAAAAAAAATATACATATACATTAGACATACACATATACATTAGAAAAAAATAGAAAAAAATCTATGAACACATTAAGGAAGGAAGGAGAGGATGGGGCGGTAGCTAGCTACCTCTCCCGGAGGGATCGGGGAGGAGACGCGGGCGGCCGGGGTCGGGCTCGGCGAGGGCGAGGGCGACGGCGGGGCGCGCTCGGCGGCGGCGGACGGCGGAGCTCGGGGGCGCGCGGGGCAGGAGCTCGGGCCGGGGCTCGGGGACGGCGGAGCTCGAGGGCGAGGGCGAGGGCGACGGCGGGGCGGCTCGGGGTCGGCGACGGCGAGCACGGGGCACGGGCGCGGGGCGACGGCGATGGCGAGCACGGGGCAGGGGCGCGGGGCGACGGCGAGCACGGGCAGGGGCGCGGGGCGTCATCGGGGATGGGAACTGGCGATGAAATCTGAAAAAACGCCAAGTCTTTGCTTATATAGAAAAGGCATTGGTCACGGTTCATGGCACCAACCGTGACCAATGCCCCCTTTAGTCCCGGTTGGTGCCACGAACCGGGACCAAAGGCCAATTTTCGGCAGCCCAAAGGGCGGGAAGCGGCGGCCTTTGGTCCCGGTTGGTGGCCCGGTTGGTGGCACCAACCGGGACTAAAGGGGGGCAATGGTCACGGTTGGTGCCACGAACCGTGACCATTGCCCCCCTTTAGTCCCGGTTGGTGCCACCAACGGGACCAATGCCCTTGTGCGCCCCGCGTCCAAAAGTTTAGTCCCACATCGCTAGTTGAGAGGGCTCGGGAGTGGTTTATAAGCGCTGCTGCGCCCACCCTCCTGAGCTCCTCTCAACTGCAGGCTTTCGGGCCTAACCTGTCATTGCAATGCCTGTGGGCCTACTGGGCCTGCTGCGGGCCTGAATCCTGGCCCATGTAGGGTTTCTAGTCGTATTCAGGCCGTGGAGGCCTAGTAGGTGGCATTTTTTTCTTTTTTATTTCTACATTTTTTTGGTTTTTTATTTTTTGCTTTTAGGTCACAAAAATTATAAACTTTCTATTAGTGCCATTAGTTTTAAATTTTAAATAGTTTAAATTTGAATTTTTAAAAATTTGTGTGAATCACTAGTTTATGAATAACTTTACTATAAAATTAGAAATTTTTTTCTATTTATTTTTTATTTCTACTTAAAACTAAATACTTACAGTTTTTTAGTGATTTCTTTTTGCTTTTAGGTCACAAAAATTATAAACTTTCTGTTAGTGCCATTAGTTTTAAATTTTAAATAGTTTAAATTTGAATTTTTAAAAATTTGAAGAATATTATAGTTTTATTTTAGTTTAATTACTTACAGTTTTTTAGTGATACTTATAGTTTTATTTTACTTATAATTTAATTTTTTTTGTTTTCTTCTTTTGTTTTATTTTTTGCTTTTTATTTTTTTATTTGTACTAAATACTTATAGTTTTAAAATGTATGTGAATCACTAGTTTATGAATAACTTTACTATGAAGTTAGATTTTTGAGTGATTCTTTTTCCTGCTACTTAATATTACAGTGTTTTATCATTATACTCTATTTGGTAATTTTAGGTTATTTTTAATATCTGTTTTAATCAAAAACAAATTTTGTTATTTTTTGCTATTAAATTCTTTTTGCTATTAATGTGTTGAACAAAAAATACTTTCTGAATTTAAGTTGCATAAATTTTATATAAGTTTAGTTTCAAAAATACTAGAGGTTTATAAAAACTGTTTAATTGATTCCTTTTGCTTTTTTGAGTTATAAGACCCTGAAATTGAAAAGCATTTCAAATGAACTCCGAAAAGGTTGAAAGTTGGCATGGTATCATCATTTCACCCACGTAGCATGTGCAACAAAGTTGAGATGGTTACGGCAAAAACTGGATGCACTTCGTGTACAAAACGGACAATCTCTTTCGAAGTATCAGGGTTTCGGACGAAAGATCATCTGTTACAAAGGGATTTCATTTTCTTGAACTTATTTGAACTCCATATTTTTTCTGTGTTCAAAATGCACCATTCAAAGACACATCATCAATTTTCAACCCTTTCTGACTTCATTTGTTATTTTTCATGCATTTATTGATTTTTTTGAGCTACAAGACCCTGAAATTGAAATGCATTTCAAATGAACTCCGAAAAGGTTGAAAGTTGGCATGGTATCATCATTTCACTCACATAGCATGTGCAACAAAGTTGAGATGGTTACGGCAAAAACTGGAAGCACTTCATGTACAAAACGGACAATCTCTTTCGAAGTATCAGGGTTTCGGACGAAAGATCATCTGTTACAAAGTTGGCATGGTATCATCATAATAGTTGCGGGAGAAAGTCTTCACTTTTTCTTCGCTTGTGTCATTTGCTTATTGCGCCGTAAACATGGATAATCTTCATTGTTTATCAGGATGCTTGGGTCAGTCTTGACATTGAAGGGAGGAATTTCATGAAACTTTTCATAATCTTCAGACATGTCTGTCTTGCCGTCCACTCCCAGGATGTCCCTTTTTCCTGAAAGAACTATGTGGCGCTTTGGCTCATCGTATGATGTATTCGCTTCCTTATCTTTTCTTTTTCTCGGTTTGGTAGACATGTCCTTCACATAGATAACCTGTGCCACATCATTAGCTAGGACGAACGGTTCATCAGTGTACCCAAGATTTTTCAGATCCACTGTTGTCATTCCGTACTGTGGGTCTACCTGCTGTACCCCGCCGCCTAACAGATTGACCCATTTGCACTTAAACAAAGGGACCATAAAATCAGGTCCGTAGTCAAGTTCCCATATGTCCACTATGTAACCATAATATGTGTCCTTTCCTCTCTCGGTTGCTGCATCAAAGCGGACACCGCTGTTTTGGTTGGTGCTCTTTTGATCTTGGGCGATCGTGTAAAATGTATTCCCATTTATCTCGTATCCTTTGTAAGTCAATACAGTCAAAGATGGTCCCCTGGACAACAAGTACAACTCATCACAAACAGTGTTGTCACCTCTGAGACGTGTTTCCAACCAACTACTGAAAGTCCTGATGTGTTCACATGTAATCCAGTCGTTGCATTGCTCCGGGTGTTTGGAGCGCAGACTGTTCTTGTGTTCATCGACATACGGGGTCACCAAGGTAGAGTTCTGTAGAACTGTGTAGTGTGCTTGAGACCAAGAATATCCGTCCCTGCATATTATTGAGTCTCTTCCAAGAGTGCCTTTTCCAGTCAGTCTCCCCTCATACCGCGATTTAGGGAGACCTATCTTGTTAAGGCCAGGAATGAAGTCAACACAAAACTCGATAACATCCTCTGTTTGATGGCCCATGGAGATGCTTCCTTCTGGCCTAGCGCGGTTACGGACATATTTCTTTAGGACTCCCATGAACCTCTCAAAGGGGAACATATTGTGTAGAAATACGGGCCCCAGGATGACAATCTCGTCGACTAGATGAACTAGGACGTGCGTCATGATATTTAAGAAGGATGGTGGGAACACCAGCTCGAAACTGACAAGACATTGCGCCACATCACTCCTTAGCCTTGGTACGATTTCTGGATCGATCACCTTCTGAGAGATTGCATTGAGGAATGCACACAGCTTCACAATGGCTAATCGGACATTTTCCGATAAAAGCCCCCTCAATGCAACCGGAAGCAGTTGCGTCATAATCACGTGGCAGTCATGAGACTTTAGGTTCTGAAACTTTTTCTCTGGCATATTTATTATTCCCTTTATATTCGACGAGAAGCCAGTCGTGACCTTCATACTGAGCAGGCATTCAAAGAAGATTTGTTTCTCTTCTATCGTAAGAGCGTAGCTGGCAGGACCTTTATACTGCTTCGGAGGCATGTCGTCTTTTTCGTGCAAACGTTGCAGGTCCTCCCGTGCCTCCGGCGTATCTTTTGTCTTCCCATACACGCCCAAGAAGCCTAGCAGGTTCACGCAAAGGTTCTTCGTCACGTGCATCACGTCGATTGAGGAGCGGACCTCTAGGTCTTTCCAGTAGGGTAGGTCCCAAAATATAGATTTCTTCTTCCACATGGGTGCGTGTCCCTCAGCGTCATTCGGAACAGCTAGTCCACCGGGACCCTTTCCAAAGATGACGTAGGGTAAATCATTGACCATAGCAAGCACGTGATCACCGGTGCGCATGGCGGGCTTCTTCTGGTGATCTGCCTCGCCTTTGAAATGCTTGCCTTTCTTTCGACATTGATGGTTGGTCGGAAGAAATCGACGATGGCCCAGGTACACATTCTTCCTGCATTTGTCCAGGTATATACTTTCAGTGTCATCTAAACAGTGCGTGCATGCGTGGTATCCTTTGTTTGTCTGTCCTGAAAGGTTACTGAGAGCGGGCCAATCGGTGATGGTCACGAACAGCAACGCCTTAAGGTTAAATTCCTCCTGTCTGTGCTCATCCCACGTACGTACACCGTTTCCATTCCACAGCTGTAAAAGTTCTTCAACTAATGGCCTTAGGTACACATCAATTTCGTTGCCGGGTTGCTTAGGGCCTTGGATGAGAACTGGCATCATAATGAACTTCCGCTTCATGCACATCCAAGGAGGAAGGTTATACATACATAGAGTCACGGGCCAGGTGCTGTGATTACTGCTCTGCTCCCCGAAAGGATTAATGCCATCCGCGCTTAAAGAAAACCATACATTCCTTGGGTCCTTTGCAAACTCATCCCAGTACTTTCTCTCGATTTTTCTCCACTGCGACCCGTCAGTGGGTGCTCTCAACTTCCCATCTTTCTTTCGGTTCTCACTGTGCCATCGCATCAACTTGGCATGCTCTTCGTTTCTGAACACACGTTTCAACCGTGGTATTATAGGAGCATACCACATCACCTTCGCAGGAACCCTCTTCCTGAGGGGCTCGCCGTCAACATCACCGGGGTCATCTCGTCTGATCTTATACCGCAACGCACCGCATACCGGGCATGCGTTCAGATCCTTGTATGCACCGCGGTAGAGGATGCAGTCATTAGGGCATGCATGTATCTTCTCCACCTCCAATCCTAGAGGGCATACGACCTTCTTTGCTGCGTATGTACTGTCGGGCAATTCGTTATCCTTTGGAAGCTTCTTCTTCAATATTTTCCGTAGCTTCTCAAATCCTTTGTCAGCCACAGCATTCTCTGCCTTCCACTGCAGCAATTCCAGTACGGTACCGAGCTTTGTGTTGCCATCTTCGCAATTGGGGTATAACCCTTTTTTGTGATCCTCTAACATGCGATCGAACTTCAGCTTCTCCTTTTGACTAATGCATTGCGTCCTTGCATCGACAATGACCCGGCGGAGATCATCATCATCGGGCGCATCGTCTGGTTCCTCTTGATCTTCAGCAGCTTCACCCATGGCAGCATCATTGGGCACATCATCGTCTGGTTCCTCTTGATCTTCACCAGCTCCCCCCGTTGCAGCATCACCGTATTCAGGGGGCACATAGTTGTCATCGTACTCTTCTTCTTCGCCGTCTTCCATCATAACCCCTATTTCTCCGTGCCTCGTCCAAACATTATAGTGTGGCATGAAACCCTTGTAAAGCAGGTGGGAGTGAAGGATTTTCCGTTTAGAGTAAGACCTCGTATTCCCACATTCAGTGCATGGACAACACATAAAACTATTCTGCTTGTTTGCCTCGGCCGCATCGAGAAACTCATGCATGCCCTTAATGTACTCGCGGGTGTGTCTGTCACCGTACATCCATTGCCGGTTCATCTGCGTGCATTATATATAATTAAGTGTCCAAATTAATAGAAGTTCATCATCACATTAAAACCAAAGTGCATACATAGTTCTCATCTAACAACATATAGCTCTCCAGAGCATCTAATTAATTAAACCATACATTGAAACTATGTAAAACATTTCAATGCGAAAACAAATGCGATCATAATCGCAACCAAGGTAACAATTGATCCAACGGCATAATGATACCAAGCCTCGGTATGAATGGCATATTTTCTAATCTTTCTAATCTTCAAGCGCATTGCATCCATCTTGATCTTGTGATCATCGACGACATCCGCAACATGCAACTCCAATATCATCTTCTCCTCCTCAATTTTTTTTATTTTTTCCTTCAACAAATTGTTTTCTTCTTCAACTAAATTTAACCTCTCGACAAGGTCGGTTGGCATTTCCGATTCACATACATCCTAGATAAATAAAATCTATGTCACGTTGGTCGGCATAATTTTCATAAACAATAAATGAACCAATAGTTATAAAGATAATATACATACCAAATCCGAATCATAGACAGGACGAGGGCCGACGGGGGCGGATACCAAAACCATCGCACTATATAAGATGCAATAATAAATGTAAGAAAATGATACAAGTATCTATCTAAACATACAAGTAAGAATATTTTTCCTTTCAGAAAGAAGATAAGAATAAGAGGCTCACCACGGTGGTGTCGGTGATGAGATCGGCGCGGGTGATCGACGGCGGTGAAGACGGGGACGGGGCGTGACGGACCACTAAATCTAGACAAATCTCGACGAAAATGGAGCTTGGAGGTCGAGCTTCGAGAGGAGAAAGCTTAAGTAGTGTGGCTCGGGCATTCCATCGAACACCTCATGTGCATAGGAGGTGAGCTAGAGCACCACAAAGGCCTCTCCCCCTCGGCCAGAAAAAACAGAGCACTGTGCTCTGCTCTTGCGCGAGGGGGTATATATAGGCAATTCATTGGTCCCGGTTCGTGGCATGAACCGGGACTAAAGGGGAGCCTTTGGTCCCGGTTCGAGCCACCAACCGGGACCAATGGTGGTGGGCCAGGAGGGAGGCCCTTTGGTCCCGGTTCGTCCCACCAACCGGGACCAAAAGGTCCACACAAACCGGGACCAATGGCCCACGTGGCCCGGCCGGCCCCCTGGGCTCACGAACCGGGACCAATGCCCACATTGGTCCCGGTTCAAGACTGAACCAGGACTAATGGGCTGAGGCGGCCTGGACCATAGCCCCTTTTTCTACTAGTGTAAGGAAATAAATAATAACTTTATTATTGCCTCTAGGGCATGTTTCCTTCATGCACATCGACTCAGATGTCAATATTATTTTCAATTTCATCTTCCGGACGAATATCAAAGGTGATAAGCATATTAGGCTCAAATCCATACGCCTTGCATAGTGCTCTCCAATTTGAGCATTCAAAATAGGAGTAGGCCTCTGCATTGTATAATTTTACGGCAGAAGTATAACCATGCTCGGTCCTCAAGTGAACTCTCTTTACCTCCCTATTGTCCATAGTACTGAAATCAATCTTATCGGAGACATAAAATCTTACATGGCAGGGGATACACTAGTAGAATTGTAAAAAATTAAAATTATAAGTTGAAGCAAAAGAAAAGCAGAAGTCATGCTTAATTACGAAAAAAGACTTGTCGTTGTGACTTACTATATCCACTTCGAAGGTCTCATCCAGCATGATGTTGAAGCGCCTACCACCAACTAGGTGAGGCCTGTCGCACGGGCCGCGCTTGTCTTCGCATTATTCACACATAACAAATTTCCTTTCATTGTCAGACATTTCCTACGTTCATAGTTGAAACATTGAAAATCGATCGAAGGCAACTACCAGGAAACTCAACACACAGATCACTATTACCCAATATGCAACAGGTTGACTTTAGGTCTGTCGAGTCTTCCTTCCTAAACTCTTATCTCACGTATATGGTGGGCACTCCCTCTCTGATATTTGCTCGATATATATAGGGTTGACTTTAGGTCTGTTTCATCTCCTTGTGTGTCTTTCAGTGAGGGAGAGTATATATATATATATATATATATATATATATATATATATATATAGTAGCTCTATTTTAATCCCAGGATTAGAATAACTATTTGAATCACGGCGCGTCTATACAGGGGCAACGGAGGTCCTCCCGAACTCCCGAGAAAAAAAATGAAAATCATGTCCTCTCTCCCGCAACCTCCCTCCCTCCCCACGTTCCCCTCAACCTCCCCCCGATCCAGCCGCCCCACCCCGCACCACCTCCTACCTCGCCCACCCCGCATCGCCTCCTACCTCGCGCACCGCGGGCCGCCGTCGCCGCCCCACCCCGCGCCGCCTCCTACCTCGCCTACCCAACGCGCTGCCGTCGCCGCCTACTACCTCGCCCACCCCGCGCGCCGCGGCCCTACGCTGCTCCGCCACCATGGGATCCCGGCCGGTCAGCTTCCCCCGAGCACCCCCCGCCCCCTTGCGCGTCGGCCGCCACCCGACGCAAATCAGTCGCCACCCCAGCGCTCCCTTCCCCGTGCTATCCCTCAATGCTGGCCGGTCGAGCGCCTCCGACAGGATGCGTCACCACAGTCCAGATACCGGGGGTCGCTCTCCCTGACTCACAGCTGAAGGAGACCGGCAGCTTCCTCGATGGAGCACTACAGAAGGCCATCGAGCCTGCGACCACAACAAGGACGAGCCCCTCAATTTGCTAGTTCCAAGTTTTATTGCAATCGCAAACTCTGTTTGCCCCTTCCTTGATCCAATCTTTCGTTCTTGCTGCTCCACATTGCATCCACCTGCCGACGCGGCGCCCCCAATCCATGAACCTTCACCTGCTTGTTGACCTTCTCGCAAAGTCCACCTCGACCTTCCTGGGATCTGGCTCGCAGGGTGCACGCAATCTCGTCCTAGCCAGCTGCTGCTGGGTGAAACTCCACCGGCCTGAAGATGCAAGAGGTAGCCTTTCTTGCTAATGCTACTGCTACGCTTTCTGCCAATGCTAGTTTTGTTTTTCTCCTAATGAAGTCAACGCCTTGATTTTGATGGATAAGCAAGAACAGAGGGAGATATAGAGCATGTGTAGTATATGGACTGCTCGCACGCGCTGCCACGGACTGCTCCGCCCAGCGCCCCCACACCCCGCGAATCGCCTGTGTGCCACACCGTAGCCACCTCTCCCACACGTTGATGAAGAGGTAAGCCGTCGTCTGTACTCCAGCTTCATAGTGACACACAAGGAGCAGCAGCTACTGCTAGCGAGTCCCGCTTCCTTCTCTCTGTATCTCGTGCCAAACCAAAAGGTGCAGAAGACATGTTTGATGAAATGGCTAGCTGAAGATAGAACTGTTGTGTAATCGTGTTTCCCTTTGGTTTAATTTTTCTTTGTTCATGTTCTATTATTTGCCCAATTATTTACTACGCAAAATACCTCCATCCCAAACACTTTTCTCATGGAGTGGAGAAAAGTTATAATTTTGCTATAAGCACTTTATAATTGGCTAGGAAATAGGAAAAGAAAAAGAGAAAAAACGAGATGTAGCAGTGCATTGAAACACAACATCTACTAGTGCTTCTCTTTTGATTGAGATATTCCCAGCATTTCTTTGCCCAGGATGTGTTTGCGTTCATATCTGTAAAGGAAACTGTTGTAGCTAAGTGTTCACTTTGATTTTCCTTTGCTTCACGCTGTGGCGTACATAGTCTGATGTGCTTATATTTTTTTTCCTGAACTTATAAGTAGATGGTCCGCTGTATTCATCATCTTATAGTGCTTGTTGCCAGGTCTGTCTCTCTTTCCTCCCCTGCTCACCATCCTGTGCGGCAGTGGACACGACTACTTGAGGGAACGAAGCCCGTCCTCCCAGCACCGACAGTCTACCTGCACCCTGCAAAAAATTAAATAAATCGCAAGTTCAGAATCAAGAAACCATGAAGTTCAAAGACAACAAAGGTACTGCCCGATGTTGTTCGCCAACGATCTTTAGTTTCTTTAGCAGCTCGTACGCATTTTGCCAAAGCTAGTATGTTCGGAACCTTAAGGTGATAGCTGACCGGCAGGGACAACAATGTCGATGGCGGTTGAAGAAGGATCCCGGAAATATTATTATTGGGACCGTAGGCCAAGTTTTATGCACGGTGTGAGAGGATTCCAGGAATTGTTCTGGAGCGGTCGATGGCTTTCGAGAGATGCGATCATATCTCACAAGTTTCCAGGGGGTTCAAGATCATTTATATAAGAAGGAAATGTCAAAGGTTCAGACGGCAGCACACTTAAAAATACTGGTGAAAAATATGAACATGTGTAGCGCAATCATGGGAAAAAGCTTGAATTTTTATCGCTTGACCTCTGCTGATCTCTCCTATAGTTTTTGTCATGCGTTCTTCATTGAGTGGTACAACTGAACATATCCACGGGAGATCCATGCTATGGTACAGATTTGTGAAATTACTTTGTACTAATTAGTATTATTTCATTGTGGGTAATGGGCGCATGACTTCATGTGTTCACTATTTTTTTTTCGCTTGATTTGTAGCCAAATTATTTATTAATATTGTGATTCGAGTGCCTCGTGCATGGATGTCATTTGTAGCACACAAAGGTGCTTTTGTTAATACGTACGAGACGAACATTCTGCTAGTGATGAAACAAAAGATCGAATGCTAAAATAATTTGTTTTTCGTGTTTCTAAAAAATTCAAGAAGTTCAAATTAAAATAACAGGGTTGTTCAACGTTCTTAAATAATCTGATTATTCCAGTTTCTAAGAAACCTGGAAGTTCAAATAAAAACAACGTACAAAAGAAAATAGTTTTTTGTTACAACAATGAATGAATCCAAGAAGATCAAATTAAAATAACTAACTAGCTCAAAAAATGAAATTTTCCTGTTTTTATAGAAAACTAGAAGTTCAAATTTAGAAAATGGAACGATTCGATGTTTATTACAAAACTCGAATTCATTCAGTTACTAAATAATAGACCAAGAAATTCAAATTAGAATAACAGAGTAGTGAGATGTTTATATACCACGAAGAAAGCAAAGCTTCACCTAGAAAATATTAACTCCAGAAGTTAAAATTTAATAAATTGGAGAGTTTAAAGAAAACCAAATTCTTTCTGTATGTAGGAAAAATAAAAGTATGAAGTTCAATTTAGAAAAGATGTTTGATTCTTATTTAAAATTTATATATTTTCTAAGAATAAAATCAAGAAGTCCAATTTAAAAAATAGAGAAGTTCACTATCTATAAAAAAACTCACGTTTTCTTGGTACTAAAAGAAATAAAATCAAGAACTTCAATTTTCATAATTCTAAAAAACACACACAAAGAAGTTTAAATAAAAAAGTTAGAGCGGTTCGGTGTCTATAAAAACCTCAGATTTTTTTCGTCACTAAAGTGAAACTGGGAGAAGTTCAAAGTGATAACAGCCAGAAGCTCACATACTGCACGGTGTGCATTTCATATTAAAAAAATAATGAACAAGCAAAATGCAAAAAAAATTGTTGATAGAAGTTCAAGTGCTCGGCCCGAGAAAGTTTGAAAATTCTTGTCAGAGAGGTTGAACAAAAATACGTGACAGAAGTTCAAGGTGAAAACAGCGGGAAGTTCAACTACTACACAGAATGCGTTTCAGATAAGAATGTAAGAATAGAAAAACTAAAAGCTTAAAAGGTTTGTTGCAAGAAGTTCACGTGGTCCACCCTACACGGTTCAAAAACTATATTTACGAGATGTCCGTCGTTCATTACATGTTGTTTTAAAAAGCAAAAAACAATGTTGTTTTGCCACTTTTAAAACTGCTCTCAAACGGCAACGAATTTATAACACATATCTACATGAAAAACTTGCTGTGATTCATAAGCTTTCCACCGGGTATATTATGTGCCACATTTCGATGAACGGTTTAAAATTTTCATGTATACGATTTAAAACATGTTTTGATGTATTAAAAAAATTCTTACCTGTTGAAAGAAGTTCATAGTGAAAACAACGAGAAGTTCAAGTACTGTAAGGAATGCATTTCAGGTGAGAATAAAAGTATAGAAAAGTAAAAGCTTAAAAGATTTGTTGAAAGAAGTTCAAGTGCTATATCCGGAGAAGTTCAAAAATTCCTGCAAAAGAGGTTCACCTTTATTTCCATGTTCGTTTTTTTCCCATCACTAGTAGAAAACAGGGCTTTGGTCCAGGTCGGGTCAGCCCATTAGTCCCAGTTCAGTCTAGAACCGAGACTAATGTGAGCATTGGTCCCGGTTCGTGCGGCTAAGGCATTAGTCCCGGTTCCCTCGGGCCCTTTAGTCCCGGTTTAAGACATGAACCGGGACTAAAGGGTGCGATGACCTTTAGTCCCGGATCGTGCCTCAAACCGGGACTAAAGATTAGACCTTTAGTCCCGGTTTGAGGCACGAACCAGGACTAATGGGGTTGAGACCTTTAGTCCCGGTTCGTGCCACGAACCGGTACTAAAGGTCCCATTTTCAAACTCTACCCCCCCCCCTCCCGTGGATCGCCTTTTCAGTCTTAAAAAAATAAAAGAAAATGATGGAAATGTCAAAAAAATAAAAGAAAATAAGTTTCTCATGTGATATGTGGTCTAGTTGTTGGGAAAATTTGCAAATGTGAATTTTGACTTTATTTGCAAAATCTCTCTGAAATTTGTAAAAATGGGCATAACTTTTGCATACTAACTCGGATGAAAAAGTTTTTTATATGAAAAATCATCTACTCGAAAAGTTACATCCAAATTTAACTGGGGGAACCCCGTTAAACATTTTCAAAATCCTCAAAAACCGATTAGAAAAAAGTTACGGGGCTTTTAAGATCTAGAGTGAAAAAAATCGAAAAAAAATTCAAACAGTGGGCAAACTGTGGTCAAACAATGGTCAAACTAATTATTCTAGAATATTAGTGTTACTAAATAATTATTTCAGTTATTTCAATTTTGGTCAAATCTGGTCAAACCGTGGTCAAACTGTGGTCAAACAATGGACAAACTAATTATTCAAGAAATTTTAGTGTTACTAAATAATTATTGTTTTTTAAAACAATAGTTTCAAAATAAAACTATGAAATATGTCACTTCATGCTCAAGCAAAATTCCTGAAGGTTAATAGGATTGACATCTTAGTATTGTCAGGAAAACAACAAGTGCAGACTTGGAACGAGGGAGAATAGAACCCGGAAATTAAGCGTGCTCAGGCTGGGGGAGTGGAAGGATGGGTGACCGTTCGGGAAGTTAGATGATTTGGAATGATGAGGGGTGATTAGAGGATAAATTGAGAAGTGATGAGGGGTGGTGATTACAGACTAGAGTTTAAAATAATTCAGAAATTTGAAAATCAAAAAAAAATTCAAAAAAAATTCAATTTTTTTAAAAAAAAAATCATAAGAGCTCCACGTGGCCGCGCCCTTTAGTCCCGGTTCTGGACGGTTCTGGATTGAACCGGGACTAAAGGGTCATGGAAAAATCCAATACAATTCTTTACTCAAAAATATAAAAAGTTGAAGTTCAAATTGAAATAACATAAAAGTTCGGAATTTATTAAAACATAGGATTTACCTGTTCAAAAAATAAAAAACATAATGCCATTTTTTGCACTTTGAAAAACAACTGATAAACGAAAAAATGGTTGCTAGAAGTTCAAGTGCTCGACGAGGAAAAGTTCAAAAAATTCTTGTGAGAGAGGTTCACAGTGTATTTAAATGTCCAAAATATATTAAAAAAACATGTTGTTTTTTGTGTTTTAAAAAAGTTCTCTCAAACGAGAGAGAAGCAAAGTGATAACAACCAGAAGTTCAGTACTACATGGTGTGTATTTCATATAATAAAATTATAATAAAGTGAAATAGAGTGAAGTTCAAATAGACATGCCCCAGAGGTTCACCTACTTCACGCAGTGCAAAAAACAACACGTCAAAAACAAAGTGAGGTTCAAACAAACATGCCCGAGAAGTTCAACTACTTCACGCAGTGCGTTGCCATTCGCAATGAAGGCAGAAATCATGATCTCGTCATTTCTCTAATTTACTTCAAAACGACAGGAATATCATTTGTGTAAATTCAAGTCCTCGGTCGGAGAAAGTTAAAAAAATATTGCGAGAGAGGTTTGTACAAAAAGAATATCATTTGTGTAACACTGACAACAAATGGATGGAAAATTACAAATGAAAATACGCCACAGAAGTTCAACATGAAAACAACACGAAGTTCGACTACTATAGTGAATGAATTTGAGATGAAAAACTTTTAAAATTGTAGCGAGTATGAAAAAACGATCAACATGGAAAAGTTGCGTGTTTACAGCAGCTTTCCATCGGTATATCACTTGCTCAATTCCGGTGAGTGGATGGAGAGCTACGAGCAGTGGATGGAGATCTAAGAGCAAAAAAAGCACGTGAAAAACAGAGTGAAGTTCAAGTAGACATGCCGAGAAGTTCAGGTTCTTCACGTGGAGCATTTTCGAAGAATCTGTTTCGTGATAAAGGTAGAACGAATGCTCTCACCATTTTCAAAATTACTTGAAAACGGCTAGGAATCACAGAAAACCATCAACATAAAAAAGTTTGGCATTTTCCTTAGCTTTTCAACAGTATATTATTTCCCCATTCTGATAAAGTTTGTAGAAATTATGGCGAAAATACATTTTTTAACCACTTTTAAAATTTACTTAAAAAAGTAAGGAA
This sequence comes from Triticum urartu, assembly GCF_056163025.1. NCBI lineage: Eukaryota > Viridiplantae > Streptophyta > Magnoliopsida > Poales > Poaceae > Triticum > Triticum urartu. The sequence goes on from NC_141876.1 coordinate 603,706,382, forward strand.
TTGGGAGAAACAATGTATACCAAAAAGTTTCGCATTTCCTCAAGCTTTCCAACGCCATATCATTTGATGCATTCGGACGTACGGTTAAAAAAATAGATCAAAAATACAAACTCGATGGAACTTGTACCGTTTTCTAAATTACTCTTAAACGTTTCAAAATTAGGAAAAACTTTCTACATGAAAAAGTAGTGCATTTTCATCAGCTTTCCAACGCCATATCATTTGCCTCAATTGAATTAGCCGTTTAGAAATGAGATTGAAAATACAAACTCGGCTGTTCGGTTTGTGAAATTTTACGATTTTCTAAATTACTCTTTATCCATAGGGAATTGGAGAAAATTTTCACGTGTTGAAGGAACGGTTTTGCAGCAGCTTTCCAACGCCATATTATTTACCTCATTCTAATAAACGGTTTAGAAATGCGATCGAAAATACGATTCACGTTTTTTGTACGAAGAAAAAACGGTTTTCAAGACTGCTCTTAAACCGCTTATATTTTGCCAAAAATTTAACTTGGGACATGATACTGGTGTCCATAGCTTTTCAACGGTATATCGCAAGCCCCATTTGGACACCTTTTAGCTGAAGTTCATGTTTTATATACCCGTTTGATATATCGAGCAATGACATAGAAAAAATGCCCTATGTTTTGTCGAAATATCATTGAATTCCCGTTCCCGCGATCAATCACATTGTAGCATAGGTCATGCTAAAATTTGATAAAATTCAGCAGGACCTTTGCTAAAGACAGGACATATCGAACGCCTGAAATTTGCCGGAATGAAAGCAAATCAATATTCCGGCAAAACATAGGCCACTCGGAGGTACATTGGAAATAAGAACACCAAGACATCCTCTGTATTCAGAATGCATCATCATCGACATCAATGACATGGCGACTAGCACTAGAATTTTCATCATCAACATTTACAACGCATTATCATCTATATCAACAACATGGGGATTTGGCTATTCTCGCCTAGAGGTTTTAAGGGGACGGCGATGGGGACAAATGCGGGGATGAGGCAGGGGAAAATACTTGATTTCTGCATAAAAAATATATTCTATCAACATGTATTTGAGTGGTCTTTAATCACTTATGCTGAAGCATAACTAATTTGTCAATAACTAGTTCTATTAAGCACTTACTAAATAAACTAGTTCTATTAATTACTTACTAAATAAACTAGTTCTATTAAGCACTTAGTATAAATAAACTAGTTCTACTAAGCATTTACTATAAATAAACTAGTTATATTAACCACTTCCTAAATAAACTATTTCTATTAAACAGAGGGCCGTCTCCAGAAATTCAGGGCCCTGGGTGAAAACCAAAATGTGGCCCAAAATTTTAAACAAAAGAATTATTATGCGTAAAGCATACTCTCACTTTATTATATAATTTCAAGTCCTGTTTTATTTGTACCTTATTTAGACATATATCAGCACTAATGCTAAAAAGGTAAAGGGATTGCAAAACAATGAACGTACCTCAAGTCGTTTTCATTGGCAGTATCAACATCATCACCTCCATCGGCTAAATTACCATCAGCCCTTCACTGGCAATATTACATCATCAATTTCTGCATCATGAGCACTTTGATTTTCAGATTTATGTTGGGGGTCTTTCACCAAATATCTATCAAGGGAACCTGTTAGAGATTGAACCTCATCTTCGAGTCTTTTGTTTCTTCCTACGCTTTGCAGAACTGGATTCATGCTTCCTAATTCTGCTAGACATGATGAAGATTCGGGAACAAAACCTAACAAGTTATAAGTATTGATCAAACATAATCTAATTAGTTTCTAACGCTCGCTAGATGAATAGATCATTCAAATACAAAGAAAATGAACTGAAAATAAGACCTTGCACTTGGAGATTAAAACATAGTTTGGCCTGGAGGTGTTCCTCAATCCTGATTGAAGCAACTAACAGAACCGCGGTCCACGGCTGTTGCATCTTCACGCCGCAAGACGATCAGCAATGGGATTAGATCGGAAGTAACTGCGCCGGCGCTGGCACGACTGCGGACTGCTAGGGCCTTCGTCAATCCCCGATCGCCGCTCGTGAGACCTAGACGGCAGTTTGCTGCCTGTTCGCCTGCAATCGCTGGGCCTCCAACCTTCTTTTAAGTTTTCTATTTGGGCCTCTAGCACTCGCAGCCTAGACTCCCGCATGCATCAAAGACAACTTGGCTTTACCCCTCAAAGGAAACAGAGAAATTGCAATCCCGTCTCGGTGAGACCGAGATCCCTATCGGTAGAACCGATTTGCTTAGGGTTTGGCAGTGGCTATGACAAGTGAAACTCGGTGGCGCCGGATAGAAAGAATCGGTAGGTCCGAGTTTGGCTTAGGGTTTAGGTCATTTGTGGATATGGGAAACTAGCTGAGGGTTTTGGAGCATATCATTAAGCACATGAAGCAAGAGGCTCATTAAGCAACACCTCATCCCTCCTTGATAGTATTGGCTTTTCCTATGGACTCAATGTGATCTTGGATCACTAAAATGTAAAATGAAGAGTCTTGAGCTTGAAGCTTTAGCCAATCCTTTGTCCTTAGCATCTTGAAGGAGTTCCCACATCCTTTAGTCCATGCCACTCCATTGTTGAACTTATCTGAAACATACTAGATAAAAGTGTTAGTCCAGCAAGAGATATGTTGACATTAATTACCAAAACCACCTGGGGAGCACTTGTGCTTTCAATCTCCCTCTTTTTGGTAATTGATGGCAACATACATCAAAGCTTTAGATAAAGATACAAAGAATAGCAAGTAAAGCTTTGGAAGAACATGTAACAAACATAGGCTCCCCCTACATGTATGCAATCATGTGAATATAAAATATAGAAGCATGTGAGAGCATAATCATGACAGAGTAGGCAATGTGTTACATGTATCTTGGCCATATGCATCAGAGCAAAAGATTATTAAGGAAAATACCTTCATGCTTATGAGTCCTTCTTGCAAACAGTATGTACATAAGCAAGAATTCCTCATACTCATGATTTTGATGCATATACTTACCTTGTAGTCTTGAGTTGGCTTAGGATGGAATTGCACAAACAAGGTTAGATAACACAGGTACATCCACTAGCCAGAGCAAACAAAAGAACCCACAAGAATACCAAGACTGGGATGACATGTAGAGAGTGAGTACTGGGTACCACATTGGATTAGACATGTCCCCAAGAGTAAAGATATGCAATGAATTTGAATGATTTCTTTCCCTTAGATGTCTTGCTCCCCCTGAATCTGACATGGGATGTTGGGAGAAGATAGGGAACAGAAAATCAGAGTTGAAAGATATAAATGGATAGAACTTAGTGCAAATAAGCACATATGAACATGTCTTTCCCCCAAAAAGACATGTGGCATCTCTCCTCTTGAACATCAAGCATCTGGGATCCTTGGGTATTCTCTCCCCCTAGAGATCTCTTTCTCCCCCTTAATACTTTCTCCTTTGTAGGTGATAAGCTTTGATGTGATCTCTCTCCCCCCCTTTGACATCAATTTCCAAGAAGGTCTTTCTGGAATCTGTCGAATGGGTTTGGTCCTTGAGACTCAGCACAAGGCAATGGATAAAACTGTGATGCTTGTAGAGGACAAGATTCATTGAGTGGAGCTGGATCAGAAGAGATATAGAACAATTGACAAACTGTTTTTCCTGTTGTGAAATCGGTGGCACCGAGTGGCAGGTTTTGGCAGTACCGAAAGGATTCTGTTGGACCAAAAACTACAACTTGGTGAAACCGAGTTCATCACAGAGAAAAACACTTGTCACCTCAGCTCACTAAACAAGTAAGATCTCACAAAGATTTGCAATGAATTAACTGAAGGATTTGCAAGGAATTAGATGCAGAAAATGCAGGAAAAAAACAAAACAAAAAGGAATAATTGTTCTAGATGAAGTTTTTTGAAAAAGGGAAACAAATATGCAAGGGACAAGTGCAATAACACAGAAGAGAACACAAGAGAACTTCATCTAGAGTTGGGCGGTGACATAGTCACCTATGTTAGAGTATATTGACTTAGGAGTCAAGTGAGAACACTTGATCATAGGTCATACTCATCGTTTTAGCTCAAAATGGGGTTACCATTTTTCGTTTAAGCATCTTGATGTATTCACATCTTGTTGAGTTGCTTTGACTCATGACTTGGAGTAAAGCTTCTCTAAGATGGAATATCATACCTTGGGTGGTGGTGTGGGTCTTGCTCATGTAGTTGAACTTGTGTGGGTTCTCAAGGTTGATGTAGCTCATCAAGAGTTGGGAGCACCACTTGGAATTTGAGTTCATCTACCTACATGGGTTAGTTCTTGCAAGGAAGAGCACTTGTATATCCAAAAATGACAATCATGAAGCTCAGCATAGAGTTTGTCAAAGGATATGTTCGAATGGTTTCGTGCTTCCTTGTCGTCAACCACCGTTGTGTAGTGACTTGGTGATGTAGAGATTGCTCAAGATGTGAGTGAGTTGCAATCTCATAGAATTAGATTCAACCAAGTACCTACATGGGTTAGATAACATGCAAGGTACAAAATATATCCAAGACATAAGATAGTCATCATATGAGATATATCATGGATTAGTCATAAGCTCATGTGTGGCATGTATCCAATGGAGTTTCTACTCCAAATTTGAAGCATCAATAATGTTCAATTCTCCTCTCAACCTGCAAAACACTTTCTCATCAAGTGGTTTAGTGAATATATCCGCTAATTGCTTATCGGTGCGAACATGCTTAAGATCAATGTCACCCTTAGCAACATGATCTCGAATGAAATGATGACGAACTTCAATATGCTTAGTTCGAGAATGTTGTACAGGATTATGACCAATTTTGATAGCACTTTCATTGTAACAAAGCAATGGAACATGTTTCACATAGATCCCATAATCTTTAAGAGTTTGGGTCATCCAAAGTAATTGAGCACAACATGAACCAGCGGCAATGTATTCCGCTTCGGCGGTGGATAAGGATACCGAGTTTTGTTTCTTGGAAGACCAAGACATAAGAGATCTACCAAGAAATTGACAAGTACCCGAAGTGGACTTTCTATCAACCTTGTCTCCGGCATAATCCGAGTCGGAATAGCCAACAAGATCAAAAGAGGACCTCTTAGGATACCAAATGCCAAAATTTGGTGTATGAATTAGGTATGTCACTATCCTTTTCACAGCTTTAAGATGACATTCTTTAGGAGCAGCTTCATATCGTGCACACATGCACACACTCAGCATAATGTCGGGACGTGAAGCACATAGGTATAACAATGAACCAATCATAGAGCAATAAACCTTTTGATCAACCGGTTAACCATCTTTGGTCAAATCAAGATGTCCACTAGTTGGCATGGGTGTAGGCATACCTTTGCATTCTTGCATATTGAACTTCTTGAATAAGTCCTTAGTGTACTTCGTTTGAGAGACAAATGTACCTTCCTTAGTTTGCTTGATTTGCAAACCGAGAAAGAATTTGAGTTCACTCATCATAGACATCTCAAACTTCTCCGACATTAGCTTTCCAAACTTTTCACTAAAAAGAGGGTTAGTTGATCCAAATATGATATCATCAACATAAATTTGGCATACAAATAGTTCTCCATTAACCCTTTTAGTAAAACGTGTGGAATCAATTTTTCCAATTTCAAAACCACTTGCAATAAGGAATTTTGTCAAGCATTTATACCATGCTCTAGGAGCTTGTTTAAGACCATAAAGGGCTTTGTGAAGTTTGTAAACATGATTTGGCTTCTTAGGATTGACAAAGCCGGGAGGTTGTTTGACATAAACTTCCTCCTCTATTTCACCATTTAGAAAAGCACTTTTAATGTCCATTTGGTACAAGGTGATATTATGGTGATTAGCATAGGCAAGTAAGATGCAAATGGACTCAAGTCTAGCAACGGGAGCATATGTCTCACCATAGTCCATACCTTCGACTTGTGTGTACCCTTGGGCAACGAGACGTGCTTTGTTGCGAACAACTTGTCCATCTTCATCTTGCTTGTTGCGAAACACCCATTTGGTACCAATGATGTTGTGGTTGTTGTCGGGCTTCTCAACCAATGTCCAAACTTGGTTTCTCTCAAAGTTGTGTAACTCTTCATGCATAGCGTTTATCCAGTCCGGGTCTTCCAATGCTTCTTCAACCTTCATAGGTTCAATGCTAGAGAGGAATGAATAGTTTTCACAAAAGTTAGCTAAATGAGTTTTTGAGCGAGTAATTCTCCCGGTTTGAATATCATTGTAGATTTTCTCGACGGGATGATCTTTGGCAATTCTTGCTCAAACTCGTGAAAGCTTTTGCTTGGGTCTTCTTTGAACATCTTCTTCATCTTGTTCTTCTTCTTGGCCTTCTTCATTGTTGACGTTGTCGTTCTCTTGTCGTGGTGGAGAAGGAGGTTGTTGATGTTCATCTTGATGCATTTCCTCGTCTTCTTCATCTTGGTGTGTCCCACTTGTGGATGCTTCCGTGTCGATTCTTGATTCACCTTGTCATGAAGTAGAAGCTTCCACTTGGACGGATGAAGTACTCTCCTTCACCTCCGTTGGACGAACTTTGCCAATGGACAAGTCTTGGATTGCTACTGAAGGGTCTTTGTCTCCTACATCAATTGGCAATTGCTCTACTTGCGAGCCATTAGATTCATCAAACTTCACATCTACCATCTCTTCAACCTTTCGGGTGAAATTGTTGTAGACACGGTAAGTGTGAGAGTTTGAGCCATAACCAAGTAGGAAACCTTCATGAGATTTAGGAGCAAACTTTGAACGATGATGCTTATCAAGAATGTAGCACTTTGAGCCAAATACTCGAAAGTATCCAACTTGGGGTTTGTTACCGGTGAGGAGCTCGTATGCCGTCTTGCCGAGTAGCTTGTGAAGATACAAGCGATTTGTTGCATGACAAGCTGTCTCAACCGCTTCTGCCCAAAAGTGCTTCGACGTCTTGTACTCATCAAGCATCGTTCTCGCCATTTCGATGAGCGTCCGGTTCTTCCTCTCAACAACTCCATTTTGTTGAGGTGCGTACGTAGCCGAGAACTCGTGTGAAATCCCTTCTTCGTCAAGAAAGGTGTCCACATTTACGTTCTTAAACTCCGTTCCGTTGTCACTCCGAACCTTCTTGATCTTCACGTCAAACTGATTTTGGGCCTTCCTAGCGAAGTTTTTGAAGATCTTTTGGACCTGCGATTTATCATCAAGAAAGAACACCCACGTAAATCTTGAAAAATCATCAACTATAAATAGACCAAAAGAATTTCCACCGAGACTCTTGTAGGCGTTGGGACCAAAAAGATCCATATGAAGTAGCTCGAGTGGCCTCCTTGTGGTCATGATGTTCTTCACGGGATGCCTTCCTCCAACCTGTTTACTTGCTTGACAAGCACTGCAAAGTCTATCCTTGTCAAATATAACATTGTTAACTCCAAGGATATGATTTCCTTTAATCAGTTTGTCAAGGTTTCTCATGCCAACGTGACCTAGTCGTCTATGCCACAACCAACCTTTTGAGGATTTAGCAATAAAGCAAGTTTTAGGTTGTGCCTTTTTAGAGAAATCGACAATGTAAAGATCACCTCTACGTATACCGGTAAACACCATTTTATGATTGTCTCGACGAAATACTTGGCAATCTACCTCAGTAAATAGGACATTCAAACCGAAATCAGCAAGTCTAGATACAGAAAGTAAGTTGTAGCCGAGAGATTCAACGAGCATGAGCTATCATGTGAGATGGCCACCTTACCAAGGCCAACCACCTTACCCTTTGAATTATCACCAAAAGTGACATATTTTCGAGGGCCGTCGTTTTCAGCAAGCTCACGAAACATCTCTTCATCTCCGGTCATATGATCAGTACATCCACTGTCAAGAACCCATTCCTTTCCTCCTGACACATATCCCCGAAGATTAGCCATAAGACCAAAGTGTCTCATTGCATCATCAAGATCGAAGTCACTATCATCATCCTCATCATAGTATCCATGTTCAACATGATCTTGTGACTCAACATTTCCTAGAGAGAGTGATTCATTAGATAAATGATCATCAAAGTGGTCACTTTTATGAATTTTTATTGCTTCGGATATAATATCACTAATGATTCCAACATTTCCTTTAGCATGCATGAGATTAGTAAGCTCAAATAGACAATCACCAAAACTAGGATCACTAGAGTTCATCTTACTCAAGGCAATAGATTTATGGAGAATTTCATCCAAATTTTTCAAGGAATAATCGGGAAATCGTTCCTCAAGAAATTTCCATATAGTATAGGCACAATTAAGAGTAGGTAGACAAGCAATCAAGTTTTTGGGCAATCCTCTAATGATGAGCTCAACGGTTCTAAGATTGTGAATCATGTCAACGTCTTCATCTAGGGTAGGATGCAAAGGATCTATATGAGGTGCACAAGGGCTAGCAATGTACTTGTTCAAATGATATTGATTGAAAATTACAAGCATCTCATTTTTCCACTCATGAAAATACTCTCCATCAAGAATAGGCACTCTATGTCTAAGACTCCCTAAAGTAGACACATCCATCTTCCTCCAATGGTGATTAAACCAAGGCAATGGAGACCAAAGCTCTGATACCACTTGTAGGATCTAGAAGTAGGTGTGTCTAGAGGGGGGTGATTAGACACTTAGTGCTAAAGTTGCAGTTTTTAAACTTTTTCGGTTTGAGTGGAGTTTTAGGCACAATTTCAACATACACAATACATATCAAGCAAGCATGCAAAGAGTAAATGAGCAGCGGAAAGTAAAGCATGCAACTCGCAAGAATGTAAAGGGAAGGGTTTGGAGAATTCAAACGCAATTGGAGACACGGATGTTTTTCCCGTGGTTCAGATAGGTGGTGCTATCCTACATCCACGTTGATGGAGACTTCAACCCACGAAGGGTAACGGTTGCGTGAGTCCACGGAGGGCTCCACCCACGACGGGTCCACGAAGAAGCAACTTTGTCTATCCCACCATGGCCATCGCCCACGAAGGACTTGCCTCACTAGCGGTAGATCTTCACGAAGTAGGTGATCTCCTTGCCCTTACAAACTCCTTGGTTCAACTCCACAATCTTGTCGGAGGCTCCCAAGTGACACCTAGCCAATCTAGGAGACACCACTCTCCAAGAAGTAACAAATGGTGTGTTGATGATGAACTCCTTGCTCTTGTGCTTCAAATGATAGTCTCCCCAACACTCAACTCTCTCTCACAGGATTTGGATTTGGTGGAAAGAAGATTTGAGTGGAAAGCAACTTGGGGAAGGCTAGAGATCAAGATTCATATAGTAGGAATGGAATATCTTGGTCTCAACACATGAGTAGGTGGTTCTCTCTCAGAAATAGGATGCTGGAAGTGTAGGCTTAGTCTGATGGCTCTCTCCCACGAGTGAAGAGGAGGTGGAGGGGTATATATAGCCTCCACACAAAATCCAACCGTTACACACCATTTACCAATCTCGGTGGGACCGAATCAACAAACTCGGTCGGACCGAAATAGTAAACCTAGTGACCGTTAGAGATTTTCGGTGGGACTGACATGCAACTCGGTAGGACCGATATGGTTAGGGTTAGGGCATAACGTAATCTCGGTGAGAACGATTACACAAACTCAGTGAGACCGATTTGGTAATTAGCTAACCAGAGAGTTGGTCAGGTAAACTCGGTGGGACCGATTTGCTCTTTCGGTGAGACCAAAAAGTTACAAAAGGGAAACAGAGAATTTACATTGCAATCTCGGTGGGACCGATCCGCTCTTTCGGTGAGACCGAAAAGTTACGAAAAGGAAACAGAGAAATTGCAATCCCGTCTCGGTGAGACCGAGATCCCTATCGGTAGAACCGATTTGCTTAGGGTTTGGCAGTGGCTATGACAAGTGAAACTCGGTGGCGCCGGATAGAAAGAATCGGTAGGTCCGAGTTTGGCTTAGGGTTTAGGTCATTTGTGGATATGGGAAACTAGCTGAGGGTTTTGGAGCATATCATTAAGCACATGAAGCAAGAGGCTCATTAAGCAACACCTCATCCCTCCTTGATAGTATTGGCTTTTCCTATGGACTCAATGTGATCTTGGATCACTAAAATGTAAAATGAAGAGTCTTGAGCTTGAAGCTTTAGCCAATCCTTTGTCCTTAGCATCTTGAAGGAGTTCCCACATCCTTTAGTCCATGCCACTCCATTGTTGAACTTATCTGAAACATACTAGATAAAAGTGTTAGTCCAACAAGAGATATGTTGACATTAATTACCAAAACCACTTGGGGAGCACTTGTGCTTTTAGAGGGGGTGCGGGGGAGAGCGAGAGTGGAGTGGAGAGGGGAGAGTGAGGGATAGCCGGTTGGAGAAGATAGGATGGACTTAACAGTAGCGCGTGTTAGGATAAAGCGCTACTGCTAAAGTACATTAGCAGTAGCCCGTTTAAGAAAACGACGCTACTAATATACCTAGTTTGGAGGCAACGCCGTGGCAACCGTAGAAGTAGCGCACTATTCGACTAACGCGCTACTGCTATTTGGATATCAGTAGCGTGGTTTTCTACAGCACTTAGCAGTAGCGGGTTATTTTAAACGGCATTGCTGGTAAGATTCTGTGTAAAAGGTTTTTCCTAGTAGTGAAAGTTGCTAAAACTTATCCACTATACTACCTATAAGTAAAGAAAACAATTTGATTTTTCTTTTAAGAAATTGTCGAGATTTGCAAGTATGCACCACATCCTCCCCGCCCTATTCATGGGCTGGCCCATGTGCGTGGGTGACGCCTCTCATTTTGTTTTTTCCTTTTATTTAATCATTTCTGTTTTTTGTTTTTTCTTCTTGATTTAAATAATTTGGGATTTCCAAAAAAATCAAATTTTTAAAAGTTGCAAGTTTTGAAAAAAAATGTTTGAGCAATGATAAAATGTTTGTGAATTTTAAAAGAGCTGGAGAAATCATAAAATGTTCATGGATTAAAAAATTCTGGTGATTCTAAAAACTGTTCGCATATTATAAGAAAATTAACAATTTCGGAAAACATGTCTGGGTAATATGAAATGCATGTAATTTTTAAGAAAATCATGTATTCAAAACATATTCGTGAATTTGAAAAACAAATGTCCCAAAAAAATATAGAAAATGTCCATAAAATTTAAAAAAAATTGAGAGTTTCAAAATTTGTTACCCAAATTAAAAAATCTTATCAATTCAATAAATGTTTGCTGAGTCAAAAAATGTTCATGAATTCAATAACTGTTCATGCATTTCAAAAAAGTTTGTCTACATAAAACAAATGTTCGTGAATTTTAAAAGGCAAGTTCATAGCCTTGGGATTTACCACGTCGAATGCATTACACCACGGACATCATCAGCGATGGTGGAAAGAAAGATAAGTGGCAACATGGTGGGCCACCGTGTTAAAATAGAGGACACTCATATGTCGGGGTATTGAGCCATACTTATTTCATTATGGCATAATATATTTAGCTCCAGTTGCAATGCACAGGCATGTTTCCTAGTAATTTCATAAAGTATGGCTTGAGCTTGTATGATGCATGTTTTTTACTGGATTATTGCAGTCATTGTACTTGTTCTGAAGCTTATATTTTTTCTGTTTCACAAATTAGCTGACTATGAAGCAACGAAGTTGGCATTGGGCAATAGAGCGCTAATTTGTATCTTCGTCTGATACCTTTGGAATGGAGGGAGTAATTCAGAAGCTACAAAATTGGTAAATGAAGAAAATATGGTGGAGGATATAACAGCTACTGAATCTGAAGCGAAATGGATATTCTACATAGTTGTGCTCCTTGATTCTGAGACGATGTCTACTGAAACAAGATTAACCACTAAGGTGCGCCAAATTCTCTATGAACTCGCTGGTTAAGAGCATCTCCAACAGGCGCCGAACGCGCCGCGCGCAAAAAAACTACTTTGCCGCGCGCGCATCGCCTGATTTGGCGCGGCGCGCAGCGCTGGCTCCAGCAGCCGCGCTAAAATGCAGAGCGCAAAAAATGCAGCGCGCGCGACTCGCTGGTGCATTGCATATATGGCATTTTGAACACAAAATGAAGTTGAAACATTCAAAATGCAATGAACATGACATATAAAATTTCACACAACCAAGTTGATTAAGAAAAGTTCATGCCCACAAGTTCATCCAACCAAGTTCAAAATGCAAATCAAGTTTAATACACAAATGAAAGACACATCATTCCTCGTCCTCGTCTTCGTCCTCGTCCTCATCTTCGGAAGACGGTTCTTCCGCCTCCGAAGATGAATCTTCCTCCCTCTCCTCATCGCGCATCGCATCACGTGAAGCTCCGACGGTGTTTGCAAGATCTTCAACGGCATCTTCATGGGAATGTGTGCGAGGAGGCACATCGAAAGACATTCCGCCCATGGCGGCCGGAGGTGCACCCATGCCTCACATGAGAGAAGCTTAACTCATGCCTCCCATGATGGCCATAGCGTCGAGGGGTGCTCCAAAACCAGCCATGCCTCCCATTGCACCGCCCACGGTACCTCCGAAGCCACCCATGCCACCCATGGCGCCGAGGCCACCGCCACCCATGGCGGCGAGGCCACCGCCACCCATTGCACGAACCATGGCTCTTTTTTGGATCAAGACTTCTTCACGGGCAAGATTGACATACTCCTTTTGCGCCGCATTGAGGTTAGATGTGTCCAAGAAGAACAAGTGCTTCTCCCATTCCAACAATCTAGTTCGCTCCTCATTGCTCACCTTCCTCTTCTCCAAAGCCACATTCCTCTCCTCGGCCGCCACCCTCCTATCCTCGGCCACCAACCTCCTCTCCTCGGCCGCGGCATCTTGGTTCCTTGCCATTTTCCTCACCTCGTTGGCTTCTTTTCTTGCCTTCACAATAGCTTCCATAGCATTTTTGAGCTCATCATCTCCTTTCCTCTTCTTCTTTTCGGTTTTGTCTTTCTTGCACCCATCCGGTCGCTTTGGCTTCGAGTATGAAACCGAGTTGGGTGTAGGGCTTCTCTTGCCGTCATCACTTGATGCATCATCCTCCTCATCATCATCATCCAACTTAATTGTTCACTTGCGTTTGTTGCTCAAATGCAAATCATCCAAATCTTCACGCTTCTTCCATTTCATCCTTCAACACGTTATAGCAATGGGGCAAGGTAAAGACCCTTCCTTTCTTGATCTTCCCCTTCTTGGTTGTCATCTCCTCTTCTTTGAACAAGTTTTGCGTAATGTTGTACTACATGAAAACAAAGCAAGTTAGCACCAACAACAAGTATGATGAACATGTATGAAATGCCACTTACTCTATCGTCCTCATTTGTGCCACTTGGATTCAACTTGTCAACCGCCTTTTGACAGGCCGCCCACCTTTGACAATCCGAGTTGATTGTCGACCATCGGGACCGAAGTGATCTCTTGGAGCGGTCAGTTCCACTCAAGTTGTGAACATCAAAGTGTTCTTTCATCCGCCCCAATAAGCATCTCTACTTTGATCCCTCGACACTTGCAACCAAGTATTGCATAGTAAGATGTCATCGACGTTGGTGTAATTGCCCGCTCTTCCTTTCGGTGCGTCGACAATGCCCTCACCCTCCTCGTCCACCTCGAACTCATGGTCTTCGAAATGCATGTCATTGGTTTGAGACCAATGCGAATTGTTGGAGCCAACACCCATCGTTGACATGTATGCATCATCATTGAGACTACAAAGTTTTTTGAACAATGCAAATAAGCTATCTATATGTAAATGCATTGAAAAAATAACAAAAAATGAAAAGTTGGAATTTTTTTTACCTTGGGGGCATTTCGTCGAACATGTTGTGTGCGTCGGCCGCCGGCTCAACGAGTGAGCTCGCCGGCGCTTCGGTAGCCGCCTCGCCCGTCGCACGCCCTGCAAGCTTCTTCCTCCTCGCCTTAGAGGTGCCGGAGCCGTCCGCCGCCTTGTTTTTCTTCGCCGATGTCTTGCCCTTCTTTGGCCGCACCACATTGGGGAGCTTTGATGAGGAGGGGCGGCGGCTCGGGCCGGCGCCGGCGCGACGCCACCCGCCACCGAGGTCATCCGCGGCGGCATGAAGAGGCCGTGCGCGAGGCCGATGGTCGGAGGAGCTCCGGCGGAGGCGAGGCCAACGCCACCCGGGCTAGGGTTTGCGGCGGCGGCGGCGATGGAGGGGTCGCGGCTATAGGATGGGGTGAGCGGGATGCCGGCGCGTGCGTCCATGGGGTGCAGTTCGCCGGCACCGACGCGCGCGGGGCGTAGGAGGCGGAGAAGAGAGAGTGCAGTGCGAGCGCTCGAGTGTGCCGCGCGCGGAAGCGGGCGCCCCAAATACACCGCGCGAGATAGCGAATCCGTCCGCGCGCCCAACTCCTTATACCGCGCGCGCGGTTATTGCGCACCCGCTGGAGCCACCCGCCGGGTTGCACGCGCGCTAAACTGCCTAAATTTACGGCGCGGCGCTTGTTTAGCGCGCCTGTTGGAGATGCTCTAACGTGATCAATTCTATGATTTTATAGCGCTGCTGCAAAAACCTTATCTCAAAGCATTCAGATGGTTTCTTCCGCATGAAAGATTTAAACTTAAATCTCCAGTATCAAAGTGGATAAAAATATTTATACTGTGTATTAGTATTTTGAAACTTCTAGCAAGGGGCCCCGGATTTTAGTTTCGCCCCGGGCCCTCGAAATCTCTCAGGACCGGCCCTGACCTGCTCGAAATCTCAGGACCGGCCCTGACCTCCTCGAGCCCATTGGAATCGACGTCAACGGCGATGGGGCCACTGGTGTATTTGGGGGTGAGATGGCGGAGTGCAGCACTGCACCTCGCGGCCAATTTTCGTGTTTTGACCCTTTTGTGAAACTTAAGTCGAATTTGACCCGTCTCAAAAAATTTCAAGATCTGATACTTTTTCTACCGCCGAGGTTGATGGCGGTAAGGTATAACTACATATCGCCACGGACCTTGGCGGTAGGATTTGACGGAGCTATGACGTCCGTTTAATATAAAAAAATACTCTACCGCCAGAGTCTTTGACGATAGGCTATGCAATTCTACCGCCAAAGAGTTTGGCGGTAGACTCTGCAACACGCATAGCGCTAGTCTTGCATGCCACAGGTGCGGTTTGATATATTGTGTTTCGTAGCAGGGTCGTACTACATGCATGCATTAATGCTAGGCAAAAGTAAAATTACTAGGCTCCACAGCTCTGACCATAGCAGGGCCTATAGTCTTAGTGGTACTATTCTTAGTAAAAAAATATACATGCATGCATGCATGGATATCAAACCACACACAGTGGCATACACATGCAACCCGAATTTACTAGCTGCATACATGCATCCGTGAAGTCTACCTACAATACTACGGTCTATTCTGAAGCATCTCTTGCTTTTGACTGGTTTCTTGGGCTAGCCATCTTGTCCGTGAGCATGCAGGAGGAGGGAGAGTGAGAAAAGCTACCATGCTGCTGGTGCTGCACATACTCCACTTTGTATACTGTGTACAAGCAAAACAGTCTCCAGCACACATCACTGTTTATTATCCACTCCACTTTTGTGTTGTAGGTGCATGCGCGTCTACCAAGGTCTTTGGTGGTAGGGTATTATCCATATTAATCAACCGTAACGGCACAGGTAAGTCCTACCGCCACAAACTGTGGCGGTAGGTAGTGTTACCCTACCGCCAGGGATTATGGCGGTAGCCAAAAGGTCAGATCTCGAAAGAAATTTAGATGAGGGTCAGATCCAGCTAAACTTTGACCAAAGGGTCAAAACACCAAATTTTGCCGCACCTCGCCGCGCTCTCAAGCCGAACAGGTTGCGCTCAGAAGTCGACGACGACGGTTGGGGAGATATGCCGCGCTACTGCTTCGACTTCGACGACCAGGCCTGCACAGTGGAAGCCAGCCAGCAGTCGTTTTGACGAAAGAGAGCTGCATGCCGATAACATACCAATGCCAGAGTATGTTAGCTGTAGCTGAACCAGGATTACTCCAAGGCACCATCTTTGCATAACCCTGCGTAACTTGTCAAGCCCTGATGAGTCTGATGACTGATTTCTTAGACCCTCCTTTCTTAGACAACTGGTTCAAGTCTTCGGTCAGGGACGACGGCTGAACCATAAATGTGCGCTACAAATTCATGTCCCTTTCTCAAGACATGTATTTACCGCAGTAAGTGCATAAATTGTTAGTAGCTTTGATTGAAATAACTACTGGCTTTACCCTTTGTTTCACTGAAACAGATGCAAACTGGCAATGTAGCATCTTAACTGAATCAGCAGAGTGCTTCAGTTTCAGAGTTTCAGGAAGGGCTGCTGAGTTTAGTTGCAGCCTATAATTCTGAAATTTCCAGAGCCCAGCGGCTGGCAAATTTCACATGCAACCTCATAGATTTGTGACTACATCACATTACCGTATTATCATCTCTGTATGCTCGGATCTCGGAAACGACCATATACAGATACTTACTGTTGCCGACATCCGTCCACTAGCTATCTATCAGCATTGTGCCTGCTACAACTATAGCTCAGCTCGGCACTCGAGCTTCTGTAGCTCATCTAGCTATCGTGGTCATGGTTGCTTGACGATACCTGCTACTCAAACTTCTGCTCTGTTGGCGCCTCGAGCCTCTGCAGCAGAGCTTTCTTTTCCTCTTCGGGGAGGGCGTTGAATATGAAAACCGACTTGTCGCCAATGTCGTCCTGCGTTGTCAGCAACAGACCCGAACGGAACATAATAGTAAGATTCAACCGAGAAAATGTGTAAGAGCTACAACTGTCGATAAACACTTGCGTGAAGGCAATTAGATTATATCTAACAAGATGCCCATGCGTTGCACGGAACATTAAGATGCATTTGTATGAGTAGTTTATCTTATGGGAGAAAAGGATGAACGAGAAAAGAACTTATTTGCAAATATGGAGAGGGGTGTGTGTGTCTTTTTGCAAAATTGTCATAGTTTCCTTCCTATCCGTCGGATATAAATCGTACGGCACCAACTCTGTTTTTTATAAGAATAGAGATACCTTGATGGGCTGCTGGAATTTCCTTGCGGCGAACACGGTGAAGAGCGCCATCCACACCCCTAAGAGTCTCATTTTTGTTCCATCATCCATCAAACCAGACTGCATAGATCTTCAGACAACAAGTGTAAGAAAATACAGGCGAATCATTGCATCCAGTCCGGTCTGATTGACCTGATGAGGTGCTAAATCTCAGTTATATATTTTACCAAGTGTCCGAGAAGAAGGATGGGGATAACAAACGTCAAGATACCAGCTTCCAGTTTTCCATAGCAGAGACCTGTGTGTGCATTTGTTGTCAGATAAGTTTCAGAGACTGAACAATTCAGTCATTCAATGCAAGGGTTCAGCCAATGAACTAATCAATCAGAATGCATCCAGGGAAGAGTGAACACTACAAAGATCTCTGCTATTGATGAACTCAGCTCACGCAAGTAGAGTTGGAAAGTGTATTATGATTTCCCTTGATTGACTCTGTTACAACAGGAGTATACATAGAGAGGGAGAGAGAGTCCCGATATGTTAGGCACGCAGGCCATGCGGGAGAGATCAGATCCTATAATCTAGAATCGTTACAAGGCGTGACAATACAACAATACAAGTGTACAAAATATACAACTCAACACCCCCCCTCAGCCGGAACTCCGTTCGGTAGGATGTTCAGGCTGGAGCGAAACTCGGTGAAGACTAGCGAGGGAAGGCCCTTGGTGAAGATGTCGGCATATTGCGAGCTGGATGGGACATGCAAGACACGGACTTCGCCAAGAGCCACTCGATCCCGAACAAAGTGCAAGTCAATCTCAATATGCTTTGTCCGTTGATGCTGAACCGGATTGCTCGCAAGGTAGGAGGCACTAATGTTGTCACAATACACCACGGTAGCACAAGTGGGTGGTACCTTGAGCTCATGTAGAAGTTGCCGCAACCAACAAGTTTCAGCCACACGATTTGCAACACCACGATACTCAGCCTCGGCACTGGATCGGGAGATAGTGGGTTGCCTCTTGGATGACCATGAGATGAGGTTGGCTCCAAGGAACACACAAAAACCAGAGGTGGACTTGCGCGTGTCCGGACACCCGGCCCAATCAGCATCAGTGTATGCAATGAGGTCTTTGGAGGGAGAACGGAAGAGCTGGAGTCCATAATGCGATGTACCCTGTAAGTAGCGAAGAATGCGCTTCACAAGCTGCCAATGGATGTCGCATGGAGCATGCATGAATAAGCAAGCCTGTTGGACAGCATAAGTAATGTCCGGACGCGTGAGGGTGAGGTATTGGAGAGCTCCGGTGATGCTACGATAGTGGGTAGGATTACACAACAAAGCACCATCAGTGGAGGACAGTTTGGAGCTGGTGTCAACCGGGGTGGAGACGGGTTTGCAGGAGAGCATATTGGCGCGCGCAAGAAGCTCGAGGGTGTATTGTTGTTGGCAAAGGAAGATACCAGTTGGGCTGGTGGTGACATTAATGCCGAGGAAGTGATGCAAGGCACCGAGATCAGTCATGGCAAACTCACGCTTCAGAGAGGAGATGATGTGGGTGAGAGTGTGTGGCGAGCTGGCGGTGAGAATTATGTCATCCACATAAACTAGGAGATAGGCAAGAGAGTTACCATGATGGAGAATGAATAGGGATGTGTCACTCTTGGATGCCCGAAAACCAAGAGAGATGAGGAAGGCTTGAAAGCGCAAGAACCACGTCCGAGGAGCCTGTTTGAGGCCATAGAGTGACTTGTTGAGAAGACACACATGATACGGCTTGGAGGAGTCCACAAAACCGGCTGGTTGCGAGCAGTACACTGTTTCATTGAGCTCACCATGTAGAAATGCATTCTTGACGTCAAGTTGATGGACGGGCCATGAATGAGAGGTGGCAAGACTCAATACCACCCGAATAGTTGCTGGCTTGACCACGGGACTGAATGTCTCGTCATAATCCACACCCTCTTGTTGTGTAAAGCCACGAACGACCCACCGAGCCTTGTACCGTGCCAAAGACCCGTCCGTGTTGAACTTGTGCCGAAAGATCCACTTGCCCGTAACCACATTCGCACATGCAGGCTTAGGCACCAAAGACCAAGTGAAGTTGTTCATTAATGCATTATACTCATCTAACATTGCTTGACGCCAATGGGGATCCTTAAGGGCAGATTTATACGTGGGAGGAATAGGTGAGATGGGTGAGGAGGCGTCGGCAAAGAATAGACGTTTGGGCATTAAGTAACCAGTTTTAGCACGGGTGGTCATGGTGTGTGAATTCTCGGGTGGCTGTATCGGAACTGCATGGGGTGGAAGGGGTGGCGTGGGCGTACGAGGTGAAGAATGATCCGAGGCGGATTCTGTGGGATCGGGCGAGCCAGTGGGCTGCGGACGGGGCGCATGTGCGGGCGAAGGGACCGAGGTAGATCCGGCGGGACCAGGCGAGGTGGGCGCATGGGTGGGCGCACGATCCGATAGGGAGGCGGGGGAGCCAGGCAAATCTGGCGACGGGTTGGGCGCGTGGTGCGAGGGCGATGCGGCGGGCCCGGGCGAGGCAGGTGCGCTGGTGAGCGCGGGATCCGAGATGGATCCGCGCGTGGGGGACGCAGCAGCGGGTGCAGGGCGGCCGGTGTGGGGGGAGCGGGAGACGTGGTAGGTGGTGGTTGGTGGGGACGGAAGCTGGTGGAGGTGGGGGTCCAGGTGGGGTAGGTGGCGGCGCTCCCGGTGGGAAGATTGGACTGGGTGGCTGGGTTGCATGGGGATTAAGTGTGGACGTGGGGAAGGTGTGGTCTGGGTGTGGCTGGCGTAGAGAAAGATTGTTTCGTCGAAAACAACGTGGCGTGAGACAAGCACACGGCGTGTGGCGAGGTCAAAACACCTGTACCCCTTGTGTTCGAGGGCATAACCAAGGAAGACGCAGCGGGAAGAGCGGGGGGCGAGTTTATTAGCCATGGTGGCGTATTGGTTTGGAAAGAGGAGGCAACCGAAGACTCGTAGGTGGTCGTATGTGGGTGGTACGCCATAGAGGAGAAAATAAGGTGTATTGGGCGCAATGACCCGGGAAGGACGTCGGTTTAGGAGGTAGGTAGCCGTGTGAAGTGCTTCGACCCAAAAGGGGGGGCGGGAGGGTAGCTTGGAGAAGAAGTGTGCGCATGACGTCGTTGGTGGTGCGAATCATACGTTCGGCTTTACCATTTTGAGGAGAGGTATGGGGGCACGAGAAGCGATAGGCAATGCCGTTGGAGGAGAAAAAGGAGCGAAGGGATGTGTTGATGAATTCACCACCATTGTCACACTGCATGCTCTTGATGATCACGTTAAATTGGGTATGCACAAACGTAAAGAAACGTTGGAGGACGATGGACGTGTCAGATTTGTTGCGAAGAGGAAATGTCCACGAGAAATGCGTAAAATCATCAAGCACCACAAGATAGTATTGGAAACCAGAGAAGCTAACAACAGGTGATGTCCACAAGTCACAATGTATTAAATCAAAAGGAGCATATGTTCTACTTAAGGAAGAGGAAAAAGGTAAACGGGGTTGGCGTCCAAGTTGACATGCATTACAAGGGGAGTGAGGCGCCTTATTACAATCATGAAGAAACTGGTTGGCGAGAGAAGAAAATGTGTGGGCGCCGGGATGCCCAAGGCGACGATGCCACAAGTCCGAGGAGGAGGCGGCAAGAAGAGCGGATGCCGGCGCCGGTTTATTTCCAACGAAGGGGTAGAGATCGCCGTGGCTAACGGAGATCATGAGAACTCGTCGAGTGCGAAGATCCTTCACAAGAAAACCACACGGGTAAAATTCAATAGAGCAAGAATTATCTTTAGTGAATTTACGAACGGATATGAGACTGGTTACTATGTTGGGAGAAACAAGAATGTCAGTAAGGTGAAAGTCGTGAGGAGAGAGGGTGGTAGAACCAGTGGCAGTGACAGGAATAGAATGCCCATTACCGACAACAATACTAGAAGGTAAATGCGAAAATGAAGAACTTGACGAGGTCAGGTTACCTTGGGTTCCCGTCACGTGCAAAGACGCGCTGCTGTCGAGGTACCACTCGGGGGCGGGCAGCGTGGCGTAGCCGCCGTTGCTGAAGGCGGCGTTGAGCATGGCGAAGTGATCCCACGACGGCTGCGGTGGCTGATAGTATGGGGTGGACAGCACGGGAGGGGGCGCGAAGGCAGGGTACGCCTGAGCATGTGCACCGGAGCGGGGTCCAAGGACACCGGCGGCGTTCGGCGGGATCCAGCCAGAGCGGGGCGCCGGGAGAGCCATCCCGTACGGGGCAAAGTACCCCGTGAAGGGGAGAACTGAGGCGCCGGCTGACCGCGCCCGGAGTGGTCGCCGCGCCCACGGCCACGGCCGCGCCTGCGCCCGCGGCCACGGTCACCGCCGTCGCCAGAGCGTCACCACGCCCGCGACCAAATGAGTGGGGCGGTGGATGGTGGGCGTCGGGAGCGCGATCATGGGAGCCGTCGGTCGCGCGATCGCCCTGGCCGCGACCACCAGAAGATCCGGTCGTGGAACCGCCGCTCGAAGAGCTGCCGCCCGTCATGGCGAACGCGGAGGCGCCTTCCTCCGCCGCGTGCTGGGCCTGCGATTCCTCCGCAAGGACAACGCGAGAGAGGACGGTGTCAAAGGGAAGGCCCTGGTCGCCGAGGACGACGCGGATGGTGTCGAGCCGCTTGTCGAGGCCGTGAAGAAACTGCATGGTGAGATCCACCTCGATGACAGCGTGGTCGATGTCAGCGAGGGCGTCGGTGAGGAGTTTGAGACGGTGGGCGTACTCCGACACCGAGAGATCACCCTGCTTGAGGTTGCGGTATTGGCGATTGAGGATCATGAAGAGGGGGCGAACTGAGAAGCCGTGGTGGGGAAGGAGCCGCTGAAGAGGGTGGGGGACGTGCCGAAGACGAAGGGAGGGGCTGTCAGGGCGGTGGCCGGGGAGGTACCGGCGGCAGGTGCCGAGGAGGAAGAGGAGAGGGTGCCCGGCGACGTGGCCGAGCTCGTGGCGGCAGAGGAGGAGGAGGAGGTGTCGTCCGCGGCCATGGAGAGGGTCCTGGTGACTGATACCAAGTTGGAAAGTGTATTATGATTTCCCTTGATTGACTCTATTACAACAGGAGTATACATAGAGAGGGAGAGAGAGTCCCGATATGTTAGGCACACAGGCCATGCGGGAGAGATCAGATCCTATAATCTAGGATCGTTACAAGGTGTGACAATACAACAATACAAGTGTACAAAATATACAACTCAACAAGTAGTAGAAGGAGTCAAGATGAACCAGTTACTTCCACAGTTCATTCATAAGCAGAGACAGTAATTGTACCCTCCTTGAAGACGAGGCCTGTTAGCACGGCGAAGGTGGGCCCGACGAACCACATCGCCCCGGGCTGGTCGAGCACGCACCCGACCAGCCCCTCATGGAGCTTGATAGGAGTAACGTTAGTAGAAAACCGGCCTTTTGTCCTGGTTCGTAAGGGCCTTTAGTCCCGGTTCCCGAACCGGGACTAAAGGGTCGTTACTAATACCCTCACCCTTTAGTCCCGGTTCAAACCAGAACCGGGACAGATGGGCCTCCACGTGGCCTGTGCGCCGAGCCCAGGCAGGAGGGCCTTTGGTCTCGGTTGGTGGCACCAACCGGGACCAATAGACCTCCACGCGTCAGCATTTCTGTGGCTGGGGTTTTTGGTTTTTTTTGAAAGGGGGGGGGTTGGGGGGTTAATTTAGGTATTTCATATATTGTGTTAGATAGCTAATTAATAGAGAGAAGTGTTCTCTCTTATGTCCGTGCTTGGTCGACGCTACGTATACTATATACGTATAGAGAGGACTAGACACGCTAGCTAGCTAGTAAGCAAACGAAGGAAACAGAAGATCGTCATGAACATATATGCATACAGAGAGAAGTGATATCGACCACCTCTCCTTCTCCGAGAGATTGGTCGAACAACAAGTTCTCGTATATCTATCGTCTGATACTACCGGCTACATATATACAATAATTATCTTTTACAAATATAATCTCTTAAATTATGGACGCATGGTCCACATAGTATTCTCCGTCTTCAGCGATCACGTGGTCAAGAAAGAATGCCGCCAATTTCTCTTGAATTGCTCGCATGCGATCTGGTTTTAGGAGTTCATCCCGCTGCCGAAACATCTAATTTGAAGAAGGGGTCAATACATATATATATACATATATATATATATATATATATATGAATGAATGAAACTCAACACAAATGATGGTAATAAACAAAAATTGTGAATATTATTTCTTACGCACTTCATATTGTTTCTCAGAGTACCCGCCCCGCTCACAGGTCGTGTGGCGGATGGACTCGCAGACATAGTATCCACAGAAATCATTTCCTTGGTCCTGCCACAACCACTTTATAAGAAATAGAGGTCAATCAAACTGATAAGCAAGAATGCCAAATGGTATTGATGAAACTAGCGCTTGAATCAATAGCTAGGAGACGCGCGGAACATGGTACTATAGTACTTACTTTCGGGTATCTAAATTCCAGGTCCTTCGGGAGTCCCGGGGATTTTGTGCTGAATTTTCTCCAAACACTACCAGACAAAAGAAAACAATTACTTGATATCAGGAAATGAACAAATTTGTTGATATGGTGGATAATGATCAATTTAACTTACTTCTTGAGGATTTCAGTCATGTCCGCATACTCCTGGGGATCTTTTCGTCTCGAGTCCAAGACAGTTACTACTCCCTGCTCAAGTCTAATCTCCAGGAGAATATAGTGGAAACTGCGCACGCATGCATAACTCATCAATTACATTACTATAACCTGGACTAATATATAAGGGAAACCAAATATGCACAAGACAACACTCACTTGAAGTTGTAAGGAAAGAGTATTATATCTTTGTGTTCATTTATTTTGAATGATCGTAGCAAGTTGGCCTCAGTATCTGCGGCATGATCTTTAACCTGAACTGCATCTATGAGATTTGTGTTAATGAACCCAATATCACCGATTTGTCTTTTCTTCAATTCGGCGATCTTCAATCTGCATAATATAGTGAGGATAATTATAAATACATGCAATGAAAGAGCTGAGCTATATAGAGAGACTTAATGACAGAAGTAGTAGTACTTACAGACAGTAGCAGGTGACCGTTGCTTTATCGAGGGCCAATTGATTGAAAAACTGATAGAACTCCTCAAATGGAACATGCAACAGTTCAATTCCAACGAGGTCATGCTCCGGTTTAACTCTCGTATACAAAGTATTCCTCCCCCCAGACTCTCTGCAGGTTTTCATGTACCAATCATGCAATCTTCGCATCATCGTTGTTAGAGATCTTTCATCTTTGATGAGAGGCTTCTCGTACTCGTATCTGTGTATCTGCACGTCCAGGAAATCATAATGTACATCGTCGGGCAGGTAATCGTCAGGATTGTTATAACCGGGCGCCATCCTCGGATCGACGCTAGGCACCTTGAGCGGGGGGCACGATTGCTTTGCTTGTTCGCCGAGCTGGGCAATTTGTTTCCCAGCTACTCGTCGTTCTTTCAGCCTTTGATCACTGACTGTACTTCCCGACCGCGACGCTTCGGCCCATGTCTTTGCAATAATGCGCTCATAGTTGCCTTTCGGCGGAGACTTGGGTGGTTTTGCCAGGGCAGCCAGAGTGCGCTTAACTTTCACCGGATCTACCTTCTCCTTCGGAGGTGGATGTATCCGTGCTTTCAACCCTTGAAACCAGTCATCCTTCTCGGTTCACGCGATCCTCGCGTTCTCCTCCGGGGTCATCTCGTATGGTAACTTCTCTGGAGTCTTCAGAGAAGGACCGAATCTGTATTTTCTCCCGCCTCTGGTTGTACTGCTAGACGCCGGCAGAGCAGACGGAGCGGCAGTCTTCTTGACTTGCTTACTAGGCGGAGGAGAAGGACTACAACGCGCCGGAGCAGCTGCCGGAGCGGCGGCGGGTCTCTTCCGCCCTTGCTGACGAGGCGGAGAAGGAGTAGGCTGGCTGCTCGGGCGCGCCAGCACAGGCGGAGAAGGAGGCGGAGTGCCGCCACGCGCTAGAGAAGGAGCCGTCCGAGGGCCCTGATCGTCACTCACCGGAGGAGGAGGCGGTGGAGGAGGCGGAGTGCCCTGACTCGCCGGAGGAGGAGGAGGAGGCGGAGGCATCCAGTTTGGAAGCTTGATGAGCTCTTTCTGTTGGGGAACGCAGTAATTTCAAAAAAATTCCTACGCACACGCAAGATCATGGTGATGCACAGCAACGAGAGGGGAGAGTGTTGTCTATGTACCCACGCAGACCGACTGCGGAAGTGTTGACACAACGTAGAGGAAGTAGTCGTACGTCTTCCCGATCCGACCGATCCAGGCACCGTTACTCCGGCACCTCCGAGTTCTTAGCACACGTACAGCTCGATGACGCTCCCCGGGCTTCGATCCAGCAAAGCTTCGGGGATGAGTTCCGTCAGCACAACGGCGTGGTGACGATGATGATGTTCTACCGACGCAGGGCTTCGCCTAAGCACTACAACGATATGATCGAGGTGGAATATGGTGGCAGGGGGCACCGCACACGGCTAAGGAACGATCATGTGGATCAACTTGCGTGTCTAGAGGTGCCCCCCTGCCCCCGTATATAAAGGAGCAAGGGGAGGAGGCCGGCCGGCCAGGTGTGGCGCGCCAAGGAGGAGTCCTCCTCCTAGTAGAAGTAGGACTCCTACTAGGCGGGGGAAAGAGGTGGAGTGGGAGAAGGAAAGGGGGGGCGCCGCCCCCTCTCCTAGTCCAATTCGGACCAGGGAGGAGGTGGCGCACGGCCCACCTCTTGCAGCCCCTCTCTCTCTCCACTAAGTCCCATATGGCCCAATACTTCTCCCGGTAGGGTTCCGGTAACCCTCCGGCTCTCCGGTTTTCTCCGAAATCACCCGAAACCCTTCCGGTGTCCGAATATAGCCGTCCAATATATCAATCTTTATGTCTCGACCATTTCTAGACTCCTCGTCATGTCCGTGATCACATCCGGGACTCCGAACTAACTTTGGTACATCAAAATGCATAAACTCATAATAACTGTCATCGTAACGTTAAGCGTGCGGACCCTACGGTTCGAGAACAATGTAGACATGACTGAGACAAATCTCCGGCCAATAACCAATAGCGGGACCTGGATGCCCATATTGGCTCCTACATATTCT
The DNA here is from genome assembly GCF_056163025.1 of Triticum urartu. Lineage (NCBI taxonomy): Eukaryota > Viridiplantae > Streptophyta > Magnoliopsida > Poales > Poaceae > Triticum > Triticum urartu. The sequence continues at coordinate 603,732,551 of NC_141876.1, forward strand.
ACAAAGATCTTTATCGGTCAGACCGCATAACAACATACGTTGTTCCCTTTGTCATCGGTATGTTACTTGCCCGAGATTCGATCGTCGGTATCCAATACCTAGTTCAATCTCGTTACCGGCAAGTCTCTTTACTCGTTCTGTAATACATCATCTCATAACTAACTCATTAGTTGCAATGCTTGCAAGGCTTATGTGATGTGCATTACCGAGAGGGCCCAGAGATACCTCTCCGACAATCGGAGTGACAAATCCTAATCTCGAAATACGCCAACCCAACATCTACCTTTGGAGACACCTGTAGAGCTCCTTTATAATCACCCAGTTACGTTGTGATGTTTGGTAGCACACAAAGTGTTCCTCCGGTAAACGGGAGTTGCATAATCTCATAGTCATAGGAACATGTATAAGTCATGAAGAAAGCAATAGCAACATACTAAACGATCGGGTGCTAAGTTAATGAAATGGGTCATGTCAATCAGACCATTCAACTAATGATGTGACCTCGTTAATCAAATAACAACACCTTGTTCATGGTTAGGAAACATAACCATCTTTGATTAACGAGCTAGTCAAGTAGAGGCATACTAGTGACACTAAGTTTGTCTATGTATTCACACATGTATTATGTTTCCGGTTAATACAATTCTAGCATGAATAATAAACATTTATCATGATATAAGGAAATAAATAATAACTTTATTATTGCCTCTAGGGAATATTTCCTTCAGTCTCCCACTTCCACTAGAGTCAATAATCTAGATTACACAGTAATGATTCTAACACCCATGGAGTCTTGGTGTTGATCATGTTTTGCTCGTGGAAGAGGCTTAGTCAACGGGTCTGCAACATTCAGATCCGTATGTATCTTGCAAATCTCTATGTCTCCCACCTGGACTAGATCCCGGATGGAATTGAAGCGTCTCTTGATGTGCTTGGTCCTCTTATGAAATCTGGATTCCTTTGCCAAGGCAATTGCACCAGTATTGTCACAAAAGATTTTCATTGGACCCGATGCACTAGGTATGACACCTAGATCGGATATGAACTCCTTCATCCAGACTCCTTCGTTTGCTGCTTCCGAAGCTGCTATGTACTCCGCTTCACATGTAGATCCCGCTATGACGCTTTGTTTAGAACTGCACCAACTGACAGCTCCACCGTTTAATGTAAACACGTATCCGGTTTGCGATTTAGAATCGTCCGGATCAGTGTCAAAGCTTGCATCAACATAACCTTTTACGGTGAGCTCTTTGTCACCTCCATATACGAGAAACATATCCTTAGTCCTTTTCAGGTATTTCAGGATGTTCTTGACCGCTATCCAGTGATCCACTCCTGGATTACTTTGGTACCTCCCTGCTAAACTTATAGCAAGGCACACATCAGGTCTGGTACACAGCATTGCATACATGATAGAGCCTATGGCTGAAGCATAGGGAACATCTTTCATTTTCTCTCTATCTTCTGCAGTGGTCGGGCATTGAGTCTGACTCAACTTCACACCTTGTAACACAGGCAAGAACCCTTTCTTTGCTTGATCCATTTTGAACTTCTTCAAAATCTTGTCAAGGTATGTGCTTTGTGAAAGTCCAATTAAGCGTCTTGATCTATCTCTATAGATCTTTATGCCTAATATGTAAGCAGCTTCACCGAGGTCTTTCATTGAAAAACTCTTATTCAAGTATCCCTTTATGCTATCCAGAAATTCTATATCATTTCCAATCAGCAATATGTCATCCACATATAATATCAGAAATGCTACAGAGCTCCCACTCACTTTCTTGTAAATACAGGCTTCTCCGAAAGTCTGTATAAAACCAAATGCTTTGATCACACTATCAAAGCGTTTATTCCAACTCCGAGATGCTTGCACCAGTCCATAAATGGATCGCTGGAGCTTGCACACTTTGTTAGCTCCCTTTGGATCGACAAAACCTTCCGGTTGCATCATATACAACTCTTCTTCTAGAAATCCATTCAGGAATGCATTTTTGACATCCATCTGCCAAATTTCATAATCATAAAATGCGACAATTGCTAACATGATTCGGACAGACTTAAGCATCGCTACGGGTGAGAAGGTCTCATCGTAGTCAACCCCTTGAACTTGTCGAAAACCTTTTGCGACAAGTCGAGCTTTGTAGACAGTAACATTACCATCAGCGTCTGTCTTCTTCTTGAAGATCCATTTATTCTCAATTGCTTGCCGATCATCGGGCAAGTCAACCAAAGTCCATACTTTGTTCTCATACATGGATCCCATCTCAGATTTCATGGCTTCAAGCCATTTTGCAGAATCTGGGCTCACCATCGCTTCTTCATAGTTCGTAGGTTCATCATGATCTAGCAGCATGATTTCCAGGACAGGATTACCGTACCACTCTGGTGCGGACCTCGCTCTGGTTGATCTACGAGGTTCAGTAGTATCTTGTCCTGAAGTTTCATGATCATCATTAGCTTCCTCACTAATTGGTATAGGTGTCGCAGAAATAGTTTTCTGTGATGTACTACTTTCCAATAAGGGAGAAGGTACAGTTACCTCGTCAAGTTCTACTTTCCTCCCACTCACTTCTTTCGAGAGAAACTCCTTCTCTAGAAAGGATCCATTCTTAGCAACGAATGTCTTGCCTTCGGATCTGTGATAGAAGGTGTACCCAACAGTCTCCTTTGGGTATCCTATGAAGACACATTTCTCCGATTTGGGTTCGAGCTTATCAGGTTGAAGCTTTTTCACATAAGCATCGCAGCCCCAAACTTTAAGAAACGACAACTTTGGTTTCTTGCGAAACCATAGTTCATAAGGCGTCGTCTCAACGGATTTTGATGGTGCCCTATTTAACGTGAATGCGGCCGTCTCTAAAGCATAACCCCAAAACGATAGCGGTAAATCAGTAAGAGACATCATGGATCGCACCATATCTAGTAAAGTACGATTATGACGTTCGGACACACCATTACGCTGTGGTGTTCCGGGTGGCGTGAGTTGCGAAACTATTCCACAATTTTTCAAATGTACACCAAACTCGTAACTCAAATATTCTCCTCCACGATCAGATCGTAGAAACTTTATTTTCTTGTTACGATGATTTTCAACTTCACTCTGAAATTCTTTGAACTTTTCAAATGTTTCAGACTTATGTTTCATTAATTAGATATACCCATATCTGCTTAAGCCATCTGTGAAGGTGAGAAAATAATGATATCCGCCACGAGCCTCAATATTCATCGGACCACATACATCGGTATGTATGATTTCCAACAAATCTGTTGCTCTCTCCATAGTACCGGAGAACGGTGTTTTAGTCATCTGCCCATGAGGCACGGTTCGCAAGTACCAAGTGATTCATAATCAAGTGGTTCCAAAAGTCCATCAGTATGGAGTTTCTTCATGCGCTTTATACCGATATGACCTAAACGGCAGTGCCACAAATAAGTTGCACTTTCATTATCAACTCTGCATCTTTTGGCTTCAACATTATGAATATGTGTGTTACTACTATCGAGATTCATCAAAAATAGACCACTTCTCAAAGGTGCATGACCATAAAAGATATTACTCATATAAATAGAACAACCATTATTCTCTGATTTAAATGAATAACCGGCTCACATCAAACAAGATCCAGATATAATGTTCATGCTCAACGCTGGCACCAAATAACAATTATTTAGGTCTAATATTAATCCCGAAGGTAGATGTAGAGGTAGCGTGCCGACCGCGATCACATCGACTTTGGAACCGTTTCCCACGCGCATCGTCACCTCGTCCTTCGCCAGTGTTCGCTTAATCCGTAGTCCCTGTTTCGAGTTGCAAATATTAGCAACAAAACCAGTATCAAATACCCAGGTGCTACTGCGAGCTCTAGTAAGGTACACATCAATAACATGTATATCACATATACCTTTGTTCACCTTGCCATCCTTCTTATCCGCCAAATACTTGGGGCAGTTCCGCTTCTAGTGACCAGTCTGCTTGCAGTAGAAGCACTCAGTTTCAGGCTTAGGTCCAGACTTGGGTTTCTTCTCTTGAGCAGCAACTTGCTTGCCGTTTTTCTTGAAGTTCCCCTTCTTCTTCCCTTTGCCCTTTTTCTTGAAACTAGTGGTCTTGCTGACCATCAACACTTGATGCTCCTTTTTGATTTCTACCTCCGCAGCTTTCAGCATTGCGAAAAGCTCAGGAATAGTCTTGTTCATCCCTTGCATATTATAGTTCATCACGAAGCTCTTGTAGCTTGGTGGCAGTGATTAGAGAATTCTGTCAATAACGCAATCATCTGGAAGATTAACTCCCATCTGAATCAAGTGATTATTATACCCAGACATTTTGAGTATATGCTCACTGACAGAATTGTTCTCCTCCATCTTGCAGCTATAGAACTTATTGGAGACTTCATATCTCTCAATCCGGGCATTTGCTTGAAATATTAACTTCAACTCCTGGAACATCTCATATGCTCCATGACGTTCAAAACGTCGTTGAAGTCCCGATTCTAAGCCGTAAAGCATGGCACACTGAACTATCGAGTAGTCATCAGCTTTGCTCTGCCAGACGTTCATAACATCTGTTGTTGCTCCAGCAGCAGGCCTGGCACCCAGCGGTGCTTCCAGGACGTAATTCTTCTGAGCAGCAATGAGGATAATCCTCAAGTTACGGACCCAGTCCGTGTAATTGCTGCCATCATCTTTCAACTTCGCTTTCTCAAGGAACGCATTAAAATTCAACGGAACAACAGCACGAGCCATCTATCTACAATCAAACATAAACAAGCAAGATACTATCAGGTACTAAGTTCATGATAAGTTTAAGTTCAATTAATCAAATTACTTAAGAACTCCCACTTAGATAGACATCCCTCTAATCCTCTAAGTGATCACGTGATCCAAATCAACTAAACCATAACCGATCATCACGTGAGATGGAGTAGTTTTCAATGGTGAACATCGCTATGTTTATCATATCTACTATATGATTCACGCTCGACCTTTCGGTCTCCGTGTTTCGAGGCCATATCTGCATATGCTAGGCTCGTCAAGTTTAACCCGAGTATTCTGCGTGTGCAAAAATTGGCTTGCACCCGTTGTAGATGGACGTAGAGCTTATCACACCCGATCATCACGTGGTGTCTGGGCACGACAAACTTTGGCAACGGTGCATACTCAGGGAGAACACTTCTTGATAATTTAGTGAGAGATCATCTTATAATGCTACCGTCAATCAAAGCAAGATAAGATGCATAAAAAGATAAACATCACATGCAATCAATATAAGTGATATGATATGGCCATCATCATCTTGTGCCTGTGATCTCCATCTCCGAAGCACCGTCATGATTACCATCGTCACCGGCGCGACACCTTGATCTCCATCGTAGCATCGTTGTCGTCTCGCCAATCTTATGCTTCCACGACTATCGCTACCGCTTAGTGATAAAGTAAAGCATTACATCGCGATTGCATTGCATACAATAAAGCGACAACCATATGGCTCCTGCCAGTTGCTGATAACTCGGTTACAAAACATGATCATCTCATACAATAAAATTTAGCATCATGTCTTGGCCATATCACATCACAACATGCCCTGCAAAAACAAGTTAGACGTCCTCTACTTTGTTGTTGCAAGTTTTACGTGGCTGCTACGGGCTTAAGTAAGAACCAATCTCACCTACGCATCAAAACCACAACGATAGTTTGTCAAATAGACTCCGTTTTAACCTTCGCAAGGACCGGGCGTAGCCACACTTGATTCAACTAAAGTTCGAGAAACAGTCACCTCCAAGCCACCTTTGTGCAAAGCACGTCGGGAGAACCGGTCTTGCGTAAGCGTACGCGTAATGTCGGTCCGGGCCGCTTCATCCAACAATACCGCCGAACCAAAGTATGACATGCTGGTAGGCAGTATGACTTATATCCCCCACAACTCACTTGTGTTCTACTCGTGCATATAACATCAAACCATAAAACCTGGCTCGGATGCCACTGTTGGGGAACGCGGTAATTTCAAAAAATTTCCTACGCACACGCAAGATCATGGTGATGCACAACAACGAGAGGGGAGAGTGTTGCCTACGTACCCACGCAGACCGACTGCGGAAGCGTTGACACAACGTAGAGGAAGTAGTCGTACGTCTTCCCGATCCGACCGATCCAGGCACCGTTACTCCAGCACCTCCGAGTTCTTAGCACACGTACAGCTCGATGACGCTCCCCGGGCTCCGATCCAACAAAGCTTCGGGGATGAGTTCCGTCAGCACAACGGCGTGGTGACGATGATGATGTTCTACCGACGCAGGGCTTCGCCTAAGCACTACAACGATATGATTGAGGTGGAATATGGTGGCAGGGGGCACCGCACACGGCTAAGGAACGATCATGTGGATCAACTTGTGTGTCTAGAGGTGCCCCCCTGCCCCCGTATATAAAGGAGCAAGGGGAGGAGGCCGGCCGGCCAGGTGTGGCGCGCCAAGGAGGAGTCCTCCTCCTAGTAGGAGTAGGACTCCTACTAGGCGGGGGAAAGAGGTGGAGTGGGAGAAGGAAAGGGGGGCGCCGCCCCCCTCTCCTAGTCCAATTCGGACCAGGGAGGAGGTGGCGCGCGGCCCACCTCTTGCAGCCCCTCTCTCTCTCCACTAAGGCCCATATGGCCCAATACTTCTCCTGGTAGGGTTCCGGTAACCCTCCGGCTCTCCGGTTTTATCCGGAATCACCCGAAACACTTCCGGTGTCCGAATATAGCCGTCCAATATATCAATCTTTATGTCTCGACCATTTCGAGACTCCTCGTCATGTCCGTGATCACATCCGGGACTCCGAACTAACTTCGGTACATCAAAATGCATAAACTCATAATAACTGTCATCGTAACGTTAAGCGTGCGGACCCTACGGTTCGAGAACAATGTAGACATGACTGAGACAAATCTCCGGCCAATAACCAATAGCGGGACCTGGATGCCCATATTGGCTCCTACATATTCTACGAAGATCTTTATCGGTCAGACCGCATAACAACATACGTTGTTCCCTTTGTCATCGGTATGTTACTTGCCCGAGATTCGATCGTCGGTATCCAATACCTAGTTCAATCTCGTTACCGGCAAGTCTCTTTACTCGTTCTGTAATACATCATCTCGTAACTAACTCATTAGTTGCAATGCTTGCAAGGCTTATGTGATGTGCATTACCGAGAGAGCCCATAGATACCTCTCCGACAATCGGAGTGACAAATCCTAATCTCGAAATACGCCAACCCAACGTCTACCTTTGGAGACACCTGTAGAGCTCCTTTATAATCACCCAATTACGTTGTGATGTTTGGTAGCACACAAAGTGTTCCTCCGGTAAACGGGAGTTGCATAATCTCATAGTCATAGGAACATGTATAAGTCATGAAGAAAGCAATAGCAACATACTAAACGATCGGGTGCTAAGTTAATGAAATGGGTCATGTCAATCAGATCATTCAACTAATGATGTGACCTCGTTAATCAAATAACAACACCTTGTTCATGGTTAGGAAACATAACCATCTTTGATTAACGAGCTAGTCAAGTAGAGGCATACTAGTGACACTAAGTTTGTCTATGTATTCACACATGTATTATGTTTCCGGTTAATACAATTCTAGCATGAATAATAAACATTTATCATGATATAAGGAAATAAATAATAACTTTATTATTGCCTATAGGGCATATTTCCTTCACTTTCCGTCATAGGCATGGAGTCTTCAGAGCAGAACCCAGCCGAGTCTGCCCTTCTCCGGTAGGGTGGTCAAGCGGGAGGTCCTCAAATCCCTCCGTTATTTCATCCACCATCACCTTAGCATATCCTTCTGGAATCGCCTGGCAGTGAAAAGTTGCGTCGGGTTCATTAGAAAAAACAGAGCCAACAGCCGCCTTGACCTTCATATTCATCCATTGCGTCATAAGGTGGCAAATTTGAGCCTCCGTGATAGCATCCACAGGATAGCTGGCAGGAGCCATCAAGACAAGCTCCGGCTGAAGCAGCTCGGTGGAAGCCACGCTGCTTCTCCGCTGAGATGGCGGGGTAGCTTCAGGGGAAGCTTCGGCAGTTCGTTTGCTGCGATTTGCTTCTCGTTCCTCTATCCCGAGTACCCTTTCTTTAAGCGCCTGCAGTTCGGACTGCTGCACTTTCTTCCTCCTCTCCTGGCTTTTGTAACCGCCTGCGTCCGGAAACCCAGCCTTCCACGGAATGGAGCCTGGCGTGCCTCGTGTCCGTCCAGGGTGCTCAGGATTTCCGAGGGCCTTTGTGAGCTCGTCGTTCTCTCTATCTGGAAGGAACGTCCCTTTCTGCGCTGCAGCGATATAGTACCGAAGCTTCTTCAAGGGTATGTCAAGTTGCTCATCCGTCCAAATGCACTTCCCTGTTACAGGGTCCAAGGTTCCGCCAGCCCCGAAGAACCAAGTCCGGCAACGGTCTGGCCAGCTCATTGTCTCTGGTTCGATCCCTTTTGCAAGAAGATCATTCTCAGCCTTGGCCCACTTAGGCCGGGCTACAAGGTAGCCACCTGACCCCGTGCGATGGTGAAGCTTCTTCTTTGCAGCATTTTTCTTGTTTGTCGCCGACATCTGCTTACTCTTTTCCGATGTCTTGTAGGCCACAAATGCAGGCCAGCCATCTCTGATCTTCTCATATATGCCCTTGAATTCTGGTGTCTCTTTTTTCTCGACAAACCTATTCAGGTCATTCTTCCACCTCCTGAATAGGTCTGCCATCTTCTTAAGAGCAAAAGACTTGATTAATTGCTCAACTGGCTTCTCTGGATCATCCTCTGGCGGTAGGGTGAAATTTGTCTTCAGCTCAGTCCAAAGATCATTTTTCTGCATATCATTGACGTAAGACACCTCAGGGTCTTCTGTAGCCAGCTTGAACCATTGCTGGATGCTGATCGGGATCTTGTCCCTAACCAAAACCCTGCACTGAGCAACAAATGCCTTCTTTGTTCAGATGGGTTCAATAGGTTGGCCGTCGGGCGCGATTGCTATGATCTCAAACCTTTCATCCGAGCTCAACTTTTTCTTCGGGCCTCGTCTCTTTACCTCAGTTGTGCTCGATCCGGAGGGCTAGAAAAAAGAGCAAAGACTTAATTAATATGTGTACATACCAAAACAATGAATGCATCAATTAGCTAGTCAGCACAGGCTTAACTAATATATATACCTGGCCGGACTCGGTTCGGTCACCGGAGCCGTCATCACGGTCTCCTTCTTGCACTAGCATTGGGTCACCGGAGCCGTCCTCACGTTCTTCTTCTTGCACCGGCATTAGGTCACCAGAGCCAGCTTCTTCACCCTCTCCTTCCAGAGTACCATCGGTGTTGTTGAGATACAACGAGACGGCATCACTTCCTTCTGCGATTATGTCCCTCAACAGCGCTTCGTTTGCTTCGTCTCAGGTGGTGTCCATAGTTTCTATAAATATTTACAACATGGCAATTATTATTCAAACATGACAAATGGATATATTAGTGGCAAACGTAGAACTAGCTAGCTAATCATAATAAGGAATCATATATATTAATTAGTGGCCTCGACGTTGCTTCTCTAGGGTTTGGGGTGGCCTCGACAACGCTTCAAGGTTTTGGGGTGGCCTTGAGAGAGTTTGTCGGGTAGGGGCGCGGCGGGAGGGGGTAGGAGACCGACATCGTTTTTTTCTAGGGTTTGGGTGTCCTCGAGAGTTTTGGTCGAGCGAGAGGGTCGGGGGGTGCTCCCGCGGTATAAGTTATTATCACAGTCGAGAGGGGGTATATATATCGACCGCCCCTCACGTCGAAGTTATCCGAGGGGTATATCGACCCCCCCCCCTCGTGTTGAAGTTATCGGGAGAGGGAATAGAGAGGAGAATAAGAAAGGAATAGAGGAGAAGATCGAAGAAAAAAAAGAAGAAAAAAAGAGGAGAAGAAGAAAGAAATAGAGGAGAAGAAGAAAAAAATAGAATTTCTATTTTTTTCTTCTTCTCCTCTATTTCTTTCTTCTTCTCCTCTTCTTTTTCTTCTCTTTTCCTCTTCTTATTTATTTCTCCTCTTTTTCCTCTCCTCTTCTTCTTTCTTCCACTTCTTATTTTCTTCTTTCCTATCCTTCTTTTTCTTCTAAATTTTAGCATATTCTAAATTTTCTTCTAACTTTCTATATATGAACAAAAAACTTTCTATGAACAAAAAACTTTATATGTATATATATGAACAAAATTTCTATGAGCAAAAAAAATTAAACTAACCACATACACATATACATACACATATACATTATACATAGACATATACATACACATATACATACACATACACATATACATTATACATACACATATGAAAAAAAATTAAACTAAAAAAAATTAAGGGCAGGGGCGGCGCGGCAGCGAAGGGCAGGGGCGCGCGGCGGCGTCGGCGGCCAGTACAGGGGGAGGACCAGGGGAACGGGGCGGCGCTCACCGCGAGGTGGCGTCGGCGACGAGGAAGGCTCGGGGACGGCGGAGGCGCGCGTGCTCGGGGGCGAGGGCAGGGGTGCGCGGGCTCGGGGACGACGTCGGCGACGGCGACGGCGACAGCGAGGCACGGGCGACGGCGACGGCGCGGTCGGGGGCGACGGCAGGGGCGGCGGACGGTGTCGGGGCAGCCTGGCGGCGTCGATGTGCTCGGCGTCGTCGGGCGGGCCGGGGGGCAACTCACGATGAGTTCGCCAAATTTTCCTAAGTGCTACTTATATACCCAGGCCTTTGGTCCCGGTTCGTGGCACCAACCGGGACCAATGCCCCTCTTTAGTCCCGGTTGGTGCCACCAACCGGGACCAAAGGCCTCTTTTCAGCAGCCCAAAGGGCGTGAAGCGGCGGCCTTTGGTCCCGGTTGGTGGCACCAACCGGGACTAAAGAGGGGCATTGGTCCCAGTTGGTGCCACGAACCGGTACCAATGCACCCCTTTGGTCCCGGTTCGTCCCACCAACCGGGACCAATGGCCTTGTGCTGCCCCACGCCCAAAAGTTTAGTCCCACCTCGCTAGTTGAGAGGGCTCGGGAGTGGTTTATAAGCGCTGTTGTGCCCACCCTCTCGAGCTCCTCTCAACTGCAGGCTTTCGGGCCTAATCTGTCACTGCAATGCTTGTGGGCCTACTGTGCCTGTTGCGGGCCTGAATTCTGGCCCATGGTTGGGTTTCTAGTCGTATTCAGGCCGTGGTGGCCCAGTTGGTGGCATTTTTTTTGCTATTTTTTCATTTCTACTTAGAACTAAATACTTATAGTTTTGTAGTGATTTCTTTTTTATTTTATGTCACTAGTTTATGAATAACTTTACAATAAAAATTGATTTTTGAGTCATTGTTTTACCTGCTATTTAATATTACTGTGTTTTATCATTATACTCAATTTGGTAATTTTAGTTAGTCATAACAAATATTATAGGCATTTTTCTTTTGTTTTTTGCTTTATTTTTTTATTCTTTTTGCTTTTAGGTCAGCAAAATTATAAACTTTCTGTTAGTGCCATTAGTTTTAGAAAAATTATAAACTCAAATTTGAATAGTTAAAATTTGAATTCTTTGAAATTTGTGTGAATCACAAGTTTGTGATTAACTTTACTAAAAAATGAACATAGATGCACCTATAGAGAAAATTCGACCTAAATTCATAGTTTTCAAATGAACTCTGAAAAAGTTGGCATAGCATGCTCGTCTGTTACAAATTTGGCATGGTATCATCATAATAGTTGTGGGAGAAATTCTTCACTTTTTCTTCGCTTTTGTCATTTGCTTATTGCGCCGTAACCATGGATAATCTTCATCGTTTATCAGGATGCTTGGGTCAGCCTTGACATTGAAGGGAGGAATTTCATGAAACCTTTCATAATCTTCAGACATGTCTGTCTTACCCTCCACTCCCAGGATATCCCTTTTTCCTGAAAGAACTATGTGGCGCTTTGGCTCATCGTATGATGTATTCGTTTCCTTATCTTTTCTTTTTCTCAGTCTGGTAGACATGTCCTTCACATAGATAACCTGTGCCACATCATTGGCTAGGACGAACGGTTCGTCAGTGTACCCAAGATTTTTCAGATCCACTGTTGTCATTCCGTACTCTGGGTCTACATGTACCCCGCCTCCTGACAGATTGACCCATTTGCACTTAAACAAAGGGACCTTAAAATCTTGTCTGTAGTCAAGTTCCCATATGTCCACTATGTAACCATAATATGTGTCCTTTCCCTTCTCGGTTGTTGCATCAAAGCGGACACCGCTGTTTTGGTTGGTGCTCTTTTGATCTTGGTCAATCGTGTAAAATGTATTCCCATTTATCTCGTATCCTTTGTAAATCAATACAGTCAAAGATGGTCCCCTGGACAACAAGTACAACTCATCACAAACAGTGTTGTCACCTCTGAGACGTGCTTCCAACCAACTGCTGAAAGTCCTAATGTGTTCACATGTAATCCAGTCGTCGCACTGCTCCGGGTGTTTGGAGCGCAGACTGTTCTTGTGTTCATCGACATATGGGGTCACCAAGGTAGAGTTCTGTAGAACTGTGTAGTGTGCTTGAGACCAAGAATGCCCGTCCCTGCATATTATTGAGTCCGCTCCTAGCGTGCCTTTTCCAGTCAGTCTCCCCTCATACCGCGATTTAGGGAGACCTATCTTCTTAAGGCCAGGAATGAAGTCAACACAAAACCCGATGACATCCTCTGTTTGATGGCCCATGGAGATGCTTCCTTCTGGCCTAGCGCGGTTACGGACATATTTCTTTAGGACTCCCATGAACCTCTCAAAGGGGAACATATTGTGTAGAAATACGGGCCCCAGAACGGCAATCTCGTCGACTAGATGAACTAGGACATGCGTCATGATATTGAAGAAGGATGGTGGGAACACCAGCTCGAAACTGACAAGACATTGCGCCACATCACTCCTTAGCCTTGGTACCATTTCTGGATCGATCACCTTCTGAGAGATTGCATTGAGAAATGCACATAGCTTCACAATGGCTAATCGGACGTTTTCCGGTAGAAGCCCCCTCAATGCAATCGGAAGCAGTTGCGTCATAATCACGTGGCAGTCATGAGACTTTAGGTTCTGGAACTTTTTCTCTGGGATATTTATTATTCCCTTTATATTCGACGAGAAGCCAGTCGGGACCTTCATACTGAGCAGGCATTCAAAGAAGATTTCTTTCTCATCTTTCGTAAGAGCGTAGCTGGCAGGACCTTCATACTACTTCTGAGGCATGCCGTCTTTTTCGCGCAAACGTTGCAGGTCCTCCCGTGCCTCAGGTGTATCTTTTGTCTTTCCATACACGCCCAAGAAGCCTAGCAGGTTCATGCAAAGGTTCTTCGTCACGTGCATCACGTCGATTGAAGAGCGGACCTCTAGGTCTTTCCAGTAGGGTAGGTCCCAAAATATAGATTTCTTCTTCCACATGGGTGCGTGTCCCTCGGCGTCATTCGGAACAGCTACTGCGCCGGGACCCTTTCCAAAGATTACGTGTAAATCATTGACCATAGCAAGTACGTGATCATCGGTACGCATGACGAGCTTCTTCCGGTGATCTGCCTCGCCTTTGAAATGCTTGCCTTTCTTTCGACATTGATGGTTGGTTGGAAGAAATTGACGATGGCCCAGGTACACATTCTTCCTGCATTTGTCCAGGTATATACTTTCAGTGTCATCTAAACAGTGTGTGCATGCGTGGTATCCTTTGTTTGTCTGTCCTGAAAGGTTACTGAGAGCGGGCCAATCGTTGATGGTCACGAACAGTAACGCCTTTAGGTTAAATTCCTCCTATCCGTGCTCATCCCACGTACGTACACCGTTTCCATTCCACAGCTGTAAAAGTTCTTCAACTAATGGCCTTAGTTACACATCAATGTCGTTGCCGGGTTGCTTAGGGCCTTGGATGAGAATTGGCATCATAATGAACTTCCGCTTCATGCACATCCAAGGAGGAAGGTTATACATACATAGAGTGACCGGCCAGGTGCTGTGATTGCTGCTCTGCTCCCCGAAAGGATTAATGCCATCCGCGCTTAAAGCAAACCATACGTTCCTTGGGTCCTTTGCAAACTCATCCCAGTACTTTCTCATGATTTTTCTCCACTGCGACCCGTCAGCGGGTGCTCTCAACTTCCCGTCTTTCTTACGGTCCTCACTGTGCCATCGCATCGACTTGGCATGCTTTCCGTTTCTGAATAGACGTTTCAACCGTGGTATTATAGGAGCATACCACATCACCTTCGCAGGAACCCTCTTCCTGTGGGGCTTGCCGTGAACATCACCAGGGTCATCTCGTCTGATCTTATACCGCAATGCACCGCATACGGGGCATGCGTTCAGATCCTTGTATGCACCGGGTATAGGATGCAGTCATTAGGGCATGCATGTATCTTCTCCACCTCCAATCCTAGAGGGCATACGACCTTCTTTGCTGCGTATGTACTGTCGGGCAATTCGTTATCCTTTGGAAGCTTCTTCTTCAATATTTTCAGTAGCTTCTCAAATCCTTTGTCAGGCACAGCATTCTCTGCCTTCCACTGCAGCAATTCCAGTACGGTACCGAGCTTTGTGTTGCCATCTTCGCAATTGGGGTACAACCCTTTTTTGTGATCCTCTAACATGCGATCGAACTTCAGCTTCTCCTTTTGACTTTCGCATTGCATCCTTGCATCGACAATGACCCGGCGGAGATCATCATCATCGGGCACATCGTCTGGTTCCTCTTGATCTTCAGCACCTTCACCCGTTGCAGCATCATTGGGCACATCGTCTGGTTCCTCTTGATCTTCACCAGCTCCCCCCGTTGCAGCATCACGGTATTCAGGGTGCACGTAGTTGTCATCGTACTCTTCTTCTTCGTCGTCTTCCATCATAACCCCTATTTCTCCGTGCCTCGTCCAAACATTATAGTGTGGCATGAAACCCTTATAAAGCAGGTGGGTGTGAAGGATTTTCCGGTCAGAGTAAGACTTCGTATTCCCACAATCAGGGCATGGACAACACATAAAACCATTATGCTTGTTTGCCTCAGCCGCATCGAGAAACTCATGCACGCCCTTAATGTACTCGGAGGTGTGTCTGTCACCGTACATCCATTGCCGGTTCATCTGCGTGCATTATATATAATTAAGTGTCCAAATTAATAGAAGTTCATCATGACATGCATTAAAAGCAAAGTACATACATAGTTCTCATCTAACAACATATAGCTCTCCAGAGCATCTAATTAATTAAACCATACATTGAAACTATGTAAAACATTTTAATGCGAAAACAAAGGCGATCATAATCGCAACCAAGGTAACAATTGATCCAACGGCATAATGATACCAAGCCTCGGTATGAATGGCATATTTTCTAATCTTTCTAATCTTCAAGCGCATTGCATCCATCTTGATCTTGTGATCATCGGCGACATCCGCAACATGCAACTCCAATATCATCTTCTCCTCCTCAATTTTTTTATTTTTTCCTTCAAGAAATTTTTTTCTTCTTCAACTAAATTTAACCTCTCGACAATAGGGTCGGTTGGAATTTCCGGTTCACATACATCCTAGACAAATAAAATCTATGTCACGTTTGTCCGCATAATTTTCATAAACAATAAATGAACCAATAGTTATAAAGATTAATGTATATACCACATCCGAATCATAGAAAGGACGAGGGCCGACGGGGGCGGATACCAAAACCATCGCACTATATAAGATGCAATAATAAAAGTAAGAAAATGATACAAGTATCTATCTAAACATACAAGTAACAATATTTTTCCTTTCAGAAAGAAGATAAGAACAAGAGGCTCACCACGGTGGTGTCGGTGTTGAGATCGGCGCGGGTGATCGACGGCGGTGAAGACGGGGGTGGGGCGTGACGGGCTGCTAAATCTAGACAAATCTCGAGGAAAATGGAGCTTTGAGGTCGAGCTTCGAGAGGAGAAAGCTTAACTAGTGTGGCTCGGGCATTTAATCGAACACCTCACGTGCATAGGAGGTGAGCTAGAGCACCACAAACACCTCCCCTCGCCGGCCCAGAAAAACAGAGCACTGGAGTGCTCTGCTCGCGGGCGAGGGTATATATAGGCAGCACTATTGGTCCCGGTTCGTGGCATGAACCGGGACTAAAGGGGAGCCTTTGGTCCCGGTTCAGGCCACCAACCGGGACCAATGGTGGTGGGCCAGGAGCCAGGCCCATTGGTCCCGGTTCGTCCCACCAACCGGGACCAAAAGGTCCAGACGAACCGGGACCAATGGCCCACGTGGCCCGGCCGGCCCCCTGGGCTCACGAACCGGGACTAATGGGCTGCCACGGCCTGAACCGTTGCCCCCTTTTCTACTAGTAACATACTCCCTCCGTTTCTAAATATTTGTCTTTTAGAGATTTCAAATGGACTATCACATACGAATGTATATAGACATATTTTAGAGTGTAGATTTACTCATTTTGCTCCATATATAGTCACTTGTTAAAATCTCATAGAAAGACAAATATTTAAAAACGGAGGAAGTAGATGTGGATCGCCATGGCACCCCCGTCTGCTGCGTGCTGGGCTTGGGCTGTCGCCACCGTGAGCTACGAGGCCACTGATGAAGACATGTATCTAGGGTAGGGTCATGGACCTGTCCTAACTACCCTACCCAAGGACATCCCTAGAAGATATCACCTTTCAATCGACTTGAAGGTGTTCCACTCGACAGACTCGAAGACACTCGACCATGAAGCAATCACTCGACCAAGATCCAACCACTCGACGGCCAGAAGACCTAAAGCCACTCCGCACGCTAACGGTCGGTCATTGAGTAGCTTTTATGATCACTAGATGACACCATGTATTGAAAGAGTATACATTAATATTATTCGGGTACATATTGAAACATATGAGAAAAATTTCCAATACCCATGTAATATACAAGGACATATCAGTATTAACAGAACCGTTAATTAGTCAGACACAAATCCACACCCGAGAAGCACATTACACAGGATTGAAACTTTTAAGCCTCACATTCCCAAGCAATCTTAAGGAGGGACAACAGAATTGAAATTACTGATGCAAAGTATCAGCAATTAGTAATATTTATACACACAACTTCTTTATTGTAGTCATATGATGATGTGTAGTCATATGATGATGAAATCAGTACGTAAATCAGCACCAAGGATAGCCGATCAGACAAACAAATATTCTGCATCCCACTGAACAACACTATTATGCAATTTTAAAAGGCCCTCAGTTCTACTTTCTATAAGAGCTTGAAGTTTTGGAGCCAAGGCTACGAACCTTCAAATCCAACCAAACATCTTACCATGCAAACACGGTAAAATGGGAAAGAAAGACTCTAAATGTGACGCACCAAAAGCGGAAGAAAATGTTGAACGACCTGGGCGTGAGGAGTTGTGCCTCGGCCAGCCAGGTTTTTGAAGCATGTGTTTAATGCATATATATATATATATATATATATATATATATATATATATATATATATATATATATATATATATATATATATATATATAGATGATAGACAAAGAGGAAGCAATGATATTAAATGATGGTAGCATATATTGATCTCGTAGTGCTGATGCATACTGTTCTAAGAAATTTACAATGAGCGTAAGCAAATAGAAACTTAGTTTTGATACATAGTGTTTTAAGAGAACCCCGTGCTGATACATAGTATTGGCGCACCATATAGATGGTTGTAGTTATGAGCCGATGATCATCCGGCAGAGCCGTTGATACATATGCCCTAAATATCCATTGGTGATCCATCATTACCTAAAGCAAAGATTCCTTCAATATCATCGTTCAGGCTCCAATAATATATGTTTGTCTGTTGGAGATCATACTCTAACTGTGTAGTTGCATCATTCAGACGATCAATAGCAACATATCTTACATGTGACAAGACATGATTTAGATTGTTATCTTTGGATGTTGATCCTCCTATGAAGTTGGCATATATTATACGGTAAAGTTCTTTTGCTGCTATGTTATTTCCATTGAGGGTGCTAGATTTAGGACGATGATGTTGTCATCTTGTGATCACTACAAATACAGAATCTTCTCCAACATTACTTAGGAGCACAAACCACTTTCCACAAAAAGTTCAATTGGGTCAAGCAAAGGGAATGAGAACCGAAAAGGATACAAAGGAGCAATATTTCCTGAAAGCATGGCTGGACCAACTCTTTGTTGGTTGCAAGCGGTCGTGATGTTACAGCCTATAGCTCCAACGACTCAAGATCATCAATGAATAAGGACCCTACACCATACTCCAACCTTTCAGTGACACATGCATCATATGACATTTCACAATAGCAATGCGAGACTCATTATTTAGGTAAATTTCATGATATTAGGCATAGAACAACAATTCCAGCTATATAAACACAAGATTACCAAATTATGGAAGGTACTAAGGAACCATAACACTTTTCAGTAAGAACTTCATAGTGAGCACTAAAACTAAAGTCAACCAAACAAGGCACTTTAAAATGAACTATCATTTCAACTCAAATGTGTTAAGAAGTCCCGACTGATCACTTTGTCCTGCTCAATTGAAGTGGTGATCGAATATGTCAATATCATATCACTTTGGAGCTATAATCCAACAACGGTGAAGTATGAAATTCTGAAAAGATTACAATGGATCTTGAAAAATTAACAAAGCTAGCCTGCCAAAAACCACTGGATCCAAGAAAAAAAATTGAAAAGAAACCCTGATGAACAATTTATAATCCAGTAATGTAAGTTATTACTAATTCTTCTAAATACAAGTTAAGGTTAAGTAATAATAGTCAGAAATGACAATAACAATTTCTACCAACACAAGATCTGAAGCTGAACAACCAATATAGCTCTTTATTTCCTTAGCTGCTCCAGGAGCCTTATTTGCATCTGTAATCAAATACAGGAGGCGCACAAACATACTATTCTCCATTACTTATTGTGTGTACCAGTAACGACAGGAAGCTTCTGCCTCACATAATCAAATTACATTTCGAAAAAAATGATATAAAAACACAAACTTAATAAGCATCTAAGTGCGAGTTTGCAACACAGAATTCTAATGCATTGGTATCATGAAAATTAACTCACACTTGACAAAACTGAATTTTTGAATCAAGTTACTATTATACATATATCTAGTGACAGGTTAATGATTTATGTCTTTATAAAGATGGCATTAGACTCCCATAGCTACACTCACCAATGAGATCTATGGCGGCATAAATCAAATGCGTGCTCGATCAAGGACCTTATTAAGCTGCACTGATTGAGGCAGTGGTAACTATTTAATGACCAGCTATAAAAGAAAAATTTATACCATGTCATTAGTCTCCTCTCAAATTATCATTGTGCGGCACTTTACTCCGCCAGTGTGGATTTGGCATAGTAAGGTTTTAAGAAGATAGCTTGAATTGTATGTGTTCGTCTCAGTACTCCAAGAAAAAGTAACACTTAAATTGTAGCTCACTTCTTGGTCTAGCTCACTAATCATTCAAAAATGTATACACATACATACTGGTTAACAAGGTAGAGAACACAGGTACCTGACGGCAGTACTGAAAATAGTACACAATTATGAGTTATTAACAAGAAAAGTGGATGTCTTGTGTATTCAGGAATAATTATATCCATTACAGAGGTAATAACAGTACCAAGACTCGTACTACCATTGCTGAATAACAGAGATGTAGGATAAATAAATGTCACAACAGTATCTCGTTTCCTTGATATTAAGGGAAGATATTAAGTGTCTAATGCTTAATCCTATATTTGCCAAATCACTATCGAGTATTTTGTTACAAATCACCAGCAAAAGCTCAAGCAAAATTCTAGTCCATATGCAATCCATGATGTATAATTATATGTGCTTTCGCCATCTACCTAGACCAATCAGACATGATCACCTTAAAAAATCAGACTATGTGTTTTCTCTGAAAGTTTACCTAAAAATAGTAAACTACATGATAGCAGACATGTAGGTTAGCAAGCCTGTGTAAAGACATGATTGGTTACAAAACTACATCAGTGCATTGTATCTCTCGTCCTGGGCGGACATGAGGAACGCTTGCATCATCTCGAGCTAATTGTGACGAAGAGCTCGTCATGCCGGACTCCAAGTTGCAGAGCCACCTCCTCAACCAGTGTGGATTTGGCGTGGCCGTGCACTGCAACCAGCACAGACTTGCTAACGCTTACCTAATATATTTTTTTCTTCCGTCTATTTAACATATTTCTCTTCATATCCAGCTTGCAAAGAAAAGTGTGTTATAACCGTTTCTGTAAAATTTGAACAAATCAAAGCAAGTGTTCAGTTTATTTTTCACCAGCTGTTCATTGGATCCTACTCTAGTTGTAAGGAGTTTGTAAAGTATGAATCATATTCAGCCAATAACATGTCGCGTATATAATAACATCTTAGGCCAACAATGCATTTTAGGAGAGCAATATATCAATATATCTATGATAGATGAGGAATGCAAGTAATTTTCCCATACATCAGAGCTAAAAAAGTTTAAACCTACAATTAATGAGCAAATCAAATTCCAATAAGTATGCAATGATGCAATGGCCAGGAGCTAATTTCATCAATATTGTAATCTACTTCTGTAAAGAGAGAACCTCATCAATATTGTATTTTGATTCCCGCAGTCATTCACTCCAGAAGTTTAGGTCCCAGTGTACCAGATCATTGGCTTCTGCAGAACAAAAATCTTTCACAGAGGCTTTTAGATCTTCCATATCTGCACTAAGAAAAGCAACAATTAAGACATCTGTGTATTTCAGCCTAGTTCCTAATATGAGAACAATAATTGATGAAGGAGATATAATGCTGATAGATAGGCCAAACGAGGACGGCACGCCGGTTGCTTGTATACAGCCGCGGGCTGTCGATCCAGCGCGCACCCCAATGACCGTGCTTGTGTCTGATTCAGCGTCGTGCTTACGTCAAAGGTCCGCCGGGCTGACCGGCGCTCCTCGCGCCACGGGTACGAAAAACAACCATCTCGTCATGGCTATCCACCTCTATTCCCCGTGCTTGCTGTTGCGTGTGTCCCCTCGTGCTTGTTCTGTGCATTTATGTTGGATTGCTACTACTGAGCGCTGGGTGCTGGTCTGTTTATGGTCTCCATGGTGACCTTCTGGCTTGTGACGCCGCCATTTCACATCAGCAATCTCCACCTTCAGGTCAGGATTCTCACAACTATACCTCATATGAGTGAGTACCAAGAATTACTATTTGCATATGTAAACAACAAGAGGTACTCTGCCAGATTCTGAAGCACATATATTACAACAACATGCATTGGTTTGGGCATATATAAACAATGATCACCTAGTCTACTGGATCCTAGAATCAAGAATTAGTAAGAAGCTAAGAAAACTGGGCACACCCTACAAACATCAGAGACGAACTAACATGCATATATATCTGTCCCAAAGCAGTAGGCAGGAAGCAAACCACCAGCACAAGCACAAGCAAGCAAGGAGATCCTTTATTAGGACGCAACAAGTCTTCTTTTTCTTGGGAGCTCCTAGAGAGTTAAATTAGAGTACTGGTACAGAAATAAGAAGAACATGCTCAAACATAAATAACAGGATAGGAGTTCAAACTTGAAAATGAATCTCCGGCTATTACAACTCTAAAAGATTGTAATAGAATAGAGCATTGCTAGAAACAAGAAAACTACTTGGCTGGTTTTATCTTGAACAATGTGATTCCCAGGAACCAACACAGATTTTCTGTCTCCCTCAAAACGAGTTAGCATATCAAACACAGTACACTGTATCTACTCTTGCAGAAAAATGAGAAGAGATTGAATAGTAATATTCTGGTACCTCTAGGCTCATCCTTCGGAGGAAACATTGCAAAAGATCCAATGAAATTGGACACCCTCCCAAACGTCGTCTCGGACATGGACTGGTCCTAAACCTGCACAACATAAGCATGATTTCAGGTTGTGTATTCAGAGCACACAAGAAGAGAAGCAAACAAGACAACAAATCCATGAATAACTCTCTAAAATAAGTGATGCGATGGCTATATATATGCAAAAAAATCGTGCGATTGCAATCTCTTTATCAGTCACAGTGTGGCCCTGCTACTGCTGAAGTCAGTCAGGACCAGTTTGCCAAGTTGCCCAAATAAAATCTCAGGATTCCCCAATCAACACAACAAAGAGGCTAAACAAGCACACAAAGTAGGCATGATGTTTACTCACGATGGCCTTACTGGAGCTCCCATACTTGCCCTGTTTAGTAAAACACAAAACAAGAAATCCAAATTAGATTAAAGAACCAAGGGGGCAAGAGGTAGAAAAAAACAGGGGAGGAAGATGGTGAAGCCAAAGATGTGCAACAGAGATTGGGGAACGACGACCGGTAAGCTGCAGCCCATAGTGATGGTCGGCATTCCACCATGACGCGAGCGACGCCGGAGCTCCAGCCTGGCTGCTCCTTCCCCATGCCCATCCTACTCACCCTCCCCTGCTCCTCCACACCAAGCATGAAGACCACACCAGCCATGCTCTCTCAGCCCGATCCAGAACGCGGGAAGAGAAAGAGGTCGGGGAAGAGAGAGGGCACAGAGGGGAGAGGGGGAGTACCATTCAGCCCGTGCTTTCCCATGGCGGCGACCTGCGACCGGACCAGAACCACAGCGCACAACGCCGGAGATGGGGGCTAGGTCCAGCGAGCCGCGATCGTCCCACTGAGCACCGAGAGGGCAGGGAGGAGGAGAGGACGCGGTGAGGCGAGGGTGAGCGGAAGCGATCTGGATGGCGGCGGGGCAGGGAGGCGGGCGCGGGTCGAGGGGGAGAGAGAGGTGAGCAGGAGGAAGAGGATAGGGGGCCGCGCGAGTGTGGGAGGACCAGCGGCTAGGTCTTCTCCACAGGAGCGGCTCCATTTTATACTCCGGTGCGTGAAATGACGAAAATGCCCCCGGCGGGGCACTGAATTAATAGGCAGTGGCAAGAGCGATTTAAAGGCGACGTGGAAGCAACGGTTGTCACTACGAGTTCTTCAGGGTTTATATGTTCACAAGTATAGTACTTTATTAGAGGCGTTACCAGTAACGCCCAGCCTTAATGTACTTTAAACCCCTTGTAACGGTGGGTTGGCTGGGGTCCTGGCGCACTCTATATAAGCCACCCCCCTCCACAGGCACAAGGGTTCGCACCCCTGTAATCTATACACACATAATTCAGTCGACCGCCTCCGGGCTCCGAGACGTAGGGCTATTACTTTCTCCGAGAAGGGCCTGAACTCGTAAACCTCGTGTGCCTACAACTACTCCATAGCTAAGATCTTGCCTCTCCATACTTACCCCCCTACATTACTGTCAGAGTTAGAACCACGACAGTTTGCGCCCATCTTGGGGCAGGTGTCTTAGCGACTTGTTGGAGAAGTTGCGATTTTTTCGATCCCTTTGATCATGGTTTCGGGCGGAGTTTTGGTGGAGGGCCGCGAGATCCGTCTCGGCGCGCTCACGTTCATCGCTGACGACTCCGCTTGGCTTTAGGAGGCTCCACTCGACGTCGACGCGCTCCCCGTCCGCGGGGCGACGCACTTTCACGCATGCGTCCGTGGTGTCCTCCTGCGGCAGCCGTCGACCCAGTATCGGTCGGCTCTTGTGGCGTCCTCCCTCCCTGTCTCCCGCCGGCGCAAGCGCTCCGGTCAGTCGAGGCTTCAGCGGTGGGTGAGGCATGCGGTGGCCCGCCAGTCGGCCACCCCTCAAGTCGTGGCGATCGAGCCCGACGAATCTCTCTACGGCCTGTTCGACCTGTCGACCGGTTCCGCAGAGACCGCATCCGAGTGCGACAGCAGTGATCCGGCGGCGGAGGTTCTGATGGTCGATGGACCGCGCAGTCCTCCTGATTTTCCCCGCACCGACGGAGGCGCAGGTGGGGGCGACCCGTCGCATCCCCATGAGGAGTATCTCCCCGAGCCTCTCACGTCGCTGCAGAGAGAGGAACTTCACCGCCGGAACATGGATGCACTTCACACTCCTATCGTTGGAGAAACCCCCGAGGCCCGTGCCTTGGAGGACGTGCGCCTGGCCAACTTGGCTGAGCGCACTCGACTAGAGAACCTCCAGCATGCACTCGACGAGCGAGCGCGTCAACGGGTTCCAGAATCCAGTCGACGTCAGCTCTTTCCGCCCCCGCAGGTATATCGAACTCCAATTCAGAATTTAGCAGCTGCAGCCCGTATAGTGGAGTCGATTCAGCCCTCCCAGTCAGAGGCTGGCAGAGGCTTGATACAGATCAGAGCGTTACTCCGGGCAGCAGGAGACCAGAATTTCGTTGTTTCTCAGTCGCAGAACATGATTCGTAGCAGATCCATTGCCGCAGACACAGTTCAGTCGGCTCATAGCCCAAGATCTCCTCCGAGGCGTGAGGGACGTGACGACCGGCGTAATCAGCATAGGAGCCGCGAGCAGTATGATCACCGATTCGATCGTGATGATCGACGTCGAGTGCCCGCCCCTCCCCCAAGGAGCGGATCGTACGTGCCTCGACAGCAGGATGACAGGCGCCCCCATAGTGTTGGGCGAAGTATTCCATTCGACCCCAGAGAACCAGGCTTTGATGCGAGATCCATTCTCATTCAAGGTTTGGTCGACAGGAACAGAGCTCATCGAGAAGGTCACGACAGAGATGCGCCTACCAGCAGCAGAGTGCATGTTTCAGGGCTAGAGTATTTTAGCAGAGCCATCAGGGCTGCAGTGATTCCTCCCAACTTCAGGTTGGCGACTGGAGTCAGTAAGTTCACTGGTGAGTCCAAGCCCGATACTTGGCTTGAAGACTACCGAGTGGCCGTCCAGATTGGCGGTGGCAATGATGAAGTGGCCATGAAGCACCTGCCTCTCATGTTGGAGGGCTCGGCCAGAGCATGGCTGAATCAGTTAGCACCTAGCAGCATTTACACTTGGGAAGATCTCGCCCGAGTGTTTGTCATAACATTTGAAGGAACATGCAAGCGACCAGCAGGTCTTACAGAACTGCGGTCTTGTGTGCAGAAACCGGATGAAACTTTGAGGGATTACATCCAGAGATGGATCACATTGCATCACACGGTAGAAAATGTGCCTGATCACCAAGCAGTCTGTGCCTTCAAGGAAGGTGTCAAGTACAGAGAATTGAATCTGAAATTCGGTCGAACCGGAGAGATGTCTCTGAATCGGATGATGGAGATTGCCACCAAGTACGCCAATGGTGAAGATGAGGATCGACTCCGGAGTGGCAAGCACAAGTCAGTCGCCCAGAAAACCGGAGGAGGAAATTCCAATCGGAAACAGAAGCGGAAAGCTGAGCCAGCTGCTCCTGGGGAAGCCCTGGCTGTAACCCAAGGAAAGTTTAAGGGGAAACCCAAGGGACCTTGGAACCCCAAGAAAGTTAAAGACCAAGACGGAAATGATGTGTTGGATCTGCCGTGTCACATCCACACCAAGAAAGATGAAGAGGGTAAACTCATTTACCCGAAACATACCACTCGACAGTGTCGGCTCTTGATCCAGCAGTTCCAGGGCAAACAACCCAAAGATAAAGAAAAGGAGTCGGACAAAGTTGAGGACAAAGAAGATAGTGATGATGGCTACCCCCAGGTCAATTCCACCCTGATGATTTTTGCTGATGTTAAAAGCAAAAGTTGACTGAAAGTTATCAACCGTGAGGTGAATATGGTTGCTCCGGCGACACCCAGTTATTTGAAGTGGTCTCAGACTGCCATCACATTCGACCAGTCCGATCATCCAATGCACATTGCCACCCCTGGGAGGCAAGCTTTGGTGGTCGACCCAGTTGTCGAAGGCACTCGACTGACCAAAGTCCTGATGGATGGTGGCAGTGGTTTGAACATACTGTACGCAGAGACGTTAAAAGGGATGGGCATTCCGATGTCCAGACTCAGTACCAGCAACATGAGTTTCCACGAAGTCATTCCTGGGAAGAAGGCTGAGTCACTCAGCCAAATTGCTCTTGATGTGGTTTTCGGTGATTCCAAGAATTACCGCAAAGAAAAGTTTACATTCGAGGTTGTGGATTTTCAAAGTGCTTATCTGCCATTTTGGGCAGGCCAGCTTGTGCACGCTTCATGGCTCGACCATGTTATGTGTATCTCAAATTGAAGATGCCTGGTCCCAAAGGTGTGATCACTGTTACGGGCAATCGGAAGAAGGCAGAAGAGTGTTTTCAGAAAGGCTCAAAGATTGTTGATGCTCAGATGGCGGTGGTGGAGCTGTAGGAGTACCAGAAGACTGCAGACCCGAGTGATTTGTTGCGAGCCAAGAAGCCCACTACAGAATCAGCTTTTCAGTCGTCTGGTGAAACAAAGCCGGTTCACATTCACCCGACCGACCCCAGCGCTGCTCCGACTCATATCTCAACAACACTCGACTCCAAATAGGAAGAAGCGCTCATCCAGTTCCTCCGTGAGAACTGGGACATCTTTGCATGGAAGCCTTCTGACATGCCGGGTGTTCCCAAGGGGCTGGCTGAGCACCGCCTACGAGTCGACCCAACAGTGAAACCTGTCAAAGAACATCTCCGACGGTCCGCCGTCCAGAAGAGAAAGGCTATTGGCGAGGAGGTGGCTCGGCTCTTAGCAGCGGAGTTCATCCGAGAGATTTACCACTCCGAGTGGCTTGCCAACGTGGTCATGGTCCCCAAGAAGGACAAGTCACTTCGCATGTGCATTGACTTTAAGCATATCAATCGGGCCTGCCCGAAAGATCAGTTTCCTCTCCCCCGCATTGACCAGATAGTCGACTCGACTGCGGGGTGTGAGCGATTGTCTTTTTTAGACGCCTATTCCGGGTACCATCAGATCCGTCTGTACGGACCCGACGAGATTAAAACAGCTTTCATCACTCCATTCGGGTGCTTCTGTTATGTAACCATGCCATTCGACCTCAAGAATGCCGGAGCCACGTTCATGAGGATGATTTAGAAGTGTTTGCTCACTCAAATCCGTCGGAATGTGGAAGCATACATGGATGATATTGTGGTCAAGTCACGGAAGGGTTCCGACCTACTGACTGACCTTGATGAAACCTTTGCCAACCTCAGGAGGTATGATATCAAGCTCAATCCATCAAAGTGCACATTCGGAGTTCCCGGTGGAAAGTTACTCGGTTTTCTCGTTTCCGAATGGGGAATCGACGCCAATCCAGAAAAGGTTGGTACTATACTCCGGATGAAACGTCATGTGCGTGTGCACGACGTCCAGAAGCTTACAGGTTGCTTGGCCGCTTTAAGTCGATTCATCTCTCGTCTCGGTGAAAAGGCATTGCCTCTTTACCGACTGATGACGAAGTCAGACCAGTTCGAGTGGACTCCAGAAGCTGATGCAGCGTTTGCAGAGCTCAAAGCTCTGCTCTCCACCCAGCCGGTGCTTGCTGCCCCAATCAGCAAGGAGCCTTTGCTGCTTTACATTGCAGCCACGGGACAAGTCGTCAGTACAGTACTTACGGTCGAGCGGGAAGAAGAAGGAAAGGCCTTCAAAGTTCAGCGCCCAGTATATTATGTTTCTGAAGTTTTGACTCCATCAAATCAAAGATATCCTCATTACCAGAAGCTTGTATATGGGATTTATATGACCACGAAGAAGGTTGCACATTACTTCTCTGACCATTCCATTACGGTCGTCAGTGACGCTCCATTGTCAGAGATTCTGCACAACAGAGATGCAACCGGTCGAGTGGCAAAATGGGCGATTGAACTCCTTCCCCTAGATATCAAGTTTGAGGCAAAGAAGGCTATCAAGTCCCAAGCAATAGCAGATTTCGTCGCCGAGTGGATTGAACAGCAGCTACCGACTCAAGTTCACTCGGAGCACTTGTAACGCCCGGATAATCAAGCTACAGTAACCTCTGCTAATGATGCCTCGTCACCACTCTTACTGTTGTAAACCTCGCGATGATTCAATCCCATTCGAATTCAAATTTCAAAATCAAAGCAAACAATAAAAGTTTTTCAAAATTTAAAACAAAAGTGTTCGGGAGATGCCATATTTTACATAGGTCAATATGGTGTAATAAACACAATTTTATAAACTGCCTAAGTATTTTAAAATGAATAAAGACAGAAAAGGAAAATAAATAAAAGAAAGAAACTAACAAAAAAGAAGAGAAGAAAGAGGGAACCCCCTCCCACGGCCTACTGGCCCAGTTGGCCGGCCCATTCGGGCGCAGGCCCAACCGGCCTTCCCCCCCTCCCCTTATCCATTCCCCCCCCCCAAACCCTAACCCACCCGACCCCCACTCTCCCCCGCACGTCTCTCCCTCTCCCTCCCAGCGCCGCCACACACCCAGCGCCCCAACGCTCGGTGCCCCCATCCCATCGCCCCGTCGGCCTCATCCCGACCCCGCCGCCTCTCCCCGGTGACCGCGCCGCCCCACTCCTCGACGCCGGCGCCTCGCCTCGTTACCGACCCTGAAGCCGCCGGATCGAGCCGCGCCCCGCCGCCTGGACACCGCCGCCCCAAGTCGCCGCCACCCGCCGCCGGCGGCCTCGACACCGCCGCCCGTCGCTCGCTACCTCGTCTCCCGAGCCCACTGCCGCCCCCCTACGCTCCGCTGTGAGCCCTCACCGATTCCCCCTCGTCCTCCCCTGTCCCCGCGCCATATGCGCCTCCCTCGACGCGCCACCGCGCGCACGCTCACCATCGCGTCCGCCGCGCCCATCGCCGCGAGCCCCGCGTCACTCGCTCGCCGCCGAACCAGCGCTCGCCGAGCTCGAGTCGCCCGCGACCGCCCTCTGGCCCCGCCCACGGCTCACCACCCCAGCGCGCGCGCCGGCGACGCTCGCCGCCCTGCCTTCCCCTGCGCCGCTCGCCCGCGGACCCCCCTGCTACCGCGCTGCCGCGCCGCTCGCCGGCGACACCCCGCCGTGCCCTGGTTGCCTCGCCCCCCCGGACGGGCTCGACCCCGCACGAGGCGCCCGTAACCGCACACCCGCTATGGCCCTAGGCCACTGACCGAACGGGCCCAGCCCCCCCCCCCCAAAAAAAGAAAAGGAATTTAAAAAATAAAATAAAATAAAATAAATATAATTAATAAAAATAAAAATGATTTAATAAAATTAATTATTAATTAATTAATTAATTAAGAAATTAATTAAATTAATTAATCCGGTTTAATTAATTTAATTAACTAGTTAAGTTTAATTAAACTGTAATTAGATTAACCTAAACCCTAATTAACCTAATTAGAGGATGACAGGTGGGCCCCCCCTGGACCCACATGTCAGGTTGACCAAGTCAACTCTGTTGACTGCTGATGTCATTAAATCATTTTCGAATTAATTAAATAATTAATTAAATCTCAGAAATTAATAAAATCTTTAGAAAATCATATATTTTAATCCGTAACTCGGATTAAAATATTTTCAACATGAAAGTTGCTCAGAACGACGAGACGATTCCGGATACGCAGCCCGTTCATCCACCACGCATCCCTAGCATAGTGAACCTGCAACATTTCACCTCCGGTTCATCTGTCCGAAAACGCGAAACACCGGGGATACTTTCCCGGATGTTTCCTCCCCACACCGGTATCACCTCATACCGCGATAGGGCACCCCTAGCACCGCTACTTGTCATGTCATGCATCGCTATGCATCTGTTTGCTTAAATATTTATTGTTTCTCCCCCCTCTTCTCTCGCTAGACACCGAGACCGACGCCGCTGCTACCCAGTACGACTACGGAGTTGACGACCACTCTCTCTTGCCAGAGCAACCAGGCAAGCCCCCCCCCTTGATCACCAGATATCGCCTACTCTCCTCTTTACTGCTTGCATTAGAGTAGTGTAGCATGCTACTGCTTTCCGTTATTCCTATCCTGATGCATAGCCTGTCCTTGTTACTACTGTTGTTACCATTACCTGCTATCCTACTGCTTAGTATAGAATGCTAGTGTTCCATCAGTGGCCCTACACTCTTGTCCGTCTGCCATGCTATACTACTGGGCCGTGATCACTCGGGAGGTGATCATGGGTATATTACTTACTTTCTACAGGATACATGTGGTGACTAAAGACGGGTCGGCTTGTGGAGCACCCGCGAGTGATTCACGGATTGGGGGCTGAAAGGACCTTTGTCCCAACGGCCCTCTGTGTGGATCTTTGAGGCGGAGCGACAGGGTAGGTTCCGACCACCTAGGAGAGAGGTGGGCCTGGCCCTGGTCGGCGTTCGCGGATACTTAACACGCTTAACGAGATCTGGGTATTTGATCTGAGTCTGGCCATTTGGTCTATACGCACTAACCATCTACGCGGGAGTAGTTATGGGTATCCCGGCGTCGTGGTATCAGCCGAAGCCTTCTTGACGTCAGCGACGGAGCGGCGCGCGCTGGATTGGACTGGAACGCCACTAGGCTAGGTCTGCTTCCGGCCGCCCACGCAACGTGAAGGTGTGCTAAGGGCGATGGGCCCAGACCCCTGTGCGCTTAGGTTTAGACCGGCGTGCTGACCTCTCTGTTGTGCCTAGGTGGGGCTGCGACGTGTTGATCTTCCGAGGCCGGGCATGACCCAGGAAAGTGTGTCCGGCCAAATGGGATCGAGCGTGTTGGGGTATGTGGTGCACCCCTGCAGGGAAGTTAATCTATTCGAATAGCCGTGATCTTCGGTAACAGGACGACTTGGAGTTGTACCTTGACCTTATGACAACTAGAACCGGATACTTAATAAAACACACCCTTCCAAGTGCCAGATACAACCGGTGGTCGCTCTCTCTCAGGGTTACGAGGAGGGGATCGCCGGGTAGGATTATTGCTATGCGATGATACTTGGAGGACTTCAGTCTACTCCCTTCTACATGCTGCAAGACGGAGGCTGCCAGAGGCGTAGTCTTCGAAAGGATTAGTTATCCCCCTCTTATTCTGGCATTCTGTAGTTCAGTCCACATATGATACCCTTACTCCATTTGATACCCATGCATATGTAGTGTAGCTTCTTGCTTGCGAGTACTTTGGATGAGTACTCACGGTTGCTTTCTCCTTCCTTCCCTCTATCCCTTCTACCTGGTTGTCGCAACCAGATGTTGGAGCCCAGGAGCCAGAAGCCACCTTCGACGACGACCCCTACTACACCGGAGGTGCCTACTACTACGTGATGCCCGCTGACGACGACCAGGAGTAGTTAGGAGGATCCCAGGCAGGAGGCCTGCGCCTCTTTCGATCTGTATCCCAGTTGGTGCTAGCCTTCTTAAGGCAAACTTGTTTAACTTATGTCTGTACTCAGATATTGTTGCTTCCGTTGACTCGTCTATGATCGAGCTCTTGTATTCGAGCCCTCGAGGCCCCTGGCTTGTAATATGATGCTTGTATGACTTATTTTATTTGTAGAGTTGTGTTGTGATATCTTCCCGTGAGTCCCTGATCTTGATCGTACACGTTTGCGTGTATGATTAGTGTACGATTAAATCGGGGGCGTCACAGCACTGGACCATGTTCTTCGATGGGTCTAAGATGCTGAATGGTTCCGGTGCTGGGGTAGTATTGGTTTCCCCCCGAGGAGATAAGCTCAGATATGTTCTCCAGATTCACTTCGATTCCTCCAATAACGAATCAGAGTATGAAGCGCTTTTGTACGGGTTGCGCATGGCCATTTCACTCGGCGTCCGTCGCCTCATGGTCTATGGCGACTCAAACTTGGTGGTTAATCAGGTGATGAAGGAGTGGGACATCAGAAGTCCAGCCATGACTGGTTATTGCAATGCAGTGAGAAAGTTAGAGAAGAAATTCGAGGGGTTAGAGCTTCATCACATACCCCGACTGAAAAATCAAGCAGCTGATGATTTGGCAAAAATAGGTTCCAAGAGAGAAGCCATTCCCAGCAATGTGTTTTTGGAACACATCCACACGCCATCAGTTCAGGAAGATCCTTTTACTGATGAAGCCCCGCAGCCAAAGAGTGCCACGGATCCGACTGAAGTTGAAATTCCAGCAGTGGTCGACCTAATCATGGAAGTCTTGGTAATCACTCCCGACTGGACGGTACCGTACATCGCGTATATCCTAAGGAAAGAACTCCCAGAGGACGAGGAAGAGGCTCGACAGATCGTCCGTTGATCCAAAGCCTTTACAGTCATAAAGGGACAGTTGTATAGAGAAAGCGCGACTGGAGTCAGTCAGAAGTGTATAACGCCGGAAGAAGGTCAGATAATCCTTGATGATATCCACTCGGGGACCTGTGGTCATCATGCGTCCTCTCGGACCATTGTGGCTAAAGCATACCGAGCGGGATATTACTGGCCGAGAGCAAATGAGATGGCGAAAGAGATAGTCGACAAGTGTGAAGGATGCCAGTTCTACTCCAATAGGTCGCACAAACCCGCGTCAGCCCTGTAGACCATTCCACTCGTCTGGCCCTTCGCTGTTTCGGGACTGGATATGGTTGGACCATTGAGAACGGGTAGGAGTGGTTTCACGCATGTGCTAGTGGCAGTCGACAAGTTCACCAAATGGATTGAAGCTAAGCCTATCAAGAATCTTGATGCTTGCACTGCTATCAGTTTCATCAGGGAGTTGATATTCAGATATGGAGTCCCGCATAGCATCATCACTGACAATGGGTCGAACTTTGATTCAGACAAGTTCAGAGCTTTCTGCGCCTCTCAAGGCACACGAGTCAACTACGCTTCAGTTGCTCACCCCTAGTCGAATGGACAAGCGGAAAGGGCAAATGGTCTGATTCTCAAAGGGCTAAAACCCCGGCTGATACGCGATCTCAAGCACGCAGCAGGCGCATGGGTCGACGAGCTTCCATCAGTTCTGTGGGGATTGAGGACTACCCCGAATCGGTCGACTGGAAGAACCCCGTTCTTTCTGGTCTACAGAGCGGAGGCAGTCTTGCTGAGTGATCTGCTTCACAATGCACCCCGAGTCAAACTCTACTCTGAAGATGAACCAGAACAAGCCCGGCAAGACGCAGTCGACCTCCTGGAAGAAGAAAGAGAAATGGCTATGATCCGATCGACCATTTATCAGCAAGACTTGCGTCGATTCCATGCCAGAAATGTGAAGAGTCAAGCCTTCCAAGAAGGAGACTTGGTCCTCCGAGTGGATCAACAGAAACCACACAAGCTCGCTCCTACTTGGGAAGGCCCCTTCATCGTCACCAGAGTCCTCCACAATGGAGCGTATCACCTTTACAATATCGATCGCCAGATTGATGAGCCACGAGCTTGGAATGCGGAACTGCTCCGCCCCTTTTACACTTGAGTTCTCACTCGGATGAGATGTAATAAGAAAAACTTCTGTAGTTTATTTATCAAAGACAAGAGTTTTATAATTTTTCCAGTAATTGTTGTCGCTTTTGTTTGTGTGAGAAATCCCCCAGTGGGTGGCTTAGCTGCGAATCCGTTTCCCTAAGTTTGTAAAAAAAATCCTACCGAGTGTTGAGCCAGCCTCCCACTCGGGGGCTTAGCTGCGAACCCGTTTCACCTAAGTGTTTGAAAATCCTACCGAGTGGTGAGCCAGCCTCCCACTCGGGAGCTTAGCTACGAACCTGTTTTGCCTAAGTGTTCGAAAATCCTATCGAGTGGTGAACCAGCCTCCCACTCGAGGGCTTAGCTGCAGTCCAGTACTCGCCTAAGTGTTTAAAATCCCACCGAGTGGTGAGCCAGCCTCACACTCGGGGGCTTAGCTGCAGTCCAGTACTCGCATAAGTGTTGAAAATCCTACCGAGTGGTGAGCCAGCCTCACACTCGGGGGCTTAGCTGCGAACCCGTTTTGCCTAAGTGTTTGAAAATCCTACCGAGTGGTGAGCCAGCCTCCCACCCGGGGGCTTAGCTGCGAACCCGTTTTGCCTAAGTGTTTGAAAATCCTACCGAGTGGTGAACCAGCCTCCCACTCGGGGGCTTAGCTGCGAACCCGTTTTGCCTAAGTGTTTGAAAATCCTACCGAGTGGTGAGCTAGCCTCCCACTCGGGGGCTTAGCTACGGACCCGTTTCGCCTAAGTGTTTGAAAATCCTACCGAGTGGTGAGCCAGCCTCCCACTCGGGGGCTTAGCTGCAAACCCGTTTCGCCGAAGTGTTTGAAAATCCTACCGAGTGGTGAGCCAGCCTCCCACTCGGGGTCTTAGCTGCGGACCCGTTTCGCCTAAGTGTTTGAAAATCCTACCGAGTGGTGAGCCAGCCTCCCACTCGAGGGCTTAGCTGTGAACCCGTTTCACCTAAGTGTTTGAAAATCCTACCCAGTGGTGAGCCAGCCTCCCACTCGGGGGCTTAGCTGCAGTCCAGTACTCGCCTAAGTGTTTAAAATCCCACCGAGTGGAGAGCAAACCTCCCACTCGGGGGCTTAGCTGCAGTCCAGTACTCGCCTAAGTGTTTAAAATCCTACCGAGTGGAGAGCAAACCTCCCACTCGGGGGCTTAGCTGCAGTCCAGTACTCGCCTAAGTGTTTAAAATCCCACTGAGTGGAGAGCAAACCTCCCACTCGGGGGCTTAGCTGCAGTCCAGTACTCGCCTAAGTGTTTAAAATCCTACCGAGTGGAGAGCAAACCTCCCCCTCGGGGGCTTAGCTGCAGTCCAGTACTCGCCTAAGCATGGAACACGTCCCAATTCGCAAGGACGACGAGGTGCAGGTCGACTGCTACCTTCTCCTTCGGAGCTGCGCCACAAATACAAAGTTGTCTCGAGTGAGGAACATGTTCCACTCGACAGATAATTCATGGAGATATTCAACGATAAATCAAGTTCAGATAAGTCCTAAGGGTCCCAGACCACAGATCAAAGTACTCGAGCCTTCAGCCCGAAAGAGTTTAACGGTTACAAAATCCACTCGGCATTCCGAGGCAAATTTAAGGTGAAGCATAGAAGTTTTTATTCCTCAGGCAGAGGACTGGAGGGGGCGACGAACTGGTCCAAGTCAATCCCGTCAGCAATCTGAGTGGCAGCAGCGATGAAGGTCTCCATGAAGGACTGAAAATTGTGCTTCCTGGTATTGGCAACCTGGATAGCAGCCAGCTTTTCCTCTCGCGCCTCCTTGCAGTGAACACGGACCAGGGGCAGAGCGACGTCAGCACCGCACCTAGCGGAGGATTTCTTCCATTCCTGCACTCGACCTGGAACTTCATTCAGTCGAGTCATCAGAGACTCGAGGTCATTTTGAAGCGTCGTTCCAGGCCAGAGCGATGTGTCGATCCGCGACACCGCAACCTTCAATCGAGCAAGGTAATCAACCACGCCAGCAACACGAGACTCGAGTCAGAGCACGTTCATAGCAGCCTCATCCTTCACTGGAGAATTAATGGGGTCCAAACCTGTCCCCACTCGACTGGTCTCCTCCTCGAAGTTCTGGCAGAATTCTGTAAACACAATTCAAAGATAAGTCAGTGGCTCTGCATGGGGATGATGACAACAAGTCAGTCGGGTAGGAGTGATTACCCTCAAGCATGACGAATAACTTCTTGGCGAGCCCTCCAAGATAAGCCTTTGGATCGTTCTTCTTCCCTGCAAGTTCGCTTGCCTTCTCACTCAGAGCTATCTTATCATTCTTCAGACGGCTGACCTCTTGGTTGGCCGCGTCGAGAGCAGCTTTCAGCTTGGAGTTCTCCTCTTCAAGGTTACTAACTGAAGCCAGCTTTTCTTCCGCAAGCTTCGTTTTGTCCGAGGCCGTCTTCTGCTCTTCGGCAAGGTCATGGTCCTTCTTCTTTAGAGCCTCCTCCATTTTATCTGTGAAATGACAAGTGAGATCAACATCAAGAATGGGCAGAAAAGAAAGGACAGTCGTCAAATGCTCACCAGCCATACCTTTTTCTTCGTCTCTCGCCTTCTGCAAGTTCTCCTGGGCAAGCTTCAAGTCAAGGTTGAGCTGGATCTGTTTGCTTTCCAATTCAGTATAGCGAGCCACAAGCTCGCAGGATTTCTGCGAAGAATCAGTCGACAGATGTCAAAGGTAGGTTGCTTCCGAGCAACTAAGAGAAAAATTGTGACGTTTCTAAGACTACAGCCGAATCAAAAACATTCGACAGTAGTCTTGGGGACTACACCCAGTGGGTGCACTCAGCGTGCCCCCACTGGTTCGACCAAAAAAAGTCGACTGCCCGCAGTCGACAATGTAAAGTGGGTGTTCTCAGCGTGCTCCCACTAGTTCAAAGATTCCAGTCGACATGGCCCGACCAGACCGAGTGAAGAAGTTCAAGTAAAGCACCACAACATAAAGACTACAGTCGACTGCCAACAGTCCACCGTAGTCTCGGGGACTACACCCAGTGGGTGCACTCAGCGTGCCCCCACTAGTCCAAAAAATTCAATCGACACACCTAGTGGGTGTATAGATACAAAGATCTTCGGAAAAGAGTCTTCAGATAGCATATCCTAACAGAACAAGCGATGGTCGACTGACCTGGACATTGCTCTGAAGGGCTGAACTCGCGTCATAGGTTGCTTGGCTAGCTTCCCGGACCACCTTCACCTGCTCCATCATGATTCCCGTCTGGCGTATAGCCTCCTTAGCGGCACCCACTTGATCCTCAGGGACGTGGTGTGTGGCAAAAAGGGAAGGCGGATCTGCAGTCGACGATGAAGGCCGAACACTCGTCAGAGGCACAGGGAAGGACAGAGAAGTCCGAGTGGTATTGCCACCCTCCTGAACTACGGCCTCAGGCGCTGATGTGGTTTGTGGGGTCTTGCCAGCCGATGCCTTCCTATTCCTCCTCGCCCTCAGCGGCACTTTGTCATCATCATCAGGGAGGTCAATGACATGAGGAGGAGCTATAAGAAAAATCCAAAGTTAAAGATGAAAAATTCAATTGACCAGAAGAGATCGTCAATCGACTAAGAGCGGAGCATCAGAAATTGTACCAAGGTTGGAAGTAACAGCATCTTCCATCTCCTGGTCATCGTTCTTGGCAGAGATCTCAGAGGTAGCAGCACTGCAAATTTCAAAAACCAGTCGGTTTATTCAATGAATCGACCAAGAGTCCGTCCATGTTCAACAAAAGAAAGCAAGTTCTATTGTTACCCGGAAATGGTGGGAACAATCATCTTCATCTTAGGCAGGGCCTTTGGCGGCTTTGACGGCGTCGCTCGTGGATGCTTGGGAGGTTTTTTGTCGACGCTAGAGAAGAAGTCCGGGGGCGTTTTGACGACTGCCCAACAGGGGCAGTCGCCTTACCACGTTCCTGCACAGGATCGTGTGTGAGCTTGGATCGCCTTTCCGAGCGGGGAGGTTCGACCTCTTCCTCCTCCTCTTCACTGGAGTCGTCGTCATCATCCCCCTCCCCTTCGCCGTCAGATTCCCACTCCTCTCCACTTTCACCTCTGCTCGCCTCCCCCTCCTTGGCCTGCTCTTGTGCTCCGTTGGGCATCGAGTACATCTCAGTAATGGCCTGGAAGACAGCAAACGAGACAAAAGTCAATCGACTGATTCTAAGAGGACAAAATGAAGAAAGCAAAGTTATAGCCAGAGATGCAGAATCGGACCTTGTCTACTTTGTATGACTGGTCGAGTGGAGGAATCCTCCTGGCTCCTCGGGGGTTGTCCTTGTTCCCTGTGATACTCGACAGCCACCCTTCCAATGTCTCGTCGTCGACCTCCTCCGGATGAATCCGAGTGGTGTCGTCGAGGCCCGAATACATCCACATTGAATGGTCGCGAGCTTGGAGCGGTTGGATGTGCCTCCGGAGGAAGACCTCTAGCAAATCCATGCCAGTCACCCCATCGCGGACAAGTTGAACCACTCGACTGACCAGCACTTTGACTTGCGCCTTTTCTTCTGGCGTCACTTTCAGAGAGGAAGGTTTTTCTGCTCGGTTCAGGGAGAAAGGGGGAAGCCCAGTTGACTGTCCTGGAGTCGCCTGGTCTTGGCAGTAGAACCAGGTCGACTGCCATCCGCGGACCGACTCGGGAAAGGTCATAGCTGGAAAAGAACTTTTGCCTCTCATTTGGATCCCAACACCCCCGCATCATCTGAATCACTTGCGTCCTCTTGTCACTCGACTTGGCTTTCTTAACCGACTGAGAACGACAACTGAAAATATGCTTGAAGAGGCCCCAATGGGGGCGACGACCCAAGAAATTCTCGCACAAAGATACAAAAGCGGCAAGGTACACAATGGAATTTGGAGTAAAGTGATGGAGCTGCGCTCCAAAGAAGTTCAAGAAACTCCGAAAGAAGGGATGAGGAGGCAGAGAAAATCCGCGATCGATGTGGGTGGTGAGGAGGACGCACTCACCCTCGCGAGGCTGGGGTTCGATCTCGTTCCCCGGGAGACGCACAGATTCGTGGGGAATTAATCCCCCTTCAACCAAATCATCAATGTCGTCTTTCCGAATCGCTGAGGGCATCCAATCGCCCTGGATCCAGTCCTTGGGCAGAGCGGACCTCGAAGAAGATCCGCCCCGACCGGACTTCCTCACCTTCGCCTGCGCCGTCTTCTTCTTCGCGCGCTCCAGGGCTGTCGTCTTCTCCTTCACCATCGTCGCGGGCAAAGCTCGAACAGGCCGGCGGCGCCGAGATGAGAGCAGAGGTGGCAGAAGATTTTGCGAAGGAAGGGGAAAAGTGAAGGCGCACTTTTCAAAAGCCGTGGGCCGATAGCTTATATGGGGTCGCTTCCGAGTGACTGACCGGAGGCCCAGGCGATCCTGTCAAATCCCGCAACAGTTGCGCGCGCGATACGTGGCGAAAAAGGTGGCGCGGGGATCGAGGAGGCTCCGTTCTATCCCATCCGATTACTGCAGCCTCTCCCGTCCCGCGCGCTTCCCGAAATTCGAATCCCACGAAATCCGCGGGCAGCAAAACAACTCGTGAGACGAAAGATCTCCTCCGCACCGTCACTCGGGGTTTTTCAAGTAAAGAAACTCACTCGACAAAAAATTAAGAATGGATCAAGGCGACTGAAAAGGAAGTTGCTGTCGTCACCCAGGTTCATTGATCCGAAACAAGATATGTTCATGGCATAAAAAATGAGTCGGAGGAGTTCGCAACTCCCTCCCCACTCAAACCTCGATCCATTCGGGGGCTAATGATGAAGACATGTATCTAGGGTAGGGTCATGGACCTGTCCTAACTACCCTACCCAAGGACATCCCTAGAAGAAATCACGTTTCAATCGACTTGGAGGTGTTCCACTCGACAGACTCGAAGACACTCGACCATGAAGCAATCACTCGACCAAGATCCAACCACTCGACGGCCAGAAGACCTAAAGCCACTCCGCACGCTAACGATCGGTCATTGAGTAGCTTTTATGATCATTATAGCACTTTATTAGAGGCGTTACCAGTAACGCCCAACCTTAATGTACTTTAAACCCCTTGTAACGTGGGCTGGCTGGGGTCCTGGCGCACTCTATATAAGCCACCCCCCCTCCACAGGCACAAGGGTTCGCACCCCTGTAATCCATACACACATAATCCAGTCGAACGCCTCCGGGCTCCGAGACGTAGGGCTATTACTTCCTCCGAGAAGGGCCTGAACTCGTAAACCTCGTGTGCTTACAACTACTCCATAGCTAAGATCTTGCCTCTCCATACTTACCCCCTACATTACTGTCAGAGTTAGAACCACGACAGCCACCACCGTGAGCTGGTTGGGGCGGATGGGGATGCTGCACTGTGAGGCCACCATCGTGTTGGTCAGAGTACTGCAAGTCTGCAACCGCGGTGCGGCGCGGCACTTGGATGCCCCTGCTCTCTTTAAACTTCATGTTTGCTGTGAACCTATTAGTATGCCTGTTTAGTTGCTTGTTTATCTGGTGTTAGCCATTTATGTGTTGTTAGTGATTTGCTTGCTGTTTGTGCTTAATGTGATGGTAAGAACATCTACAACCGGACTTGGCAAATCTGACCCCTCAAACGCCCCGCGGAAGCACCCGGGCACGTCCCCGCACAATGACCGGTCATGTAGCGCACGGATAATTAAGCTACAGTAACCCTCTACTAAAACTGCCATATCACCTCGGTTACTGTTGTTAAACTCGCATTGATTCGAATCCAATTCAAATTCAAATTTAAAATGAAGTCAAACAATAAAAGTTTTCAAATGTTAAAAATAAAATGTTATAAATCTGAAAAATAATACATAGGTAATAATGGTGGAGAAACCACATTTTTATAAAATGTTTGCATGCTCAAAAATAATTAAAACAGTGGCTCAAATAATTAATTAAATGCCTTTTTTCAATTAATAAAATATTAAACTAATTTAATTAATTGCCCAAATCAATGTGATGGTAGTATATTTAGTTACACTAATTTAGGAGCTATTTGTGTATTTTTAAAATTAAAAATAAATTGAAAACTAAAAGAAAAAGTAAATAAAGAGAAAAGTGACATCTATTACACAACCTTCTTCTTGTAGACGTTGTTGGGCCTGCAAGTGCACAGGTTTGTAGGACAGTAGCAAATTTCCCTCAAGTGGATGACCTAAGGTTTATCAATCCGCGAGAGGCGTAGGAGGAAGATGGTCTCTCTCAAACAACCCTGCAACCAAATAACAAAAAGTCTCTTGTGTCCCCAACACAACCAATACAACGGTAAATTGTATAGGTGCACTAGTTCGGCGAAGAGATGGTGATACAAGTGCAATATGGATGGTAGATATGGGTTTTTGTAATCTGAAAATATAAAACCAGCAAGGTAGCGAGCGGTAAAAGTGAGCGTAAACGGTATTGCAATGATAGGAAACAAGGCCTAGGGTTCATACTTTCACTAGTGTAAGTTCTCTCAACAATAATAACATAGATAGATCATATGACAAGCCAGCAACATGCGACAAAGAGTCACTCCAAAGCCACTAATAGCGGAGAACAAACATAGAGATTATGGTCAGGTACGAAACCACCACAAAGCTGTTCTTTCGGATCAACCTATAAAAGAGTTTGTACTAGAATAACACCTTAAGATACAAATCAACCAAAACCCTAATGTCACCTAGATACTCCATTGTCACCTCAAGTATCCGTGGGCATGATTATACGATATGCATCACACAATCTCAGATTTATCCAACCAACATAAAAGTACTTCAAAGACTGCCCCAAAGTTTCTACTGGAGAATCAAGAACGTGTGCCAACCCCTATGCATAGGTTCCCAATGTCACGAAACCCGCAAGTTGATCACCAAGACATACATCAAGTGTTCTCATAAAGATTCAATCCGATAAGATAACTTCAAAGGGGAAACTCAATTCATCACAAGAGTGTAGAGGGGGAGAAACATCATAAGATCCAACTACAATAGCAAAGCTCGGGATACATCAAGATCGTGCCATAGAGGGAACACGAGAGAGACAGAGATCAAACACATAGCTACTGGTACATACCCTCAGCCCCGAGGGTGAACTACTCCCTCCTCGTCATGGATAGCGCCGGGATGATGAAGATGGCCACCGAAGATGGATCCCCCCTACGGCAGGGTACCGGAAAGGGGTCCCGATTGGTTTTTCGTGGCTCTGGAGGCTTGCGGCGGCGGAACTCCCGATCTAGGTTCTGTTCTGGAAGTTTTAGGGTACGACGGTATATATGGGTGAAAGGAGAACGTCGGTGGAGCTACGGGGGGCCCACGAGGCAGGGGAGCGCGCCCAAGGGGGAGGGCACGCCCCCCACCCTCGTGAGCACCTCCCGTATCTTTTGACGTGGGGTCCAAGTCCATCAGGTGGGTTTCCTTCCAAAAATAACTTCTCCAGTTGATTTCGTTCCGTTTTGACTCCGTCTGATATTCCTTTTCCTCGAAATACTTAAATAGGCATAAAACATCAAATCTGGGCTGGGCCTCCGGCTAATAGGTTAGTCCCAAAAATAATATAAAAGTGTATAATAAAGCCCATAATCATTCAAAACACATAGTAATATAGCATGAATGCTTCATAAATTATAGATACGTTGGAGACGTATCAGCATCCCCAAGCTTAATTCCTACTCGTCCTTGAGTAGGTAAATGATAAAGAAAGAATTTATGAAGTGTGAATGCTAGAGGTGCACAAGTTTGCTCAACGATAATTTCAATCACCTTTTCTAGCATGATTATATGTCATAACAGTAATTCATCTCATAAAACTTCTCACGATAAAGTGACAAGTAATTCACATATTAAGGCATAGACCATAAACATTCTTGAAAACTAGCAAACTTCATTCTTAGTCATCAAAACACTTGCAATTCATCTTATTTTCAGGAATAGCAAACTCCACATACTCAACTATCATATAGTCTTCTACAATTGCTAACACTCACACAATACTTGTGGTTATGAAGTTTTAATCAGACACAGAGAAAGATTGGGGCTTATAATGTTGCCTCCAAACTTATTCACCTTTGGGTGATGTCAACAATAATAGTTCATGCTAACGTACATCCAATTGGATATATATATATATATATATATATATATATCAGGATCACCCCACCATGAAGTGCTTGCCAAAGGATAAAATGAAAAAGGGAAAGGTGAAGATCACCTTGACTCTTTCATAAAGTAAAAGATAGGCCCTTCGCAGAGGGAAGCATGGATTTGCATAGGTGCCTAAGCTCAATTTTTAAATTAGAGATAAATAATTTTGAGAGGTATGATCTCATTGTCAACATAACAACCAAGAGTTCCCAATATCTTCCATACTACATACATTATAGGCGGTTCCCAAACAGAATGGTAAAAATTTATACTCCCCCAACCACCAACAAGCATCAATCCATGGCTTGCTCAAAACAACGAGTGCCTCCAACTAACAACAATCCTGGGGGATTTTTGTTTAATTATTTTGATTTGCTTTGATCTTTTTGGATCATGGGACTGGGCATCCCGGTTACCGCCACTTTCTCGTGAATGAGGAGCGGAGTCCACTCCTCTTGAGAATAACCCACCTAGCATGGAAGACACTGACAGCCCCTAGTTGCTACATGAGCAATTCGGGCATACAAAACAGATTATGATTTGAAGGTTTAGAGTTTGGCACATGCAAATTTACTTGGAACGGCAGGTAAATACCGCATATAGGTAGGTATGGTGGACACTCATGGCAAAACTGGGTTTAAGGATATTTGGAAGCACAAGTAGTATCTCTACTTGGTGCTAGGAATTTTGGCTAGCATGAGGGGGAAAGGCAAGCTCAACATGTTTGAATGATCCATGACAATATACTTTAACTGAGATGCGAGAAAACATAACCCATTACGTTGTCTTCCTTGTCCAACATCAACTCTTTAGCATGTCATACTTAATGAGTACTCACAATTATAAAAGATGTCTATGATAATATATTTATATGTGAAATCTCTCTTCCTTCAATATTCTTTCATGAATTGTTCAAAGGACTAATAGAATGCTTGCTAACTGTCAATAAATTTACAACCTCTACATCTTAGATGTGAAGTCATTACTCCCCATGGGATAAGCAAATGAAACATATACAATTTCAGATTTGTGACATTCAACTTATTCAACCATTTACTCATAGGATATAAGTGAAGCACATGAGTAAATGGAAAGCTACTCCAAAAAGATATAAGTGAAGATCAATGAGTAGCTAAATAATTATGCAACTATGTGAAGACTCTCTCTCATTTAAGAATTTCAGATCTTGGTATTGTATTCAAGCAGCAAGCAAAACAAAATAAAATTACATTGCAAGGATAGCACAACTCATGTGAAGAAGCAAAAACTTAGGCTCAACCGATACTAACCGATAGTTGTTGAAGAAGAAAGGTGGGATGCCTACCAGGGCATCCCCAAGCTTAGATGCTTGAGACTTCTTTAAATAATATCTTGGGGTGCCTTGGGCATCCCCAAACTTGAGCTTTTGTGTCTCCTTAATTCCTCTCATATCATGGTTTCTCTTTTTATCAAAAGCTTCATTCACAACAAACTCAACAAGAACTCATGAGATAGGTTAGTATAAACCAATGCAAAACCTTATCATTTTCTACAGTAGCAAATCAATAAAATTATTATTCAACATTGCATACTAAATGCCTCTGCATATTTAATACTCCTATCCTTAAATAGAATCATTAAACAAGCAAACATATGCAAACAATGCAACCATAACAGCAATCTGTCAAAACAGTACAGTCTGTAAAGAATGCAAGATTCATCATACTTCCCTAACTCCAAAAATTACGAACTAAAATTCCCACTGTAATAAATTTATCAGAGCTCAATATGCAAAAAGATTCAACATTATACCACTCTCTGACTTTTCTAAGTAATTTTTGCAACAGCGGTAAACTTTCTGTTTTCAAACAGCAACATGCATACTTGCAAAATAAGCATGGCAAAGGCTATCCTTGACTTTTTTATTGAAACCAAAGATGCAAAACATTATTATAACTAACAGCAAGCAAAAACTACCGAAAATGACATGACGCTCCAAGCAAAACACATATCATGTGGCGAATAAAAATATAGCTCCAAGTAAAGTTACCGATGAACGAAGACGAAAGAGGGGATGCCTTCCGGGG
This sequence comes from Triticum urartu, assembly GCF_056163025.1. Taxonomy (NCBI): domain Eukaryota; kingdom Viridiplantae; phylum Streptophyta; class Magnoliopsida; order Poales; family Poaceae; genus Triticum; species Triticum urartu. The sequence goes on from NC_141876.1 coordinate 603,776,951, forward strand.
CATCCCCAAGCTTAGGCTCTTGGTTATCCTTGAATATTACCTTGGGGTGCCTTGGGCATCTCCAAGCTTAGGCTCTTGCCACTCCTTATTCCATAGTCCATCGAATCTTTACCCAAAACTTGAAAACTTCACAACACAAAACTTAACAGAAAACTCGTGAGCTCCATTAGCGAAAGAAAACAAAACACCACTTCAAGGTACTGTAATGAACTCATTCTTTATTTATATTGGTGTTAAACCTACTGTATTCCAACTTCTCTATGGTTTATAAACTATTTTACTAGCCATAGATTCATCAAAATAAGCAAACAACACAATGAAAACAGAATCTGTCAAAAACAGAACATTCTGTAGTAATCTGTAACTAACGCAAACTTCTGAAACTCCAAAAATTCTACCAAAATTAGACGACCTGGACATTTTTTTATTGATCAGCAGCAATTGGAATCACTATTTTATCACGTTCTGGTGATTGTTAACAATTCGGGCACTGAGCGCAAAGATTCTGGAAATTACAGCAAGATCAAATAACTATCATCCAAGAAGATCCAATAGGTTCTACTTGGCACAAACACTAATTAAAACACAAAACCACATCTAAACAGGGGCTAGATGGATTATTTATTACTAAACAGAACCAAAAAGCAAAAAACTAAAATAAAATTGGGTTGCCTCCCAACAAGCGCTATCATTTAACGCCCCTAGCTAGGCATTATGATTTCAATGATGCTCACATAAAAGATAAGAATTGAAACATAAAGAGAGCATCATGAAGAATATGACTAGCACATTTAGGTCTAACACACTTCCTATGCATAGGGATTTTGTGAGCAAACAACTTATGGGAACAATAATCAACAAGCATAGGAAGATAAAACAAGCATAACTTCAAGATTTTAAGCACATAGAGAGGAAACTTGATATTATTGCAATTCCTACAAGCATATGTTCCTCCCTCATAATAATTTTCAGTAGCATCATGAATGAATTCAACAATATAACCAGCACCTAAAGCATTCTTTTCATGATCTACTTGCATAGAAAATTTACAATTCTCCACATAAGCAAAATTCTTCTCATGAATAATAGTGGGAGCAAACTCAACAAAATAACTATCATGTGATTGAAAATTAAGATCAAGATGACAAGTTTCATGGTTATCATTATTCTTTAAAGCATACTTGTCATCACAATAATCATCATAGATAGGAGGCATGCTTTCATCATAATAAATTTGCTCATCAAAGCTTGGGGGACTAAAAATATCTTCTTCACTAAACGTAGCATCCCCAAGCTTGGGACAAACATTAATTTCAGCAAATATATTCTCAAATATGTCATTCTCATCATTAATATTATGGATAGCACCAATAGTATAGAAATTATCATTATCACAAGTAGTAGGAGCAACATCCTTTGGAAGGGATACCTTTTTACCTTTGTTTCTCCTTCTTTTCTTTTTCTTCTTCACATTAGGTGTAGGTTCAACCTTCCTCTTTGAGCTCCTTATTGATGAGATTGGTTGAATAGAAAGCTCCTCCTCGTTACCTGATTCATCATAAGAAATAATAGGAGGAGATTGGGAAGTCTCTTCCCTTTCATTAGTATTCTCTTCATCTTCTATTTCTTTTCTTTTCTTTATGTAATTGGCAATATAAGGATTTTTAATGCAATTCACCGCACAATACATATAAATCTTTTCTAGATCAAAATCAAGAAATCTATCAAGATTAAATTATGGAATACCCTCAGTTATACGTTTCATTTCTTCATAACCCAAAAGAAGGCTAAGTTCTTTATGATGCTCAAGGGTAATCAAATTATCACAATATTTGGACATGACTTGATCATGAAACAAATAGCATCGGAGCTTTAAATGACCATGTTCATTGCAAAGTTCACAAGGGGCACGAAAAATATTGAATCTTTCAGCACATTCATCTAGCTCTTCTTGCAACAATTTGGTTTCTAAGTACTTATGCCTCTTGCAATATATATCTTCTTTATTTGGTGTGTTCATGCAAACATGCACTCCACAAAAGTTGACATGCTTATGAGAGATATTTTCATCATGACTAGATCAATCATCATTAGTACTATGGATATTCAAGGAGTTCATACTAACAACATTGCAATCATGCTCATCATTCAAAGATTTAGTGCCAAACAATTTAGAGATTTCTTCTTCTAGCACTTGAGCACAATTATCCTTTCCATCATACTCACGAAAGATATTAAAAAGATGAAGCATATGAGACAAACTCAATTCCATTTTTTGGTAGTTTTCTTTTAAAACTAGACTAGTGCTAAAACAACAAACAAAAAGATTCGATTGCAAGATCTAAAGATATACCTTCACTTACCTAGCCTCCCCGGCAACGGCGCCAGAAAAGAGCTTGATGTCTACTACACAACCTTCTTCTTGTAGATGTTGTTGGGCCTGCAAGTGCACAGGTTTGTAGGACAGTAGCAAATTTCCCTCAAGTGGATGACCTAAGGTTTATCAATCCGCGAGAGGCGTAGGAGGAAGATGGTCTCTCTCAAACAACCCTGCAACCAAATAACAAAAAGTCTCTTGTGCCCCCAACACACCCAATACAACGGTAAATTGTATAGGTGCACTAGTTCGGCGAAGAGATGGTGATACAAGTGCAATATGGATGGTAGATATGGGTTTTTGTAATCTGAAAATATAAAACCAGCAAGGTAGCGAGCGGTAAAAGTGAGCGTAAACGGTATTGCAATGATAGGAAACAAGGCCTAGGGTTCATACTTTCACTAGTGTAAGTTCTCTCAACAATAATAACAAACATAGAGATTATGGTCAGGTACGAAACGACCACAAAGCTGTTCTTTCGGATCAATCAATAAAAGAGTTCGTACTAGAATAACACCTTAAGATACAAATCAACCAAAACCCTAATGTCACCTAGATACTCCATTGTCACCTCAAGTATCCGTGGGCATGATTATACGATATGCATCACACAATCTCAGATTTATCCAACCAACATAAAAGTACTTCAAAGAGTGCCCCAAAGTTTCTACCGGAGAATCAAGAACGTGTGCCAACCCCTATGCATAGGTTCCCAATGTCACGAAACCCGCAAGTTGATCACCAAGACATACATCAAGTGTTCTCATAAAGACTCAATCCGATAAGATAACTTCAAAGGGGAAACTCAATTCATCACAAGAGAGTAGAGGGGGAGAAACATCATAAGATCCAACTACAATAGCAAAGCTCGGGATACATCAAGATCGTGCCATAGAGGGAACACGAGAGAGAACATGAGAGAGAGAGAGATCAAACACATAGCTACTGGTACATACCCTCAGCCCCGAGGGTGAACTACTCCCTCCTCGTCATGGATAGCGCCGGGATGATGAAGATGGCCACCGGAGATGGATCCCCCCTCCGGCAGGGTACCGGAAAGGGGTCCCGATTGGTTTTTCGTGGCTCTGGAGGCTTGCGGCGGCGGAACTCCCGATCTAGGTTCTGTTCTGGAAGTTTTAGGGTACGACGGTATATATGGGTGAAAGGAGAACGTCGATGGATCTACGGGGGGCCCATGAGGCAGGGGGGCGCGTCCAGGGGGGAGGGCGCGCCCCCCACCCTCGTGAGCACCTCCTGTATCTTCTGACGTGGGGTCCAAGTCCATCAGGTGGGTTTCCTTCCAAAAATAACTTCTCCAGTTGATTTCGTTCCGTTTTGACTCCGTCTGATATTCCTTTTCCTCGAAATACTGAAATAGGCATAAAACAGCAAATCTGGGCTGGGCCTCCGGTTAATAGGTTAGTCCCAAAAATAAGAGAGAATTCCTTATCTAACACTACCTTAAATTTTTTTGCCTTATTTGACACTGCAAAACTTTTTCTTCCTTATGTAACACCAATGCTAAAATTTGTTCCCTTTATAACATTTTCATCCATTTTGACCTCTAACGGTGTGAAATGACACCTGAGAAGACGATTTTACCCCTGATGAACTTGTGATCAAAATTCTTCCCACAGTGAAAAGCAACAGTTTTTTCATAATTTAGTTCAAAATTTGGGCAGAACCTCCCCTGTAATTTGATGCACATCCAGATCACACAATTCACATATACATATATTTCAACAAATAGTATTCAAATTTGCACATAAACATACAGGCCCCCATCCAAGTACACATATATCACTTCCAACATATACATGATCACATATGAGTCCAATCCCACACATACATCATACTCTACATCATATGAGCCATACAAAAGGATTGTCATCATGTCCAGGTTCGCGTACATAGTCCAAGTCCATGATATGGACTACACAAAAGTGACATAAGGTTCACATATGAGTCCAAGTCTACACAACATGACTTGAGCAGCAACAGAAGTGACTCTAACTAAAAGAAATTAAATTTAGTTCACAAGCTAAGTCTTCTTCTACTCCTTGTGCTCATTGCGGGGCTGGCTGGGTTAGCTTTTTTGCTTCTTGTGCTCATTGCGGGGCTGTCGAATGGTGGCACCATAGGACAACTTTCATCCTTTTTAGCAAGCTCCATCTTCTTCCCCTTCCCTGATCTGCACTTGGTCATGTATGGCAACAGTAGTCTTAGAGCAAATAACAATATGAACTATGCATAGTATGTGACATTAAAATTCAGAATTAGCAAAGATCGCCTTTTACACCCTTTTGCATTTTTCTTGTTTGTAGTCTCCAAAGTTTGGCTATGTTTTCCTTTCTTCTTGGTTGTAATTTCTAAGCTTTGGCTATGGATTAGATGAATGCACACTCAGTTTTCATTTGGCACAAATCAAACTCAGTTTTCATTTGGCACAAATTAAATTCAGATTTGCTAACCTTGGAGGAAAATACATAGCGGTTGCCGGTGCTTCATCACCTCTTGGCACAATGGATAACTCGGCTGATTTGGTAGTCTTCCTCCTCTTCTTTGGTGGTTCTCTACATGAGCAATAAGAAAGTAGTTCACATGCATAGTTGATTACAAAACAGTAATGCAAGAGAGTAGTTAACATGCAATAAGAAAGTAGAATGCATAGTTGATTACCTCAACTCCATCAAAGCAGCAATGTCATCTTTGTTCCCCTTCTTGCACTTGTGCCAATGGTGCCCGTATTCCTTACAAATAGGGCATAAGTGCTGGCCACTTTTCCTCTTTTTCTCACTACAACCCTTATGCCTCTCTATTTGGGGCCGACCAGCTACGACTTTTAACAAGGGTGGATGCATGAAGAATCCATGGTTAGATTTAGGCCACTGGGTCTTGTCACACATAGCAGGGATTAGTTGGCCATAAGCTGCTCTAAACTTGTCAATGGAGTAATACGAGTCAACATAATTCTGTATATGTGCATTGACAAGTGATGTGATGAATGCTAGAGCATGTTTGCAAGGAAGGACAGAAACTTGCCATTGTCTACAAGAGCATGTGTTGTCATGCAAGTTGACGACAAACCTAAACCCGCTGCCTCCCAATTGAGTAACTTCAGCAACTTCTTCCGAGCTTTCTACCACCTCCAAGTTCAACTCTCTACTCTTTGCATTCAACTTCTTAATTATGCGGGGCAAAATTAAGCCAACTAACTTCGTTGCTACTTTTCTCCGGTGATTCCACATGATCATAATCATCTGCCTAAGCTTGTCCATTAAGTCGTCCAAGTTCAAAGACTTGTGGTGCTTAATCCAATTATTGAAGCACTCTGCCAGGTTGTTGGTTACATAGTCCACCTTACAAATGGTTGAGAACTGACTCCTAGTCCACAACCTAGTGTGCCACTTCCTAAGATATGCAGTTGCTGCTGGCTTTGCTGTTTCCATTGCAACCCAATTTTTCTCAAATATATATGTATTCCATGAGTAAGCAGCAGCCCAAAGATGGTCATCAAATACCTTTCCGTGATACTTTTTCTTGAAGTTTGACACCAAGTGAAACATGCATTCCCTATGTTCTACTTCTGGGAAAACTTCCTTTACCCCTGTCATCACCGCCTGCCCGGCATCAGTGCTTATGGCTAAACCCCTTGGTGATCCTATGGCTTGCCTAAGCAATTGCATGAACCAAATCCAGTTCTCATTTGTTTCGGAATCAAAAATTCCAAAACAAAGTGGATACATCCAATTATGGCCATCTACAGCGGTAGCACTAGCCAGCTGCCCCTTGAATCTGCCTGTTAAGAATGTGCTATCTACTACCAAATATGGCCTGCACCCACCAAGGAATCCGTCTATGCAAGGTTTCAAAGCAAAGAAGAACCTTCTAAACCTGATTTTTCCTTTTATAGTGTAATGATCAATCTGAACTATGCTACCAGGGCAAGTGATTTCAACTTGTGCTTTAAACCTATACAAACTGTCAAAGTTGCTATCCCAATCACCATACAATTCTTTCAGAGCTAGCTTCTTACCCATATATACTCTCTTGTAGTGGAGGTCAACCTTGTGGTGTTCTTTAATCTTCTTCTGCAATGCCTTTGCTCCGAGAGTTGCATCTTCAATCAGCCAATCCTTCACCTTATCACATACCCAATGCTTGGTTCCATTCTTCGTCTTCTTTTTCCTTCTTGTACTAGAGCAATCATGACCACATGGGTTTTTCTTCACCTTCAAAAGAGAAAACAGATGTAATTAGCTAAAAATACTTAACAATTATGCAAGAAATGTTCACAAATGGGTAAAGTTAAACAATTACCATCACGGTACACTTATCTTCTATTGTAGAAGCATGTATCCTCCAGGGACAATTATCTGCATCCCGTCTTGAACAATAGCCCCTAAACCGATGACGGGTACTATACTCGGTGTTATACTCAAATTCACGTTTGATTGCATGCTGAGAAAGTGCCAACTTGAACTCTTTCATGCTGGGATATGTAAAGCCTTTTGTCATTGGAGGGTCTAATTTGTCATACTCTACATGTGGAGTATGCTCTGCCTCATGCAACTCCTCATCCTCCTCTACTTCAACCTCCTCTACTTCATCATCCTCTACTTCACTCTCAACCTCACTATCATCCTCACAAATATAGTCTTTGTCCTTCTCTTTATTAGGACAAAGAACCACATTTAAGGGAATAGGTTCATCCACTTCATACATATTCTCCACATCAACACCAACATGCTCATTCTCAGGTCTTGGGTTGCGAAGGTAAGTATCATCCTCTTGTTCTACATTTTTATTAGATTGGCTATGCGCATCACTATGCCACTCGGTGATAGGCTCATACGGTTCAGACGGATCACAATATGCAATGATCATACGCACCACCTTTGTCTCCGAGTGTTTCTCAAACATAAGCATTAAATCTTGGTCACATTTTACTTCTGGACAGATTTTTAGAGCATCATCATAGTACTGCACATGTGCAACTTCCAAATAGCGCGGAGAGTACTGCTCTACAATTGATTCAATGAAATCCTTATAGTTTGTCAAGTCACAATCAATGATCTTCTCGAAACAGAAACATCGGATGTCTTTTTGAGCTTTTTTTTGTTGCCAAACAATTCAATTTTTATCAAATAACTTGAATTTGGATCCATCCTGTGAATTCAAGAGACAATTAAGTGAAGAAACTATGCATGAGTATTGCTAGATAGTTCTGATCATTGCTAGTGGTACAAACATCATACAAATCCACTAAGTGCCATGAACTTACCCATCTGGACACGCCCATGTAGCAGAGGCCAACCGAGCTGCACCCTGGCCTGACCCTGCAGCTACTGCCGAGGCCGATTCAGCAGCGTATTGGCCTGAGCCTACAGCTGCTGTCGAGCCAGAACCAGCCATGCCTTGGCCTGAGCCTCCGGCCACGTCGGCGGTTGAGCCCTCAGCCCATGCCCTGCCCTGGCCCGTGATTGCTGCAGTCGAGACACCGCCTCCTGCCGAAGCCATGCGCTGACCCAGCCCCTCCGCAACCGTAGCCGCGCGCTGGCCCGACCCCTCCGCACCACCGCCGTCGCCAAGGCTCGCCATCGCTGGATCCGCGGGGGCGCCAAGGTCGGACCCCTCCGCCGCCGCGCACTGGCTTTCCTCCACAGCGCCTTCCCCATCCTCAGCACCACCGCCATCCATGACGCCGAATCTTCGCCGCCGCTAGCAGGTTCTCCCCCGTCGCCGCCGTCCGCAATCGCTAGGGTTTGAGAAAGGGGAAGCGGGGAAGGGGATGTGGATCGTGAGAGAGATGCCCGGTTCGGTTCGGTCCTGTTGTGTTTTCTTTTTTTTCATGCTTATGGGCAGGGGCATTTTTGTCCAGCTAAAGAAAACTGACATCACTTCATGCCTGTTTTAACGGTGTTAGCTAACAGAATTGACGGGAGTGTTAGATAGGGGGAAAAAATTATACATGATGTTAGATAAGGAAGAAGAAAATTTTCAGTGTTATATAAGGAACCAATATTTAAAATAGTGTTATATAAGGAATTTTCTCCAAAAATAATATAAAAGTGTATAATAAATCCCATAATCATTCAAAACACATAGTAATATAGCATGAATGCTTCATTAATTATAGATACGTTGGAGACGTATCAAAAAGCAAAAAACAAAAAGAAATAAAAAATAAAAAGGAAGAACCCCCCCCCCCCACTGGGCCAGCCGGCCAAACAGGCCGGCCAAGTCGGCCGCCACCAGCCGGCCTACTTAACCTACCCCAGCCCTAACCGAGTTGTGCCCCACACTCCCCCGATCCACTCTCTCCCCCCTCCTCTGTCGCGTGCCCCGAAGGGCAACCGGCGCCCGACGCCGTCGCCGGAACTCCTCGCCTCGCCCCCGTCGCTCGCTTCCCCGACCTCGTCGTTGGATCGCCACGCCGCCTCCTCGCCTCTCCCTCGTGGGGCACATCACACCTCGCTGCCCCGATCCACGAAGCCGGGGGTGAGCACGCTCCCCTTCCCTTACCTGGCCTCAGCCCTCACCACGGCCACGCAGTGCAGCGCCCCACCACTCACATGCGCGCCCCGCGGTGCCCGCCTCTGCCTGACTGCACCGTCCCATCGTCGTGCATGCGCGCACCCACGCGGGCCGTGACCACGCGCCGCCATGACCCTACTACTGCTCCACCCGCGCTGCCCCGCCTGGCTTCGCCGCGCCCCCGCCCTCTGCTCCGTACACCACACTGCTCCGGCCTCCTCGTGCGGCTGCCCCCGCTCCGGCTCGCCATGCCGCCCGCTACCTCCCCTGCTGCCTGTGGCCTCGCCACTGCCACTGCCGGCGCCCGCACCTAGAAACCGCCCGCCTGGTTGGCCCCCTTTGGGCCACTAACCCGTGGGGCCCGCCCCATGGAAAAAGAAAAATGAAAACAAAAATATAATTTCAAAAAAGAATTCAAAATAAATAATAAATAATAAGCCATTAATTAACTTAATTAAGTTGCTTAATTAACTTAACTCTACTTAACCTGTTAATTAACTAATTAAATTGTAATTAGGTAAATCAGAGAATGACAAGGGGCCCACACCTTGTTGACCAGTCAAACTTTGATTGGTCAAATGGGAACCCCTAGCCCACATGCCAGCCTCTATGTACACATCTGGCATGGATGTCTAACATGGGCATGCCCACTTGGTTGCAAAATTTGGGTTCATTTCTAGGATGTCCAAAGAAACCATATTCAACGGATGGTGTCCGGGTAGGACAGAAGGGTCCGCCTGAGAACACATTGTTTCCCAATATCCTTGAATGGCCCTAATTTTTTCATGCCCTTATATGACTAACTAAATGCACCATGCATGGTTGCTTGAATTTTCGACAAGTTTTACATTTTCTAGAGTTTTCTCGGTAAACCCCCCCCCCCCAATAAATGGTAGGACGTGTTGCAACTTCCATACGTGTCGTAAATCATTCAAACCTTGCATTAATGCCTACCATGGTAATGCCCACCTATTCGCAAAAGTTGAGGTCAATTTAAGAATGTCAAAAAATGGACCAGTTCAATGGAGGTGTCTGGGTAGGCCAAAAGGGTCCATCTGAGAACACCTTGTTTCTCAACATCCTTGACACAACCAATTTTTTTTCATGGCCTTGTATGAAAATTCAAGGCACCACGCCAAGTTTCTTAGGTTTCGACAAGTTTTGCATTTTTCGGAGTCTTCTCGGTCAAAAAAGACAACTTGTGTACGGTGTCGAAAATCATTCAAACCTAACATGGATGCCTACCTTGGACATACCCACATGCTTGAAAAATTGGGATCGTTTCAAGAATGTCCAAAAATTGTTTTTTTTCTTTGTAATAAATGAATTCAAATCAGGTTCTGTATTAAACCGTATAGTTGAAAGAAAAAAACTGAAATCCAGGCATCCAGTACGAGGCTCCCTCATGCGTGTTACCCAACACCAAAGACTCAATCGCGCGCGCGTGTCCAACCATCAGGATACGAAGGGCCCAATGCATGCTTTGTCCACCATGTGAGAGCTAAACCAGCTAAGCTATTGCGAGGTTTCGTTGTCCACCTAATTGCAAGGCCCAAGGGCAACTACTAGTACTTCTGTGGGCAGGGAGAGCATGCAGCGGCAAACGTCTTATTTGTTTAGTACCACCTAGCGTAGGTATCCTCAGAGGATAAAAGGTGGTCATGGATATTAGAGAACAACACAAGGGAAGCGCTAGTAGTTGTGTCGTAGCTTGTACGTGTGCTCTATAAAAAGATTTTCATTATAAACCTAAAACCAAACCAAATCAGTTGGTTAACAAAATATCGATTTGTTGTATTGGGTTGACATTTTCGAGTTTTAAGTTTGCTAACCAAAATAAAAAACAAATCGTAAAAACGGAAATTTCAATTTCTACCAGACTACCACCCTGATGGGTGATCTCATCAGTCCGGTCAGGCACCTATTGGGTCGGCCCAAGCGTTTGTAGATTTGAAATAAGTTCATCGATGCTGAAAAAATATTCATGCTGAAAGTTTTCCAATAAAGTTGAAAAATAAGCTCGAGAAATTGAAAAGGATTGAAAATTTTGAGAACTAATTCATGATTTTTTTTATTTTAAAAGGTTCACACATTTGAAATAACAGGAGAAAAATAAAAAGGGAAACAAAGGAAAAAATAAAAAAGGAAAACAAACCAGAATAAAGCCCGGTTTTAAAAAACACAAAAAACGGCCTAAAACTTCACGAAGTTACATTTGCCACATAATAAGCCAGAAAGAAAGCAAGTGTTCAAGTTGTGTTCATAAAATTGTTAAGAATGTTACTTCTTAAGTTAGCACGCTCCTCATATCTCCTTAAAATTATTGAAAATGCTGTTCAAAAGAATATTCTTAACATTTTGAACTAACATATCTCTTTGTTTTTTTTGAAATGTTCATGCTTTTAAAAATTGTTGTTCAAAATTTTCGAAATATGTCATGCTTCTAAAAAAAATGAAATTTTCAAAAACTGTTGGATTTTAAAACATTATTTGATTTGTAAAAAAATTATTTAGAATTTCCAACAAATGTTTGAATTTTTTGAAAAGGTACCTGAATTCTGCATTAGTGTTAGTTCTTAAGTATGCATGCTCCTCGTTTTGCACAAACATTAGTCCGCTTAACTGGTATGCCACTCACGGTTGTTGCAAGAGATATGCGGTTAGATTCCTAGCTGGTTCATTTTTTTTGTGACTTTTTACGCGATCAGGCGCTCTCCCTGTTGTTAGTTTTTAAGATTTCATGGTCATTAGTTAACACAGTCATTAGTCGGGTCAATCAGTGAGCCTCTCACGCTTGCAGCAAGAGGTCTGCGGCTCGAATCTAGGTAGCTCCACTTGTTTTGGGTTTCTTTTCAATTTTTACTTCCAGTGAAGGGGCGCGCTTACTACAGCCATCACCATTAGGCCCGGCCCAGTCCGGCGGGGTTGGGTGTCTATACATGCTGGCGGACACAAAAAAGACCATCATCAACTTAAAAAGGACTATCATATTCTTTATTATGAAGAGGTATAAACACTGTTGATGTGTTTAGGTGGGTTGTACCAGAGAAGAAGTGAATATTGCTTCGTATTCACAAAAGAGAAAATGTTTGGGTGTTTCTAGGTCCATCCCCTCTATTCGCAAAAAGAAAATGCCCAAATTCTTCCTGGTGCACACGCACCATCTAGACGAAACGGGCGGCCGGTCTTGCATGCATCTATGTGTAATTTTTTTGTCTTCTAGTGCATGTGGATGTTAGTATTTAATGCGAACACACAATTACCTCATTCCGAAAAGAACATATCCACGCACATTTATTTTGGAGTTTCAAATTTTAAAAAGTCATATCTTTCAAACCGCTCGTCAGAATTCAGATCCGCTTTCACTGCTGGAACTCTTGCGACGAGATCTTTGAAACTAGATCTCGCATGGGTATATTTCAACGAAATTTTTTTGATGCCAACTTTAGTGCTATATGGTGCAACTTTAATACTGTATTGTGCAACTTTAGTACTACATCGTGCAACTTTTTTCAAAACTAATTTTTGGATCTGTATGATTCAACTTCCTATGAGATTGCAATCTAGCAACCATGACACACTAGTAGAAAAGGGGGCTTTGGTCCAGGCCGGGTAAGCCCATTAGTCCCAGTTCAGTCCAGAACCGGGACCAATGGGTGCATTGGACCCGATTCGTGAGCCCAGGGGGCCGCCCGGGCCACGTGGGCCATTGGTCCCGGTTCGTCTGGACCTATTGGTCCCGGTTGGTGGTACGAACCGGCACCCATGGGCCTCACTCCTGGCCCACCACCATAGGTCCCGGTTGGAGGCATGAACCGGGACCAATAGGTCCCCTTTAGTCCCGGTTCATGCCAGCAATCGGGACTAAATGGTTGGTCCTCGTTGCGATTCACAGTTTAGTCCCACCTCGCCAACCAAAGGGCGCCCATACTGGTTTATAAGTCCATACCTCTCTGCCTTGTTGAGCTCCTCTCAAAATGAAAATATATGCCCCTATACAGGAAATTTGACCTAAATTCATAAAGAATTTCTCTGAAATTCATAAAAATTGATTATGAATTTAGGTTGAATTTTCTCTATAGGCACATCTATGTTCATTTTTTTAGTAAAGTTAATCACAAACTTGAGATTCACACAAATTTCAAAGAATTCAAATTTTAACTATTATAATTTGAAAACTAATGGCACTAACAGAAAGTTTATAATTTTCGGTATCTCTGTGGAGAAAGATTGTACATAGTAAATATAATACACAAAGTGTTTTCAAATTTGAAAACTAATGGCATTAACAAAAAGTTTATAATTTGAGATATGTTAGAGATAGGTATAAAAGATAAGTAAACGTGTAAAATAAGGTAAAGATAAATAAATTGCAGCAAGGTATTTTTGAGTTTTTGATTTTATAGATCCTAAAATAATATGATAGAAAATAGACCCCGAGGCCATAGCTAGGTTTTACTAGAGGCTTCTATCTTGAAAGAAACATACGGTGGGTGAACAAATTATTGTTGAGCAATTGGTGGAAAAGCGCATAGCTATAACGATATCCAAGGCAATGATCATGGATATAGGCTCAACAATAATTTAACTGACTCCATGTAACCCTAGATTCCCCCCCTCCCCTGGATAAACATCGTGTCCCTCGTCTCCTGTTACCATCGATCCTAGACACATAGTTCGGGGCCCCCTACTCGGGACTGGGCTTCGCCGGGGTGGTACTGGGAGGCGCTACCTTCCGGGGGGCGTAGCTTGGTGAGGAGCCAGCCCGTCATTGACCCGATCCTTGTTTGGTGGCGGTCGCATGGGCCAGTGACGGTGCCGAGGCTTCCGGACACCGCGGAGGTGGTACGTCACCATGTCAGCGAGGAGGACCAGCACGTCCGTCGCTACATGGTTGCATTGGAGGGCAGGTTCGAGAATACTGAAGGAAATATGCCCTAGAGGCAATAATAAAGTTATTATTTATTTCCTTATATCATGATAAATATTTATTATTCATGCTAGAATTGTATTAACCGGAAACATAATACATGTGTGAATACATAGACAAACAGAGTGTCACTAGTATGCCTCTACTTGACTAGCTCGTTAATCAAAGATGGTTATGTTTCCTAACCATGGACAAAGAGTTGTTATTTGATTAATGGGATCACATCATTAGATGAATGATCTGATTGACATGACCCATTCCATTAGCTTAGCACCCGATCGTTTAGTATGTTGCTATTGCTTTCTTCATGACTTATACATGTTCCTATGACTATGAGATTATGCAACTCCCGTTTACCGGAGGAACACTTTGGGTACTACCAAACGTCACAACGTAACTGGGTGATTATAAAGGAGTACTACAGGTGTCTCCAAAGGTAGATGTTGGGTTGGCGTATTTCGAGATTAGGATTTGTCACTCCGATTGTCGGAGAGGTATCTCTGGGCCCTCTCGGTAATGCACATCACTTAAAGCCTTGCAAGCATTGCAACTAATGAGTTAGTTGCGGGATGTTGTATTACGGAACGAGTAAAGAGACTTGCCGGTAACGAGATTGAACTAGGTATTGGATACCGACGATCGAATCTCGGGCAAGTAACATACCGATGACAAAGGGAACAACGTATGTTGTTATGCGGTCTGACCGATAAAGATCTTCGTAGAATATGTAGGAGCCAATATGGGCATCCAGGTCCCGCTATTGGTTATTGACCGGAGACGTGTCTCGGTCATGTCTACATTGTTCTCGAACCATAGGGTCCGCACGCTTAAGGTTTCGATGACAGTTATATTATGAGTTTATGAGTTTTGATGTACCGAAGGAGTTCGGAGTCCCGGATGAGATCGGGGACATGACGAGGAGTCTCGAAATGGTCGAGACGTAAAGATCGATATATTGGACGACTATATTCGGACATCGGAAAGGTTCCGAGTGATTCGGGTATTTTTCGGAGTACCGGGTAGTTACGGGAGAAGTAATGGGCCTTGATGGGCTTTAGTGCGAAGAGGAAAAAGGCTTCTGCGCCCCCCTCCTAGGGAAAAGGGGGCCGGCCACCTTTCCTACTCCTCCACTTCCTTCTCCCTTCCTCCCCTCTTGGTGGACTCCTACTAGGACTTGGAGTCCTAGTAGGACTCCACACCTGGCGCGCCTAGCCTTGGCCGGCCTCCTCCTCCTTCATCCTTTATATACAGGGGCAGGGGGCACCCCATAGACACACAAGTTGATCATTGAGATCGTTCCTTAGCCGTGTGCGGTGCCCCCTGCCACTATATTCCACCTCGATCATATCGTTGTAGTGCTTAAGCGAAGCCCTGCATCGGTAATACATCAAGATCGTCACCACGCCGTCGTGCTGACGGAACTCCTCCCCGAAGCTTTGCTGGATCGGAGCCCGGGGATCGTCATCGAGCTGAACGTGTGCTAAGAACTCGGAGGTGCCGGAGTAACGGTGCTTGGATCGGTCGGATCGGGAAGACGTACGACTACTTCCTCTACGTTGTGTGATCGCTTCCGCAGTCGGTCTGCGTTGGTACGTAGACAACACTCTCCCCTCTCGTTGTTACGCATCACCATGATCTTGCGTGTGCGTAGGAAATTTTTGAAATTACTGCGTTCCCCAACAGTGGCATCAGAGCCTAGGTTTTATGGTTTGATGTTATTTGCATGAGTAGAACACAAGTGAGTTGTGGGCGATATAAGTCATACTGCCTACCAGCATGTCATACTTTGGTTCGGCGGTATTGTTGGATGAAGCGGCCCGGACCGACATTACGCGTACGCTTACGCGAGACCGGTTTCCCCGACGTGCTTTGCACATAGGTGACTTGTGGGTGACTGTCTCTCCAACTTTAGTTGAACCGAGTGTGGCTACGCCCGGTCCTTGCGAAGGTTAAAACGGAGTCTATTTGACAAACTATCGTTGTGGTTTTGATGCGTAGGTAAGATTGGTTCTTGCTAAGCCCGTAGCAGCCACGTAAAATTTGCAACAACAAAGTAGAGGACGTCTAACTTTTTTTTGCAGGGCATGTTGTGATGTGATATGGTCAAAACGTGATGAGTTATAAGTTGTTGTGTAAGTTGATCATGTTTTGTTGAAGTTATCGGCAACTGGCAAAAGCCTTATGGTTGTCTGTCTATTGCATAAGATGCAAGCGCCCAATAATTGCTTTACTTTATCGCTATGCGATAGCAATAGTTGCAAGAGCAATAGTTGGCGAGACGACCATGTGACGACATATTGATATAGATCAAGATGATGGAGATCATGATGTCATGCCGGTGACGATGGAAATCATGACGATGCTTTGAAGATGGAGATCAAAGGCACAAGATGATGATGGCCATATCATGTCACATATTTTGATTGCATGTGATGTTTATCTTTTTATGCATCTTATCTTGCTTTGATTGACGGTAGCATTATAAGATGATCTCTCACTAAATTATCAAGAAGTGTTCTCCCTGAGTATGCACCGTTGCCAAAGTTCTTCGTGCCCAGACACCACGTGATGATCGGGTGTGATAAGCTCTACGTCCATCTACAACGGGTGCAAGCCAGTTTTGCACACGCAGAATACTCAGGTTAAACTTGACGAGCCTAGCATATGCAGATATGGCCTCGGAACACGGAGACCGAAAGGTCGAGCGTGAATCATATAGTAGATATGATCAACATAACGATGTTCACCATTGAAAACTACTCCATGTCACGTGATGATTGGTTATGGTTTAGTTGATTTGGATCACGTGATCACTTAGAGGATTAGAGGGATGTCTATCTAAGTGGGAGTTCTTAAGTAATATGATTAATTGAACTTTAATTTATCATGAACTTAGTCCTGGTAGTATTAGCATATCTATGTTGAAGATCAATAGCTCGCGTTGTTGCTTTCATATGTTTATTTTGATATGTTCCTAGAGAAAATTGTGTTGAAAGATGTTAGTAGCAATGATACGGATTGGATCCGTGATCTGAGGTTTATCCTCATTGCTGCACAGAAAAATTATGTCCTTGATGCACCGCTAGGTGACAGACCTATTGCAGGAGCAGATGCAGACGTTATGAACGTTTGGCTAGCTCAATATGATGACTACTTGATAGTTTAGTGCACCATGCTTAATGGCTTAGAATCGGGACTTCAAAGACGTTTTGAACGTCATGGACCATATGAGATGTTCCAGGAGTTGAAGTTAATATTTCAAGCAAATACCCGAGTTGAGAGATATGAAGTCTCCAACAAGTTCTATAGCTAAAAGATGGAGGAGAATCGCTCAACTAGTGAGCATGTGCTCAGATTGTCTGGGTACTACAATCGCTTGAATCAAGTGGGAGTTAATCTTCCAGATAAGATAGTGATTGACAGAATTCTCTAGTCACCATCACCAAGTTAGTAGAACTTCGTGATGAACTATGATATGCAAGGGATAACGGAAACGATTCCCAAGCTCTTCGTGATGCTGAAATCGATGAAGGTAGAAATCAAGAAAAACATCAAGTGTTGATGGTTGACAAGACCACTAGTTTGAAGAAAAGGGCAAAAGGGAAGAAGGGGAACCTCAAGAAGAACGGCAAGCAAGTTGCTGCTCAAGTGAAGAAGCCCAAGTCTGGTCCTAAGCCTGAGACTAAGTGCTTCTACTGCAAAGGGACTGGTCACTGGAAGCGGAACGGCCCCAAGTATTTGGCGGATAAGAAGGATGGCAAAGTGAACAAAAGTATATTTGATATACATGTTATTGATGTCTGCTTTACTAGTGTTTATAGCAACCCCTCAGTATTTGATATTGGTTCAGTTGCTAAGAGTAGTAACTCGAAACAGGAGTTGCAGAATAAACAGAGACTAGTTAAGGGTGAAGTGACGATGTGTGTTGGAAGTAGTTCCAAGATGATATGATCATCATCGCACACTCCCCTATACTTTCGGGATTAGTGTTGAACTTAAATAAGTGTTATTTGGTTTTTGCGTTGAGCATGAATATGATTTGATCATGTTTATTGCAATACGGTTATTCATTAAAGTCAGAGAATAATTGTTGTTCTGTTTACATGAATAAAACCTTCGATGGTCATACACCCAATGAAACAAGTTCGTTGGATCTCGATCGTAGTGATACACATATTCATAATATTGAAACCAAAAGATGCAAAGTTAATAATGATAGTGCAACTTATTTGTGGCACTGCCGTTTAGGTCATATTGGTATAAAGCGCATGAAGAAACTCCATGCTGATGGGCTTTCGGAATCACTTGATTATGAATCACTTGATGCTTGCGAACCATGCCTTTTGGGCAAGATGACTAAAACGCCGTTCTCCGGAACAATGGAGCAAGCAACAGATTTTTGGAAATCATACATACTGATGTATGTGGTCCGATGAATATTTATGGCTTGCAGCGGGTATCATTATTTTCTGACCTTCACAGATGATTTGAGCAGATATGGGTATATCTACTTAATGAAATAGAAGTCTGATACATTTGAAAAGTTCATATAATTTCAGAGTGAAGTGGAAAATCATCGTAACAAGAAAATAAAGTTTCTACGATCTGATCGTGGAAAAGAGTATTTGAGTTACGAGTTTGGTCTTCAGTTAAAACAATGTGAAATAGTTTCACTACTCACGCCACCTGGAACACCACAGCATAATGGTGTGTCCGAACGTCATAACCGCACTTTATTGGATATAGTGCAATCTATGATGTTTCTTACCGATTTACCACTATCGTTTTTGGGGTCATGCATTAGAGACAGCTGCATTCACGTTAAAAAAAGGGCACCATCTATATCCGTCGAGACGACGCCTTATGAACTATGGTTTGGCAAGAAACCAAAGTTGTCGTTTCTTGAAGATTGGGGTTGCGATGCTTATGAGAAAAAGTTTCATCCTGATAAGCTCAAACCCAAATCGGAGAAATATGTCTTCATAGGATACCCAAAGGAGACTGTTGGGTACACCTTCTATCACAAATCCTAAGGCAAGACATTCGTTGCTTATAATGGATCCTTTCTAGAGAAGGAGTTTCTCTTGAAAGAAGTAAGTGGGAGGAAAGTAGAAAACTTGATAAGGTAATTGTACCTTCTACCTTATTGGAAAGTAGTTCATCACAAAAATCTGTTCTTGTGACTACTACACCAATTAGTGAGGAAGCTAATGATGATGATCATGTAACTTCAGATCAAGTTACTACCGAATCTCGTAGGTAAACCAGAGTGAGATCCGCACCAGAGTGGTACGGTAATCCTGTTCTGGAGGTCATGTTACTTGACCATGACGAACCTACGAACTATGAGGAAGCGATGATGAGCCCAGATTCCACGAAATGGTTTGAGGCCATGAAATCTGAGATATGATCCATGTATGAGAACAAAGTTTGGACTTTGTTTGACTTGCCCGATGATCGGCAAGCAATTGAGAATAAATGGATCTTCAAGAGGAAGACGGACACTGATAGTAGTGTTACTATCTACAAAGCTAGAATTGTCGCAAAAGGTTTTCGACAAGTTCAAGGTGTTGACTACGATGAGAGCTTCTCACTCGTATCTATGCTTGAGTCTGTCCGAATCATGTTAGTAATTGCCGCATTTTATGAAATCTGGCAAATGGATAAACAAAACTGCATTCCTTAATGGATTTATTAAAGAAGAGTTGTATATGATGCAACAGAAGGTTTTGTCAATCCGGAAGGTGCTAACAAAATGTGCAAGCTCCAGCGATCCATCTGTGGACTGGTGCAAGCATCTCGGAGTTGGAATATACGCTTTGATGAGTTGATCAAAGCATATAGTTTTATACAGACTTGCGGTGAAGCCTGTATTTACAAGAAAGTGAGTGGGAGCACTACAACATTTCTGATAAGTATATGTGAATGACATATTGTTGATCGGAAATAATGTAGAATTATTCTGTAAAGCATAAAGGAGTGTTTGAAAGGAGTTTTTCAAAGAAAGACTTCGGTGAAGCTGCTTACATATTGAGCTTCAAGATCTATAGAGATAGATCAAGACGCTTGATAAGTTTTTTCAATGAGTACATACCTTGACAAGATTTTGAAGTAGTTCAAAATGGAGCAGTCAAAGAAAGAGTTCTTGCCTGTATTATAAGGTGTGAAGTTGAGTAAGACTCAAAGCCCGACCACGGCAGAAGATAGAAAGACAATGAAAGTCATTCCCTATGCCTTGGCCATAGGTTCTATAAAGTATGTCATGCTGTATACCAGATCTATTGTATACCCTGCACTGATTTGGCAAGGGAGTACAATAGTGATCTAGGAGTAGATCACTGGACAGCGGTCAGAATTATCCTTAGTGAAATAAGGATATGTTTCTCGATTATGGACGTGATAAAAAGGTTCGTCGTAAAGGGTTATGCCGATGCAAGTTTTGACACTAATCTAGATGAATCTAAGTCTCGGTCTAGATACATATTGAAAGTGGGAGCAATTAGCTAGAGTAGCTCCATGCAAGCATTGTTGACATAGAAATTTGCAAAATACATGTGGATCTGAATGTGGCAGACCCGTTGACTAAGATTCTCTCACAAGCAAAACATGATCACACCTTAGTACTATTTGGGTGTTAATCACATAGCGATGTGAACTAGATTACTGAATCTAGTAAACCCTTTGGGTGTTGGTCACATGGCGATGTGAACTATGGGTGTTAATCACATGATGATGTGAACTATCGATGTTAATCACATGGTGATGTGATCTAGATTATTGACTCTAGTGCAAGTGGAGACTGAAGGAAATATGCCCTAGAGGCAATAATAAAGTTATTATTTATTTCCTTATATCATGATAAATATTTATTATTCATGCTAGAATTGTATTAACCGGAAACATAATACATGTGTGAATACATAGACAAACAGAGTGTCACTAGTATGCCTCTACTTGACTAGCTCGTTAATCAAAGATGGTTATGTTTCCTAACCATGGACAAAGAGTTGTTATTTGATTAATGGGATCACATCATTAGATGAATGATCTGATTGACATGACCCATTCCATTAGCTTAGCACCCGATCGTTTAGTATGTTGCTATTGCTTTCTTCATGACTTATACATGTTCCTATGACTATGAGATTATGCAACTCCCGTTTACCGGAGGAACACTTTGGGTACTACCAAACGTCACAATGTAACTGGGTGATTATAAAGGAGTACTAAAGGTGTCTCCAAAGGTAGATGTTGGGTTGGCGTATTTCGAGATTAGGATTTGTCACTCCGATTGTCGGAGAGGTATCTCTGGGCCCTCTCGGTAATGCACATCACTTAAAGCCTTGCAAGCATTGCAACTAATGAGTTAGTTGCGGGATGTTGTATTACGGAACGAGTAAAGAGACTTGCCGGTAACGAGATTGAACTAGGTATTGGATACCGACGATCGAATCTCGGGCAAGTAACATACCGATGACAAAGGGAACAACGTATGTTGTTATGCAGTCTGACCGATAAAGATCTTCGTAGAATATGTAGGAGCCAATATGGGCATCCAGGTCCCGCTATTGGTTATTGACCGGAGACGTGTCTCGGTCATGTCTACATTGTTCTCAAACCTTAGGGTCCGCACGCTTAAGGTTTCGATGATAGTTATATTATGAGTTTATGAGTTTTGATGTACCGAAGGAGTTCGGAGTCCCGGATGAGATCGGGGACATGACGAGGAGTCTCGAAATGGTCGAGACGTAAAGATCGATATATTGGACGACTATATTCGGACATCGGAAAGGTTCCGAGTGATTCGGGTATTTTTCGGAGTACCGGGTAGTTACGGGAGAAGTAATGGGCCTTGATGGGCTTTAGTGGGAAGAGGAAAAAGGCTGCTGCGCCCCCCCTCCCCTCTAGTCCGAATTGGACTAGGGAAAAGGGGGTCGGCCACCTTTCCTACTCCTCCACTTCCTTCTACCTTCCTCCCCTCTTGGTGGACTCCTACTAGGACTTGGAGTCCTAGTAGGACTCCACACCTGGCGCGCCTAGCCTTGGCCGGCCTCCTCCTTCTCCATCCTTTATATACAGGGGCAGGGGGCACCCCATAGACACACAAGTTGATCATTGAGATCGTTCCTTAGCCATGTGCGGTGCCCCCTGCCACCATATTCCACCTCGATCATATCGTTGTAGTGCTTAAGCGAAGCCCTGCATCGGTAATACATCAAGATCGTCACCACGCCGTCGTGCTGACGGAACTCCTCCCCGAAGCTTTGCTGGATCGGAGCCCGGGGATCGTCATCGAGCTGAGCGTGTGCTAAGAACTCGGAGGTGCCGGAGTAACGGTGCTTGGATCGGTCGGATCGGGAAGACGTACGACTACTTCCTCTACGTTGTGTGATCGCTTCCGCAGTCGGTCTGCGTTGGTACGTAGACAACACTCTCCCCTCTCGTTGTTACGCATCACCATGATCTTGCGTGTGCGTAGGAAATTTTTGAAATTACTGCGTTCCCCAACAAATACCTGGCAGGTTCTTCAGGGATCTCACTGGAGCTATGATCCTGTGATGGTTCCTTCCCTTTGGGTGTCCACCGCCCGCGCCGATACCCGTCGGGCGCTACGGTTCTAGCTGTAATGGCGATATGTATGATAGTATTCGACGTGTATTGGTGATAATATTCGACGATGTACGGACACATGGAGATGATGTAGTTTTTCTTATAATTGAATGCATCCTAATTTGAATAATACTTTATTTTGCGATTTGATTTTTCTTATTGAATGCTCAAATTGGAGAGCACTATGCAAGGCATATGCATATGATTAGTTGAATAATAATGATCTAATTTAGTTTTTGTAGTACATATATATATATATATTTAATTGTACATGTTTAATATTTGAATTATGAACGTAGGATATGTCATCATCGGACGACGGAAGTCTCTCGGGGGAGTGCGACTGGTGCCACGACGATCGAGGTCTGTGCGACATGCCTCACCTGGACGATGATCGGCGCTTCAACATTAAGCTCGAGGAGACCTTCGAAGTTGAAATGGTACGCAACGACGACAAGTGTTTTTTTTCATAATTAAGCATGACTTCAACTATTTCAACGTGTAATTTTCATCTTTTACAATTCAAGTATAGTTTATCCCATGCCATGCAAGACGCTATGTCTTGGAGAGGATGGATTTTGAAGACCATGAAAATTTTGAAACGAAGAAAATTCACCTAAGGACCCATCTTGATGTGGATTTTGAAGTAAAGTTGTATAATGCTGAGAGCGTAACCCATTTTGGTTGCAAAAATTGGGAAGCATTTTGCAAATTGTATGGTTTTGATGAGGGTATGCTTGTCACCATGGATCTTGGTGATCCTGAAATCGAGCAAGACAATATGGACATTTGGGTCCTTGTTGATACGCCTCCAGTTCTACCGCTATGTGAGTTTCTCAAATATAGTTAATTATTAACTAATTTATATTGTTCATTTCAAAATAGTTGACAGCTTATTTCCATTGACAGCTTATTTTGAAGTATCAAAGAATGTGCAGAAGATGATAGATAGAACTTACTACACCGATGGCTCTGAGTTAATTTACAAGGAGAAAAATCATCTGATTGGATTTTGTAATGATCTTGAGAATTACAATATCTACAATCAAACTCCTCAACATTATGGTCAATACGTGCCACTAGTGCACGTGTTGAACTACGATAACTACTATAGAGATACCCTGGTAAGATTTTTTGCTATTACAACATATGTGCATCTTTTGCATACTTCTATATAAAACTAGTACTTCATTGCTAACTATGAAGTTATTACTATGTTTTTCAACAGATAATCCCAGAGGATTGTGTGCCTCATATGATGTATGAGCATGGTCTCCTTGATGTTTTGAACATATATCCAGGTCATCCTACGAATCTCAACTGTCCATACCGGATTTCTAAAAGAAGTGGAGACATGCAAATCAGAGAATGGAAAAAATTTATGGACACTCGTAAAGAGGTTCTTGGACGCAAAAGGAAGAGCGGCGCAAGAATTGGAGACAGGATGATCTCCATTCTCCATAATGGAGAGTCAGGGTCTATACTGTTTTATGCTATTTTACCTTAAAGATGGTATTTAGGTCCTACCTAATACCGATGATCATGTGCTAAGAACAATTAAGTAGGGTTGGGTTCGATGACTATGAGGATGATGATCGTATGACTTGTTATTAATAACGAGTAGAAGTTCTATCATGATGATTAGTAGGACTTATTATTATGATGATGCATGATGTGAGCATGAAGAGTTATTATATATATATATCAGTGGGTGAAATGAACATGGATTGGATTGAAGTGAAGGCAACATGCATGTGGTGCATGTCGAAAGTAGTACTAATCCAAACTTGATCAAGTTAGGATTAATTAGTATTACTTTCGACATGCACCACATATGTTGCCTTCACTTCAATCTAAGCCATGTTTAGGCATAGCATAGCATTGGTATAAACCAAGCACGGAGATATAAGAAAGGACACTTCTCTCTATTAGCTAGCTAATAACAAACTAAATTAACCCCTAAACCCCTAAACAAGCCCCTTACCAAAAAACAAAAACCCCAGCCACAAAAATGCTGACGCGTGGATACCTATTGGTCCCGGTTGGTGCCACCAACCGGGACCAAAGGCCCTCCTGCCTGGGCTCAGCGCGCAGGCCACGTGGAGGCCCACCTGTCCCGGTTCTGGTTTGAACCGGGACTAAAGGGTCAGGGCATTAGTAACGACCCTTTAGTCCCGATTCAGGAACCGGGACAAAAAGCCCTTATGAACCGGGACAATAGGCCCGTTTTCTACTAGTGACAACTTTGTTGTGCAACTAGTCTACTGTTCCGACCAACTATCTAATAGTCGATGTGCAACTCTTGTTCGTTGGCTTGTAATGTAGTCTAGTTGCACACAGATATGCTCAGTTGGCTTATAATGTAGTCTAGTTGCACACACATTGATGTTTAGTTCGCTTGTAATATAGTCTAGCACACAAATTGATGTTTAGTTGGCAGGAAGACTAGTTGCACACACATATGCTCAGTTGGTTTAAAATGTAGTTTAGTTGCACACACATTGATGTTTAGTTGGTAGGACACTAGTTGCACACACATATGCGCAATTGACGCAGTAATGTAGTCTAGTTGCACACACATTGATATTAAGTTGGCAGGACTAGTTACACACACATATGCTCAGTTGGTTTGTAATGTAGTCTAGTTACACACACATTAATATTTAGTTCACATGACTATTGGCACACACATATGCTCAGTTGGCTTGTAACGTAGTTTAGTTACACACACATTAATGTTTAGTTGGCAGGACACTAGTTGCACACACATATGCTCAGTTGGCGCGGCAATGTAGTCTAGTTACACACACAGTGGTGTTTAATTGGCAGGACTATTGGCACACACATATGCTCAGTTGGCACGGCAATATAGTCTAGTTGCACACACATTGATATTTAGTTGGCAGAAAGACTAGTTCGTCGAAATATTCTCATGCGAGATCTACTTTTGAAGAGCCCGTCGTGAGGGTTTCAACAGTGAAAACGGATCTGAATTTCGACACACGGTTTAGAAGATATGTCTTTTATAATTTTGAAAACCAAAAATTAATGCAGGAGGAACAAATATGAGGAACATTAATGTCATGTGAAAAGAGACCACTTAGGAATAATTAATGGACGCGTCTAGTCGGCACGTGAGCGCCAGGGAGGTCATCCGAGCGGCCGGCTAAAAAGGAAATTACATGTCCACTCGTTAATCTACTCGTTAATACACTAGTAGAAAAAGGGGCTATGGTCCAGGCCGCCTCAGCCCATTAGTTCCGGTTCAGTCTTGAACCGGGACCAATGTGGGCATTGGTCCCGGTTCGTGAGCCCAGGGGGCCGGCCGGGCCACGTGGGCCATTGGTCCCGGTTCGTCTGGACCTTTTGGTCCCGGTTGGTGGGACGAACCGGGACCAAAGGGCCTCCCTCCTGGCCCACCACCATTGGTCCCGGTTGGTGGCTTGAACCGGGACCAAAGGCTCCCCTTTAGTCCCGGTTCATGCCACGAACCGGGACCAATGAATTGCGTATATATACCCCCTCGCGCAAGAGCAGAGCACAGTGCTCTGTTTTTTCTGGCCGAGGGGGAGAGGGCTTTGTGGTGCTCTAGCTCACCTCCTATGCACATGAGGTGTTCGATGGAATGCCCGAGCCACACTACTTAAGCTTTCTCCTCTCGAAGCTCGACCTCCAAACTCCATTTTCCTTGAGATTTGTCTAGATTTAGCGGTCCGTCACGCCCCGTCCCCGTCTTCACCGCCGTCGATCACCCGCGCCGATCTCATCACCGACACCACCGTGGTGAGCCTCTTGTTCTTATCTTCTTTCTGAAAGGAAAAATATTCTTACTTGTATGTTTAGATAGATACTTGTATCATTTTCTTACATTTATTATTGCATCTTATATAGTGCGATGGTTTTGGTATCCGCCCCCGTCGGCCCTCGTCCTGTCTATGATTCGGATTTGGTATGTATATTATCTTTATAACTATTGGTTCATTTATTGTTTATGAAAATTATGCCGATCAACGTGACATAGATTTTATTTATCTAGGATGTATGTGAATCGGAAATGCCAACCGACCTTTCGAGAGGTTAAATTTAGTTGAAGAAGAAAACAATTTGTTGAAGGAAAAAATAAAAAAAATTGAGGAGGAGAAGATGATATTGGAGTTGCATGTTGCGGATGTCGTCGATGATCACAAGATCAAGATGGATGCAATGCGCTTGAAGATTGGAAAGATTAGAAAATATGCCATTCATACCGAGGCTTGGTATCATTATGCCGTTGGATCAATTGTTACCTTGGTTGCGATTATGATCGCATTTGTTTTCGCATTGAAATGTTTTACATAGTTTCAATGTATGGTTTAATTAATTAGATGCTCTGGAGAGCTACATGTTGTTAGATGAGAACTATGTATGCACTTTGGTTTTAATGTGATGATGAACTTCTATTAATTTGGACACTTAATTATATATAATGCACGCAGATGAACCGGCAATGGATGTACGGTGACAGACACACCCGCGAGTACATTAAGGGCGTGCATGAGTTTCTCGATGCGGCTGAGGCAAACAAGCAGAATGGTTTTATGTGTTGTCCATGCACTGAATGTGGGAATACGAGGTCTTACTCTAACCAGAAAATCCTTCACTCCCACCTGCTTTACAAGGGTTTCATGCCACACTATAATGTTTGGACGAGGCACGGAGAAATAGGGGTTATGATGGAAGACGGCGAAGAAGAAGAGTACGATGACAACTATGTGCCCCCTGAATATGGTGATGCTGCAACGGGGGGAGCTGGTGAAGATCAAGAGGAACCAGACGATGATGTGCCCAATGATGCTGCCACGGGTGAAGCTGCTGAAGATCAAGAGGAACCAGACGATGTGCCCGATGATGATGATCTCCGCCGGGTCATTGTCGATGCAAGGACGCAATGCATTAGTCAAAAGGAGAAGCTGAAGTTCGATCGCATGTTAGAGGATCACAAAAAAGGGTTATACCCCAATTGCGAAGATGGCAACACAAAGCTCGGTACCGTACTGGAATTGCTGCAGTGGAAGGCAGAGAATGCTGTGGCTGACAAAGGATTTGAGAAGCTACTAAAAATATTGAAGAAGAAGCTTCCAAAGGATAATGAATTGCCCGACAGTACATACGCAGCAAAGAAGGTCATATGCCCTCTAGGATTGGAGGTGGAGAAGATACATGCATGCCCTAATGACTGCATCCTCTACCGCGGTGCATACAAGGATCTGAACGCATGCCCGGTATGCGGTGCGTTGCGGTATAAGATCAGACGAGATGACCCCGGTGATGTTGACGGCGAGCCCCTCAGGAAGAGGTTTCCTGCGAAGGTGATGTGGTATGCTCCTATAATACCACGGTTGAAACGTCTGTTCAGAAACGAAGAGCATGCCAAGTTGATGCGATGGCACAGTGAGAACCGAAAGAAAGATGGGAAGTTGAGAGCACCCGCTGACGGGTCGCAGTGGAGAAAAATCGAGAGAAAGTACTGGGATGAGTTTGCAAAGGACCCAAGGAATGTATGGTTTGCTTTAAGCGCGGATGGCATTAATCCTTTCGGGGAGCAGAGCAGTAATCACAGCACCTGGCCCGTGACTCTATGTATGTATAACCTTCCTCCTTGGATGTGCATGAAGCGGAAGTTCATTATGATGCCAGTTCTCATCCAAGGCCCTAAGCAACCCGGCAACGAAATTGATGTGTACCTAAGGCCATTAGTTGAAGAACTTTTACAGCTGTGGAATGGAAACGGTGTACGTACGTGGGATGAGCACAGACAGGAGGAATTTAACCTTAAGGCGTTGCTGTTCGTGACCATCAACGATTGGCCCGCTCTCAGTAACCTTTCAGGACAGACAAACAAAGGATACCACGCATGCACGCACTGTTTAGATGACACTGAAAGTATATACCTGGACAAATGCAGGAAGAATGTGTACCTGGGCCATCGTCGATTTCTTCCGACCAACCATCAATGTCGAAAGAAAGGCAAGCATTTCAAAGGCGAGGCAGATCACCGGAAGAAGACCGCCATGCGCACCGGTGATCACGTGCTTGCTATGGTCAATGATTTACCCTACGTCATCTTTGGAAAGGGTCCCGGTGGACTAGCTGTTCCGAATGACGCTGAGGGACACGCACCCATGTGGAAGAAGAAATCTATATTTTGGGACCTACCCTACTGGAAAGACCTAGAGGTCCGCTCCTCAATCGACGTGATGCACGTGACGAAGAACCTTTGCGTGAACCTGCTAGGCTTCTTGGGCATGTATGGGAAGACAAAAGATACGCCTGAGGCACGGGAGGACCTGCAACGTTTGCACGAAAAAGACGACATGCCTCCGAAGCAGTATAAAGGTCCTGCCAGCTACGCTCTTACGAAAGAAGAGAAAGAAATCTTCTTTGAATGCCTGCTCAGTATGAAGGTCACGACTGGCTTATCGTCAAATATAAAGGGAATAATAAATATGCCAGAGAAAAAGTTTCAGAACCTAAAGTCTCATGACTGCCACGTGATTATGACGCAACTGCTTCCGGTTGCATTGAGGGGGCTTTTACCGGAAAATGTCCGATTAGCCATTGTGAAGCTATGTGCATTCCTCAATGCAATCTCTCAGAAGGTGATCGATCTAGAAATCGTACCAAGGCTAAGGAGTGATGTGGCGCAATGTCTTGTCAGTTTCGAGCTGGTGTTCCCACCATCCTTCTTCAATATCATGACGCACGTCCTAGTTCATCTAGTCGACGAGATTGTCATCCTGGGGCCCGTATTTCTACACAATATGTTCCCCTTTGAGAGGTTCATGGGAGTCCTAAAGAAATATGTCCGTAACCGCGCTAGGCCAGAAGGAAGCATCTCAATGGGCCATCAAACAGAGGATGTTATCGGGTTTTGTGTTGACTTCATTCCTGGCCTTAACAAGATAGGTCTCCCTAAATCGCGGTATGAGGGGAGACTGACTGGAAAAGGCACTCTTGGAAGAGACTCAATAATATGCAGGGACGGATATTCTTGGTCTCAAGCACACTACACAGTTCTACAGAACTCTACCTTGGTGACCCCGTATGTCGATGAACACAAGAACAGTCTGCGCTCCAAACACCCGGAGCAATGCGACGACTGGATTACATGTGAACACATCAGGACTTTCAGCAGTTGGTTGGAAACACGTCTCAGAGGTGACAACACTATTTGTGATGAGTTGTACTTGTTGTCCAGGGGACCATCTTTGACTGTATTGACTTACAAAGGATACGAGATAAATGGGAATACATTTTACACGATCGCCCAAGATCAAAAGAGCACCAACCAAAACAGCGGTGTCCGCTTTGATGCAGCAACCGAGAGCGGAAAGGACACATATTATGGTTACATAGTGGACATATGGGAACTTGACTACGGACCTGATTTTAAGGTCCCTTTGTTTAAGTGCAAATGGGTCATTCTGTTTGGCGGCGGCGTACAGGTAGACCCACAGTACGGAATGACAACAGTGGATCTGAAAAATCTTGGGTACACTGACGAACCGTTCGTCCTAGCCAATGATGTGGCACAGGTTATCTATGTGAAGGACATGTCTACCAAACCGAGAAAAAGAAAAGATAAGGAAGCGAATACATCATACGATGAGCCAAAGCGCCACATAGTTCTTTCAGGAAAAAGGGACATCCTGGGAGTGGACGGCAAGACAGACATGTCTGAAGATTATGAAAAGTTTCATGAAATTCCTCCCTTCAATGTCAAGGCTGACCCAAGCATCCTGATAAACAATGAAGATTATCCATGGTTACGGCGCAATAAGCAAATGACACAAGCGAAGAAAAAGTAAAGACTTTCTCCCGCAACTATTATGATGATAC
This sequence comes from Triticum urartu, assembly GCF_056163025.1. Lineage (NCBI taxonomy): Eukaryota > Viridiplantae > Streptophyta > Magnoliopsida > Poales > Poaceae > Triticum > Triticum urartu. Next base: position 603,807,283 of record NC_141876.1, read on the forward strand.
CATGCCAACTTTGTAACAGATGATCTTTCGTCCGAAACTCTGATACTTCGAAAGAGATTGTTCGTTTTGTACATGAAGTGCATCCAGTTTTTTCCGTAACCATCTCAACTTTGTTGCACATGCTATGTGGGTGAAATGATGATACCATGCCAACTTTCAACCTTTTCGGAGTTCATTTGAAATGCTTTTCAATTTCAGGGTCTTATAGCTCAAAAAAATCAATAAATGCATGAAAAATAACAAATGAAGTCAGAAAGGGTTGAAAATTGATGATGTGTCTTTGAATGGTGCATTTTGAACACAGAAAAAATATGGAGTTCAAATAAGTTCAAGAAAATGAAATCCCTTTGTAACAGATGATCTTTCGTCCGAAACCCTGAAACTTCGAAAGAGATTGTCCGTTTTGTACACGAAGTGCATCCAGTTTTTGCCGTAACCATCTCAACTTTGTTGCACATGCTATGTGGGTGAAATGATGATACCATGCCAACTTTCAACCTTTTCGGAGTTCATTTGAAATGCTTTTCAATTTCAGGGTCTTATAGCTCAAAAAAATCAATAAATGCATGAAAAATAACAACTGAAGTCAGAAAGGGTTGAAAATTGATGATGTGTCTTTGAATGGTGCATTTTGAACACAGAAAAAATATGGAGTTCAAATAAGTTCAAGAAAATGAAATCCCTTTGTAACAGATGATCTTTCGTCCGAAACCCTGATACTTCGAAAGAGATTGTCCGTTTTGTACACGAAGTGCATCCAGTTTTTGCCGTAACCATCTCAACTTTGTTGCACATGCTATGTGGGTGAAATGATGATACCATGCCAACTTTCAACCTTTTCGGAGTTCATTTGAAATGCTTTTCAATTTCAGGGTCTTATAGCTCAAAAAAACAAAAGGAATCAATTAAAAAGTTTTTATAAACCTCTAGTATTTTTGAAACTAAACTTATATAAAATTTATGCAACTTAAATTCAGAAAGTATTTTTTGTTCAGCACATTAATAGCAAAAAGAATTTAATAGCAAAAAAATAACAAAATTTGTTTTTGATTAAAACAGATATTAAAAATAACCTAAAATTACCAAATAGAGTATAATGATAAAATACTGTAATATTAAGTAGCAGGAAAAAGAATCACTCAAAAATCTAACTTCATAGTAAAGTTATTCATAAACTAGTGATTCACATACATTTTAAAACTATAAGTATTTAGTACAAATAAAAAAAATAAAAAGCAAAAAATAAAACAAAAGAAGAAAACAAAAAAATTAAATTATAAGTAAAATAAAACTATAAGTATCACTAAAAAGCTGTAAGTAATTAAACTAAAATAAAACTATAATATTCTTCAAATTTTTAAAAATTCAAATTTAAACTATTTAAAATTTAAAACTAATGGCACTAACAGAAAGTTTATAATTTTTGTGACCTAAAAGCAAAAAGAAATCACTAAAAAACTGTAAGTATTTAGTTTTAAGTAGAAATAAAAAAATAAAAAACCAAAAAGATATAGAAACAAAAAAGAAAAAACCAAAAAAATGCCTCCTACCGGGCCTCCACGGCCTGAATACGACTAGAAACCCTACATGGGCCAGGATTCAGGCCCGCAGAGGCCCAATAGGCCCACAGGCAGTAGCAGTTTAGGCCCGAAAGCCTGCATTTGAGAGGAGCTCGAGAGGGGAGGCAGAGCAGCGCTTATAAACCAGTATCGGCGCCCTTCAGCTAGCGATGTGGGACTAAACTTCTGGGCGCGGGGCGCACAAGGGCATTGGTCCCGGTTGGTGGCACCAACCGGGACTAAAGGGGGCATTGGTCACGGTTCGTGGCACCAACCATGACCATTGCCCCCCTTTAGTCCCGGTTGGTGCCACCAACCGGGACCAAAGGCCGCCGCTTCCCGTCCTTTGGGCTGCCGAAAATTGGCCTGTGGTCCCGGTTCGTGGCACCAACCGGGACTAATGCCCACCTTTAGTCCCGGGTTGTGCCACGAACCGGGACTAAAGCCTCTGCTATATAAGGCCACACTTTGGAAATTTTCTCTCTCGTCTCGCAGTTGCCCCGACGCCGCCCGCCCCCATCGTCGTCGTCGCCCGCGCCCATCGTCGCCGTCGCCGCGCGCCGCGCCGCCTCGGCCCGCCCCCGTCGCCGACGCCCGTCGCCGTCGCCGTCGCCCCCGTCGCCGTCGCCCTCGCCCCGTCGCCGCGCGCCGCCTCGGCCCGCCCATCGTCGCCGTCGCCCTCCCGCGCGCCGCCCCGCCGTCGCCGTTGCCGTCGCCCGCCCGCCCCCATCGTCGCCGTCGCGGTCCTCCTCTGGTCCGGCCGTGGCGCCCTTTTTTTTCTGTTATATGCTTTTTTTTCTGCTATATGCTTTTTTTTCATGTATATATGCAAAAAATATATATGTATATATATTCTTGTTTTTTCATAGATATTTTTCTGTTCATAGATATTTTTTCATAGCTATATTAGGATTTTTTTCATAGATATTTTTTCTGCTATATGCTTTTTTTTCATGTATATATGCAAAAAAAATATGTATATATATGCTTGTTTTTTCATAGATATTTTTCTGTTCATAGATATTTTTTCATAGCTATATTATGATTTTTTTCATAGATATTTTTTCATAGCTATATTAGGATTTTTTTCATAGATATTTTTTCATAGCTATATATTAGGATTTTTTTCATAGATATTTTTTATAGCTATATTAGGATTTTTTTCATAGCTATGTTCACAAATTTATTAGAAGAGGGAGAAGAAGAGGGGGTCGAGAGGGGGTCTAGGGTCGCCGAGGGGTCGAGGGTCGTCGAACATGAGAGGAGGAAGAGGATAAAAAAGAAGAGGAATAAGAAAACAAAAAAGAGGAGAAGAAAGAATAGAGGAGAAGATCTCCTCTATTCTTTCTTCTCCTCTTTTTCTTCTTCTTCTTCCTCTTTTTTTATCGGGAACGAGGGTCGTCGAGGGTCGCCGAGCGGTAGAGGAAGAAGAGGATAAAATAGAAGAGGAAGAAAAAAAGAGAGGGGTCGACGGTCGCCTAGGGGTCGAGGGTCGAGAGGGGGTCTAGGGTCGCCGAGAGGGGAGAGGAAGACGAGGAGAAATAAATAAGAAGAAGAAAGAAGAAGAAAAAGAAGAGGAGAAGAAGAAAGGAATAGAGGAGAAGAAGAGAAAAATACAATATATTCTATTTTTCTCTTTTCTCCTCTATTCCTTTCTTCTTCTCCTCTTTTTTTTCTTCTTTTTTTTCTTCGACACGTGGGGGGGGGGTCGAGAACGCCGGACATTCATGAGAGAGGCGAGGAAGAAGGGGAAGAAGAGGAGAGGAAGAAGAGGAAGTCTTCTCCTCTATTCTTTCTTTTATTTTTTCTTCTTCTTCTTCCTCTTTATTTTATCGGGAACGAGGGTCGTCGAGAGGGCCGCCGAGTGGTAGAGGAGAAACCCTAAATAGAAAGTACCGTCGGTGTGAGATACATGTACCGTCGGTGTCGGACATTACATCCACATCCCACAAGTGGCGCGGGCTTCGACGCCCACGTCACTTGTGGGACGTGGATGTAGTGTCCGACACCGAAGGCCACATGTATCTCACACCCACGATACTTGCTAGCTATTTAGGGTTTCCTTTGACACTAGGCAACCTCCCGACCCCTCGGCGATCCTCTCGAACATGAGAGGAAGAAGAAGGTCGTCTAGGGTTCGAGGGTTCGAGGGTTCTTCTCCTCTAGCTATTCCTTTCTTCTTCTCCTCTATTGGTCGAGGGTCGGGAACTAGGGTAGAGGGTCGAGGGTCGTTAAGGGGTCAAGGGTCGAGGGTTTCTGGGTCGTTGAGGATTCGAGGGGTCAAGAATCGCCGAGGGGTCGAGAGAGGTTTCCTAGTGTCAAAGTATTGAAGAAATCCATGCCTTCATCATTAGCCGGAAGTAACCAGGGCATGTTGGTACGAAGTTCTGCAAAGTTGTTCTGGAATGGAGTCCCGGATAGAATAATCCGCCTTTTGGTACGAATTCAGCAAAGGCCTTCCAAATAGCGATATTCGGAAGGCTCTTGCTGAACTTTGTACCAAAAAACGAATTATCCTATCTGGGACTCCGTTCCAGAACAACTTTGAAGAGCTTCCTACCATCATGCACATGTTACTTTCGCCTAATGATGAAGACATGGTTTTGTTGAATCCTTTGACACTAGGCAACCTCCCGACCCCAAGGCGATCCTCTCGAACATGAGAGGAAGAAGAGGATAAAAAAGAAGAGGAAGAAGAAGAAAAAAGAGGAGAAGAAAGAATAGAGGAGTTCTTCTCCTCTATTCTTTCTTCTCCTCTTTTTTTCTTCTTCTTCCTCTTTTTTTTATCGGGAACGAGGGTCATCGAGGGACAGATGTAGTGTCGTCGTTGTCGATATATACCCCCTCCCGATAGCTTACTATGATTAGGTAGCTAGTTCTATGTTTGGCACTAATATATCCATCTGTCATGTTTGAATAATAATTGCCATGTTGTAATATTTGTAGAAACTATGGACACCGCCCTAGACGAAGCAGCAAAAGAAGCGTTGTTGAGGGAGATAATCGCACAAGGAAGTGATGCCGTCTCGTACTATCTCAACGAAACCGATGGTCTAGAAGGAGAGGGTCAACAAGCTGGCTACGGTGACCTAATGCCGGTGCAAGAAGAAGAACATGAGGACGGCTCCGGTGACCCAATGCCGGTGCAAGAAGGAGACCGTGATGACGGCTCCGGTGACCGAACCGAGTCCGGCCAGGTATATATATTAGTTAAGCCTATGCTGACTAGCTGATTGATGCATTCATTGTTTTGGTATGTACACATATTAATTAAGTCTTTGTTCTTTTTTCTAGCCCTCCGGATCGAGCACAACATCGGTAAAGAGACGAGGCCCGAAGAAAAAGTTGAGCTCGGATGAAAAGCTTGAGATCACAGCAATCGCGCCCGACGGCCAACCTATTGAACCCCTCCGGAAAAAGAGCGCATTTGTTGCTCAGTGTGGGGTTCTGGTTAGGGACAAGATCCCGATAAGCATCCAGCAATGGTTTAAGCCGGCTACAGAAGACCCTGAGGTGTCTTATGTCAATGATATGCAGAAAAATGATCTTTGGACTGAGCTGAAGTCAAATTTCACCCTACCGCCAGAGGATAATCCAGAGAACCCAATTAAAGAGAAATTAATCAAGTCTTTTGCTCTGAAGAGGATGGCAGATCTATTCAGGAGGTGGAAGAAAGAGCTGAATAGGTTTGTCGATAAAAAAGAGACACTAGAATTCAAGGGCAGATATGAGAAGATCAGAGATCACTGGCCCGCATTTGTGGCCTACAAGACATCGGAAAAGAGTAAGAAGATGTCGGCGACAAACAAGCAAAATGCCGCGAAGAAGAAGCTTCACCATCGCACGGGGTCAGGTGGCTACCTCGTAGCCCGGCCTAAGTGGTCCAAGGTTGAGAATGATCTGGTTCATAAAGGGATCGAACCAGAGAGAAATAGCTGGCCAGACCGTTGCCGGACTTGGTTCTTCGGGGCTGGCGGAACCTTGGACCCTGAAACAGGGAAATGCATTTGGACAAACGAACAAATGGACATACCAGTCAGTAAGCTTAAGCAGTATATCGACGCAGTGCAGGAAGGGACGTTCTTTCCAGACAGAGAGCACGACGAGCTCACAATGGCCCTCGGGAATCCTGAGCACCCTGGACGGACACGAGGCACGCCAGGCTCCGTTCCATGGAAGGTTGGGTTTCCGGACGCATGCGGTTACAAATCCCATGAGAGGAGGAAAAAAGTGCAGCAGACCGAACTGCAGGTGCTGCACGCAAGGGTACAAGCGATAGAGGAACGAGAAGCAAATCGCAGCAAACGTACTGCCGAAGCCTCCCCCGAAGCTACCCCGCCATCTCAGCGCAGAAGCAGCGTGGCTTCCACCGAGCTGCTTCAGATGCAGCATGCCTTGACGGCTCCTGCCAGCTATCCTGTGGATGCTATAACAGAGTCTCAAAATTGCCACCTTATGACGCAATGGATGAATTTGAAGGTCAAGGCGGCTGTTGGCTCTGTTTATCCTACTGAACCCGGCGCAACTTTTCACTGCATGCCGATTCCAGAAGGATATGCTAGGGTGATGGTGGATGAGATAACGGAGGGATTTGAGGACCTCCAGCTTGACCACCCTACCGGTGAAGGGGAGACTCGGCTGGGGTCTGCTCTGAAGACTCCATGCCTATGGCGGAAGGACCTCATCAACCTTCCGAACTGGACGCCTCCGCCTCCTCCTCCGACGACGACGAGTCAGGGCACTCCGCCTCCTCCACCGCCTCCTCCTCCGGCGAGTGACGATCAGGGCCCTCGGCCGGCTCCTTCTCCGGCGCGTGGCGGCACTCCGCCTCCGTCTCCGCCTGCGCCGACGCGCCCGAGCAGCCAACCTCCTCCTTCTCCGCCTCGTCAGCAAGGGCAGAAGAGACCTGCCGCCGCTCCAGCTGCTCCGGCGGGTCGTAGTCCTTCTCCTACGCCTCTTAAGCAAGTAAAGAAGACAACCGCTTCGTCTGCTCGGTCGACGTCTAGCAGTACAACCAGAGGCGGGAGGACATACAGATTCGGTCCTTCTCTGAAGACTCTAGAGAAGTTACCATACGAGAGGACCCAGGAGGAGAACGCCGAGATCGCGCGAGAAGAAGTGAGGAAATTCTTTGAAGGGGTGAAAGCAAAGAAACATCCACCTCCGGAGGAGAAGGTAGATGGGGTGAAAGTGAAGCGCACTCTGGCTGCCCTGACAAAACCACCAAAGTCTGATCCGCCGAAAGGAAACTATGAGCGCATTATTGGAAAGGAATTTGCCGAAGCGGAGCGGTCGGGAAGTACTGTCAGTGATGAAAGGCTGAAAAAACGACGAGCTGGGAAACAAATTGCCCAGCTCGGCAAACAAGCGAAGCAATCATGCCCCCCGCTCAAGGTGCCTAGCCACAATGTCGCTAATGATCCGAGGATGGTGCCCGGTTATAATAATCTTGCAGATTACCTGCCCGACGAAGTACATTATGAACCCATGGAAATGCAGATGCAAATATACGAGTACGGGAAGCCTCTCGTCAAAGATGAAAGATCTCTATCAACGATGATGCGAAGATTGCATGATTGGTACTTGAAAATCTGCAGAGACTCTGGGGGGATGAGTACTTTGTATGTGAGAGTTAAAAAGGAGCATGACCTCGTTGGAATTGATCTGTTGCCTGTTCCATTTGAGGAGTTATATCAGTTTTTCAATCAATTGGCCCTCGATAAAACAACGGTCGCCTGCTACTGTCTGTAAGTAGTACTACTTCTGTCATTAAGTTTCTCTATATAGCTTAGCTCTTTCATTGCATGTATTTATAATCATCCTCACTATATTATGCAGATTGAAGATCGTCGAATTGAAGAAAAGACAAGTCGGTGATATTGGGTTCATTAACACATATCTCATAGATGCAACTCAGGTTAAACTTCATGCCGCAGCTACCGAGGCCAGCATGCTACAATCGTTCGTAATAAATCAAAACAAAGATATAATACTCTTTCCTTACAACTTCAAATGAGTGTTACTGTCTTGTGCGTATTCGGTTTCCCTTATATATTAGTCAAGGTTATAGTAATGTAATTGATGAGTTATGCATGCGTGTGCAGTTTCCACTATATTCTCCTAGAGATTAAGCTTGAGCAGGGACTAGTAACCGTCTTAGACTCAAGATGAAAAGATCCCCAGGACTATGCAGACATGACTGAAATCCTCAAGAAGTAAGTTAAATCGATCATTATCCACCATATCAGCAACTTTGTTCATTTCCTGATATCAAGTAATTGTTTTCTTTGTCCGGTAGGGTTTGGAGAAAATTCACCAAAAAAGTTCCGGGACTGCCGAAGGAGCTGGAATTTAGACACCCGAAAGTAAGTACTATAGTAGCATGTTCCGCGCATCTCCTAGTGATTCAAGCGCTAGTTTCATCAATACCATTTAGCATTCTTGCTTATCAGTTTGATTGACCTCTATTTCTTGTAAAGTGGTTGTGGCAGGAACAAGGGAATGATTTCTGTGGATACTAAATCTGCGAGTCCATCCGCCACACGATGTGTGAGCGGGGCGGGTACTCTACCGAACAATATGAAGTACGTAAATAACAACATTCACAATTTTATTTTATTACCATCATTTGTGTTGAGTTTCATTCATTCATATATATATGTATTGACCCCCTTCTTCAAATTAGATGTTTCGGAAGCGGGATGAACTCCTAGCACCAGCTCGCATGCGAGCAATTCAAGAGGAATTGGCGGCATTCTTTCTTGACCACGTGATCCCTGAGGACGGAGAATTCTATGTGAACCCTGAGTCCATAATTTAAGAGATTATATTTGTAAAAGATAATTATTGTATATATGTAGCCGGTAGTGTCGGACGACAGATATACGAGAACTTGTTGTTCGACCAATCTCTCGGAGAAGGAGAGGTGGTCGATATCACTTCTCTCTGTATGCATATATGTTCATGACGATCTTCTGTTTCCTTCGTTTGCTTTACTAGCTAGCCAGCGTGTCTAGTCCTCTCTATACGTATGTATAGTACGTAGCGTCGACCAAGCACGGACATAAGAGAGGACACTTCTCTATATTAATTATAGCTAGCTAACACAATATATGAAACACCTAAATTAACCCCCCAAAACCCCCAACCCCCCCCCCTTTCAAAAAAAAAACAAAAACCCTAGCCACAGAAAAGCTGACGCGTGGATGCCTATTGGTCCCGGTTGGTGCCACCAACCGGGACCAAAGGGTCTCCTGACTGGGCTCTGCGCACTGCCCACGTGGAGGGGCTTTAGTCCCGGTTCTGGATTGAACCGGGACTAAAGGTGGGAGGTATTAGTACCGACACTTTAGTCCCGGTTCAGGAACCGGGACTAAAGGCCCTTACGAACCGGGACTATAGGCCCTTTTTCTACCAGTGATAAAAGGGAAAGTGGTCAAATCCCGTGCATAAAGGACTGCTAATCAAGCACCCTCCCCGTGCATGCATTATGCATTAAATGCAATCCCATTGTTGTCTTACTGTGTATTAAATTCAGATTTCCAAATTTTTAAAAGGCCATATCTTTCAAACCGCGTGTCGGAATTAAGATTCGTCCTCACCGTTGAATTCTTTGCGATGAGATCTTCGAAACTAGATCCCGCATGGATATGTTTCGACGAAATTTTTTTTGTGCAATTTTGTCCCTGTTTTATGCAACTGACTAGTCATCGATCTGCAACTACCTGATAGGGATGTGCAACTTTTCTCATACACGGTAGACGTGCAGTTTTCCTCTATGGTACATCCACCTCCAAACTGCCTCATTCCAGTGAGATGTGCAACTTCGTTTGTTGCCAAGCCATGCAGTTTTCACTAGTGGTACCACCCCATACTACTCTCTAACAGTTAAATGTGCAATTTCGTCTGCTGCCCCGGTGCCCTGGCCAACTGCCTGGTAGTCGCCGCGCCTGTGTAGCCCCCACAACCGCGTTTGAAGGACTATCCTATAAGAATGTCACAACTCCGTGCCACGCATGTGCGACTATGCACATAAGAGTGTGCAACTCCGTGGTCGGACGTGGGCACCTTCCACATCAATTCATGTCCGACTATGCAGACGAGATTGTGCAACTATATGGCCATGCATGTGCGACTATGCCGGCGAGAGTGTGCAACTCCGCGGCCGGGCATGAGCACCTCCCACAAAAACTCATGTGCGACTATGCGGACGAGATTTTGCAACTCCATGGCCATGTATGTGCGACTGTGCCGATGAGAGTGTGCAACTCCGCGGCCATGCGTGAGCACCTCCCACAATAATTCATGTGTGACTATGCGGACGAGATTGTACAACTATGTGTTCATACATGTGCGACTACGCCGACGAGAGTGTGCAACTCCACGACCATGCGTGTGTACCTTCCACGAAAAATTATGTGCGACTATGCGAACGAGATTGTGCAACTCTGTGGCCCTGCATGTGCGACTATACCGACGAGAGTGTGCAACTCCGTGGCCGGGCGTGAGCACCTTCCCCGGCAATTCATGTGCGGCTATCAGGACGAGATTGTTCAACTCTATGGCCATGCATGTGCGACTATGCGATGAGAGCGTGCAACTCCGCGGTCAGGCATAAGCACCTCCCACAACAACTCATGTGCGATTATGCGGACGAGATTGTACAACTCTGTGGTCATGCATATGCGACTGTGCCGATGAGAGTGTGCAACTCCACGACCATGCATGAGCACCTCCCACCATAATTCATGTGCGACTATGCGGACGAGATTGTGCAACTCTGTGTCCATGCATGTGCGACTGTGCCGATGAGAGTGTGCAACCCCGTGGCCATGTGTGAGCACCTCCCACGACAATTTATGTGCGACTATGCGCACGAGATTGTGCAACTCTGTGGTCATGCATGTGCGACTATACCGGCGAGAGTGTGCAACTCCGCGGGCGGGCGTGAGCACCTCCCACGATAATTCATGTGTGACTATGCGAACGAGATCGTGCAACTCTGTGGCCATGTATGTGCGACTGTGCCGACAAAAGTGTGCAACTCCGCGGCCATGCGTAAGCATCTCCCACGACAATTAATGTGCGACTATGCGGACGAGATTGTGCAACTCTGTCCGTGTGCGACTATGCCGGTGAGAGTGTGCAACTCCGCGGCCGGGCGTGAGAACCTCCTGCTACAATTGATGTGCGACTATGCGCACCAGATTGTGCAACTCTGTTGCCATGCATGTGCGACTGCGCTGACGAAAGTGTGCAACTCCGCATCCAGGCGTGAGAACCTTATGTGAGAATTCATGTGCGACTATGCAGACCAGATTGTGAAACTCTATTGTCATGCATGTGCGACTGCGCTGACGAAAGTGTGCAACTCCGCGACCGGGCGTGAGAACCTCCTGCGATAATTCATGTGACTATGCGGACCAGATTGTACAACTCTGTTGTCATGCATGTGACTGCGCCGACGAAAGTGTGCAACGTCGCGGCGGGGCGTGAGAACTTCCCACGACAATTCATATGCAACTATGCGGACTAGAATGTGCAACTCTATGACCATGCATGTGCCAACTAGGACTTACTATGCGTGCAACTACAACTACTGTGCATGCCAAAAATAGACCAACTTAAAAAAACGTCACCGGGCTTACTTAGTATCGTCGTGTAATTTGTGAAATTTATAACATCTGCTTGTTCAACTATCTATGCTTAATTGTATGACTATGATTTGCATATTATGAAACTTGTTCGTACATCCTCGTGCAACTATGTAGTATACAACATCTTAATATCTCATCCCTCGCTATGTCTCGATGTTGCTGCAAATCGACGATTCAACCTGCAGCTACCCCGGCCAACTATCTGCAATTTGTGTGCAACTTTAAATGGTTGTGCAATTCTTTTTAGGACTTTCAGAAAATCATTAGAACTGATTTGTTAGTTCTTTTAGAGTGAATTTGTCTCGTGTACTTTTGCTTTTTTGCTTTCAGAGAACTGATTTGTTAGTTCTTCTAGAGTGAACTTTTCTTATGGTCTTCATAGAATCTAAAATTACAATTTACAGAACATACGAGCGATGCCATTGACTACATGCTGTAGAACAAAGTCAACATCTTAGTAGATAATACTCCCTCCGTCCGAAAAAACTTGTCATCAAAATAGACAAAAAAAGGTGTATCTAGAACTAAAATACATCTAAATACATTCTTTTTTATTCATTTTGATGACAAGTATTTCCAGACGAAGGGAGTACTAATCTACGATCTGAAGATTGAAATGTTCAAAAACTTAAACTGGAGTAGCCAAGACTTGGTTTGCCTCCACCAGCCCCTTGCTCTCGAACAACTGGAACATTCAGTTCCGAAAAAACACCTGCTGCTCTTCAGTAGGATCAGAGTTTCAAAAACAGTAGCTGCATAAACGAGCAATTTAGGTTGTACGAAAGGCGCTACCTAACAATACCAAGCCAGCAAAAGTTCAGGGTGGCCTGGAGCATATCGTCGAGGTCGTCCTCGCGCCAGTTAGGCCTAGTGGGCGCGCCGTCTGGCATCTTTCCGCAGCCCACCAGTACGTCCCTGTCGCCGAGCAGTCCCATGGCCAGCAATGCTTGCCCCCATGGCATGCAGTGAGCGATACAGCAGAAGATGGGCGAGAGAGAGAGCAGACCTTTAGGAAGGGAGTGAGCTCAGTCCATGGCGTGGGTTGGAGGAGGGGAAGCTCGATCCATGGCGTGGTGTCGGGGTGGGGAGCGAGGAAACAGCAGAAGGGTTCCTCTCATCTGGCGCGCGAGGTGGAAGAAGCATTTCCTTTGACGACGGATTATCGTGGTCGCCGGTCGGTTGTGGGCGGATCTGGCCGCCGCCTGACCGACCTGGTCACCTGACCTCCCTCTCCTCTTCTCTTGTGCCGAGGGGAGACGAGGACGCCAGTTGTGGTGGTTGTGGGGGCGAGGGCGGAGGACGGCGGCGAGATGCGAGGTAGGCGGCGGCGGCGACGGCGATGCGGGGTGGGGGAGAGCGAAGGAAGGAATAAATCGGGGGCTTCGATGGAGAGTCGCCCCGACAAAATAGAACCTGACTCCGCTGGGCCGCACGATCCGCACGAAACGAGCGGTCGAGGCGCGGCCGCTCGGTTCGACAGAATAGTGCACGTGCACTTTTTAGATTTTAGGATAATTAATTAGCAGTGTTCTTTTTAGCACTTTTGAATTTCCTAATCGGGACGAAGTGACAAACAGTTTTTTAAAAAGCAGGCCGCCCAGAAGCGCTAGCGGACGCCCAGCCGCCCGCTAGACGCATCCAAGAAAATGGTCTAGCCCCTCCGACACCCCATCTCCATTTTCTGGCTCCTCGGACCGTGTTTCAGGCCTTCCACGCACATAATGGAGATCGGACCATGCTCTCGGATCCGGCGCCGATCCGTACACTCGGGCTCGGGCTCGGGCTCGGGCATGGCCCGAAACAAGCCAGTCGCATGTGGCCCCTGTCTTGTCTTTGTATAAACACGAAAAACACCCTCTTCCCGACCCCCCAACTCCACAGTCCACACTCCCTCCCTCGGTCAAGAACTGCCGGCGACATGTCGGCCACCGGCGAGCGGCGAACCCTGGCGCCCCAGCTGGATCTTCGCAGTATGGCCGAGCTTTTCTTCCGCAGGGACCCCGGAGAGCCATTCCCCTACACCTTCATCCACAAGGTAAACGTCTACTCCAAACCCCCAGAGGATCTCGTCCGCGGCCGCGTCCCCGCTCCGGGCCCCGACGGCGAAGAGAGGCAGAGGGCGTGGTACTTCCGCAGCCCCGTCAGCGCCGGGAGGCGGAACCGCCAGGTCGGCGGCGGAAACACGTTCTGGCATCCGGAGGGGAAATGGAAGACCATTCCAGGGCTTCAAGGCCCGGACGGGGAAACCGCGTACTGGCGCACACTCTCGTATGTGCGGAAGGACAAGAATCAGCCTGGTGCTGCTCGGAAGCCATTCAGAAACGTAAGGCTGGGCTGGTGCATGGTCGAGATTGGGCTCCAAAAACAGGACGGCAGCGCCGCCCTGCAGTGGGAGCTCTGCAAGGTGTACAGGTCGCCAGCGCCTCGCAGTACGGCGGATCCGGCCGAAACATCCACGGCCGCCGCCGCCGGCGCAGGGGTCGTCCACCCGGCTGCCGGTAACGGCGTATCTCGAGCTGAAGGCCGGCTGGATGACTCGGCGCTTCAGGGGGGAGCGATTCCGGAGGTGACCGGCGGCGATATGCCATGTCCTCCAGCGCCGCCACCTGTTTTGTGTGACTACAATGTTCATTGCCCGGGGGTCGCCCGGAGTCCAGCTCTCCTCAGTGGCCCCGCCGCCATGCACGGAACTCTGGCAATTGCGAAGAAGTCCAATGCCGCGTCGATGGCGGCAGCCGTCGTGATGAAGTTGGCTGGGTCATCGATACCGTCGGCCGAGCGGATGAAGGAGATGGCCAAGCTCGTAATCAGCTTTGACAATCCTGTGGTTGTTCTGTCCCCCATGGGGGACACCGCCCACAAAATTCTGCTGGTAACATTTACTTCAAATTTAGCTCTGTCTGCTGACTGCTGCGACCAAGTGTTTCGATTCTTTTACGTTGCACTAATCCACTCGTAGTCATACATGCTAATTAAATATGGCTGTGCAGGCCGCATGGAAGGCACTGAGCTGCGACCTCCGAGAGGCGAGCAAAATCGACGAGTTCAAGAACATAAGGGAGCTGCATCTCAGGTGTGTACGTGTGCGTTGTGTTTCATTTCCTCTGCTTTCCTTGTGCATCCGGTCCTGATATGCAGTTTTCCTCTGCTCAGGACGATTGATGAGCTTGGATTAGATAGCTCAATTATTTCAGGTACATATGTTGTTGCCATTCTCTATCTATTGTACCGGCTAATTTCAATGAATCGTTCTCTATCTATTGCACGGGCTAAATTCAATGTGAATCTTACCTCAGATCCATATTGGCAACAAAGAAGCCGAATATACTTTCACTGATGCAGACCAAAAATAGTGTCTAAACATGTGCACGGAAGAACATGTACTAATCATGTTGACCAACCGATTCAAAAACTAATTCAGACATATATGGAATGTTGTACGATGTCACAACTACTCTCTCCGTTCCAAAATAAATGACCCAACTTTATACTAACTTTGTACTAAAGTTAGTACAAATCTGAGTCATCTATTTTGAAACGGAGGGAGTATCTCATAAGAATGGGATCACTCATTAATTGTTTTTTCTTTCTTTTGCTTTATTGGGGGCTAATTCGTTCAGCACTTAACATTTCTTTTTCCTCAGTGAAAATATGTTTGCTAACAATAGCATTGCCTTTATAACCATTAAATTCCACAGATCCATTGGGTGAGCTGGAACATCATCTTCAGTGTGTTGCTATGACAAAAGAGATGAATTCTACGAAACAAGATAACCTTGTTTCCTCTGCTGAACGCACGTCTACAATAATGTTTTTCGAGTATTTAAATGAACTTGGAAAAGGGACACTACAGGCACATACTTCATCCAAATGCAATAATTTAGTTGTTTGACTAAACCTTTTTCTTTCTTCTGTCTATCGTTTTTATCTTGACTTTATAGACCCTTTTTCGAGTACTATTGTCTCAAAATATATGTATATATAGATGCCTGTGGAAGGTAGTATAATAAGGTAATACAAGATTTCTAGAAATATTTATCAGTATCTTGCTGCCACAAAAAATTGATCGATAGGTTTCAGATTTATTTTCCCCAGATGATAGGAACAAGGTTGACAATTTTGGAGTTTTGCTTTTATATAAATATGTTCCTTCATGCATATCTGATATATATATATATATATATATATATATATATATATATATATATAGGTACTTACTGTATCACAAAATAGGATATTTATTTTCTTACCACTAGAATGGAAATTTGAACTTAAAAGTTATATCTGGTCAAATCGGCAAGTAAACTTGACATTGTAATGGTGAAAGTTCTTATGAAATTTCAGGACTGGGAATTGCATACCATCCCTACTTCTGGAAGAGATGGTTGGGACTTGGCTGCAGCTACCATTGCCAGAGAGTTGGGATTAAGAGAAATGCAGGCATGTTCTCTTACTTTGCTTAAATTACCTGTTGAAAGCTCAGTTGCTCCTGAAAATTCTTCAGCGCCTAACAAGAAACAACTGGAGCACCCACCCTGCGCAGGATGTGCCTTGAATATGGATGGGTGGGCCATCCACAAGCTTTGTATTTTTAATTGTATCATTACGTTTCTGACATAGAGAAATTATCCATATGTTAAACCAACCAAGTTCGACAAGAACATGATTGTTTCTGTTAAATGAAATCGGAGAAGCCACTCTCTTTCTCAAAAATAAATAAATATATCCAACACCTAGAAACAATGCGTTGTGTGGTGTCTCTATTCATCCGTTGGATTTTGCAGTATGTTTCATGCTAGTAAAATCGACTTGCTGACATGCAACAGGTTTGGAAGGATCAGGAAATCTTCACGTGTGATCCTAATGTTTGTGCAGAGGCAAATCCACTGCCCAACTTGACTTTTGACGAGGCAGCTGAACTTGGGTTGTTTGGCGCACAGGTTATCCTTGGATTTTTTAATTTCTTTTCTATTTTGTGGTTCAGGTGTTGGCTAGGCAGTGAACTTTAGGGAATGAATTACTTCTTTTGTCATATATGTTTTTTATGTTTTTGCGGACTTGCCATGTGTGTTGCTGGAGTTACTTGTGATATTTCCTTGCTGGTTTAGCAAATGTGGTCTTTTATTATTACACTTAGCCACTTACTTATATAAAGTTTTGCATGCCAGTCGATCCAACGTGCTATGGAATGTGGAATATCAGTAAGAATTAAGAACTCGTTCAACCCTCAAGCACCTGGTACTCTGATTACTAAGTCAGGAAATACAAGCAAGGTTTGTTACATGAACATATCACAAGGTTATGATTGATTCTTCCATTGTTGCATGCGCAATAGCTATTACTGGCCCTTGAATGTACTTCTTTTTTTCAGAGTATATTAACCAGCATTGCGTTGAAGTCGAATATTACCATTCTGGAGATAAAGAGGATACGTACGCTGGACGACAGCGCTTTTGTAGAAAAGGTGCTAAAACAACAGACTTGTATCTCTTTTTCTTTTGTGCATTTGTGTATTGAGTCTTGTTGGTTATCTGATTATGATATTTTTGCAGGCCGTCTCAAAATTTAAGCATTTTGAATATTTGGGTATCTCTGTCGATTGGGTGGCTACTAATGAAGATATGTGGTTTACACTAGTTCCTTCAAAACTGTCGAGTCAGGAATTGATCCAGCCGGTAACATTTATCCTGGTATTGTGTTTGTAAAAAAACCCGCTGATCCTTTATGCATTTTGTTGTTATGATGATGCAACAGGCGCTTGATAAAGCAGTTAAAGAGCTTAAAGAAATTGCAACTGTTGATCGACAGGACAGATCAGTCATCTCCCTAATAGGGAATCCACAGGTGTCATTAGACATTCTTGGAAAGGTAAGAGCCACATGTAAGCTTAGCAACTGAAACTCTGTCTAGTATACTGACAATGTTGATTTTGCATTGCCGTTGTCGCAATATACAGGCCCGTATCATTGAATGCTTAGATGTTGATGGTTGAACATTTTGTATATTATATTGTTATTATCTGTGTTGTGGTATACCAGGCGCTCAATGTTCTAGGGAGCAATAATTTTGCGGTCGAGAAGGTCCCCCGAGGGTCACCCAAGGTATTCCACCCCACAAAAATGAAGATGACTTATTTTTGTGCAATATAGGTAGGGGTGGAAAATAAAACTCAAAACTTGCAAGTTAAAACAAATAACTCAGGTACTCGGCTCGAACTTGTGTCCTAACTGGTGAAGCCGAGTTGAACCAGAAATCCCCTCTCCGCCACCAGCCGGGAGCAGTAGGCGGAGGAGAGGCGAATCCACGGGCTCGCCAACAGATATTGAGGGGAGAAAGAGGCTTTCCCTAGTTGCCTTGCGGGAGGGGAAAGAAAAGCCAAGACTGCGCCTATCTGTTTAAAACCAGATTGAGCAAATGGGGAACTGATTTGTTTTCTGTTATAAAACTTGTACGCTAACGGTTCATGTGCAGGTGGCGAATGTTTCGTTGGTGGTCCGTGACAGTGCGGCAGAACATTGTGTAAGAGTCCTCCATTCGGTATTCTTTGAGCTTAACGGCCGGCCGGTCCAAGTTCCAGTCCCTGTGAACTCACCCCCGGCAGCAGCCGGCTCCGGCGGCAAGAGAAAGGCGGATGACATTGACGACCACCCAGAGGCTCCACCTGAAGATTTGTTCAACCCGACGTCTGTCGTGCGTCAGCTGCAACCGACGGACACGAAATCCTTTGTTCCCAATGAAGATTTGGATCGTCCGTTGTTGTCAAGCAACGAAAACTGGTTCGAAGAGTTTGAGCTCTCGGCGGCAGCGCCAGCGCCACACGAAGGATCGCCCTTATTTTCAAACGAGCAACTGAACCCGTTTTCCGTCTCCCCCTGTATTGAAACGATGGATGGCTTTTTATGGCAAGAAGAAGATCTTCAACCACCAAGGCACGTGCCAAAGATGGCGCCTAAACTGCGCAAGCCGAGCTGTCTTATTCCGAGAAGTCTCAAGATACCTCAAGAAGTCGACCGAGTCATCCGCGTTCACCGCGGGGTGCGCTCGCGACTGTGGCTGGTTAGTCACTTTTCTTTCAGTTTTCCAGCATATATATAGGACAAATTTTATCTACCACTAGTGGTAGTTACCACCACTTACGTTTGATATGTTGTATATAGTATCTATCAAAACCGAGAGTATGTACGTGTAATATGTAGTATATAACGATGTTTAGGTAGTATATATACTACTTTTTGGATAGTATATACCACATTTTAACCATACTCTTTTTTACGTACAAATATATACGTATTTCATAAATATAACAAAAAGGGCTTATATGCAATTTTTTCATGTAACTTGCGTTAAAATATCTTAGATAAAGTATATGAATATATTTAGAATGATAAATTAGTATATATATAGTACCACATGATAGTATATGAGACATGTGGGGTAACTACCACCGGGTGATAGGATGGATTTTTCCTATATATACTACCGGGTGTAGTTATTCTCATTTTTGTTTCGTACGTTCTAGGTAGTATCTATCATATCGGAGAGTATATACGCGTAGTATGTAGTATATAAGAATGTTTAGGTAGTATATATACTATTTAGGTAGTATGTATCATATTTTGTGCATACTCCATCTCGCGTACAAATATGTATGTATTTCATAAATACAATAAAACTATGAGCTCATTTGTAATTTTTTCATAAAAATCACTTTGAAGTATCTTAGATATAGTATATGAACATAATAAAAATAATAAAGTGGAGTATATACTACCATATATATAGGGAAAATGCATCCTACTACCGGGTGTAGTTACATCCATTTCTCATATACTACCATGTGGTCGTATATACTTTTTTTTATTATTTTTAGTATGTTCATATACTCTATCTAAGATACTCCAAAGTGAAGTATATGAAAAAATTGTAAGTGAGCTCATAGTTTTATTGTATTTGCGTAATACGTATATATTTGTACGCGATATATAGTATGCACATTTTGTAAACCGTTTTATTAAATTTTATACATAGCGTTACTAGGGGGTGTAGAATAAGCTATTCTACACTCACGCTTAGAATTTGCTCAGACTGGTCATCTGATTATGTTGTTTAATTTGCTCAGACCATCACCCTTTTTCAAAATTCTGGATGTCTGGGCTTCTCCACCGATTGGATGGCTACTAGTGAAGGCAAGCTGCCACTTACACTAGTTTCATCAAAACTGTTGCGTCAAGAATTCATCCAGCCAGTAAGCATTTATCCTGCTGTTTCCTTTTTCAATTATTATTATTTGTCCTGTTTATCCTGATAATACATTCAGTTGTCCTGGTGATCTAATAGGCGCTTGATGAGGCAGTCAAGGAGCTTCGGAATATTGCAGGCGTTCATCGACTGCACGACAGGTCTGTCATTTCCCTGACCGGGAACGCACAGTTGTCGCCACCCATTCTTCGAAAGGTAAAGATAGAACCACATATACTACTCTTAGGGCATCTCCAGCCGTTCGGTCCCCAGGACGCCTAAATAGAGCGGCCTGGGGGCGTACAGGCGCTAGTTCGGCCCCTGAGGGCGACCTAGCGCCCAGTCACGCCCCCACGCCCAGAATGCAGGAAATTTAAACTTGGTCGTTCCCGCTCATGAAAGACGTCACAAATCCGGCGATCGGACGTAGTCTGCCGTTACAAAAAAACAGAGTTCGTGTGCGCAATGATTCACTCGGCGGGGTCGGCTCCAGGCGTTGGCGGAGTCGGCGTGCGCGGGCTCGGCGGTGTCGGAGCTGCTTCGGTGCTGGGCTGTGTCGGCGCGGCTTCGGCACTGCTGGGCGGCGACGTAGAGGCGTCGTTTGGGATTGGCGTCCGGGTGGTCGTGGGCGTCGTGGGCGTCGTCGGCGTTGCCATCGGCAGCTCATTCAGGACGAGGCCGCGCTGCACCAGGTACCACGCCTTGAGCTTCTCGTCGTTGCTCTGGAGCATGTCAGCCCCGCCCATCAGAAAAGCCATGTCGGTGTTCCTCTTATTCGCGGCGACGTTCGTCCGGAGCAGGTCGAGTTTGATGGCGTTGTTCTTCATCAGCGACGACCACCGCGCCTCGGTCTTCTCTTCGCGCAGGACGGCCCGGGCCTGCGCGTCGGTGAGGCAGTGCTCGATGGACTCCTGCACTCGCGCGGTTGCCGCGTCGGCGTTTTTCCCCTTCTTCGCCAACTTGTGGCCGTCCGGCCGCCCCTCTGACGCGCCCGGAGTCGGCGTGTCCGGCTTGTATGTCTCCTTGGCCTTGTCGAGGGCACGCCGGACTTCCGCCCACTTCTCGCACTTGTCAATGCGCTTGTAGACGTGGAGGTGCTTGAAGTCGGCGTCTTGGTTGTCGCCCCAATACATGGCGAACATATGCAGCAGCTGATCCTCAACACTGGCGCCGCTCTCCGGGCGAGCCGCGACCTCCTCGACGATTCCATGCCATTTGTTGCACGCCAACTGGACACCGCCCCAATGGTTCGCCATCGCCTTGGAGCCGCGCTGCATGTAGACGCCTTTGAAGTAGGGGTCGACGAGCTTCCGTTCGTCGAACTCGGCCTTGATGCGGTCCCAGTACGTCTCCAAGCTCTGGTTCGCGCCGGTGGTCGGGTCGAGGCAGACAACTTTCCATGCTTCGGCGAGGCATTCCTCCTCCTTGGACGTCCACTTGATGCGCGGTTCGCCTGACCTGGCCGCCCACTTCTTCTTTTTCTGGCGCCCCTTCGTCGGAACAGGAGCCGGCTCCTCCTCCTCCTTCTCCTCCTCCTCCTCCTCCTCGGGTTCCTGCGCGTCCTCGCCGTAGACGTAGCCGAGCTCGGCCTCCATGTCGCCGCTGAGATCCACTACCTCGTCCTGGGGGGCGAACCCGGGAGAGGCGGCGGCCGCGGTCGATCCTGTCGCGATGATGTCGTCCATGTCGGCTCCCGTGTCGTCAGCGTCGCCGAGGTGCGAGAAGGGCAGAGGTCCACGGTAGAGATGGGGCGTCGGCGTGGACGCGTAGGAGGCGGGCGGCGAGTAGTTGTATGGAGGGTACTGCATGCCGAAGAGGCGGGCGGCGAGTAGTGTAGGGGGTACTGCATGCCGACGAAGCGCGAGCGTGCACGTAGCGGGGGACCAGAGACAACGTTCGGTTGAACCACCGTGCGCGTCGCCGTCGGCGTAGCCGGGCGACGATGGACCCCATGGAGATCCGGCGCTTGCTGTCCCCAGGGCGCGTACTGGGCGTGGCTGACGACGGGTGGATTCATCCCCGCCTGGTCGACCGATGAGGAAGACGCCGCCAAGCGCGCCGCGTTGTCGCGGGCCTTCTTGGCGATTGCCCTGTTCTGCCTGTCGGCGGTGACTGCTTCGCGCCGCTGAACTTCCACCCTCCACTCGGCGTTCGACAGGCCCGACGGCTTCGATGGCGGCGCCCTCGGCTTCCTCTGCTTTGGCTGGACCACGGCGCCAGTCGCGTTTGCCGCCGCGCGCGGCATGGTGTACTTCTTCGGCGGCATGGCGGCGACTGGAAGGCGAGCGGGAGGGGGTTTGGCGGGAGAAAGGGGGAGAATGGCGGGAGGAAGGCGAGCGAGCGGGAGAGATGCGAGGGAAAAGCGTCAACAAACAGCGGGAAAAGGCCCTCGGGACTCCCCAAGCGCCCCCAGGGCGCCGGGTTCGGCCTGGATCCGCCGGCACCAGTTTTGGCCCGAGCCAGCGAAAAAAGGCCTTCTGGGGACGCGACTGGGGCCTTTTTTTGGCGCCGGCGCGGCAAAATCGTCTGGGGAGGCCCTGTTGGGGGCGCGGCTGGAGATGCCCTTAGCACTCCGATGGAAGTCTCTATTCGTTTTTTACAGTCTTACCTGGCTTCTCTGCTTGCTGTCCGTACCAACACGCACATGGACCCGGTGAAAGGAAAAAGTTCTGTTACTTTGGATCGCGCGCCTCCAGTTCCAAAGACCGACGCGTTATGTCGAAGGTGGGAGAAACCAGCGCAGGGCTGGGTAAAACTCAATACGGATGGATCCTTTGTGTCGACTTATGCTGCCGGCGCTGGAATGATATTGAGGAATTCTTTGGGTGAGATTATTTTTTCTGCATGTAGAGCCTTATTCTCTTGTCGAGATGCTCTTGAAGCAGAACTTTGCGCCTGCATGGAGGGACTATCATCGTCTATTTAGCGTTCCGATCTACCTATTGCTATTGAGGTGGATTCTTCTATGATGGTGGCCATGATCACTGGTGGGGATATAAACCGTTCAGTGTATGCTTCTTTAGTTAATGAGATTAGATACCTTCTTACTCTTCGGCAATCTTGCATTACTCATGTTTCGCGGTCGCAAAATAAGGCCAGCGACAGTCTAGCTACTTTTGGTAGAGCTCAGGATAGGACTTTGACTTGGATTGGATCAGGTCCTCCAGAGGTGCTGGAGTTAGTAGCAACAGACTGTACTGAACCTGTGATTGAGTAATACATTGCAGTTTTCACAAAAAAAAATACTCTTAGCACTTTTCGAGAATGGAAAAACACACACACATACTCTTAGCAACTGAAACTCTGTTTGCTGCTGTAGACAAAATGAAACTTGATTAGTGATTGCATTTTTTTTTCAAATATCACTTTTTGATTTTCCACTGTTATAACACTATACAGGACAGTATCAGGGAAAGCGTGTTGTTTTAGCTGGTCATGGTCAACCAAGCTGTATCCTATTATCCTGTCATTCTTAACCATTTCTTGCTTGTGTTTCAGATGCTCAATGTTCTAGGGAGCAACCCTGTTGTGATCGAGAAGGTGTCTCGAGGCTCGTCCAAGGTAACTAACTTCCACTTCCACACAGAAATGATAATGGCTATTTTCCTTTTCTATTTGTGCAATATTGGGAATGGGTTCAGATGTTCTGGTGCTCTCATTTGTTCTACAATAAACTGCAAGTGAGGAACTAAAATCTTGTGACTGCAAGGTTAATGATGGTGCTAATCTTTCTTAAGCAGATGACAAAGGTTTCCTTGGTGGTCCATGGCAATGTGGCGGCACACTACGGAGAAGTCTTCCGTTCAGCACTCTTTGAGAACGAGCGCCCAATCCCAGTGGACTCATCCACGCCATCCAGCACCAGCGGGTTCTCTGAAGACGGGATCAGTCAGATATCTGACAGGGTACGTCGCCTGGCAATCGCCTAACCGAGCATGCCAAGTGCTGGACATACCTACAAACTTCTGCTTCTGACCTTCCGCTACTTTGATAAAATTTTATGGCAAACAGATTGCTATGCAGTAAAAGTGTATGTAAAACAAATAATAATATACTTAATGGCAACGTCCGGGATTCAAACGAGTTGATTTCTAGTATCATCTCTTGTTTGGTGTCTGATGATTACTTTTTTTTTAAAAAAGGAGGATGTACCTCGGCCTCTGCATCTGGACGATGCATGCAACCATTTTATTAATTATTCATAAAGACCATACAAGGTGATACATCAATAAGTCTGAAGCCATCATCTTGGCAACACCGTTGCTACTCCTATCCCCTTGATGAAGGCGTGCCGAATGTCCGGGCCTAATACCAAACAGACATCGCACCAAAGCCTAACATCTAAAGCCGGATGTCCCATCCAAGTCACTATCTGGATTGGGTCCCACACCGGTCTGGCACACTCCCAGTGAGCACCGCACGTTGCAAGGGCCGTCACCTCCATCTTCCAACGGTCCATCCTCATAGCAGAATTGATGCACCGACCTTGCCAGGCCTCTCTGCCATCAACGCCACCATGACGCCAGACAGCTTCCTCCTACTGCGCGAATCCATCTCCACACATCAGACGCCGAGTCTCCACAGTGCCACGCCGCCGAGATCCACCACCATCAATGTGTAAGATGAAGCACCGCTCCACCAAAGACGTCGTCCTCCGGTCCCTCGAACCCGTGTGCACCTCCAAGAATGACGCCTCCAAGGGGGAAACGACACCAGAGAGCCGCCGTCATCCGATCTACTAATCTAGGGTTTCCCCCGGAGGTAGCAAAGAGTGGCCTTGATCTTCTCCAAGGCGATGCCTTCAGGAAGGGAACGACGCAAACAGTGTCGCCATCGCCGGCCTTGGCATTCGCCAATAGCAGGTTTTCACCCAGATCTGATCGAAGACCTCCATCTCTCGTGCACGGGCCGCCGCCATCCCTGTCGGGATCTGGATGATCCAGGCCGCCGCTGCCAGATCGCGGCAAGGAGAAGTCCCCCCATCAAGACACGCCGTCCGAGCAGGGGAGGCCGAGACCGCGCCTGCAGGACCAAATCCGTGATGGATCCGTGCCCGCGCCGCCGCCCCGGAGCCAACCACACGCGCAGCTGCCACGGCCTGGCCGCCCGCTCGCGCCGCCCGACGCGCCCTCGCTGCATCAACACCAAGACTCCGTCGCACCGCCGCATCTCGCGCTACAGCCGCATGCTGGGAGGAGAAGAAGGGCACCGCCGCCGACGACGCGTACCAGGCTTCGCCCGGCGGTGCCTTCTGGCGGCGACGAGGGGAGGGGGTGGTGTAGGGGGCGGGCGCGGGGTGGGGGCTAGGGTTTTCTTGTTTCTGCCTTAAAATTGGGGGAGAATTTCACTTCCCCGGCCTCTGCACCAACTAGGGATGCATACGACCATTTTAGTATGAGTACCAAGATAAACATGGTCCTCAGAATTTTTTAAATGAGTATTAAGATATTTTTTGATGAGTGGTTCCATCACACACCAAACCTAATCATCAATAAATTGAGGAAAACCCCTGTGCATCACCTGTCAATTCTAGAAATTGAAGTCGGGTCGTTAAGCTGCACAACCGCATGCCCAACCATTAAGCCAAGGCCTAGTAGGAATTTGATTAGAAGTTGTTGTTGTTGTTGTTGTTTGGTTCATGGGTTCAGTAGTAGGAATAAAATGACTGCATTCCCACTTTGCCTACTGTATAACGCCTGAATACAGTTTTTTTCTGTCTGGGTCTGCAAAGGAAATTGCTGCAAATTCCAAGCAAAGACATGCACCTCTCTTGTGTATTTGCAATTATGCATGTGGCACGTGTGTATGACTGTTGAAGCCCTGAAAGCAATTAGCCTAGATGCATCCAGAGAATTATTCATGGCAACTTGTCTCATCACGGGTTGTGTGGGCAAACAAAACAGGGATACTTCGGTTATCTTAACACCAATGTTCTCTCCCTCCATCCAGTCTTCACTTCACATATGCAACCTCACGAGTGTAGCGACAGACGACAGTACCGTGTTTAGCAAAGTGTTCAGTTTCAGTGGTACAAGTCTTAGCCTATTCTTTTCATGATTGAAGATGAATAGATTGGAAGTTTTTCCCGCAAAAAAAAAGTAACAGATATGCAGCTACATCACAGTTCCAAGTTTCTCATCTATATATACTGGTATATACCCTGGACTTCTGAACGACCATGTAGAACAGTTACATACATCCATTAGTCGTGACTAGCTATCTGAATTGTGCTACCTACAACTATTCAAGCTTCTGCTCAGTTTACAGCCCAGCTTCGGTAGCAAAGTTTCCATTCCTCTCTCTTCATGGAAGCGCTGATCCGGACGTCCATTAACTAGGTATTGACACTCTCCCTAGTACCTGCTAATCGAACTTCTGCTCCGCTGGCGCCTCGAGCCTCTGCAGCAGAGCTTTCTTTTCCTCTTCGGGGAGGGCGTTGAATATGAAAACCGACTTGTCGCCAATGTCGTCCTGCGTTGTCAGCAACAGACCAGAACGGAACATAATAATAAGGTTCAACCGAGAAAATGTGTAAGAGCTATAACTGTCGATAAACACTTGCAAGGAGGCAATTAGTAGATTATAATACCTTGATGGGCTGCTGGAATTTCCTCGCGGCGAACACGGTGAAGAGCGCCATCCACACTCCTAAGAGGCTCATTTTTGTCCCGTCGTCCATCAAACCAGACTGCATACATGTGCAGAAAACAAGTGTATGAAAAGATGAATGCAACTGGTGTTCTCCCCCTTTTCAACAGGGAGCAAGATGAGCATACTTGAGACCAACCATCAACAGATTGTAGTGCTAAATCTCACAAATCTAATTTACCAGGTGTCCGAGAAGAAGGATGGGGATAACAAACGTCAAGATGCCAGCTTCCAATTTTCCGTAGCAGAGACCTGTGGGAGTGCATTTGTTGTTAGATAAGTTTCATAGACTGAAATATTCAGTCAATTTAACACTCATCCTATCCAGCTATTACCAAATCAACAAAAATACTCTGAATTTGATGAAATCAGTTCAATGTAAACAGTAGAGAGAATCAAACAAGACTGAACCAATCCACAATCCAATCATAAGCAGTTAAGCACACACAGTGCTTGCACAAGTACCTTCCTTGAAGACGAGGCCTGTGAGCGCGGCGAAGGTGGGCCCGACGAACCACATCGCCCCGGGGTGCTCAAGCACGTACCGGACGAGCCCCTCATCCAGCGGCCGCGCGGCGAGGGCGTAGGTGCCGACGGAGCCGAGCACGCCGACCGCCCAGAGCGCCTGGAGGAACCGCTTGATGGGAGTAACGTAGATGTGGATCAGCACCAGCGACAGCCCGAGCCCCCCGGCCCCGGCGGCGTAGAAGAGGTCGGCGCCCTGCCGGACGGCGTCGCCGACCGCGTTCCCCTCCGGCAGGAACGCCCCCGAGGCGGCGACCAAAAAGGACGCGGCGGCCGTGACCAGCCCGGCACGGTACAGCAGCACCTCGCGCACGTCCGCGTCGTCCACGGACCAGGGCCCGTACACGCCGTTGTAGACGGTCTGGTCCGCGAGCCCGTCGCCGGCGGCCCTCGCGAGCCGCAGGGCGCCCGCGGCGCGGCGGCCGCTGCCGAGGGGCGCGAGGAGGGCGGGCTTGCTGGAGCTCGGGGCGAGGAGCCGGGGGTGCGGCGGCAGCGGCGCCAGCCGGAGGAGGGCGGTGGTGGCCATGGACATGGTGGAGGTTGCTGAGTTCGGTTTGGTCTTCTTGGGGATTCTTTTCGTGGGGTGGTTCTCCGGTGTGGTTTCCGGTGGGCTCGACTCGAGTGAGTGAGTGCTGGCCGTAGGCTCCACGGACGGTGAGGATATTATCTGGTGTGGAACCAACGGCGTAGACATTGAATGGGCGGGCGTGTACTCCATTTCCTCTTTTCTTCTCCTTCTTCTATCCCGAAATGGCTACGGTGCCTTGAAAAAAAATGGCTACTGTGTGGTCTCCGGAGCTCTCGAACTCTCACTGCTACAGTTAAGACGAAAAGGGAGCGAAGTAAAGGTTGGTGCTTGCCCGTCGGCGAGGCCACGGCTCCATGTCACCTTTGAGCGCCTTTTAGACGAAGGAGGTGGCACCGAACCCTGATCTTCGTCCAGTTGGCCTGTATAGTTCTAGATCCTTCTAGAGGTTTGGTTCTTGGCGGCGATGCTGAGATGGGGGCAGCGCCGGCGCTTGGTAATAATGGCTAGTTTGGTTGGAGGTCTCACAAAAAAAAATGCCTGACCTGGACCTTCCCTGGGATTGGAGGCCTCACCAAAAAAAAATGCCTAGCCTGGACCTTTCCAGGGATCTGCCTGAAGGTTGTTTGCTTGGTGTCCTTAATAAGCCTGGCCTGGAGCATTACATGATCATTAGCCTGGTTAGAGTACCAGGCTTGGTCGTTAGCTGACAAAAGAAGTTGTTGCTTGCCTAGTTCAGGACATCATCCAAATGCACCAGCGAGACTTAGCCTGGCCAGGCACCTTTTTACAAATTTTCAGGCCGAAGCCAGGCACAACTTTTCCCAGGCATGGAGATGTGGACTCCAACCATCTAAGTCCCTCCGATTCTCTCCCCGTGCGAGCGGCGTCAGCTCCGTCGTCGTTCACGAACTGGTGAGGGCGGGGTGGTAGAGTTCGAACCATTCGGCACCCTGGTGTTGGAGTCAAGGGATGGAGGTCTGCCATTTCGGCGTCTCATGGTGGCGACGACAACTTCCTCTTGATGGACAATGAAGGTGACTGCCAGCTTGTTGGATGTGTGGCGGATAGATACGACTGTCTTGATGAAGGTGGCATGGCTCTAGGCCCGGATTGGAGCTTTACGAGCTTGAAGAACGTTTCCGCACTGGAAATTGCTTTTGGCCGATGTGCCTGAAAGCTTCAGATCTTACTCATTGGAGTAGGTGGCTACTGCGGCTCATCAAAGCTTTCATGTGAGGGATTTCTTCAGCTCAAGGTTCGAGATTGCCGGCATTCTTCTCCTTCTCTAGTGTCGTGTTCGATGGCGGTGGAGGTCCACATCAAGCAGTGATCTCTGTGGTGGAGAGGAAGACCAAGGACTCCCTTGCTATTTTCTGTTGTTGTTTTGGTCTTTTTCTTAGTTTGTTGTGGCAAATCCTTCATGTGTATCCGTACTGGTTCGCTGCTCGCTTGAATACAGATAAGCGTATGACTTTGGGTGTATGCCTTAGAAAAATGGCTACTGTTTTGTATTGTGAAAGACATCCCTACTATTAAAGGGGTGTATGTAGGTCATTTCATTCATTAGCACTTCCTCGATCCACGTAGTCGGCCACCACCGACCCCCTCACATCAATTTTTCTTTCACCCTCACGTTTTCGGTTTGCCAGCCACTCCTTTTCTCTCGTCCAATTTCCCGAGAGAGTGTCAGGTCAAATCCCTCTCGCATCCCGCCGCCGCCACCCTCGCCTCCATCATCATACTCTTGTGGTCGCACGCCATGGTGTCGCCGCCACCACCCCACTTGCTCCATCCCTGCTATCATCCCGCTCGCAAGCTGCGCCACTCTCCCACTTGAAACGTTGTCGTATCCTCTGGCCCATCAAAGTCAAGCCCTTGGGTGGTGTCAATGGTGGCAGCGACCATGTTGGGAAACGTTGCATGGAAAACAAAAAAATTCTACGCACACGCAATGATGTATCCATGGAGATGCATAGCAACAAGGGGGGAGTGTCTCGTACCCTCGTAGACCGTAAGCGGAAGCGTTTCTCAACGCGGTTGATGTAGACGAACTTCTTCGAGCTTCAGTCGATCAAGTACCGAACGCACAGCACCTCCGCGTTCTGCACACGTTCAGCTCGGTGACACCCCTCGCCTTCTTGATCCAGCAAGACGTCGAGGTAGTAGATGAGTTCCGTCAGCACGACGGCATGGTGACGGTGATGGTGAAGTGATCCTCGTAGGGCTTCGCCTAAGCACTACAAAAATATGATGGGTGGAGTAAACGGTGGAGGGGGGGTGCCGCACACGGCTAGGCAATTGTCTGGGCCGTGCTAGCCCCCCCCCCCCACATATATATATAGGTGGGAGGGAGAGGGGAGGCAGCCAGGAGGCGGCCAAGTAAGCCGAATCCTACTTGGGGTCTTCCCTTGGCCGGCGCCCCCCTGCCATATTTGTCGGACGGGGAAGGAAAGAGGAGGGAGGAGGGAAGGAAGGGGGAGGCCGAATCTCCCCCTCTTTCCTTTCCCTTCCCCTCTTTCCTTCTCCTGCTGGTTCGGCCCATATGGGGGGCGCACCAGCCCCTTGTGGCTGGTGCGTTTCCCCTCTTGGCCCATCAGGCCCACATCTTTTGCCGGGGGTGCCCGGAACCCCTTCTGGTGACCCATATGTACCCGGTACCCTCCGGAACACTTTCGGTGTCCGAATACTATCGTTCTATATATCAATCTTTACCTCTCAGCCATTTCGAGACTCCTCGTCATGTCCGTGATCTCATCTGGGACTCTGAACAACATTCGGTTACCAAATCACATAACTCATATAATACTATATCATCGTCGAACGTTAAGCGTGCGGACCCTACGGGTTCGAGAACTATGTAGACATGACCGAGACACCTCTCCGGTCAATAATCAATAGTGGAACCTGGATGCCCATATTGGCTCCTACATATTCTACGAAGATCTTTATCGGTCGAACCGTTATGACAACATACGTAATTCCCTTTGTCTATCGGTATGTTACTTGCCCAAGATTCGATCGTCGGTATCTTCATACCTAGTTCAATCTTGTTACCGGCAAGTCTGTTTACTCGTTCCGTAATACATCACCTCGTTACTAAACTCCTTAGTCATTTGCTTGCAAGCGTATGATGTGTATTACCGAGAGGGCCTAGAGATACCTCTCCGATACTCGGAGTGACAAATCCTAATCACGATCTATGCCAACTCAACAAACACCTTCGGAGATTCCTGTAGAGCATCTTTATAATCACCTAGTTACGTTGTGATGTTTGATAGCACACGAGGCATTCCTCCGGTATCCGGGAGTTGCATAATCTTGTAGTCGAAGGAATATGTATTAATATTGACATGAAGAAAGCAATAGCAATAAAACTGAATGATCATAATGCTAAGCTAACGGATGGGTCTTTTCCATCACATCATTCTCCTAATGATGTGATCCCGTTATCAAATGACAACTCATGTCCATGGTTAGGAAACCTTAACCATCTTTGATCAACGAGCTAGTCAAGTAGAGGCTCACTAGGGACATGGTGTTTGTTTATATATTCACACATGTATTTAGGTTTCCGATCAATATAATTCTAGCATGAATAATAAACTTTTATCATGAATAAGGAAATATAAAACAACAACTTTATTATTGCCTCAATATTTCCTTCAGTGTCCCACTTGCACTAGAGTAAATAATCTAGATTACATTGTAATGAATCGAACACCCATGAAGTCTTGGTGCTGATCATGTTTTGCTCGTGGAAGAGGCTTAGTTAACGGATCTGCTACATTCAAATACGTATGTATTTTGCAAATTTCTATGTCTCCCTCCTTGACTTGATTACGGATGGATATGGAGTTGAAGCGTCTCTTGATGTGTTTGGTTCTTTTGTGCAATCTGGATTCCTTCGCCTACGCAATTGCTCCAGTATTGTCACAAAAGATTTTCATTGGACCCGATGCACTAGGTATTACACCTAGATTGGATATGAACTCCTTCATCCAGACTCCTTCATTTGCTGCTTCCGAAGCAGCTATGTACTCCGCATCACACGTAGATCCCGCCACGACGCTCTGCTTGGAACTGCACCAACTGACAACTCCACCATTCAATATAAATACGTATCCGGTTAGTGACCTAGAGTCATCCGGATCAATGTCAAAGCTAGCATCGTCGTAACCATTTACAACGAGCTCTTGTCACCTCCATAATCAAGAAACATATCCTTGGTCCTTTTCAGGTACTTCGGGATGTTCTTGACCGCTGTCCAGTGATCCACTCCTGGATTACTTTGGTACCTCCATGCCAAACTTATGTCAAGGCACACAGTAGGTCTGGTACACAGCATAGCATACATGATAGAACCTATGGCTGAGTGATACGTCCATTTTGCATCATGTTTTTCTACTGCTATTTATGATGTTTTTATGCATAATAATACTTTTTGGAGTAATTCTAATGCCTGTTCTCTCATAATATGCAAGGTACACACAAAGAGGGAGAATTCCGGCAGCTGGAAACCAGGACCTGTAAAAGCTATGTCAGGCCACCTATTCTGCACAACTCCAAATAAGCTGAAACTTCATGGGGATTTTTATGGAATAAATGAGGAATATTGGAGCCAATAAGTACCAGAGGGGGCCACAAGGTGGGCACAACCCACCTAGGCATGCCAGGGAGCCCAGGCGCGCCCTGGTGGGTTGTGCTCCCCTCGGCCCACCTCCGGTGCCCATCTTCTGGTATATAAGTCATTTTGACCTAGAAAAAAATAAGGAGAGGACTTTCGGGACGGAGCACCACCGTCTCGAGGCGGAACTTGGGCAGGAGCACTTTTGCCCTCCGATGGAGCGATTTCGCCGGGGGAGCTTCCCTCCCGGAGCCGGAAATCATCGTCATCATCATCACCAACAACTGTCCCATCTTGGGGAGGGCAATCTCCATCAACATCTTCAACAGCACCATCTCCTCTCAAACCCTAGTTCATCTCTTGTGTTCAATGTTTGTACTGGAACTATAGATTGGTGCTTGTGGGTGACTAGTAGTGTTGATTACATCTTGTAGTTGATTACTATATGGTTTATTTGGTGGAAGATTATATGTTCAGATCCAATATGCTATTTAATACCCCTCTGATCTTGAGCATGATTATCATTTGTTAGTAGTTACTTTTGCTCTTGTGGTCACGGGAGAAATCATGTTGCAAGTAATCATTTGAACTTGATATGTGTTCGATATTTTGATAGTATGTATGATGTGATTTCCTTAGTGGTGTCATGTGAACGTCGACTACATGACACTTCACCATATTTGGGCCTAAGGGAATGCATTGTGGAGTAGTTATTAGATGATGGGTTGCGAGAGTGACAGAAGCTTAAACCCTAGTTTATGCGCTATTCCGTAAGGGACCGATTGGATCCAAAAGTTTAATGCTATGGTTAGAATTTATTCTTAATACTTTTATCGTAGTTGCGGATGCTTGCGAGGGGGTTAATCATAAGTAGGAGGTTTGTTCAAGTAAGAACAGCACCTAAGCACCGATCCACCCACATATCAAATTATCAAAGTAGCGAACTCGAATCGAACCAACATGATGAAAGTGATGCTACCTCTTGAGCACTGCGTTGGTTTTCCCTTGAAGAGGAAAGGGTGATGCAGCAGAGTAGCGTAAGTATTTCCCTTAGTTTTTGAGAACCAAGGTATCAATCCAGTAGGAGACTACACACGAGTCCCTCGCACCTACAGAAACAAATAAATCCTCGCAGCCAACGTGATAAGGGGTTGTCAATCCCTACACGGTCACTTACGAGAGTGAGATCTGATAGATATGATAAGATAATATTTTTGGTATTTTTGTGATAAAGATGCAAAGTAAAATAAAAGGCAACGGAAATAGCTAAGTGTTGGAAGATTAATATGATGGAAAATAGACATGGGGGCCATAGGTTTCACTAGTGGCTTCTCTCGAGAGCATAAGTATTTACGGTGGGTGAACAAATTACTGTTGAGCAATTGACAGAATTGAGCATAGTTATGAGAATATCTAGGTATGATCATGTATATATGCATCACGTCCGAGACAAGTAGACCGACTCCTGCCCGCATCTACTACTATTACTCCACACATCGACCGCTATCCAGCATGCATCTAAAGTATTAAGTTCATAAGAACAGAGTAACGCCTTAAGCAAGATGACATGATGTAGAGTGATAAATTCATGCAATATGATATAAACCCCATCTTGTTATCCTCGATGGCAACAATACAATACGTGCCTTGCTGCCCCTACTGTCACTGGGAAAGGACACCGCAAGATTGAACCCAAAGCTAAGCACTTCTCCCATTGCAAGAAAGATCAATCTAGTAGGCCAAACCAAACTGATAATTCGAAGAGACTTGCAAAGATAACCAATCATACATAAAAGAATTCAGAAGGTTCAAATATTATTCATAGATAAACTTGATCATAAACCCACAATTCATCGGTTTCAACAAACACACCGCAAAAGAAGATTACATTGAATAGATCTCCACAAGAGAGGGGGAAAACATTGTATTGAGATCCATAAAGAGAGAGGAAGCCATCTAGCTAATAACTATGGACCCGAAGGTCTGAGGTAAACTACTCACACTTCATCGAAGAGGCTATGGTGTTGAAGAAGCCCTCCGTGATCGATGCCCCCTCCGGCGGAGCTTCGGAACAGGCCCCAAGATGGGATCTCACGGGTACAGAAGGTTGCGGCGGTGGAATTAGGTTTTTGGCTCCGTTTCGGATCGTTCGGGGGTACGTAGGTATATATAGGAGGAAGGAGTACGTCGGTGAAGCAACATGGGGCCCACGAGGGTGGAGGGCGCGCCCAGGGGGGTAGGCGCGCCCCCCTACCTCGTGGCTTCCTGGTAGCTTTCTTGACGTAGGGTCCAAGTCCTCTGGATCACTTTCGTTCCGAAAATCACGTTCCCGAAGGTTTCATTCCGTTTGGACTCCGTTTGATATTCTTTTTCTGCGAAACTCTGAAATAGGCAAAAACCAGCAATTCTGGGCTGGGCCTCCGGTTAATAGGTTAGTCCCAAAAATAATATAAAAGTGTATAATAAAGCCCAATAATGTCCAAAATAGAAGATAATATAGCATGGAGCAATCAAAAATTATAGATACATTGGAGACGTGTCAAGCATCCCCAAGCTTAATTCCTGCTCGTCCTTTGAGTAGGTAAATGATAAAAACAGATTTTTTGATGTGGAATGCTACTTAGCATAATTTCAATGTAATTCTTCTTAATTGTGGTATGAATATTCAGATCCAAAAGATTCAAGATAAAAGTTCAATATTGACATAAAAATAATAATACTTCAAGCATACTAACTAAGCAATTATGTCCTCTCAAAATAACATGGCCAAAGAAAGTTCATCCCTACAAAATCATATAGTTTAGTCATGCTCCATTTTTGTCACACAATAATGCTCTCATCATGCACAACCCCGATGACAGGCCAAGCAATTGTTTCGTACTTTAGTAACCTCAAACTTTTTCAACCTTCACGCAATACATGAGCATGAGCCATGGATATAGCACTATGGGTGGAATAGAATATAATGATGGGGTTATGTGGAGAAGACAAAAAAAAGAGAAAGTCTCACATCAACGAGGCTAATCAATGAGCTATGGAGATGCCCATCGATTGATGTTAATGCAAGGAGTAGGGATTGCCATGCAACGGATGCACTAGAGCTATAAATATATGAAAGCTCAACAAAAGAAACTAAGTGGGTGTGCATCCAACTTTCTTGCTCACGAAGACCTAGGGCACTTGAGGATGACCATTGCTGGAATATACAAGCCAAGTTCTATAATGAAAAATTCCCACTAGTATATGAAAGTGACAAAACAGGAGACTCTCTATCATGAAGATTATGGTGCTACTTTGAAGCACAAGTGTGGTAAAAGGATAGTAACATTGTCCCTTCTCTCTTTTTCTCTCATTTTTTGGGCCTTCTCTTTTTTATGGCCTTTCGCTCTCTCTCTCTCTCTCTCTTATTCATCACTTGGGACAACGCTCTAAAAAATGATGATCATCACACTTCTATTTATTTACAACTCAATGATTACAACTTGATACTAGAACAGAGTATGACTCGATATGAATGCCTCCGGCGGTGTACCGGGATATGCAATGAACCAAGAGTGACATGTATGGAAGAATTATGAACGGTGGCTTTGCCACAAATACTATGTCAACTACATGATCATGCAAAGCAATATGACAATGATGAAAGTGTCATGATAAACGGAATGGTGGAAAGTTGCATGGCAATATATCTCGGAATGGCTATGGAAATGCCATAATAGGTAGGTGTGGTGGCTGTTTTGAGGAATATATAAGGAGGTTTATGTGTGAAAGAGTGTATCATATCACGGGGTTTGGATGCACCGGCGAAGTTTGCACCAACTCTCAATGTGAGAAAGGGCAATGCACGGTACCGAAGAGGCTAGCAATGATGGAAAGGTGAGAGTGCGTATAATCCATGGATTCAACATTAGTCATAAAGAACTCACATACTTATTGCAAAAATCTACAAGTCATCAAAAACCAAGCACTACGCGCATGCTCCTAGGGGGATAGATTGGTAGGAAAAGACCATCGCTCGTCCCCGACCGCCACTCATAAGGAGGACAATCAAAGAACACCTCATGTTTCAAATTTTTTACATAACTTTTACCATACGTGCATGCCACGGGACTTGCAAACTTCGACACAAGTATTTCTCAAATTCACAACTACTCAACTAGCAAAACTTTAATATTACTACCTCCATGTCTCAAAACAATCATCAAGCATCAAACTTCTCTTAGTATTCAACGCACTCATAAGAAAGTTTTTACTATTCTTGAATACCTAGCATATTAGGATTATTTAAGCAAATTACCATGCTATTTAAGAGTCTCAAAATAATCTAAGTGAAGCATGAGAGATCAATAGTTTTTATAAAACAAATCCACCACCGTGCTCTAAAAGATATAAGTGAAGTACTAGAGCAAAAACTATATAACTCAAAAGATATAAGTGAAGCATATAGAGTATTCTAATAATTTCTGAATCATGTGTGTCTCTCTCAAAAGGTGTGTACAGCCAAGATGATTGTGGTAAACTAAAAAACAAAGAATAAAATCATACAAGACGCTCCAAGCAAAACACATATCATGTGGTGAATAAAAATATAGCTCCAAGTAAAGTTACCGATGGAAGTAGACGAAAGAGGGGATGCCTTCCGGGGCACCCCCAACCTTTGGCTTTTAGGTGTCCTTAGATTATATTGGGGGTGCCATGAGCATCCCCAAGCTTAGGCTCTTGCCACTCCTTGTTCCATAATCCATCAAATCATTCACCCAAAATTTGAAAACTTCACAACACAAAACTCAGCAGAAAATCTTGTAAGCTCCATTAGCGAAAGATAACAAAAGACCACTTCAAGGTACTGTAATGAACTCATTATTTATTTATATTGGTGTTAAACCTACTGTATTCCAACTTCTCTATGGTTTATAACCTCTTTTACTAGCCATAGATTCATCAAAATAAGCAAACAACACACGAAAAACAGAATCTGTCAAAAACAGAACAGTCTGTAGTAATCTGTAACTAACGCAAACTTCTGGGACTCCAAAAAATCAGCCAAAATAGAAAGACCTAGAAAATTTGTTTATTGATCAGAAGCAATTGGAATCAATATTTTATCACGTTATGGTCATTTTTAACAATTATTTTCGTGAACAGAAAGTTTCTGGAATTTTCTGCAAGATCAAATAACTATCATCCAAGAAGATCCTATAGGTTTAACTTGGCACAAACACTAACTAAAACATAAAAACACATCTAACCAGAGTCTAGAACAAATATTTATTCCTAAAGAGAAGCAAAAAGCAAAAAAAAACTAAAAATAAAATTGGGTTGCCTCCCAACAAGCGCTATCGTTTAACGCCCCTAGCTAGGCATAATAGCAAGGATAGATCTAGGTATTGCCATCTTTGGTAGGCAATCCATAAGTGGCTCTCATAATAGATTCATATGGTAATTTTATTTTCTTCCTAGGGAAATGTTCCATGCCTTTTGAGGGAGTCCTGGATTAGGGGGTGTCCGGATAGCCGGACTATGACCTTTGGCCGGACTCCTGGACTATGAAGATACAAGATTGAAGACTTCGTCCCGTGTCCGGATGGGACTTTCCTTGGCGTGGAAGGCAAGCTTGGCGATACGGATATGTAGATTTCCTACCATTGTAACCGACTCTGTCTAACCCTAGCCCTCTCCGGTGTATATATAAACTGGAGGGTTTTAGTCCGTAGGGCGAACAACAATCATACCATAGGCTAGCTTCTAGGGTTTAGCCTCCTTGATCTCGTGGTAGATCTACTCTTGTACTACCCATATCATCAATATTAATCAAGCAGGAGTAGGGTTTTACCTCCATTGAGAGGGCCCGAACCTGGGCAAAAACGTCGTGTCCCTTGTCTCCTGTCACCATCCGCCTAGACGCACAATTCGGGACCCCCTACCCGAGATCCGCCGGTTTTGACACCGACATTGGTGCTTTTATTGAGAGTTCCTTTGTGCCGTCACTTTTAGGCCCGATGGCTCCTCCGATCATCAACGGCGATGCGATCCAGGGTGAGACTTTTCTCCCCGGATAGATCTTCGTATTTGGCGGCTTTGCACTGTGGGCCAATTCGCTTGGCCATCCGGAGCAGATCGAAAGCTACGCCCTGGCCATCAGGTCAGATTTGGAAGTTTGAACTACACGACCGACATCCGCGGAGACTTGATCTTCGACGGATTCGAGCCGCAGCCGAGCGCGCCGCACTGTCACGATGGGCATGATTTAGCTCTGCCGCCGAACAGTGCCCTGGAGGCCGCACCCGCATCAGCTCCGACCCTTAGTTCGGAGCCAACTGCGCCGATCGAGGACGGGTGGTTGGACGCCGCCTCGGAGGCTGCAATCTCTACGGCGATCGAGCCGAACACCAGTCTTGTCATCTGCAAAGCCTGTGACTCCAAGGTGCCGGACTCCTCTCCGGACTCCGAACTCTCCGCACCCCTGCCAGTCGAATCCGATCGGGCGCCGATCATGGAGTTCACCGCCGCGGACATCTTTCAGCACTCGCCCTTTGGCGACATTCTGAACTCACTAAAGTCTCTCTCTTTATCAGGAGTGTCCTGGCCGGACTATGGTCAGCAAGGTTGGGATGCGGATGACGAAGAAATTCAAAGCCCACCCACCACCCACTTCGTAGCCACTATCGATGATTTAACCGACATGCTCGACTTCGAGTCCGAAGACATCGACGGTATGGACGACGATGTAGGAGACGAACAGGAACGAGCGCCTATAGGGCACTGGAAAGCCACCTCGTCGTATGATATATACATGGTGGACACCCCAAAAGAAGGCAATGGCGATGGAACAGCGGAGGATGACCCCTCCAAGAAATAGCCTAAGCGCCGGCGTCAGTGGTGCCGCTCTAAATCCCGCTAAAGCAAAAACGGTGATTCCGGCACGGGAGATAATAACACTCCGGACAGTGCCGAAGAAAACCCCCTCCAGCAAGTTTCAACACAGGAGGATGGAGAAGCCAGCCCTCATGAGAGAGCGGCAGACAGAGAGGTCGAGGACGATAATTACATGCCTCCCTCCGAAGACGAGGCAAGCCTCGACGACGACGAATTTGTCGTGCCTGAGGATCCCGTCGAACAAGAGCGCTTCAAATGCAGGCTTAGGGCCACGGCGAGCAGCCTCAAGAAAAAACAGCAGCAGCTTAGAGCTGATCAAGACTTGCTAGCCGACAGATGGACGGAAGTCCTTGCGGCCGAGGAGTATGACCTCGAACGCCCCTCCAAGAGCTACCCAAAGCGCAGGTTGCTACCCCGATTAGAGGAGGAAGCACCTAAACCTACATCACCAGCGCATGATGCGGCCGACCGGCCACCTCGTGGCCGCGACAGAGAGGCCTCTCGGCCCTCCACTCAAGCCGCACCCCGGCGCTACTCAAAAAATACCAAGGCACGGGAAAATGCGCCAGACCTGCGAGATATATTGGAGGACAAGGCAAGGCAAAAAAGATCGATCTACGGATCGCGTGGGCGCCCCACGGCACAAGACGGTACTCGTCACGCCGGATACAGTAAATCCGTCCGGGCCGAACACAGTAGACAAAGCTCGTTCGAGCTGCGTCGTGATATAGCCCAATACAGAGGCGCCGCATACCCACTATGCTTCATAGATGAAGTAATGGATCATCAAATCCCCGAGGGTTTCAAACTCGTGAACATCGAATCATACGATGGCACAACAGATCCTGCGGTATGGATAGAGGACTATCTCCTTCATATCCACATGGCCCGTGGTGATGACCTACACGCCATCAAATACCTCCCACTCAAGCTTAAATGACCAGCTCGGCATTGGCTTAACAGCCTGCCGGCAGAATCAATTGGTTGTTGGGAGGACCTGGAAGCCGCATTCCTCGACAATTTCCAGGGCACTTATGTGCGACCACCAGACGCTGATGACCTAAGCCACATAATTCAGCAGCCAGAAGAATCGGCCAGACAATTCTGGACACGGTTCCTAACCAAGAAAAATCAAATCGTCGACTGTCCGGACGCAGAGGCCCTAGCAGCCTTCAAGCATAACATCCGTGACGAGTGGCTTGCACGACACCTAGGACAGGAAAAGCCGAAATCTATGGCAGCCCTCACGACACTTATGACCCGCTTTTGCGCGGGAAAGACAGCTGGCTAGCTCTCATCAATAACATGACTAAGAGCCCTGGTAATTCGGATACCAAGGACATCAGTGGCAGGTCGCGTCGGAACAAGCAAAAGCGTTGCATTAACGGCGACAATGCTGAGGATACGGAAGTTAATGCCGGATTCAGAGGCTCTAAACCCGGTCAGCGGAAAAAGCCATTCAAAAGAAATACTCCGGGCCCGTCCAGTTTGGACCGAATACTCGACCGCTCATGCCAGATACATGGCACCCCCGAAAAACCAGCCAATCAGACCAATAGGGGTTGTTGGGTGTTCAAGCAGGCAGGCAAGTTAAATGCCGAAAGCAGAGACAAGGGGCTACATAGCGACGACGAGGAAGAGCCCCGGCCGCCGAATAATAGTGGACAGAAGGGCTTCCCCCCACAAGTGTGGACGGTGAACATGATATACGCAACCCACATCCCCAAGAGGGAGCGGAAGCGTGCGCTAAGGGACGTATACGCGATGGAGCCAGTCGCCCCAAAGTTCAACCCATGGTCCTCCTGCCCGATCACTTTTGATCGAAGGGACCACCCCACTAGCATCCGTCATGGTGGATTTGCCGCATTGGTTCTAGACCCAATTATTGACGGATTTCACCTCACTAGAGTCCTTATGGACGGCGGAAGCAGCCTGAACCTGCTTTACCAGGATACAGTGCGGAAAATGGGCATCGATCCCTCGAGGATTAAACCCACTAAAACGACCTTTAAAGGCGTCATACCAGGTGTAGAGGCCAACTGTACAGGCTCAGTTACACTTGAAGTGGTCTTCGGATCTCCGGATAATTTCCGAGGCGAGGAGTTAATCTTCGACATAGTCCCGTTCCGCAGTGGCTATCACGCACTGCTCGGGCGAACCGCATTCGCAAAGTTCAATGCGGTGCGCACTACGCATACCTCAAGCTCAAGATGCCAGGCCCTCGAGGAGTCATTACGGTCAATGGAAACACCAAACGCTCTCTCCGAACGGAGAAGCATATGGCGGCTCTCGCAGCGGAAGTACAAAGCAGCCTCTCAAGGCAATTCTCCAGTCCGGCCATTAAACGTTCGGACACCGTTAAGCGTGCCCGGAGTAACCTACAACAAGACCGTCTGGCACGTTCCGAGCAAGCGTTGAAATGCGGCCCCAACCCCAGCCCTCGCGAACTTGCGAAACCAGTATTGCGCGTACATAACTACGCTCTGGAAATACCATGGGCACAGGGGGAGGGGCACCATCACGGCACGCCCGAAACACGGCTTAAACCGCACTAGGGGCTGCCGATTTCTTCATTTTCTCTTATTTTCAGGACTCCATTCTTCGAAAGGCCTGTCCGGCAGTACAATTGCCGCACAAACGATACAACAACCAGGGAAGCAGAAAGCTATGCCGCACTATGGAACTCTAAGGTGGTCTCTATAACGAGCAGTATACCTGTTTCGCATACCATTCCACAGCTCGACCCTGGAAAGGACATGTTAAATAGTCCCATCTTTTGCTTATTGCACTGTTTGTATCGTTCTGCTTTGATCGCAACCTTTTTAAATAAGCAACGCATAGCTTCCGTCTATTATTGCATTACCCCCTTTTTCTTTTTTATATATGTTCATTAATGACATGTTGCACCCGTACACTTTGGTACGGCCAATACGCCAGGGGCTTAAGTACCCCCACAACACGGTGTGAGAAGTCCGAACACTTCACAAGTGCGGCACCCCAAACTTATAGCATTATATGCATCGGCTCCGAATCATGTCTTGGGTCAATAGTTGGGTTTGCCCGGCTCCTATGTTTTGGTACCTTACGTTCCGTTATATCGGCTAAGGTAGCACTAAGAGAACTACTACGATTGTGCCCAGTTGAGCTGGGCTAAGCACCTCAGTAGAGAAAGCTATAACTGACCGTCATGATGAGGCGAGAGCTGGTCGCTGTTCGGGAGGTTTTCGAGTCCCTAAAGACTTATGCCGCTTAGAGCGAGGAGTCGGCTTTGTCCGGCCCAGGCATGGATAGCGCCCCGAACTCGGTCTTCCGAACACTAGGGGCTTCGCCGAAATTTAAAATTATAGAATTCTATGGCTAAGTGAGAGTGTTCAAGCATTATAGTCCGATTGCCTTGTTCGTTGTGTTGAGCGCCTCCCTCGAAGGACCCAAGAATGGGAAAAAGAGCGCTCATGTTTATCCCGAACACCCCAGCACTCGTGGCATGGGGGCAGAAGCCGACGACTCGCCATCTCTCAAATTTGATAAACGGCCGCACAGAAGGTAATATTTTAAATTCAAAAGCGTTGCTTAGCGCATATGAACAAGTTTTCAGCGTACAGGATCACAAATGCGAGTTTACTCAAAAATTACATCTTTGGAGCATTCATCCTCTATAAGGCGGGCACCCTTCAAGATGCCCTCATAATACGCTTCCGGGATGCGATGCTCCTTGCCCGGCGGCGGCCCGTCCTTCACCAGCTTCTCCGCATCCATCTTGCCCCAGTGCACTTTAGCATGGGCAAGCGCCCTACGGGCACCTTCGATGTAGACGGAGCGCTTGACGACTTCAAGCCTCAGACAGGCGTCCACCAGCCGCCTCACCAGCCCGAAGTAGCTCCCAGGCAGGGCCTCTCCAGGCCACAGCCGAACTATAAAGCCCTTCAGGGCCTGTTCAGCCACCTTGTGGAGCTCGACCAGTTGCTTCAACTGGTCGCTCAAAGGCATCGGGTGTCCGGCCTCAACATATTAAGACCAGAACACCTTCTCCGTCGAGCTGCCCTCCTCGGCTCAGTAGAATGTGGCGGCATCGGACACGCTGTGGGGCAAATCTGCGAATGCTCCTGGAGAG
The DNA here is from genome assembly GCF_056163025.1 of Triticum urartu. Lineage (NCBI taxonomy): Eukaryota > Viridiplantae > Streptophyta > Magnoliopsida > Poales > Poaceae > Triticum > Triticum urartu. Next base: position 603,850,049 of record NC_141876.1, read on the forward strand.
CTTTGGATTCGGGTAAGTAACAAGTAATTCACTTTCACATGCTTGCTTTGCATAAAGAAAGCCTTACCCGCCGCTATCTTCTTCATCGCCTCAACCTCCTGGAGGGCTTTCTGGGCCTCGGCCTTGGCCGATTTGGCGCTTTCAAGGGCCACCGCGAGCTCGGACTCTCGCGTCTTTGAGTCAAGCTCCAAACTCACGTGTTTTTTCACGAGAGCCTGGAGCTCTTGCTGCACCTCGCCAACCCGCGCCTCATGCTTCTCCCGCTCGGTGCGCTCCGTGGCCGCCCTCTTTTTGGCCTCGGATAGCGCTTGCTTAAGGGTCGCCACCTCAGTCGTGGCCCCTACAATAGCCACGTTGATCTTGTCATTTTTTGCAACCACATCTTCTCTATATACTCGCGTGAGGTATTACTTACCTTCCTTTTCCTCTAGTTGCTTCTTGGCATGGCCGAGCTCGTTCTCGGACCGCGCGAGGTTTTGCTTCAGCGTATCCAACTCCGCAGTCAGTGCGGCGGAGGCCAGCAGCGAAGCCTGCATACGCATATTGACTTGATTATGTTAGACTCCTGCGAATGTTATTAGATCCTCTATTCGGCTTTTCTTTCCGAACGCCGAACAGAGCATCAGGGGCTACTGTCTATGCGGTAATATTTTTACATATTCTTTACTTACCTCAAAGCCTGTTAGAAGGCTGGCACAGGCTTCATTCAGTCCGCTCTTGGCGGACTGAACCTTATGGATCACCACACTAATAATAGTGCGGTGCTCCTCGTCGATGGAGGCGCCGTTAAGCACCTCCAGCAAATTGTTTGGTGTCTCCGGTTGGACGGAGGTCACCGGCTCGGTAGGCTTTCTCCTCTTGGAAGGAGGCTGCCTGCCGGAGTCCGGAACCGTTGAAGGTTCCGGCGCATCGTCCGGCTCAAGGCCGGACTCGGAGCCCATGGGGGGTTTTATCCCCTTTGCGCCTGGAGTCCGGGAGGTCGCCTTGCGGTGCCTCCAGGGCCACCTCCTCCTGGCTTGGAACCTGTTGGGACAGCACCTCAGCATCCTCCGTAGGGCGGGGGGAGGTAGCGGGCGGAAGTGAATTCACATCCGACGAATCCAGGGAGCCGCTCGACGACTCATCGAGCCCGGACCGGGGCGGACCGCATAGTCATATTCGGCGTAAGGAGGAGCTGTGCAAGAAAGGAACACTATGAATTGCTCTGGTGTCCGAATACTTACAATTTTGCCAGGGGCTTGGCCCTGTGCGGCCAATCCTCTTCGCCGTCGTCGGCGTTGGTGGAGTAGTCCGGAGGAAGGGTCTTCCCCCTCTTGGACCCTTCGGCCTCCCTAGTTGGGGCGGCCTTCCTTTTCTTTCCTCTCTCCGCTGGACGAGGAGAGGTCTCTTCTTCCTCCTCCCCGTCTTCACGGGAGGAGTGCGTCTCGGAGTCGTCGGATGATGAATCCGACACCTCCAGGCGCCGGGCACTCTTTTGAGTCCCCGTGGCCTTCTTCTTGGCCTTCTTCTCCGGCACTACATAGGGTGCCGGAACCAGCAGCTTCGCCAAGCGAGCATCCGCTGGGTCTTGGGTAAAGGAGCCAGACAGTTGATCTGTCCGGACGTCTCCTGCCAATCCTGTCAAAGGTAAGGGAGCTTAGATCCCGCATAGAGTCAAACTACGAAAAACTAATACCCTGTAAAAGGTAAAAACAACTTACCGCACTAGCATGACGCTGCATGCTGAATCCGCGATCCTCGGTAGCGGATGCGGGAGCCTCGGTGCCCTTGAATAGCGCCTTCCAGTCATCTTCGTACGTCGTGTTGAAGAGCCTGCTCAGAGTTCGGTGCTGCGCCGGGTCGAACTCCCACAGATTGAAAGCCCGTTGTTGACACGGGAGGATCCGCCGGATGAGCATAACCTAGACTACATTGACAAGTTTGAGCTTCTTGTCCTCTAGGGTTTGGACGCATGTTTGGAGTCCGATCAGCTCTCCTTTTTTAGCCCACGACAGGCCCGTCTCTTTCCAGGAGGTGAGCCGCGTAGGGGGTCCGGATCGGAACTCGGGGGCTGCGACCCATTCAGGGTCACGCGGCTCGGTGATGTAGAACCACCCCGATTGCCACCCCTTTAGGGTCTCCATGAAGGAGCCCTCAAGCCATAGGACGTTGGGCATCTTGCCCGCCATGGCGCCTTCGCACTCCGCCTGGTTGCCGCGCACCACCTTTGGCTTGACATTGAAAGTCTTGAGCCATAGGCCGAAATGGGGGCGGATGCAGAGGAAAGCCTCGCACACGATGATAAACGCCGAGATGTTGAGGACGAAGTTCAGGGCCAGATCGTGGAAATCCAGGCCATAGTAGAACATGAGCCCCCGAACAAATGGGTGGAGAGGGAAGCCCAGTCCGCAGAGGAAATGGGGGAGGAACACCACCCTCTCATGGGGCCCAGGGGTGGGGATGAGCTGCCCCTCTTCAGGAAGCCGGTGCGCGATGTCGTTAAATAAGTATCCGGCCTTCCTCAGCTTTTTGATGTGTCCCTCCGTGACGGAGGAGACCATCCACTTGCCTCCCGCTCCGGACATGGCTGGAGAAGGTTGAGGTGGGGAGTGCGGACTTGGGCGCTGGAGCTCGAGTGCGCGGAAATGGATGAGCAAAGGAGGAAGAAGGCGTGGATGAAAAAGGTGGATCCTTATCCCCTTATATGGGCGGATGCGACTATGCGTCCCCACCAGCCTGGTAAAACTCGCTTATCTCCCAAGCGCCGTAATCAATGGCGCGGTTGGGTTACCCATGCCCGTATTGATGAGAATCCCGGAATAAGGGGACACGATCTCTGCTTTGACAAGACGTGCCAAGGAAACCGCCTCGCAAAACACGCTGAGGTGGGGCAGTAAAAACGATTCGAATAAAGACTTGGCCATGGTGTGGTGACACGCTATGGAATACGTCAGCAGATTAGATTTGTGTAAATGTTATTATTCTCTCTACGGTGGTACGTGGAACTTATTTTGCAGAGCCAGACACTATCCATGTGTTCAAAATCTTCTATGAAGTACTTGGAGGAGGAACCCACCTTGCAATGCCGAAGACAATATGCGCGTCGGACTCGTCGTCATTGAAGCCTGGTTCAGGGGCTACTGAGGGAGTCCTAGATTAGGGGGTGTCCGGATAGCCGGACTATGACCTTTGGGCGGACTCCTGGACTATGAAGATACAAGATTGAAGACTTCGTCCCGTGTCCGGATGGGACTTTCCTTGGCGCGGAAGGCAAGCTTGGCGATACGGATATGTAGATCTCCTACCATTGTAACCGACTCTGTGTAACCCTAGCCCTCTCCGGTGTCTATATAAACCAGAGGGTTTTAGTCCGTAGGGCGAACAACAATCATACCATAGGCTAGCTTCTAGGGTTTAGCCTCCTTGATCTCGTGGTAGATCTACTCTTGTACTACCCATATCATCAATATTAATCAAGCAGGAGTAGGGTTTTACCTCCATTGAGAGGGCCTAAACCTGGGTAAAAATGTCGTGTCCCTTGTCTCCTGTTACCATCTGCCTAGACGCACAGTTCGGGACCCCCTACCCGAGATCCGCCAGTTTTGACACCGACACCTTTCTTTAATGGAAATTGGAATCTAATATTCCTTTCCTTCATATCAATGATTGCACCAATCGTTCTAAGGAAAGGTCTACCAAGAATAATTGGGCATGAAGGATTGCAATCTATGTCAAGAACGATAAAATATATGGGCACATAGTTCCTAGTTGCAACAATAAGAACATCATTAATTCTTCCCATTGGTTTCTTAATAGTGGAATCCGCAAGGTGCAAGTTTAAAGAGCAATCATCAAAATCACGGAAACCTAGCAAATCACACAAAGTTTTTGGAATCGTGGAAACACTAGCACCCAAATCACACAAAGCATAGCATTCATGATCTTTAATCTTAATTTTTATAGTAGGTTCCCACTCATCATAAAGTTTTCTAGGGATAGAAACTTCCAACTCAAGTTTTTCTTCGTAAGATTGCATCAAAGCATCAACGATATGTTTGGTGAAGGCTTTATTTTGACTGTAAGCATGAGGAGAATTTAGCACAGATTGCAACAAGGAAATACAATCTATCAAAGAACAGCTATCATAATTAAATTCCTTGAAATCCAAAATAGTGGGTTCATTAATATCTAATGTTTTGATCTCTTCAATCCCACTTTTATCAATTTTCGTATCAAGATCTAAAAACTCCGAATTTCTGGAACGCCTTCTAAGTAAAGGTGGATCATATTCAGTCCCATCATTATCAAGATTCATATTGCAAAACAAAGATTTAATAGGCGACACATCAATAACTTTTAGATCTTCATCTTTATTTTCATAGAAATTGGAAGAACACGCTTTCACAAAGCAATCTTTCTTAGCACGCATCCTAGCGGTTCTTTCTTTGCACTCATCAATGGAAATTCTCATGGCTTTGAGAGACTCATTGATATCATGCTTAGGAGGAATAGATCTAAGTTTTAAAGAATCAACATCAAGAGAAATTCTATCGACGTTCCTAGCCAATTCATCAACTTTAAGCAATTTTTCTTCAAGCAAAGCATTGAAATTCTTTTGCGAATTCATAAATTCCTTAACACTATTCTCAAATTCAGAGGGCATCTTATTAAAATTTCCATAAGAATTGTTGTAGGAATTACCATAATTATTAGAGGAATTACTAGGATAAGGCCTAGGATTAAAGTTTCCTCTATACGCGTTGTTACCAAAATTATTCCTACCAACAAAATTTACATCCAAAGATTCATTATTATTCTCAATCAAAGTAGACAAAGGCATATCATTAGGATCAGAAGAAACACTCTTAGTAGCAAATAATTTCATAAGTTCATCCATCTTTCCACTCAAAACATTAATCTCTTCTATCGCATGCACTTTTTTATTAGTAGATCTTCTAGTGTGCCATTGAGAATAATTAACCATAATATTATCTAAGAGTTTAGTAGCTTCTCCTAAAGTGATTTCCATAAAAGTGCCTCCCGCGGCCAAATCTAAAAGATTTCTAGAAGCAAAATTCAATCCGGCATACAAATTTTGTATAATCATCCACAAATTCAAACCATGCGTAAGGCAATTACGTATCATTAATTTCATCCTCTCCCAAGCTTATGCAACATGTTCATGATCGAGTTGCTTAAAATTCATAATATCGTTTCTAAGAGAGATGATTTTAGCGGGAGGAAAATACTTAGAGATAAAAGCATCTTTGCACTTGTTCCAAGAATCAATACTGTTTTTAGGCAAAGACGAAAGCCAAGCTTTAGCACGATCTCTAAGAGAAAAAGGAAATAGCTTCAATTTAACAATACCATTGTCAACATCTTTCTTCTGTTGCATATCACACAAATCAACGAAGCTATTTAGATGAGTAGCGGCATCTTCACTAGGAAGGCCGGCGAATTGATCTTTCATGACAAGATTCAACAAAGTAGCATTGATTTCACAAGATTCAGTATCAGTAAGAGGAGCAATCGGAGTGATAAGGAAATCATTATTGTTGGTATTGGTAAAGTTACAAAATTTGGTATTATCTTGAGCCATCGTGACAAGCAAGTAATCCAACACACAAGCAAACAAGAAGCAAGCGAAAAAAGAGGCGAATGAAAAAGAGAGGGCGAATACAACGACAAGGGTGAAGTGGGGGAGAGGAAAATGAAAGGCAAATGGCGAATAATGTAATGCGGGAGATAAGGGTTTCTGATTGGTACTTGGTATGTTGACTTTTGCGTAGACCTCCCTGGTAACGGTGCCAGAAATCCTTCTTGCTACCTCTTGAGCACTGCGTTGGTTTTCCCTTGAAGAGGAAAGGGTGATGCAGCAAAGTAGCGTAAGTATTTCCCTCAGTTTTTGAGAACCAAGGTATCAATCCAGTAGGAGGCTACACATGAGACCCTCGCACCTACACAAACAAATAAATCCTCGCAACCAACGGGATAAGGGGTTGTCAATCCCTACACGGTCACTTACGAGAGTGAGATCTGATAGATATGATAAGATAATATTTTTGGTATTTTTGTGATAAAGATGCAAAGTAAAATAAAAGGCAACAGAAATAGTGTTGGAAGATTAATATGATGGAAAATAGACCCGGGGGCCATAGGTTTCACTAGTGGCTTCTCTCGAGAGCATAAGTATTTACGGTGGGTGAACAAATTACTGTTGAGCAATTGACAGAATTGAGCATAGTTATGAGAATATCTAGGTATGATCATGTATATAGGCATCACGTCCGAGACAAGTAGACCGAGTCCTGCCTGCATCTACTACTATTACTCCACACATAGACCGCAATCCAGCATGCATCTAGAGTATTAAGTTCATAAGAACAGAGTAATGCCTTAAGCAAGATGACATGATGTAGAGGGATAAATTCATGCAATATGATATAAACCCCATCTTGTTATCCTCGATGGCAACAATACAATACGTGCCTTGCTGCCCCTACTGTCACTGGGAAAGGACACCACAAGATTGAACCCAAAGCTAAGCACTTCTCCCATTGCAAGAAAGATCAATCTAGTAGGCCAAACCAAATTGATAATTTGAAGAGACTTACAAAGATAACCAATCATACATAAAAGAATTCGGAAGATTCAAATATTGTTCATAGATAAACTTGATCATAAACCCACAATTCATCGGTCTCAACAAACACACCGCAAAAGAAGATTACATCGAATAGATCTCCACAAGAGAGGGGAGAACATTGTATTGAGATCCAAAAAGAGAGAGGAAGCCATCTAGCTAATAACTATGGACCCGAAGGTGTGAGGTAAACTACTCACACTTCATCGGAGAGGCTATGGTGTTGATGTAGAAGCCCTCCGTGATCGATGCCCCCTCCGATGGAGCTCCGGAATAGGCCCCAAGATGGGATCTCATGGGTACAGAAGGTTGCGGCAGTGGAATTAGGTTTTTGGCTCCGTTTCTGATCGTTTGGGGGTACGTAGGTATATATAGGAGGAAGGAGTACGTCGGTGGAGCAACGTGGGGCCCGCGAGGGTGGAAGGCGCGCTCAGGGGGGTAGGCGCGCCCCCTACCTCGTGGCTTCCTGGTAGCTTTCTTGACGTAGGGTCCAAGTCCTCTGGATCACGTTCGTTCCGAAAATCACGTTCCCAAAGGTTTCATTCCGTTTGGACTCTGTTTGATATTCTTTTTCTGCGAAACTCTGAAATAGGCAAAACCCAGCAATTCTGGGCTGGGCCTCCGGTTAATAGGTTAGTCCCAAAAATAATATAAAAGTGTATAATAAAGCCCAACAATGTCCAAAACAGAATATAATATAGCATGGAGCAATCAAAAATTATAGATACGTTGGAGACGTATCAACTGACAAGATGAAATTCCCATGTACCCTCAAGAAGGCTTTGCTTATTATAGGAGACCGTTTTGGCCTGTCCTTTGCCTCAAAAGGATTGGGCTACCTTGCTGCACTTTTGTTACTATTATCATTACTTGCTCGGTACAAATTATCTTTCTATCAAACTACTCTGTTCTTACAATTCCTGCACTTGCGGACATTACCTTGCTGAAAACCACTTGTCATTTCCTACTGCTCCTCGTTGGGTTCGACACTCTTACTTATCAAAAAGGCTACAATTGATCCCATATACTTGTGGGTCATCAAGGCCATTTTCTGGCGCCATTGCCGGGGAGTGAAGCGCTCTTGGTAAGTGGAAATTGGTAAGGAAAAATTATTACTATGTGCTGAAATTTATTGACACTTGTTACTATGGAAAACAATCCTTTGAGGGGTTTGTTCGGGGTATCTTCACCTCGACCGGAACCACAGTTAGTTACCCCTCAACCTACTGCACCTACTAGAAATATTGAATATGAAGTTCCTTCGGGTATGATAGAACAACTGCTAGCTTATCCTTATGCAGGAGATGGAACCGAACATACTGATATGCACTTGATATATGTGGAAGAAATTTGTGGATTGTTTAAGCTTGCAGGTTTACCCGGAGATGAAGTTAAGAAGAAGGTTTTCCCTTTATCTTTGATGGGAAAAGCATTGGCATGGTATAGGCCATGCAATGATATTGGATCTTGGAATTGGAAATGATTGAAATTGTAGTTTCACCAAAAAAATTATCCTATGCATCTAGTTCATCGTGATTGGAATTATATATATAATTTTTGGCCTCGTGAAGGAGAAAGTATCTGTCTAGCTTGGGGGAGGCTTAAGTCAATGTTATATTCATGCCCCAATCACGAGCTCTCAAGAGAAATTATTATCCAGTGCTAGTTCTTTTATGAAGAAGACTATTGAATTCTGATGGGATCTTTTTGAAAGAATTAAACGCAACTCTGAAGATTGGGAACTCGACGAAGATAAAGAGTCAGGTATTAAGCATAAGTATGATAGTGTTAAATCTTTTATGAATACCGATGCTTTTCAAAAGTTTAGCACTAAATATGGACTTGACTCTTAGATAGTAGCCTCCTTTTGTGAATCATTTGCTCCTCATGTTGATCTCCCTAAGGAGAAGTGGTTTAAATATCACCCACCTATTAAAGAAGAAATTAAAGAACCGGTACCAGTTAAAGAGAAAACTATTATTTATAATGTTGATCCAGTTGTTCCTACTGCTTATATTGATAAACCACCTTTCCCTGTTAGGATAAAGGAACATGCTAAAGTTCCAACTGTGGTCAACAAAAGTTATATTAGAACACCTAAACCAGATGAACAAATCAAAGTAGAACCTAGTGTTCCTATGGTTAAATTATCTTCTAGAAGAAAATATAGATGGGCATGTTATTTACTTCTGTGATGATGCTGCTAGAATTGCCAAACCTGATGGAAAACGTAAACACAGACCCATTGTTGGCATGCCTATTGTCTCAGTTAAAATATGAGATCGATGTTATCATGGCTTATGTGACATAGGTGATAGCATGAGTGCTATTCCCTTTACATTATATCAGGAAATTATGAATGACATAGCACCCGCAGAGATAGAAGACATCACTACAAAAAAAAGACACATCCGTGATATTTTGGGCCGAACAAATGTTTTTTGTATCATACATATGACACTTCTATGACGATAATTGTGACAACACCCGGTATCATCATAGATGTGGTGGGCTCCTACTTCTATGACAAAAAATCATGACAGAAAATGGGCTTTTCATCCTGGGCGGGCCGGAGACGCAGCTGCATGACATTCTTTGGGCCGTCCATGACAGAAAAAACCGTGGTAGAAGCAAGGGCGAGGAAAATTTTGGGGAATTCCCGGTTGGTGGGAGGTCGGGGGCCGAGCGATGCGCGTTTCACTCATACACGTACGCGCGTGTGTGCGAGGCGTTGGCTCTAACTGAACCCGAGCGAGGCATTGGGCTCTAACTGAACCCGAGCGATTGCACTGCAGGCTACGCGTTACTGAACCCGAGCGATCAATCGATGGCTGTTAACTCAACACGATCGGGCGATTCCTTCGCTACTGCTGCTAACTGAAGCCGATCGATGCTGCCTCTGGGATGAACAGTGAGCATTGCAAGGGGGGGGGGGGTTTGGATGAACAGTGAGCGGTGGGGTTGCCTCTGGATGAACAGGACCCCGTGGTGTGGTGGAGGGCTGGATGAACAGTAGATGGTGGAGGGGTGCCCGTGGAGGGGTGGATGAACATGACCCCGTGGTGTGGAGGGCTGGATGAACAGTAGACGGTGGAGGGGTGCCCGTGGAGGGGTGGTTGAACAGGACCCCGTGGTGTAGAGGGCTGGATGAATAGTAGACGGTGGAGGGGTGGTTGAACAGTAGCCGGTGGAGTAGCGCGTGGTGGAGGCTGGATGAACAGGAGCCCGTGGAGGCTGGAGGAGGTCGACGGTGGAGATGAACAATATCCCGTGGAGTCCCGTTTTGCGGTACGCCACAACCCTCCCGATGAACAGGACCCCCGTTTCGACCGTAGCGCTCCAACACAAGTCCGTTTCGTCCGTTTTGTGGTACGCCACACCCCTCCCGATCAACAGGACCCCCGTTTCGACCGTAGGAGGTCCGTTTCATCCGTTTTGCGGTACGCCACACCCCTCTCGATCAACAGGACCCCCGTTTCGACCGTAGAAGGTCCGTTTCCTCTGTTTTGCGGTACGCCAGACCCTCCCGATGAACAGGATCCCGTTTCGAACGTGGCCGGTCGAACACAAGGCCGTTTCCTCCGTTCTGCGGTACGCCAGGCCTCCTTTCCATCGCCTGTTCCGTCCAAGCCCTCCCGATGAGCACGACGCATTCCGTTGCCTCCGCATGGACACGACGCATTCCGTTGCCTCCCCATGAACACGACGACGACGCTGTTTCTCCGTTCCGACCCAGCCATGTACACGAGCCCTGGTTGTACATATGTGCGAGTAGGTGTTCGAGACCCCGCCCGTATGTACACATACGTGGCCGTATTTTCTTTCTTGCACCCTGGCCGCTGTATGTACGTGTACATGCTACGTGCGCGCCTCTACTACGACACATGCGCGCCTCTACATAGACCAGTATATATGTACGTACATGTTCACGACCAGAATGACAACGCTACGTACGCTTCGACCAGGTGGGTCCCGACTGTCAGGAACTTCCTTGCGTGCGAAGATGTAGCTGGTGGGTCCCAACAGTCAGGGGCAAACTTTTTTTTCGCGAAATACGGTGGCCTGTCCGATGGGTCCCCGCTATCAGGTGGAGGAATAATTATTTTGCACGTAATAAGGAGGCACTTCCTTGCTGCGGCCGTGGACCCAGCTGTCAGCCTATCCACGTAAAGTCCACGTCCGACGGAAGCCGTTCCTTGGCCACGTTGACCACGCCGCGCCGAGAGCACCAGGGCGGTGGACGACGGCGAGGCCTAGGAAGGGGATGACGCGGAGCCGGGGAAGATGCGGCAGTGGATGCCCACGCGTAGAGGAGTACGAGGGTTCACTGGTTCGCTGCGGTGTGAGGCTGCCGTCGCCGCAGAATAACAGTGGGTGTGGGTGAGTAGAGGGATGGCCTGGCTGTTGGGGAACGTAGTAATTTCAAAAAATTTCCTACGCACACACAAGATCATGGTGATGCATAGCAATGAGAGGGGAGAGTGTTGTCTACGTACCCTCGTAGACCGAAGCGGAAGCGTTGACGCAACGTAGAGGAAGTAGTCGTACGTCTTCCCGATCCAACCGATCCAAGCACCGTTACTCCAGCACCTCCGAGTTCTTGGCACACGTTCAGCTCGATGACGGTCCCCGGGCTCCGATCCAGCAAAGCGTCGGGGAGGAGTTCCGTCAGCACGACGGCGTGGTGACGATCTTGATGTTCAACTGTCGCAGGTCTTTGCCTAAGCACCGCTACAATATGACCGAGGTGGAATATGGTGGGGGGGGCACCGCACACGGCTAAGGAACGATCAAGAAGATCAACTTGTGTGTCTATGGGGTGCCCCCTGCCCCAGTATATAAAGGAGTGGAGGAGGGGAGGGCTGGCCCTCTCTATGGCGCGCCCTAGGGGAGTCCTACTCCCACCGGGAGTAGGATCCCCCCTTTCCTAGTCCAACCAGGAGTCCTTCCATGTAGTAGGAGTAGGAGACAAGGAAGGGGAAGGGAGAAGGGAAGGAAGGAGGGGGCGCAGCCCCTCCCCCTAGTCCAATTCGGACTAGGCCTTGGGGGGGGGGGGGGGGGCGCGGCCTGCCCTGGGCAGCCCCTCTCTCTTTCCCGTATGGCCCAATAAGGCCCAATACTTCTCCCGGCGAATTCCCGTAACTCTCCGGTACTCCGAAAAATACCCGAATCACTCGGAACCTTTCCGAAGTCCGAATATAGTCGTCCAATATATCGATCTTTACGTCTCAACCATTTCGAGACTCCTCGTCATGGCCCCGATCTCATCCGGGACTCCGAACTCCTTCGGTACATCAAAACTCATAAACTCATAATATAACTGTCATCGAAACCTTAAGCGTGCGGACCCTATGGTTCGAGAACAATGTAGACATGACCGAGACACGTCTCCGGTCAATAACCAATAGCGGAACCTGGATGCTCATATTGGCTCCTACATATTCTACGAAGATCTTTATCGGTCAGACCGCATAACAACATACGTTGTTCCCTTTGTCATCGGTATGTTACTTGCCCGAGATTCGATCGTCGATATCTCAATACCTAGTTCAATCTCGTTACCGGCAAGTCTCTTTACTCGTTCCGTAATACATCATCTCACAACTAACTCATTAGTTGCAATGCTTGCAAGGCTTATGTGATGTGCATTACCGAGAGGGCCCAGAGATACCTCTCCGACAATCGGAGTGACAAATCCTAATCTCGAAATACGCCAACCCAACATGTACCTTTGGAGACACCTGTAGAGCTCCTTTATAATCACCCAGTTACGTTGTGACGTTTGGTAGCACACAAAGTGTTCCTCCGGCAAACGGGAGTTGCATAATCTCATAGTCATAGGAACATGTATAAGTCATGAAGAAAGCAATAGCAACAAACTAAACGATCGGTGTGCTAAGCTAATGGAATGGGTCATGTCAATCAGATCATTCACCTAATGATGTGATCCCGTTAATCAAATAACAACTCTTTGTCCATGGTTAGGAAACATAACCATCTTTGATTAACGAGCTAGTCAAGTAGAGACATACTAGTGACACTCTGTTTGTCTATGTATTCACACATGTATTATGTTTCCGGTTAATACAATTCTAGCATGAATAATAAACATTTATCATGACATAAGGAAATAAATAATAACTTTATTATTGCCTCTAGGGCATATTTCCTTCAGTCTCCCACTTGCACTAGAGTCAATAATCTAGTTCACATCACCATGTGATTTAACACCAATAGTTCACATCTTTATGTGATTAGTTCACATCTTCATGTGACTAACACCCAAAGGGTTTACTAGAGTCAATAATCTAGTTCACATCGCTATGTGATTAACACCCAAAGAGTGATCATGTTTTGCTTGTGAGAGAAATTTAGTCAACGGGTCTGCCAAATTCAGATTCGTATGGATTTTACAAAATTCTATGTCTACAATGCTCTGCACGGAGCTACTCTAGCTAATTGCTCCCACTTTCAATATGTATCCAGATTGAGACTTAGAATCATCTGGGTTAGTGTCAAAACTTGCATCGACGTAACCCTTTACGACGAACCTTTTTGTCACCTCCATAATCGAGAAACATATCCTTATTCCACTAAGGATAATTTTGACCGCTGTCCAGTGATCTACTCCTAGATCACTATTTTACTCCCTTGCCAAACTCAGTGGTAGGGTATGCAATAGATCTGGTACACATCATGGCATACTTTGTAGAACCTATGGCCAAGGCATAGGGAATGACTTTCATTGTCTTTCTATCTTCTGCCGTGGTCGGGCTTTGAGTCTTACTCAATTTCACACCTTGTAACACGGGCAAGAACTCTTTCTTTGACTATTCCATTTTGAACTACTTCAAAATCTTGTCAAGGTATGTACTCATTGAAAAAACTTATCAAGCGTCTTGATCTATCTCTATAGATCTTGATGCTCAATATGTAAGCAGCTTCTTCGAGGTCTTTCTTTGAAAAACTCCTTTCAAACACTCCTTTATGCTTTGCAGAATAATTCTACATTATTTCCGATCAACAAATATGTCATTCACATATACTTATCAGAAATGTTGTAGTGCTCCCACTCACTTTCTTGTAAATACAGGCTTCACCGCAAGTCTGTATAAAACTATATGCTTTGATCAACTTATCAAAGCGTGTATTCCAACTCCGAGATGCTTGCACCAGTCCATAGATGGATCGCTGGAGCTTGCATATTTTGTTAGCACCTTTAGGATAGACAAAACCTTCTGGTTGCATCATATACAACTGTTGTTTTAATAAATCCATTAAGGAATGGAGTTTTGTTTATCCATTTGCCAGATTTCATAAAATGCGGCAATTGCTAACATGATTTGGACAGACTTAAGCATAGATACGAGTGAGAAACTCTCATCGTAGTCAACACCTTGAACTTGTCGAAAACCTTTTGCGACAATTCTAGCTTTGTAGATAGTAACACTACTATCAGCGTCCGTCTTCCTCTTGAAGATCCATTTATTCTCATTTGCTTGCTGATCATCGGGCAAGTCAACCAGAGTCCACACTTTGTTCTCATACATGGATCCCATCTCAGATTTTATGGCCTCAAACCATTTCACGGAATCTGGGCTCATCATCGCTTCCTCATAGTTCGTAGGTTCGTCATGGTCAAGTAACATGACCTCCAGAATAGGATTACCGTACCACTCTGGTGCGGATCTCACTCTGGTTGACCTACGAGGTTCGGTAGTAACTTGATCCGAAGTTACATGATCATCATCATTATCTTCCTCACTAATTGGTGTAGTAGTCACAGGAACATATTTCTGTGATGAACTACTTTGCAATAAGGGAGCAGGTACAGTTACCTCATCAAGTTCTACTTTCCTCCCACTCACTTCTTTCGAGAGAAACTCCTTCTCTAGAAAGGATCCATTCTTAGCAACGAATGTATTGCCTTCGGATCTGTGATAGAAGGTGTACCCAACTGTCTCCTTTGGGTATCCTATGAAGACACATTTCTCCGATTTGGGTTTGAGCTTATCAGGATGAAACTTTTTCATATACGCATCGCAACCCTAAACTTTAAGAAACGACAACTTCGGTTTCTTGCCAAACCACAGTTCATAAGGCGTCGTCTCAACGGATTTTGATGGTGCCCTATTTAACGTGAATGCAGCTGTCTCTAATGCATGACCGCAAACGATAGTGGTAAGTCGGTAAGAAACATCATAGATTGTACTATATCCAATAAAGTACGGTTATGACGTTCGGACACACCATTATGCTGTGGTGTTCCAGGTGCCACGAATTTGTGAAACTATTCCACATTGTTTTAATTGAAGACCAAACTCGTAACTCAAATATTTGTCTTCGCGATCAGATTGTAGAAACCTTATTTTCTTGTGACGATGATTTTCCACTTTACTCTGAAATTCTTTGAACTTTTCAAATGTTTCAGACTTATGTTTCATCAAGCAGATATACCCATATCTGCTCAAATCATATGTGAAGGTCAAAAAATAACGATACCCGCCGCGAGCTTCAACACTCATCGGATCGCATACATCAGTATGTATTATTTCCAATAAGTCAGTTGCTCGCTCCATTGTTCCGGAGAACGGAGTCTTTAGTCATCTTGCCCATAAGGCATGGTTCGCAAGCACCAAGTGATTAATAATCAAGTGATTCCAAAATCCCATCAGCATGGAGTTTCTTCATGCGCTTTACACCAATATGACCTAAACGGCAGTGCCACAAATAAGTTGCACTATCATTATTAACTTTGCATCTTTTGGTTTCAATATTATGAATATGTGTATCACTATGATCGAGATCCAACGAACCTTTTTCATTGGTGTGTATGACCATAGAAGGTTTTATTCATGTAAACAGAACAACAATTTATTCTCTTACTTAAATGAGTAACCGTATTGCAATAAACATGATCAAATCATATTCATGCTCAACATAAACACCAAATAACACTTATTTAGGTTCAACACTAATCCCGAAAGTATAGGGAGTGAGCGATGATGATCATATCAATCTTGGAACTATTTCCAACACACATCGTCACTTCACCCTTAACTAGTCTCTGTTTATTCTGCAACTCCCGTTTCGAGTTACTAATCTTAGCAACTGAACTAGTATCAAATACTGAGGGGTTGCTATAAACACTAGTAAAGTACACATCAATAACATGTATATCAAATATACTTATGTTCACTTTGCCATCCTTCTTATCCGCCAATCACTTGGGGTAGTTCCGCTTCCAGTGAACAGTCCCTTTGCAGTAGAAGCACTTAGTCTCAGGCTTAGGACCAGACTTGGGCTTCTTCACTTGAGCAGCAACTTGCTTGCTGTTCTTCTTGAAGTTCCCCCTTTTCCCTTTGCCCTTTTTCTTGAAACTAGTGATCTTATCAACCATCAACACTTGATGCTCTCTTTTTGATTTCTACCTTCATCGATTTCATCATCATGAAAAGCTAGGGAGTCGTTTTTGTCATCCCTTGCATACTATAGTTCATCACGAAGTTCTACTAACTTGGTGATGGTGACTAAAGAATTCTGCCAATCACTATCTTATCTGGAAGATTAACTCCCACTTGATTCAAGCGACTGTAGTACCCAGACAATCTGAGCACATGCTCACTAGTTGAGCGATTTTCCTCCATCTTTTAGCTATAGAACTTGTTGGAGACTTCATATCTCTCAACTCGGGTATTTGCTTGAAATATTAACTTCAACTCCTGGAACATCTCATATGGTCCATGACGTTCAAAACGTCTTTGAAGTCCCGATTCTAAGCTGTTAAGCATGGTGCACTAAACTATCAAGTAGTCATCATATTGAGCTAGCCAAACGTTCATAACATCTGCATCTGCTCCTGCAATAGGTTCGTCACCTAGCGGTGCATCAAGGACATAATTCTTCTGTGCAGCAATGAGGATAAACCTCAGATCACGGATCCAATCCGCATCATTGCTACTAACATCTTTCAACTTAGTTTTGTCTAGGAACATATCAAAATAAACATATGAAAGCAACAACGCGAGCTATTGATCTACAACATATATATGCTAATACTACCAGGACTAAGTTCATGATAAATTAAAGTTCAATTAATCATATTACTTAAGAACTCCCACTTAGATAGACATCCCTCTAATCCTCTAAGTGATCACGTGATCCAAATCAACTAAACCATAACCGATCATCACGTGAAATGGATTAGTTTTCAATGGTGAACATCACTATGTTGATCATATCTACTATATGATTCACGCTCGACCTTTCGGTCTCCGTGTTCTGAGGCCATATCTGCATATGCTAGGCTCGTCAAGTTTAACCCGAGTATTCTGCGTGTGCAAAACTGGCTTGCACCCGTTGTAGATGGACGTAGAGCTTATCACACCCGATCATCACGTGGTGTCTGGGCACGACGAACTTTGGCAACGGTGCATACTCAGGGAGAACACTTCTTGATAATTAGTGAGAGATCATCTTAAAATGCTACCGTCAATCAAAGCAAGATAAGATGCATAAAAGATAAACATCACATGCAATCAATATAAGTGATATGATATGGCCATCATCATCTTGTGCTTTGTGATCTCCATCTCCGAAGCACCTTCATGATTGCCATCGTCACCGGCGCGACACCTTGATCTCCATCGTAGCATCGTTGTCGTCTCGCCAATCTTATGCTTCTACGACTATCGCTACCGCTTAGTGATAAAGTAAAGCATTACAGGGTGATTGCATTGCATACAATAAAGCGACAACCACATGGCTCCTGCCAATTGCCGATAACTCGGTTACAAAACATGATCATCTCATACAATAAAATTTAGCATCATGTCTTGACCATATCACATCACAACATGCCCTGCAAAAACAAGTTAGACGTCCTCTACTTTGTTGTTGCAAGTTTTACGTGGCTGCTACGGGCTTAAGCAAGAACCAATCTTACCTACGCATCAAAACGACAACGATAGTTTGTCAAGTTGGTGCTATTTTAACCTTCGCAAGGACCGGGCGTAGCCACACTCGGTTCAACTATAGTTGGAGAAACTGACACCCGCCAGCCACCTTTGTGCAAAGCACGTCGGTAGAACCAGTCTCGCGTAAGCGTACGCGTAATGTCGGTCTGGGCCGCTTCATCCAACAATACCGCTGAACCAAAGTATGACATGCTGGTAAGCAGTATGACTTATATCGCCCACAACTCACTTGTGTTCTACTCGTGCATATAACATCAAACCATAAAACCTAGGCTCGGATGCCACTGTTGGGGAACGTAGTAATTTCAAAAAATTTCCTACGCACAAACAAGATCATGGTGATGCATAGCAACGAGAGGGGAGAGTGTTGTCTACGTACCCTCGTAGACCGAAGCGGAAGCGTTGACGCAACGTAGAGGAAGTAGTCGTACGTCCTCCCGATCCAACCGATCCAAGCACTGTTACTCCGGCACCTCTGAGTTCTTGTCACACGTTCAGCTCGATGACGCTCCCCGGGCTCCGATCCAGCAAAGCGTCGGGGAGGAGTTCCGTCAGCACGACGGCATGGTGACGATCTTGATGTTCAACCGTCACAGGGCTTCGCCTAAGCACCGCTACAATATGGCCGAGGTGGAATATGGTGGAGGGGGGCACCGCACACGGCTAAGGAACGATCACGAAGATCAACTTGTGTGTCTATGGGGTGCCCCCTACCCCCGTATATAAAGGACTGGAGGAGGGGAGGGCCAGCCCTCTCTATGGCGCACCCTTGGGGAGTCCTACTCCCACCGGGAGTAGGATTCCCCCTTTCCTAGTCCAACTAGGAGTCCTTCCATGTAGTAGGAGTAGGAGACAAGGAAGAGGAAGGGAGAAGGGAAGGAAGGAGGGGGCGCAGCCCCTCCCCCTAGTCCAATTCGGACTAGGCCTTGGGGGGGGGGCCTGCCCTGGGCAGCCCCTCTCTCTTTCCCGTATGGCCCAATAAGGCCCAATACTTCTCACGGCGAATTCCCGTAACTCTCCGGCACTCCGAAAAATACCCGAATCACTCGGAACCTTTCCGAAGTCTGAATATAGTCGTCCAATATATCGATCTTTACTTCTCGACCATTTCGAGACTCCTCGTCATGTCCCCGATCTCATCCGGGACTCCGAACTCCTTCGGTACATCAAAACTCATAAACTCATAATATAACTGTCATCGAAACCTTAAGCGTGCGGACCCTACGGTTCGAGAACAATGTAGACATGACCGGGACACGTCTCCGGTCAATAACCAATAGCGGAACCTGGATGCTCATATTGGCTCCTACATATTCTACGAAGATCTTTATCGGTTAGACCGCATAACAACATACGTTGTTCCCTTTGTCATCGGTATGTTACTTGCTCGAGATTTGATCATCGGTATCTCAATACCTAGTTCAATCTCGTTACCGGCAAGTCTCTTTACTCGTTCCGTAATACATCATCTTACAACTAACTCATTAGTTGCAATGCTTGCAAGGCTTATGTGATGTGCATTACCGAGAGGGCCCAGAGATACCTCTCCGACAATCGGAGTGACAAATCCTAATCTCGAAATACGCCAACCCAACATGTACCTTTGGAGACACCTGTAGAGCTCCTTTATAATCACCCAGTTACGCTGTGACGTTTGGTAGCACACAAAGTGTTCCTCCGGCAAACGGGAGTTGCATAATCTCATAGTCATAGGAACATGTATAAGTCATGAAGAAAACAATAGCAACAAACTAAATGATCGGTGTGCTAAGCTAATGGAATGGGTCATGTCAATCAGATCATTCACCTAATGATGTGATCTCGTTAATCAAATAACAACTCTTTGTCCATGGTTAGGAAACATAACCATCTTTGATTAACGAGCTAGTCAAGTAGAGGCATACTAGTGACACTCTGTTTGTCTATGTATTCACACATGTATTATGTTTCCGGTTAATACAATTCTAGCATGAATAATAAACATTTATCATGATATAAGGAAATAAATAATAACTTTATTATTGCCTCTAGGGCATATTTCCTTCACTGGCCAGCGGTGGGAGTAGTAGGGGGCGGTGAGGCCTCAGCCGCATCGCAGCCGGCCACGGGAGGCATGAGCACGAGGCATGACCGGCGCTGGTTTGGGCGGCTGGAGCAAGAAGACTAGAGGTTGAAGAAGCACTACGGCCGTTGGATGGACATCGTACGGTCACTGGAGCTAGAATCATGCATATTGACTAAGTTGACAAAGCCCTCCGTCCCCGTCAACTTACTAGGCCCACAAGTCAGCCTGCCACTATACTGGGTCCCAGCTAACAGGGGGAGTATTCATTTTTTTGTGCGTAATAAGGAGGCACTTCCTTGCGTGCGAAGATATAGCTGGTGGGTCCGAGCTCTCAGCGGCGGTAACATTTTTATTCACGAAATACAGAGGCCCTTTCGGTGGGTCGCTGATGTCAGGTGGAGGAATCATTATTTTGTGCGTAATAAGGAGGCATTTCCTTGCATGCGGCCATGGACCCAGCTGTCGGCCTCTCCACGTACAGTTCACTTCACATGCATGTCGGTCGTTGACCACGTTGACCAGGACGCGCCGAGAGCACCAGGGCGGTGGACGATGGCGAGGCCTAGGAAGGGAATGACACGGAGGCAGGGAAGACTCGGCAGTTGTTTCCCACGCGGAGGGGAGTACGACTGTACGAGGGTTTACTGGTTCATCTGCCGTCGCCGGAGAATAACAGCAGGTGTGGGTGAGTAGAGGGACGGCTAGGCCAGCGATGGGAGTACGGTGGGGTGGTTAGGCCTGCGCGGCAGCACAGCCGGCCGCAGGGAGGAGGGGGCAGGCAGTACCGCTGGCGCTTGTTTGAGCGGCTGGAGCAGGAAGAGCAGAGATTGAAGAAGCACGACGACCGTTTGATGGACATCCAACAGTCACTGCTTGTGCGTCAACCTTTTTTTTAGGAAAGACTCAAATCTGTGGAAAATAGCATACAACCCATCTGCCATTATTTCTAATAATTTACAGCCCATTTGCTAATTCTTAAGGTTTTTTTGGAGCCCATATTCTTTTTGTTAGCATTACAGCCCATATTGTGGCCATGGTTAAAAAATTATACGAAATTTTGCATATTTCGGTGCAGTCCGAACTGTTTTTAATCCCGAAATTTCGACTCACATTCAAACCGATTTTAAAAATAAATGTATATCAATATAAAATCCAACAAATTATCCACACATAAAAATTAATGTAATTTAGAATCTCGAAATGAAAAAAAAGATATTTGAAACTAATTGCCGGTTTGATGTGTTTTGAAAATGTACAGCCCATTTCTCATTACTGATGGGCCATTTTCTCGGCCAGCCGAATGAAAGCTCTCCTCGTCTTGAAAGATTTGCAGCCCCAACAGGCCTGACAAAGCGACTTACTTGGCAAATCACAAAAAACGGTGCTGTGGCCGTGGACCCAGATGTCAGCCTCTCCACATACAGTACTCTTCCGATGGAAGTCGTTCCTTGACCATGTTGACCACACCGCGCGGAGAGCACCACGGCGGTGGACGATGGTGAGGCCTAGGAAGGGGATGACGCGGAGCCGGGGAAGACGCGGCAGTGGAAGCCCGCGAGGAGAGGATTACGAGGGTTCAGTGGTTCGGCTGCGGTGTGAGGCTGCCGTCGCCGCAGGGCCTGGCCAGCGGTGGGAATAGTAGGGGGCGGTGAGGCCTCCGCGGCAGCACAGCCGGCCACGGGAGGCAGGAGCATGCGACACGACCGGCGCTGCTTTGGGCGGCTGGAGAAAGAAGACCAGAGGTTGAAGAAGCACTACGGCAGTTGGATGGACATCGTACAGTCACTGGAGCTAGAATCGTTCATATTGACTAAGTTGACAAAGCCCTTCATCCCCGTCAACTTAGTAGGCCCACAAGTCTACCTCCCACCAAGGTGGGTCCCAGCTAGCCGGGGAGTATTCATTTTTTTGTGTGTAATAAGGAGGCACTTCCGGTGGGTCCGAGCTGACAGTGGGGGGAACGTTTTTTTCGCGAAATACGGTGGCCCGTTAGGTGGGTCCCAGTAGTCAGGGGCAAACGCTTTTTTTTGCAAAATACGGTGGCCCGTCCAGTGGGTCCCTACTGTCAGTTGGAGGAATCATTATTTTCTGCGTAATAAGGAGGCACTTACTTGCTGCGGCCGTGGACCCAGCTGAGACTCTCCACGTACAGTATACTTCCGATGGAAGTCGTTCCTTGACCACGTTGACCTCGCCGCGTTCCGTTGCATGCATGCGTCCATGGGCGTGGTGCGTCCCCACTATCAGCCTCTCACGTACAGTCATCTTTCGATGACTCTCGGTTGTTGACCATGTTGACCACACCGTGCCGAGCGCAGCCAGACTGGAACGACCCGGAGATGGGGAAGACGGGGCAGTGGAGTCACAGATGGAGAGGAGTGGGAAACTTCACTGGTTCGGGTGCGCGGCAGCACACCCGCGGTGCCGCCCACGGGAGACAGGAGCAAGTACAGAGGTTGAAGAAGGAGCACGGCTGTTGGATTAACATCCAACGGTCCAGCTGCTAGAATCATTTGTTGATTAAGTTGACAAAGCCGTGAGTACACGTCCGCTTAGTAGGCCCACAAGTCAGTCACCAAATCTGACGGGTCCCAGCTGTCAATGGGATGAATATTTTTTTCCGCAAAACAAGGAGGCACTTCCTTCCGTGCGAAGATACAGCCGGTGGGTCCCAGCTGTCAGGTGGAGGAAACATTTTTTTTCCAGCTTAATAAGGAGGAACTTTCCTTGCGTGCAACCATGGACCTCATGGGTCCCAGCCATCAGGCTCTCCACGTACAGTCCTCTTCCGATGACTCTCGTTTGTTGACCACGCCGCACCGAACGCAGTGAGGCAGTGGACGACGGCGAGGCCCCGGACGGGAATGCCTCGGAGATGGGAAAACGCGGCAGTGGAGTCGTAGATTGAGAGGAGGAGAAGGGTTATAACTGGTTCTGTTGCGGCGTGGGGCTGTAGTCTGTGGAGAATAACAGGAGGTGTCGAGGGGTGAAGGGATAGCCTGGCCGGCGGTGGGGTAGCGCTTCGCAGCGATGCGTGCTAAGCAAGGCCGCTAGCCGTCGGAGGCCGGATCAGGCGGTCCCGGCGACGCTGGAGGAAGAAGACGAGAGATTGAAGGTGCATGCCGGCCGTTGGATATAAATCCAATGGCTATGGATGACACAATCATTTGTTGACCAAGTTGACAACGCCCTGCGTAGGCTTCGACCTATTGGCCCACATGTCAGCCTGCAGAAATGTGGCATATATTTAACCCATGTTTTCTAGAGTGTACAGTCCATTTGCTGGGCAGGGTGAACAAATAATTTCACGTCAATCAGGCCCATTTATATTTTCTAAGAAATCCCAGCCCATTTGAACTTCCTTGAAATACACGTATTAGGTGGGCTCGTTAGATATATAATGTTATGTTAGAAGGAGCAATTAATATCAAAGAATAAACCGGAGAGACACATTATATATATATAATTAAGAAATTAGCGAGTTATTGCTCAAAATAAATATCAGTGCGTTATTATTAAATTGGTCCTTAAAATCTTCGCAAGCTTTTGTACGCAATCACCGGGATTTTCCTTGCCTGTGAGTCAAAAACAACCAGGATTTTCCTTGCCAACTTCCGTTAAACATTTACTTTTATAAGTTAATAACACGTGGGATGTTTTTATAATGTATATATTAGTCTCTATAAAATATACATAAGCGTAATAATATAAATATATATAATGTGGTTAGAAGGGAAAACATAAATTGGACACAACATTACTTTTATAAGAGACCTGCGTTTTATACCCCACAGTAGGCATACTAACAAGTTCACACACAAATACAAAAGAAAAGGTAAACATTCATATCAAACTCAGGTTCACAGGACACATTCATATTCATAGCCAACATTCACTATCAACAACTCAAAAGATTCATATATACACAAGCTCAGCATATCTATGCATCCAAATGATTGATAGATCACACGACAATATTCATACATAATTCACAAAAAGATTCAGATATACATATGTTCAGTATGTTTATGCATCCAAATGATTGAGATCACAGCCAATATGATCCATGGACGAACTTTAATTACCTAGGGTACAGACTGGTAAATGGTGTTCAATCGAGGTACTTCTAGCTAAAACTAGTTCTTGTACGAGCAAACTTTTGAGTACATAAGAGGCAGCACAGATAATCTGAACTTTGCTTGTAGGTTTATCCTCAAATAGTGGCCTCGTGCCGAGGGAGGTTTGAGCAACTTGGCCACTACTTTCATCCAACTAGTTTACTGGCTCATCTTGGTCCTGTATCTCACCAAAATTCTACAATGCAGACGAGAAAGGAGGCGGTTGAGAAAATGAACCACCCAAATTTTTTGTGCAGTTCAACTGAAATGGAGCATCCTTGGCGAGCAGACTGATTAAGTGCCAGATGAATATACGCGTCAACCAACTTGTCTGGAATCTTTAGACTCCATGCCATATAGTTCGCTACCATATGTGCCGATAACCAAAAGGCACAAGTTGGGACCAAAGACTGGACTGCGTTTTTCTGGGCTATGCACCAAGCAATATTTTTGGCATTCACTCTCCTAATACTTGGAGTTTGACAATTGGTTGATGCCTATTAATACTCGTATGAATATAGGCACTTCTTGTCAACATCGATGCTTGTCTGAGTGAACTTTGGAGTACATAGCAGCAGCATAAGTACCTGTCCATCTGATCATTTTGTGCAGTTCTACTAAAATCACCCGATGTAATGATTTGCCTGCGAGTTCAGGCTCCAAATTACTCCTTTATGAAATTGGCAAACAGTAGCACAATACCAAATTACCAATACATATGACAGGCACAATAATCAGGATAAAGACCAGTACCAACCTGTGTGAGGTAGCATATCAATTACTATTTCCTTTGACTGGAAGCCGAGATAAGCCAAGCGACTGACAGCAAAGGAAGAAAGCAAGCGGAGTTTAGCGACTGACAGGAAAGGACGGAAGCTGTCGAGGCAATGAACCGCCCAAAGTTTTTGTGCAGTTCCACCAAAATCGAGCATCCCTGTTGGCACATATATTGAGAGAGTGAGATTACTGTAATAGTGGGACTAGTTGATGAAACATACATTAACAAATAGAAACACCCTCATTATCTTAATGGGTAAAGTTAGAAACATAGTAGTCTTGCTTAAAGAGAGGTATTAGTTTATTTAATCAGTGCCAATTAGCTCAACTCAACACTCAAAGCATTGCCATTTATCATAGGTTGCAAAACTTTAACGTGCAAAGATAAAGGAGTTTCTCATGACAGTAGCACGATACAAATAGAGATGACAGCAAACTAATATGGATGAAGGCCTTAGGCCCGTACCAACCTGAGAAAAAAAGCTTATTCATGTAGTCCCATAAGAGATGATAAAGGACTCACTGGAATCACACAATAGTATATATTTTTGTGCACTTCAAATGTATGGTTGAAATCACTCTTGTTTACCAGTGCTGAGATTATATCGAAAGATTATCAAGAAATTCTAGCAGAGTTAAAGCACTGGCTGGGATACAGTTCATTGTATTGTCTTGTGTAGTTCCACTAAAATGTATGATTGGCACAACAGGATCCCTGTGTGCACAAGTAGGAACAAGGTGAAACCTTCATTAGCTTAGTGAGAAAGGATAGGAAGACATTAGCATATTACTCAAATAGTAGCATCAAATTTATGATGGACAATACGCAAACCATTGCCTCATTGAACCAATGGCAATAAATTGACATGCAAAACAATAGCACTATTATGTCATGACACTAATAATATTCCCTCCCTGCTCCACCACATGATTCACCTCCATAGACAAACATACACACGTACATGATTCAGCACAGGGTCCTACTAAAGATTTGTTTAACTCCAACAGGAAAATTAGGCAGTAATAAATTAGTGGTACTTAAGTACTCCTAATTAATTAAGTGATACAATGGAAGTGGAAGGGCTCCCTGGAGGATCGTCTCACATGTAAGGTAGTCGTTGCCGGAGCCCTTGAATGGCCTCGACTGAGGCCTCTGGCTTCAGCAAGATCGCCTTGGCACTGTTTATTCTTCTTCTTCTTCTTCTTCATCTTCATGCTCTATTTCTCTTTCTCCTCAGCAGTTGGTGAAACCAAGTACATGATTGGCCTTCTAATTTAGAATTGGTTTTGTCAGTGAGGGAGTACAAGTGTACTAGTAAAAAACAACATTATTTTCTCATGGCAGTCGGAAAATAGAGATGAACACATGCATTAAATATCATTCTTACCTGAAGGAAGGTTATGGTGCCGATATGGATGATGAGGATTGGAAAACAGATCTCCCTTTGTGCAGTTCCACCAAAATGAACCAACTGTTCCATTCTGACATTCCAGTTAAACAACACAAAATTCACTTCTTTTAAGAAGAGTTTTGTGCAATGCACCAAACGGTCACAATAACAACCAGGTGAATTGGATATCCCTGTTTGCACAAAAAAGGCATAGAGGAAACAGTTAGAGTCTCAAACAATTACAGGAAAAAACATTTGGCTAAACTTGTCATGGCTTATAACAGTGGCATGGCTTCATTTTTAGCAGGGACGTTAGATTAAGAATAGCTAAGGTTGCGTTCGGTTCACAGGTTTGGTGCAGGATTTTCGTAGGAATAAAATTCCTACGGTATTCTTTCCCTTCCAACCGTTCGAAACACGGGAAAGGTGAACAGTGTTTCATAGGAAAGCTGGTCTGGTAGTACTGATTCCATAGGATTAGAAACATCCACGCGCTGCTCATTTTTTAGGCGGAAGCCCGAGGCAGGCGCTCGCTGCCATGCGTTAGACAGGTTGCTGTGCTGTGTTGCCGGAATAAAAAAAATCAACCTATGTGTGGTACGTGAGGTGAGGAAAAGGGTAGTCACTGTGCAGCTGAATAAACAAATATCATCTCATACTGCCAAGCATGCTACTCTAAAAAAACAAATTTGTACATTTCGTAGTCCATCCGAACACATTCTCTTGAGAGTTTCCTCCGGTTCGCTGTTCCATAGTTTTATACCTACATTCCTTTCCTATTCCTCTATTTTCATCAAGACCTATGTTTTCTGCCCCTTATTCCGAACGGAGCCTAAATATTTGGTATAAGGGCATGGGACAGTGGGTGCACCAGCAGTCCAGCACCATGTACGTAAACAGGGGCAGAAAGTGGTGATTCATAGTTTGTTGCCCCGAGAAACAAACATCCAAGAAACATATCTGGGTTGGTCCCATTTTTGTTCACTCTAGCCACCTACTCCTATGTGTGGATAGCAAATATAGTCCTAGTCATACCACCGTGTACAGCGTTACCCCTATATTTCCCTTTTCGACCAAGAGACCAGTTGGATGACCAGTCTGTACTACTTTCACCCCCTTTCCTTCCTATTTGTACCAAGTCCGATGTACATACTAAATTCCCCCACCCCCACTTTATTTCTTGTTTGAACCAAGTACTCCCTCCGTCCGGAATTACTTGTCATCAAAATGGATGTGTCTAGAGCTAAAATACATCTAGATACATCCATTTCAATGACAAGTATTTTCGGACGGAGGGAGTACAAGATTCGACTCCATGAAGTAGCTTTACCTCTAACAATAGAAGAAAAAAAATGTGACGTTGGACCATCCGATCGAGAGGGGCTGAGAGGTAGAAAATGATGCACATGCAGCGACGTAGCGAGCTGGGGAAGTAGAGCTAAGGTGGTTTCGAACGAAGATATACCTGAAGGTCGTCGGGATGTGGATAGGTGGGCGGCGCGAGGCCGGATCCGCCCATAGGCAACGACGAAGGGATCGGAGGACCTCCTGCGCCGGCGCTCGGCCAGAGATAACGTTGTGGCCGGCAGTGGGTCTCCTCCCTCGCTGTCGACGACGGCCTAAACGCTGCCCCTCCTCCCCTTCACCGGCGGAGGGGGATACGGATCTGTAACCAGCGGTGAGGATAGAAAGCCAGTGTTTTTTGAAGGGAGAAAGACAGTGTTACTACCCCTATCTTGTTTAGATCCGGAGAGGATGAGAGTGTGTGAATAGAGCAACCCTAGCAAGCAAGCGCGGAGGCTCCGGCCAATATATACATAGTGGGGTAGTTTTCCTTTTTCACTCCATCAAAACAATCGTTTAAAATTGTGTACTACTACATGCCAGGTCGCGGTTTTTTTAGTTGTTGATTGTTTTTTGACATAGCTACCCGCTTGTTCCAAGTGGTGTTACGGTGAGCCAGGTCGCACTTTGTATCGTTCAAGTCTGGTACTACAAGTCCCTCCACTAAATGAACAACCACCGCCTCGTAAAAATTGTGAACAAGCCCATGGCTAAAATTAGCGGAAACGTGGGTTGCCCCAACATGCATTATTATTTATACTTTCTACTCCCTCCGTTCCTAAATATAAGTCTTTTTTATTAGCCACACCTAAGACAAGAATTTTTTTATTAGCAGTGAACCCCACATGTCATAGACACAAAAATCGTGGCAAGATTCCCTTAGGCAAGCCAAAGTGTGTCTAACAATTTGAGCAACTCAGGTTAGGCAAGTGTGGCAAGTGTGGGAAAAATAATGTGGCAACATAAGACAAACATAGTCACAATCAAAACAGCCCCGTAATTTTTTGTGAGATGCATGAAAATTTGGTTAGTTAAATTTATAGTCAAAATTTGGCAAGGTGCATCAAATCAACACATGCAAGTATCAAAAGGAAAGTCATGGCATGCAGGCATGCGCTGTACTCCCTCCGTTTCCAAATATAAGTCTTTTTTTAGAGATTGCAACAAGTGACTACATACGAAGCAGAATATGTCTACTCCTACATACGAAGTAGCCCATTTCAAATGTGTAAAAAGACTTATATCGAGTGCAGTGCTTTGATGTGTCGCATCAACTCGTACAAGACCGAGAAATTTGATTACTACAACGCCCTCTTCCTCGCGGACTGAGCTCTGGTGCCTTAACTGCACCTGCCTTTGGCTCCATGACAGAAGGGCCAACCACCTGTTGGGCCCACCTGTCATAGACGCAAAGGCAGGAGCAGTAAGTAGAAGCTTTCGCTACACGCTATCTCTCCCGCACGAGGTGGACGGACATGCAGTAGTGGATTCGATACTGTAGAAGTAGGAGTAACATCATTGTTCTTCTTCTCGAAGAGGCGAAGAGCCAAGCGCAACCCGAACGTGGCAGTTGCGAACGCTCGCGTGGTGCGGTTCCTTGGAGTACTAGCCAGGCTCTTGCATGAGACAAAATTGCTATTGTTTAACAATTAAACTCCATTATCCATTGGTTGATACTCATTCTGCATAGGTCCACGCACTTAGCACCGTTTCCTCCTGGGGTCACCAATGTTTATTTGCTAATTAATAGCATTGCATGCAATGAACTAGCCATTGCAAGCCATTAAGAGCATGCACACCTCTCATCTCTTATTGGTTGATATGTCAAGAAACAAGAAACAAGGTAGAAGTTAATGCACCGCGCCTATGTGTTTTGATACTATTTGGTTTTCGTAAGATGACTTACACACCTAGATGGAGGGAGTAGTATAGCCCTGTAAACCGGAAATGAGTATTTGCCTTTCTAGAGATTTCAACAAGTGACTAGACTACACCATGTGCAGTACCCCTCCCTTCCGGTTTATAGGGCTCAAATCTCAAATCTCATGAACTAAGGCATTTTGCGATTAGAGGAATGTATCTCGTACTTTACAAAACTGCCCTAATTAAACTCATGCATTAATTACGTAGTTCTCTCATTTTCCTCTCCGCCTTGGTCGCGGTGCACAATATTGAGCACTCCTATATGACTAGCCGCTCTATCTACATGTGGGACATTTCAAAGCATCCGGGCCCGCGTGCCATCCACCAAATCACAGCGAGGTGCTACAGTCGAGACTCACCTGTCACCCCGGTGTGGCTGTCGGTGTCAAAACCGGCGGATCTCGGGTAGGGGGTCCTGAACTATGCGTCTAGGCCGGATGGTAACAGGAGACAAGGGACACGATGTTTTTACCCAGGTTCGGGCCCTCTCGATGGAGGTAATACCCTACTCCTGCTTGATTAATATTGATGATATGGGTAGTACAAGAGTAGATCTACCACGAGATCAAGGAGGCTAAACCCTAGAAGCTAGCCTATGGTATGATTGTTGTATGATGGAATTGTCCTACGGACTAAAACCCTTCGGTTTATATAGACACCGAATAGGGTTAGGGTTACACAGAGTCGGTTACAATGGTAGGAGATCTTGAATATCCGCATCGCCAAGCTTGCCTTCCACGCCAAGGAAAGTCCTATCCGGACACGGGACGAAGTCTTCAATCTTGTATCTTCATAGTCCTGGAGTCCGACTGAAGGTATAGTCTGGCTACCCGAACACCCCCAAATCCAGGACTCCCTCAGTGGCCATCATGACCCGTCATATCACAAAACCCACACCTTTACCAGCAGTGGTAAGGTGGCCTCCAAGTTGGACTGGACGAAGCAACCATCATTTCACTGGAACGCTCGTTCAAGCCCTTTCTTCCCTTTCTTGAAGAAAACCTCACTCCAGGCTACTCACTTCTGCCATATTTCTTCTGTACCGACGAAGGAAAGGTGGGCGAATCAGTTATGCTGCTATATTTTCATTCCAAGAATCTTCTTTTTGTGAAGTACCGACCAATTCTCATATCCTATTCTTTTCCCGTTTTCATTGCGATTGTGGTTTCCTTTCGATTGCTTTTTGTTTGTCAGTTCATTGATGGATCCTGGAGCACTAGGCAAAGAGTTGCCAGCGGACAACCCACTGGAGACAGCGATCTCCAGGAAGCGAGAACCGACCAGCGAGTTGACCATGTTGGTGGGCCAACCCATGGAGACGAAGAACTCCAAGAAACAAGCACTGGCCCAAGAGTTGAGGACGTTGGCGAACGAACTCCTCAAAGAAAGTTGGAAGAACAGCAAGGGCCCCACCGTGCCTACCCCAAGAACTCTGATTGCCACCTATGTGAGGCTCAAGACCGAGTTTGAGGAGATAGTCGCCGTTGAGAAGCAGTATTCCCCTGGCAAGGTGATGGCCCCCATCGAGGACGAGGAGATGGCCCCCGGAGGGATGAGATCCCCCGGTGAGCTGCACAAGGTAAAAAATAATGGCTTATTACCATAGTTGTGATTTTTGATTATTTGCAATGTGCTTGCTAATATGTTAGGGTTGTACAGGTGCCGGTGGACATCCTTGATGATTCCGATGTCGTGGCCCGTCCTGTTGGCATCCCCCCGGAGATCGATTCCGATGCCGCTGTCCATCCTGTGGACATCGCCCCAGAGATCGATTCCGATGTCGCGGTCAGTCCTGCGGACATCGCCCCAGAAATCGATTCCCATGCCGCTATCCGTGCTGTGGTCATTGCCCGAGAGATCGATGACAAGAAATAGTTGGTCGCGCTAATCCTTCATGGTAGTTTGCATTGCCCTATGTTTAATTACCAGAACGATGTGTGTTATCAAACCATCTTAGGGCTAGTGCACTGTCTTGTGTGGGTGGATCTTGCTACTTTTGTTTGATAGTGAATCATGCGATGAATCATGCGAACCCTCTCCGAGTTATGGAAACAGATGTATCCTCACCAGCTTTTGATGTAATATATGTTGGGGAACGTAGCAGAAATTCAAAATTTTCCTACGTATCACCAAGATCTATCTATGGAGAGACTAGCAACGAGGGGAAGGAGAATGCATCTACATACCCTTGTAGATCGCTAAGCGGAAGCGTTCAAGAGAAAGGGGTTGATGGAGTCGTACTCGTCGTGATCCAAATCACCGGAGATCCTAGTGCCAAACGGATGGCACCTCCGCGTTCAACACACGTACAGCCCGATGATGTCTCCCATTCCTTGATCCAGCAAGGAGAGAGGGAGAGGTTGAGGAAGACTCCATCCAGCAGCAGCACAACGGCGTGGTGGTGATGGAGGAGCGTGGCAATCCTGCAGGGCTTCGCCAAGCACCACGGGAGAGGGGAGAGGGCTGCGCCAGAACATTGGTATGGCTGCCCTCCCACCCCCCACATATATATAGGGGCAAGGGAGAGGGGGGAAGGTGCAGCCTTGGCCCTTCCTCCAAGGAAGGGTGCGGCTAGGAGGAGTCCCTCCTCCCCAAGGCACCTCGGAGGTGCCTTCCCCCTTTAGGACTCTTCCTTTCCCTCTTCTCTTGGCGCATGGGCTTCTTGGGGCTGGTGCCCTTGGCCCATATAGGCCAAGGTGCACCCCCTACAGCCCATGTGCCCCCCGGGGCAGGTGGCCCCACCCGGTGGACCACCGGGACCCTTCCGGTGGTCCCGGTACAATACCGGTCACCCCGAAACTTGTCCGGTGACCAAAACAGGACTTCCCATATATAAATCTTTACCTCCGGACCATTCCGGAACTCCTCGTGACGTCCGGGATCTCATCCGGGACTCCGAACAACATTCGGTAACCACATACAAACTTCCTTTATAACCCTAGCGTCATCGAACCTTAAGTGTGTAGACCCTACGGGTTCGGGAGACATGCAGACATGACCGAGACGTTCTCCGGTCAATAACCAACAACGGGATCTGGATACCCATGTTGTCTCCCACATGTTCCACGATGATCTCATCGGATGAACCACGATGTCAAGGACTTAATCAATCCCGTATACAATTCCCTTTGTCTAGCGGTATTGTACTTGCCCGAGTTTCGATCGTCGGTATCCCTATACCTTGTTCAATCTCGTTACCGGCAAGTCTCTTTACTCGTTCTGTAACACATCATCCCGTGATCAACTCCTTGATCACATTGTGCACATTATGATGATGTCCTACCGAGTGGGCCCAGAGATACCTCTCCGCTTACACGGAGTGACAAATCCCAGTCTCGATTCGTGCCAACCCAACAGACACTTTCAGAGATACCCGTAGTGCACCTTTATAGCCACCCAGTTACGTTGTGACGTTTGGCACACCCAAAGAACTCCTACGGTATCCGGGAGTTGCACAATCTCATGGTCTAAGGAAATGATACTTGACATTAGAAAAGCTTTAGCATACGAACTACACGATCTAGTTCTATGCTTAGGATTGGGTCTTGTCCATCACATCATTCTCCTAATGATGTGATCTCGTTATCAACGACATCCAATGTCCATGGTCAGGAAACCGTAACCATCTATTGATCAACGAGCTAGTCAACTAGAGGCTTACTAGGGACATGGTGTTGTCTATGTATCCACACATGTATCTGAGTTTCCTATCAATACAATTCTAGCATGGATAATAAACGATTATCATGAACAAGGAAATATAATAATAATCAATTTATTATTGCCTCTAGGGCATATTTCCAACAGTCTCCCACTTGCACTAGAGTCAATAATCTAGTTCACATCCATATGTGAGTAACACTCAAGGTCACATCCCCATGTGACTAACACCCAAAGAGTTTACTAGAGTCAATAATCTAGTTCACATTTACCATGTGATTAACACTCGATGAGTTCTGGGTTTGATCATGTTATGCTTGTGAGAGAGGTTATAGTCAACGGGTCTGAACCTTTCAGATCCGTGTGTGCTTTACAAATCTCTATGTCATCTCCTAGATGCAGCTACCACGCTCTATTTGGAGCTATTCCAAATAAATGTTCTACTATACGAATCGAGTTTACTACTCAGAATAATCTGGATTAGTGTCAAAGTTTGCATCGGCGTAACCCTTTACGACGAACTCTTTTACCACCTCCATAATCGAGAAAATTCCTTAGTCCACTAGTTACTAAGGATAACTTTGACCGCTATCCTGTGATCCATTCTTGGATCACTCTTGTACCCCTTGACTGACTCATGGCAAGGCACACTTCAGGTGCGGTACACAGCATAGCATACTGTAGAGCCTATGTCTTAAGCATAGGGGACGACCTTCGTCCTTTTTTCTCTATTCTGCCGTGGTCGAGCCTTAAGTCTTAACTTCATACCTTACAACTCAGGCAAGAACTCCTTCTTTGACTGATCCATCTTGAACACCTTCAAGATCATGTCAAGGTATGTGCTCATTTGAAAGTACCATTAAGCGTTGTGATCTATCCTTATAGATCTTGATGCTCAATGTTCAAGTAGCTTAATCCAGGCTTTCCATTGAAAAACACTTTCCAAATAACCCTATATGCTTTCCAGAAATTCTATGTCATTTCTGATCAACAATATGTCAACAACATATACTCATCAGAAATTCTATAGTGCTCCCACTCACTTCTTTGGAAATACAAGTTTCTCATAAACTTTGTATACACCCAAAATCTTTGATCATCTCATCAAAGCATACATTCCAACTCCGAGATGCTTACTCCAGTCCTCAGAAGGATTGCTGGAGCTTTGCATACTTATTAGCATCTTTCAGGATTGACAAAACCTTCCGGTTGTATCACATACAACCTTTCCTCAAGAAAATCGTCGAGGAAACAATGTTTTGACATCCTATCTGCAAGATTTCATAAATGATGCAGTAATCGCTAACATAATTCCAACAGACTCTTAGCATCGCTACAGGTGAGAAAGTCTCATCGTAGTCAACTCCTTGAACTTGTCAGGAAACATCTTAACGACAAGGCGAGCTTTCTTAATGGTGACATTTACCATCATTGTCCGTCTTCCTTTTAAAATCCATCTGCACCCAACAGCCCTACGACCATCAAGTAGTTCTTCCAAAGTCTACACTTTGTTTTCATACATGGATCCTCTCTCGGATTTTATGGCCTCGAGCCATTTATCGGAATCTGGGCCCACCATCGCTTCTCCATAGCTCGTAGGTTCATTGTTGTCTAGCAACATGACTTCCAAGACAGGATTACGTACCACTCTGAAGTAGTACGCATCCTTGTCATCCCACGAGGTTTGGTAGTGACTTGATCTGAAGTTTCATGATCACTATCATCAGCTTCCACTTCAATTGGTGTAGGTGCCACAGGAACAACTTCCTGTGCCCTTCCACACACTAGTTGAAGAGACGGTTCAATAACCTCATCAAGCCTCCACCATCCTCCCACTCAATTCTTTCGAGAGAAACTTTTCCTCGAGAAAGGACCCGATTCTAGAAACAATCCCTTATTGCTTTCGGAACTGAGATAGGAGGTATACCCAACTGTTTTGGGTGTCCTATGAAGATGCATTTATCCGCTTTGAGTTCGAGCTTATCAGCCTGAAACCTTTTCACATAAGCGTCGCAGCCCCAAACTTTTTTAGAAATGACAGCTTAGGTTTCTCTAAACCATAGTTCATACGGTGTCGTCTCAACGGCATTACGTGGTGCCCCTTTTAAAGTGAATGTGGTTGTCTCTAATGCCTAACCCATAAACTATTGTGGTAATTCGATAAGAGACATCATGGTATGCATCATATCCAATAGGGTGCAGTTATGATGTTCGGACACACCATCACACTATGGTGTTCCAGGCTGTATCAGTTTTGAAACAATTTCCACAATGTCTTAATTCTATGCCAAACTCGTAATTCAGATATTCACCTCTATGATCATATCATAGATACTTTATCCTCTTGTCACGACGATCTTTCAACTTCACCCTGAAATTACTTGAACCTTTCAATAATTCAGACTCGTGATTCATCAAGTAAATATACTCAACATCTACTCAAATCATCTGCGAAGTAAGAACATAACGATATCCACTACACGCCTCAGCACTCATTGGACTGCACACATCAAAATGTATTACTTCCAACAAGTTGCTTTCTGGTTCCATTTTACTGAAACCGAGGCTTTCAGTCATCTTGCCCATGTGGTATGATTTGCATGTCTCAAGTGATTCAAAATCAAGTGAGTCCAAATGATCCATTTGCATGGAGTTTCTTCATGCATATACACCAATAGACATGGTTCGCATGTCTCAAACTTTTGAAAAATGAGTGAGTCCAAAGATCCATCAACATGGAGCTTCTTCATGCGTTTTGTACCGATATGACTTATGTGGTAGTGCCACAAGTAGGTGGTACTATCATTACTTATCTTTTGGCATGAATATGTGTATCACTACGATCGAGATTCAATAAACCATTCATTTTAGGTGCAAGACCATTGAAGGTATTATTCAAATAAACAGAGTAACCATTATTCTCCTTAAATGAATAACCGTATTGCGATAGACGTAATCCAATCATGTCTATGCTCAACGCAAACACCAAATAACAATTATTTAGGTTTAACACCAATCTCGATGGTAGAGGGAGCGTGCGATGCTTGATCATATCAACATTGGAAACACTTCGAACACATATCGTCAGCTCACCTTTAGCTAGTCTCCGTTTATTCTGTAGCTTTTATTTCGAGTTACTAACACTTAGCAACTGGACCGGTATCTAATACCCTGGTGCTACTAGGAGTACTAGTAAAGTACACATCAACACAATGTATATCCAATATACTTCTATCGACCTTGCCAGCCTTCTCATCTACCAAGTATCTAGGGTAATTCTGCTCCAGTGGTTGTTCCCCTTATTACAGAAGCACTTAGTCTCGGGTTTGGGTTCAACCTTGGGTTTCTTCACTAGAGCAGCAGCTGAATTGCCGTTTCATGAAGTATCCCTTCTTGCCCTTGCCCTTCTTGAAACTAGTGGTTTCACCAACCATCAACAATTGATGCTCCTTCTTGATTTCTACTTTTGTGGTGTTAAACATCGCGAATATCTCAAGGATCATCATATATGTCCCTGATATATTATAGTTCATCACGAAACTCTAGCAGCTTGGTGGTAATGACTTCGGAGAAACATCACTATCTTATCTGGAAGATCAACTCCCACTCGATTCAAATGATTGTTGTACTCAGACAATCTGAGCACAAGCTCAACAATTGAGCTTTTCTCCTTAGTTTGCAGGCTAAGAAAATCGTCGGAGGTCTTATAGTCTTATACCTCTTGACGTGGGCACGAGCCTGAAATTCCAATTTCAGCCCTCGAAACATCTCATATGTTTCGCGACGTATCAAAACGTCTTCGGTGCCTCAATTCTAAACCACTTAACATTACCGAACTATCATGTAGTCATCAAAACGTGTATGTCAGATATTCGCAACATCCACAGACCACGTTCGAGGTTCAGCACACTGAGTGGTGCATTAAGGACATAAGCCTTCTATGAAGCAATGAGGACAATCCTCAGTTTACGGACCTAGTCCGCATAATTGCTACTATTAACTTTCAACTAAATTTTCTCTAGGAACATATCTAAGTAGTAGAACTGAAGCGCGAGCTACGACATAATTTGCGAAGACCTTTTGACTATGTTCAGGATAATTAAGTTCATCTTATGAACTCCCACTCAGATAGACATCCCTCCAGTCATCTAAGTGATTACATGATCCGAGTCGACTAGGCTGTGTCCGATCATCACGTGAGACGGACTAGTCAACATCGGTGAACATCTTCATGTTGATCGTATCTACCATACGACTCATGCTCGACCTTTCGGTCTTCTGTGTTCCGAGGCCATGTCTGTACATGCTAGGCTCGTCAAGTCAACCTAAGTGTTTGCATGTGTAAATCTGTCTTACACCCGTTGTATGTGAACGTTCGAATCTTTCACACCCGATCATCACGTGGTGCTTAGAAACGAACGAACTGTCGCAACGGTGCACAGTTAGGGGGAACACTTCCTTGAAATTTTAATGAGGGATCATCTTATTTACTACCGTCGTTCTAAGCAAATAAGATGTATATACATGATAAAAATCACATGCAATCAAATAGTGACATGATATGGCCAATATCATATTGCTCCTTTTGATCTCCATCTTCGGGGCTCCATGATCATCATCGTCACCGGCATGACACCATGATCTCCATCATCATGATCTCCATCATCGTGTCTTCATGAAGTTGTCTCGCCAACTATTACTTCTACTACTACAGCTAACGGTTAGCAATAAAGTAAAGTAATTACATGACGTTTATGTTGACACGCAGGTCATAAAGAAATTAAGACAACTCCTATGGCTCCTGCCGGTTGTCATACTCATTGACATGCAAGTCGTGATTCCTATTACAAGAACATGATCAATCTCATACATCACATATATCATTCATCACATCCTTTTGGCCATATCACATCACATAGCATACCCTGCAAAAGCAAGTTAGACGTCATCTAATTGTTGTTTGCATGTTTTACGTGGCTGCTATGGGTTTCTAGAAAGAATGTTTCTTACCTACGCAAAGACCACAACGTGATATGCCAATTGCTATTTACCCTTCATAAGGACCCTTTTCATCGAATCCGATCCGACTAAAGTGGGAGAGACAGACACCCGCCAGCCACCTTATGCAACTAGTGCATGTTTGTCGGTGGAACCGGTCTCACGTAAGCGTACGTGTAAGGTTGGTCCGAGCCGCTTCATCCCACGATGCCATCGAATCAAGATTGTACTAGTAACGGTAAGCATATTGAACAAGATCAACGCCCACAACTACTTTGTGTTCTACTCGTGCATAGTAACTACGCATAGACCTAGCTCTGATACCACTGTTGGGGAACGTAGCAGAAATTCAAAATTTTCCTACGTATCACCAAGATCTATCTATGGAGATACTAGCAATGAGGGGAAGGAGAGTGCATCTACATACCCTTGTAGATCGCTAAGCGGAACTGTTCAAGAGAACGGGGTTGATGGAGTCGTACTCGTCGTGATCCAAATCACCGGAGATCCTAGTGCCGAATGGACGGCACCTCCGCGTTCAACACACGTACAGCCCGACGATGTCTCCCATGCCTTGATCCAGCAAGGAGAGAGGGAGAGGTTGAGAAAGACTCCATCCAGCAGCAGCACAACGGCGTGGTGGTGATGGAGGAGCGTGGCAATCCTGCAGGGCTTCGCCAAGCACCACGGGAGAGGAGAAGGACTTGGGAGAGGGGAGAGGGCTGCGCCAGAACATTGGTATGGCTGCCCTCCCACCCCCCACATATATATAGGGGCAAGGGAGAGGGGGGAAGGCGCAGCCTTGGCCCTTCCTCCAAGGAAGGGTGCGGCTAGGAGGAGTCCCTCCTCCCCAAGGCACCTCAGAGGTGCCTTCCCCCTTTAGGACTCTTCCTTTCCCTCTTCTCTTGGCGCATGGGCTTCTTGGGGCTGGTGCCCTTGCCCATATATGCCAAGGCGCACCCCCTACAGCCCATGTGCCCCCCGGGGCAGGTGGCCCCACCCGGTGGACCACCGGGACCCTTCTGGTGGTCCCGGTACAATACCGGTGACCCCGAAACTTGTCCGGTGACCAAAACAGGACTTCCCATATATAAATCTTTACCTCCGGACCATTCCGGAACTCCTCGTGACGTCCGGGATCTCATCCGGGACTCCGAACAACATTCGGTAACCACATACAAACTTCCTTTATAACCCTAGCGTCATCGAACCTTAAGTGTGTAGACCCTACGGGTTCAGGAGACATGCAGACATGACCGAGATGTTCTCCGGTCAATAACCAACAGCGGGATCTGGATACCCATGTTGGCTCCCACATGAACCACGATGTCAAGGACTTAATCAATCCCGTATACAATTCCCTTTGTCTAGCGGTATTGTACTTGCCCGAGATTCGATCGTCGGTATCCCTATACCTTGTTCAATCTCGTTACCGGCAAGTCTCTTTACTCGTTTCGTAACACATCATCCCGTGATCAACTCCTTGATCACATTGTGCACATTATGATGATGTCCTACCGAGTGGGCCCAGAGATACCTCTCCGCTTACACGGAGTGACAAATCCCAGTCTCGATTCGTGCCAACCCAACAGACACTTTCGGAGATACCCGTAGTGCACCTTTATAGCCACCCAGTTACGTTGTGACGTTTGGCACACCCAAAGCACTCCTACGGTATCCGGGAGTTGCACAATCTCATGGTCTAAGGAAATGATACTTGACATTAGAAAAGCTTTAGCATACGAACTACACGATCTAGTGCTATGCTTAGGATTGGGTCTTGTCCATCACATCATTCTCCTAATGATGTGATCCCATTATCAACGACATCCAATGTCCATGGTCAGGAAACCGTAACCATCTATTGATCAACGAGCTAGTCAACTAGAGGCTTACTAGGGACATGGTGTTGTCTATGTATCCACACATGTATCTGAGTTTCCTATCAATACAATTCTAGCATGGATAATAAACGATTATCATGAACAAGGAAATATAATAATAATCAATTTATTATTGCCTCTAGGGCATATTTCCAACAATATATGGCATGCTTAGATGTAAGTTTGAACTGTTTATCATATCAGCAGGGCTTGTTTGATGATTCTTGGTGTTAGTACGCTAGCTACTGTGCGAGCTATAGTACTTGCAAAACACTCCCCGAAGAGAAACGTTGGGGCTGATGAGCTCGTGGTACGCTTATACTTATCCCTCGTCGATCGACCAATAGCCCTAGCTCCAAAAATTGTAGGCTTAGCGATCGATCAGACAATAGTCGACATACATTCAGGCCTCATTTGGTTCATAGGGTAGGAAAATCGTAGCAAAAGTACAGAGAACGTGCAACACAAAATCATAGCAGTGCAGAGACGTACTCCCTCCGTTCCAAAATAGATGACCTAGGCGGGCTAGTTTGGCCTAGTGGGTTTCAGTGATATGACGTGGTACAGTGCTGTCCAGTCTTCGCGTGTGGTAGCAGTATTGCGGGTACAGTAAGTTTTCTTGAAGAAGCGGAATTCAACGAAGTCATGATCACTACTAGGAAAAGGGCTATAGATAGGATTGATACTAATGGCGCACCAGGGAAGTAGTGCGCCACTACTATATACTAATGGCGCACCTGTTGGCGATGCGCCATTAGTGTGGAAGACACTAATGGCGCACCAGAAACAGGGTGCGCCACTAGTATTAATTTTTTTTCCATTTTTCCATACATACTAATGGCGCATCAGGTCGACAATGCGCCATTACTAGTTCTAACTAGTAGTGGCGCACCAGGAAGAGAGTGCGCCATTACTGTAATTTTTTTCTTATCCTTTTTTTTGCAAAACTACTAACGGCGCACCGTTTCACAGTGCGCCATTACTAGTTTAAACTAGTAATGGCGCACTGTTACACGGTGCGCCATTAGTATATATATATATGTATATTTTACTTTTTTGCAAAACTACTAATGGCGCACCACCTGCTGGTGCGCCATTAGTAACCAGGGTTACTAATGGCGCATTTGCTGGTGGTGCGCCATTAGTAACCTGGGACCCCAACAAGATATTTTGGACAACCCCACACCTACCCACTCACTTTCCCCACTTCATTCCCTCCACCTCCTTCTCCAAGCTTTCGGCTGCCTCCTCCTCCTCACCTCATTTCCACCATAGATTCATCAAAATTAAGTGGTGAAATTACCTTTTTTTGATAGGTAAGTAAGGGGAAAGCTATCTTCATGATGTAGATCTACTTTTTTTTCCCTAGCTCGCTCCAACAACGTGCACATGCACTTTTTGTGGCCTAGCTAGATCTATGTATGTTTGTGGTGTTGCATGTGTTTGTGGTGTTGCATATATATATGTTTGTGTTTGAAGGTAAAGGTATTTGAAATGCGATAGTTGCCAATATTTTGCCGGAATGTTTTGATTCATTTCTGTTTCGGCGAGAATTTTGGCACTATGCATTCTTTTTGGTCCTATTTTTAGGGAAGGTCATGCCAAATTTTTTCTTGGTTGTAAAATATCGTTTTGCTCTACCCTGCAGGCGACCATGGTCCGCACGATGACTGAAGGCATCGTGAATAGGTTTTTGAGCTCCGCGAAGGCCGAGATGCTTCAAAAGAACGAGACGGAGATAAGATGTCCGTGTCGAAGATGCAAGCTGAAGAGCCTTATTGCGGACCCGGATTCCGGGCAGGTGCGGGACCACCTGCTCTTGCGTGGTTTCATGGATGGCTATCGGTGGCAAGGTGATGAAGATGACTATGAAGTCGTCCATGGCCGGGGCCGGGCAAGAAATGATGAAGGGCAACAAGACAAGTACCACCGCGGCGAGGGCGGGCGAGAAAACGAAGAATCTCCAGGACATGATCACGACGGTGATGCTGTACACAGTCATCATGTAGAAGATGTCGTACATGATGATGAGGAAGATCAAGACGAAGGGCATGATCATGAAGATGAAGATGCCAGAGCAAACGACGATGGAGGCTGGGTGCAGGACCCTCATATTCAAGAGCTGCTTCTCAAGCAGACGGATAACGCAAGAGCTGCCGCCCAAGAGAAACCCAAGCTGGATCAACTGGAGATAGACGCGGTTACTCCATTGTATGAAGGATGCAGGCCCGAGGATACCCGCCTCAAAGTAACACTCATGGCTCTAGAGATGAAGGTAAAACACAAAATGACCAATGCATGCTTCGACGAGAACATGTCATTCTGGCACGAACGTCTTCCCAAGGGGAACAAGTGCCCGACCAGTTTCGAGGAGGCGAAGAAAATTGTGTGTCCTCTGGATTTACCGCACGTGAAATACCATGTGTGCATGAACAATTGTATCATTTATCACGACGAGCACGCGGAGTCTACCTTATGTCCGGTGTGCAGCGTCACTCGATACAAGAAGAGGAAGAAAGCTCCTCGAAAATCGGTGTGGTACTTTCCGATCACTCCTCGTCTGCAGCGGTATTTCGCGGACCCTAAGGTAGCAAAGCTCCTGCGTTGGCACGCGGATAGGGAGGAGAAGAAGTGGGAAGATGACGGAAATGATCCGGAGATAAATAAAAAAGACAAGATGCTGAGTCACCCTAAGGATGCGAGCCAGTGGCAAGCGTTGAACTTTGAATACCCAGAATTTGGGAAGGATCCAATGAACATCGTGCTGGGCGCGAGCACCGATGGAGTCAATCCGTTTGGCAGCCAGAGAAGCACACATAGCACCTGGCCTGTGTTTGTGTGGATGTACAACCTTCCCCTCTGGTTGTGCATGAAGAGGAAGTACATTCACATGAGTATGCTAATTGAAGGGCCGAAACAACCAGGGAACGACATCAATCTGTATCTAGGGCTGCTGAAGGAGGAGCTAGACACGATGTGGAAAACGCCAGCCAATACATGGGACGCCGCAGAGAAAGAATATTTCCCTATGAGAGCCGCACTGCTCACGATGGTGCACGGCTATCTTGGTTACGGATATCTCGCGGGGCAGGTAGTCCACGGATTTTCTGGATGCGTAAGGTGCGTGGATGACACAACGTATCGCCAGCTAGATAGAGATCCCGGGTCTTTGAAAACCGTGTTCATGGGACATCGAAGGTGGCTTCGCGACGACGACCCATGGAGGAAACGCAAGGATCTGTTCGATGGTGAAACCGAACCCCGAAAATGCCCGTGTACGAGGAGCGGCAAGGAAATAGACGAGCTGTTGAAAAATTGGAAAGACTGCCCATTGCCAGGAAAGAAGCAAAAGGCGCCAGAGCCGGGAAAGAAGCGAAAGGCACCAGAGCCGCTGCTGAAGGTATGGAAAACGAGGTCTGTTTTATGGGACTTGCCGTACTGGAAGATCCACCGTGTGCCTCACAGCCTTGATGTCATGCATATCACGAAGAACGTGTGCGAGAGTCTGCTTGGTACCCTGCTCAACATGCCAGAGAGGACCAAAGATGGGCCGAAAGCAAGGGCAGAATTGAAATCAATGGGCATCAGGCAGGAGCTTCACGCTAATGATGATGATGATGATGATGATGATGATGAGGCGAAGCAGGACACAGAAAGTCGTCGCAAAGGCAAAAAGGCCAAGAAGACCGGAAATGACTACCCTCCCGCGTGATTCACTCTAAGTCAGGAGGAAATCGAGCAGTTTTTCACCTGCCTCCTAGGAGTAAAACTTCCTTACGGTTACGCGGGGAAGATAAGCAGATACCTAGACCCAGCGAAGCAGAAGTTCAGCGGGATGAAGTCTCACGACTGTCACGTGCTGATGACGCAGATACTTCCAGTTGCAATCCGTGGGATCATGGACGCGCACGTCCGTGAAACGCTATTTGGCCTATGCAACTTTTTCGACATCATCTCTCGGAAGTCTATTGGCGTGAGGCAACTCAGAAGGCTACAAGAAGAGATCGTGGTGATACTATGCGAGCTTGAGATGTACTTCCCGCCCGCATT
This sequence comes from Triticum urartu, assembly GCF_056163025.1. Classification (NCBI taxonomy): domain Eukaryota; kingdom Viridiplantae; phylum Streptophyta; class Magnoliopsida; order Poales; family Poaceae; genus Triticum; species Triticum urartu. The sequence continues at coordinate 603,893,859 of NC_141876.1, forward strand.
CTTCGACGTTATGGTGCATCTGCTGGTCCATATCATGGAGGATATCATCCAACTCGGGCCGACGTTCCTGCACAGCATGATGCCGTTCGAAAGGATGAATGGTGTCATCAAAGGATACGTTCGCAACATGTCACGTCCAGAGGGAAGTATAGCCAGGGGCTTTCTGACCGAAGAGTGCATCTCCTACTGCACGAATTATCTAGGCATCAAGAACCCCTTTGGTCTGCCCGTCAACAGGCACCTCGGCAGGCTCACTGGATGGGGTCACCGTGAGGGTCGCCGCGAAATGCATGTCGACTTCGAGGGTCGACTCGCCGACTTTGAAAGAGCAAACCTAGTTGCGCTACAACACATAGACGTGGTCGATCCTTGGGTGGTAGAGCACACAACCATTATTGAGAAGACGTACAATGACCGAGGCCAACAGAGGACGGACGGAGATATACTCAAAGAGCACAACTCATGTTTCACGTGTTGGTTCAAGCAGAAGCTTCTGTCGTACCCTTTACATGAGGATTCTTACGCGGAAGAACAACTCATATTCGCCTTGTCACAGGGCGCCGAGCACAACCTGATGACCTATGAGGCGTACGATATCAACGGCTACACATTCTACACCGAGGACAAGGACATGAAGAGCGATGGTTATCAGAACTCCGGGGTAACGATGGAATCCTACACCGGCAACGACAAGGACAGATACTACGGAAGGATTGAGGAGATCTGGGAGCTGAGCTACGCTGGAGAGAAGGTCCCGATGTTCCGTGTCAGATGGGCCAAGAGCGTCCTAAAAGAAGACCGGTATTTCACCACCATGGTTATACCCGAAGCCAAATCCAAGACCGCGGGCGCAAACAGCACTGCGAAAAATGAGCCATGGGTACTGGCTTCCCAAGTGGACCAATGCTTCTTCATTACCGACCCGTCAAAGCCCAGTCGTGTTGTCGTGAGGAGAGGCAAAAGGAAGATCATTCGAATGGATGGAGTAGCCAATGAGCAAGACTTCGACAAGTACGGTGACCTGAAGATCAAACATGACGACGATGAAGTAGCATCACACACCACAAGAAGAAGCAGGACCACCCTACCTAAAGGACGTCCGTTCCATAGAAGAACTCCATTTGCGAAAAAGAAGGGCAAGAAGATTGTGAACAGATAGCTAGCTAAGATCGATTGTATTTAAATCATAGTCTTCTTTTCTCGATTGTATTTCATGGGCACTTTTTGATATCATGAATATTTTTAAATTTCATGGGCACTTTTTGAATTCATGAGGACACTTGATCTCGATCCCCCTCCATGTCGATCTCGATTCCCCCTCCATCTCGATCTCGATCTCGATCCCACCCGCACCCTCCTCCGCTAGCTAGCTCCACCGCCGCCGACGACCCACCGCAACCCTCCCCCGCTCCACCGCCGCCGACGAGCACCCGGCCCCCTGCACCCCTGGGGGGGGGGGGTTATTACTGTTTTTATAAAAAATATTACTGTTATGATTTAAACAAGTTTGAACATATTTAACCACAAATAAATATCAAACAGGATTTAAAATGCATAAAAAAATATTGGGGAGCCTGGGAATCAAACCCAGGACCTCCTGGTGTGTGTGCTGCGTATTGACCAGTCGGGCTAGTGGGCGAGGTCTGTTGTAGATAGGGTTAGGTTGTATATAACCTGACAAGTCGGGCTAGATTAAATTACTTATGGCGCACCCCTCAGTGGTGTGCCATTGCTATGGATGTACTTATGGCGCACCCCTGGGTGGTGCGCCATTGCTAAGCCTCCCCCCACACTAAAATCCCCAATCTCCATTTCTCTCTAATCCCTCCCCTGCCTCGTCTCACCCGCGCCTGACCACCACCGCCCACCACTTCCCCCGTTCTCGCCGTCCCCGGCCGTGCTCGCTTCCCCCGCCGCACCCGACCACCTCCCTCACCGTCCCCCCTCCGCCCGCGCACGCGCCCTCGCCGTCCCCCTCCCCCCGCGGCCCCGCCTGCGTCAACCTCCCTCCCGAGCGCGACAGCTAGGGTTCCTAGCCACCGCCACCGCTGCCGGCCCGCCGCCGCGGCGCGCCCAGCCGGCCGAACCCTCCGCTGCCCCGCCTCCGCCGCCACCTCCTCCCTGCTTCGTCGGCTGCAGCGTCGCCCTCCTCCTCCGCCGCTCCTCCCCTGCCTGGCCCGGACGACAGCTGCCGGCCGGAGGGTTGCACACTTCTTCGGCACACACACCACCGACGGCTTTGCCAAGGTACGTTCATGTTGAAGCTAGTGCTCACAAGGTCATATTTACACCGATATGCAGATGGGGCTTGATGATGTGGAAGCATGTGACCAGGAAGGATTGCATCTGAATAAATTCACACAACACCAACTGTATTAATAGTGTCATGTTTGTCCATTCTTCATTGTGTGATGTGAACCTCAATTGATATCTGTATTATACTGAACTGAACAGTCAGGTGTTAAGCTCTGAAACTTGTTGAAGCTTTGAGAGGGGTGTGTATTTACCTAATTAGCAAATGTAATGGTAGCCTGCTAGATCACTTGCTGAAATTCTATATTATGTCACTGTTAAAGGTCATTCACAGACAGAACCTTCACTGAGAAATTTATGCATGTAATAATTGGTTTACCTTAGTTTGCAGAAATATGAAATTAAGCCTTACTTAGTAACAATGTTTCAAGAAGATCAATTTGGAAGCTCTGCTTCATAGGATGCCTTCAGACACTTGCACATATCTTTCTAATTTGCCTAGAGGAAATATAATTTCATGGACTACTTGTTATATCAAATTTTTAGCTAAGTTTTGTCTCCCTGTGAAAATTCGGCAAATTCCTTCTCAAAATCACATGTTTTAACTAGGAAGAACCTGAGACACTATGGCATCAACACTTGCAAGAAAAGAAATAGCAGGAGAATGAAGATTATATTAAAAAATGGTATTAGTAGTGGTAAACAAGCATATAATCCCTCCCAGGTAGTAACAATAACTTTATGCAGGAGACTGAAAGAAGAAGCATAGGCGATCAGGTTCGATCACGGTTGGAGAAAAATTGAGGCGTTTGTTGGCTCCAAGACAGTGATACAGGTATATACATGTGCTCTGCTTACTTGATCATACAGAAGATTTTCATATAAGAGTTACGTTTCAAGTTGCTGAACCTTTTCATATAAGTTTGCTTCCAAGGAGTTGTTCTCTGTCTGGTCCAATTCTGAAGAAATAAAAATTGAATAGTTTGTTTGTTCCCTTTGTGGTCACTCTATTTTTTGAGTACTGACATTAGTTATGTTTGTTAGCAGCAAGATATTTAAATGAAGCATGTTCTTTTTCAACTGTTCAACTGATGCCATGAAACTGAATATAGTAGTTGAAAACCCTGTTTTTCTTCCTGATTGTGAAAAATTTGAAGTCCTGTTTGTAGTTTTCTGTTATATAATTACCTGTTAGTGCTTAGTTAAACTGCATGATACGGCCATAGCAGATGGATGGAAAGTAGAGGCACATTGTGGTGCTAGTTTTCTGGGTTTTGTCTCCTTTGCAGCTACCCCGAGAGGCCCTTGAGTTTGCCGGAATGTCGATTAACTTCCGTTCCGGCAAATTCGGGTACTCCATATGTCCTATTTTCAGCAAAGGTCATGCTGAAATTTTCTGTGAATTTTAGCATGACTTTGCTAAAAATAGGACATATGGGGTACTTGCGATAATGCATGGGCCTGGGTATCTTAGTACTTAATTAAGTAGGATCAACTGCCCCTTTATTCTTCCTGCATTAAACCATAGGTGGCAATAGAGCCAAGTGATTAGGCCCAACTTAGAATTCTCCTTAGCATCGATAAACCGTAGATGATAAACCCAACATAGGTGGCAATAGAGCCAAGTGATTAGTGCCTAGTGATTAGGCCCAACCTAGGGTGCCTCGGCATCGATAAACCCTAAATGATGAAAACTTAACTTGGCTGCCCCGGATGCCTCGGTGTCGATGAGAACCTAAATGATGTACGCTTAGGCTTTTAGGGTGCCTCGGCGTCGACAAACCCTAAATGATGAAAGCTTAGGCTTTTAGGGTGCCTCGGTGTCGACAAACCCTAAATGATGTGACCATGATCTTGTTCCTTGACAATAACCAACTTTTTGACCAAACTTTTTTCCTATTTAGAGCGAAACATGGCCCACAACGATGAGGCCTGTGGTTCAGGCGGCAAGCAATTCTGGGAGCTGTCCTAGGAGATGGAGGAACAACCTCACCGCTATGAGGACGCCGTGGAAGACACCGATCCTGATTACACAACCCCTAGTGGCGTCGGGGATGACACCACTGATGGTGCCGCCGAGGATGCCACCACTGATGAAGGCGGCGCACACACAGATGGCAGCCAACTGAAGAAGCAAAGGAAGGACCGGCGCCCGAATGCGCTCGACACCCTCAAGGAGGAATTCACTCATGTGGACTCTGACGGGAATCCAACGGAGCCCAAACATATAGTCAAGGGGTACTCGGCTTCAGCTCGGGTGCATTCTCCGGAGCACCGTCTCGATCAACACCGAGAACCTTAGGCATAAGGACCAAGGGAATTTGCGCAACCTCCTCTTCACGAAGCTGCATGAACGATACAAGTTCCCTTCCGAATTTGAAAACACACGCCTCTCAGGGATTAAAGTGAACAGTGCCACCCTCACGAAGATGAGCACGACCCTGTCTACTTGGAGAAGCGCGGTGAAGAAAATGATTGATAAAGGTGATAGTTATGACAAGATCAGGGCGAAATATCCTTTGATGAGCGAAGATGACTACAAGGAGTTCAAGATGAAGTGCGACAGCCCCGCAACCTCCGAATCAAGTCAGTGGGGGAAAGAAATGCGGGAGTTGAACTTAGGGGAACACAAACTCGGTCCCGACGGTTACAGAGTGGCAGAGCCTATATGGGACAAGGAGGACGCGGAGCGTGCCGAGCAAGGCCTACCGCCCCGCTTCGAGAAATACAGCGGTGACAAGCAGACCAGGAACTATGTCAGAGCCCGGTACAAGGAGGACCCGATAACAAAGGAGCTTACCACGGATCCGAAAACCAGGGCGCTTGAGCTTCTTCTGGTAAGGAATACACCCCCGCGTAATTAGCTCCATGGTTGCACTCTAATTAATCCCCAATATTTTTAAATGGTTCATGTTCCTTTTGCAGGACACTGAAAGCAGTAGCGCGGGGTCGTCTCAGAGCTCCCCTTTCGACACCCCTTTAAATAGGGCGTTGAACGTAATGAAAAACAAGGATAAGCTCACTAAGCCGACGTCAGCTGGCCGTGTGGCCAGCAAAGGCTTGTCCACAAAATGGGGGTCAGACTATACCGCTGGTGTGCGGATGGAGAAAAAGACCAGCTCGGAAAGCCAGACGCACGAGGTTGAAGAACTCAAGGCACAAGTGGCGCGGATTCCGGAGCTTGTCCAAGAGCAAGTGCAACAACAACTTGGAACGACGCTCAACACCATGGTGCCTACGTTGATTCATGGGCTGACGACGTGGATTGCGGGCGGCCAACAGGGGCCTCCCCCGGTTCCCAGCTTCACGGCCAGCAACTCGCACAACGCGCAGGCGGCGCCATTGGTGTCTCTGGCGGTGGTGCCATTGGTGTCTCCGGTGGAGGCGGTATTCGTGTCTCCGGTGCCGGCACGGGCATTGGAGCTTAATGCACCCGGGTGTACGCCGGCCGGCACCTCGCCAGCAAGCGCCCCCTCCGTCAGTTGCACGCCCGCCGTTGGCGGTGCCTCGACATTAGCCGAGCTCGATGGCATCACGGTAACTAAGCCTCTCGGTCGATGACTTCATCTCCTTGCCTTTGACTGGGCATCCCTGACGCCCTGTACATGTTTTCGTAGGGCACCGCCGACGTTCCTTGCACTCTTCTGCACTTCGTGGGCGCCGAGTTGGTCGATGTCGCCAAGGGCAGAATCGTTCAACCGGGCAACCCCATGTTCCACGGTAATCCAATGCCACCCACAATGTATAGGGTTGAAGTGGTTCGGGTGCTGCCAGGCTACGACGAGCTGTTACCTCCGATTCGACCCACTGGGGCCGACGAAGAAGATGAGATGACCCTCAGCACCTACGTAAACTGGCCCCTGCTTTGGCCGAAGAGCCAGATTCGTTTGGGGACGGGGGACACCACCCCACGGACAAGACCGCCAGTCATGCCGGCACCAAGCCATGGCAAGAACGCCGCAACGCTACCGGACCTGCCGGTCATCCCTATGGCACAGGATCCGGACAGCCCTATGGCACAGGATCCGGACGGCGACGACAACGACGACGGTACATTTACCAAAGTTGATAAGTACTTTGCCGAACATGGGTACGCTGACGAGTTCTGCGGGCCTCTTTCTCAAGAACCCAACCAAGACGACCGCGATCTAGCTGGTACGACGGAGAAATCCAATTGCAACAGGCGTCGTCTGGCGTTCAGTTCTCAGGACACGCCTCCAGCTCCCGCCTTCACCGAGCCTCAGATAGCTGAGGTGCGAAATATTATCAGCCCCAACACGCTCAAGAAGGCGGTCTGTGAGCAGAACTCGGTCCCATTACAGGAGATCAAGAAGAAGGGACGGAAACGAAAGACTAACAAGGGCGCCGGTGCGAGCCAGCCGGCACCGAGTTCGATCCGTGCTCAGGACAGGCCACCTTCACCTAAGGATATCTTGAGGAGGGTGCATGTGGCGGGTAGGGCGTTGCTACCGCCAAATATGCTCAATGCTGCAACCGGTGCTACGCGGAGTCTGCACGACAGTGTTCTTTCTTTGGAGAAGTGGCGTCTCAGAGAGAAGGATGTGGCATACCCGGTTTTCGTGGCCAAGGTGCCAGAGGGCAAGGGCTTTGTGGATGGCGACATCGTGGGTGCGATCGTCCTGCGGTTTGATGACATCTTTGCTATGTTTAACCTTCATCCACTACACTACACCTTTGTTCAGCTGTTTTCGCTGAGTATGCAGATGCAGATCATTAGAGACAAGACCCCGAACATCATGATAGTCGACCCCTTCTACATGCGTGCCAAGCACTTGAGCAGCGCTGGGGACCGCCAAGTTGTGAGTTCACACCTCGAAGGCGTCATTCTGGCAAACGCAGATAAGGATAACTTCCTTGTGCCTTACTTTCCCGAGTAAGTCATCCCTTAACCGCCCCGTAACATATGATTTCTTAGATTTCGATCGTTTTTTTTCTAACATTCCGTGTTCTGTGCAGTGACACACATTGCACACTCATCCTCTTAAGCCTGAAATATTCCATCGCCACGTATTTAGACCTGAACCGTAACTCCAAGATAGACTACACAAATGTCAAGAAAGTTCTTGATGATGTTCTCCCCCGGCTACGCCAAATCTGGAGGCACCTTCACCAGGGCAGTTCGTAAGTACGACAAGCACATGTTCTCACACAATACGAAGTTCTGCTGCGTCAAGCAGCCGCCTGGCGGTCAGAAGGATGCCTACTATGCCCTCCATCACATGCGGGCGATCGTAAGGGACCATCATCACCTTCTGCTACCAGATAATCTCAAAGATTGGGCCACGAGCTTGTCGGCAATCTAGGACGCGGACCTCAGACAAGAATTCTTTCGCATCCAGTCGGAGTTTGCAGACATCATCCATCAAGATGTCCTTCATACCTCGGGGCAGTTCTTCCTCAGATATCAACCGTCCAACAGTGAGATAGATGAAACGCTACAAATGCAGGGTGACAACGACCGCGATTTCATGACCATCACGACAAACGGCGGCTTCACCCACGCTCCTGTCCGATGAGTCGAGTCGAAAGTAGTGATGTGTAGTTCTGAAACATTGATTGGCTCATGTTGTAATTAAACTTTAATGAATTCGTATGTCTCTTTGGTTTGGACAGTTGTTCAACTTAGATGTAATCGATGCTATTTATTAGTAGGACCATGAATCATGCTATTAATGTCTTGCTTTTCTCTTCCGATCCTTTTGTTGCATACTTACATATTGCTTATGTATTGTCTGTTGTTTGGCTTGTGCATAGAGATGCCGTCGTATGTCGTGTACAAGGGTAAGGTTCCCGGAGTCTACGATGACTGGGAGGAGTGTCGGAGACAGGTTCACCGTTTCAGCGGTAACAGTTACAAAGGGTACACCACTAGGGCGGAGGCCAAATGTAGATACGCCCGCTATCTAGCGGGAGAGAGGAGGGAGCATTGGAGGAACCAGATGAAGACCAGTTTGATCGCGATGATGCTCATCGTGATGACCACAACTCTCTTCTATGTGATGGTAGTTTAGATGATCGATATCGACTTGTAATGTGAAGGAAAACTCGCTACTTGCAGTCTCGAGACTTGTAATGTTCTATCTTTGTTCGGTCTTTTGAATTCGGAGACTAATATGATGAATTGTATTCGGAGACTAATCTTCTATTGTATTCGATGAATCTGATGTTGCTGTGTGCTGCTGTCTATATTCTGTCTAATAATATATTTTATATTCTATCTAATAATATATTTTGTAACCGGCGCAAAAATCAGAAAAGGAAAAAAATATTCATACTAATGGCGCATCACCACCAGGTGCGCCATTAGTATGCCAAAGGATACTAACGGCGCATCAACAGAGAATGCGCCATTAGTATGACAAAGCCATGCTTACGTATGGCCCCCCGGGAGGCACACTAATGGCGCATGCTGTTACATACTAATGGCGCACTAGTTGGTGCGCCATTAGTATACCAGATACTAATGGCGCACCTGTGGTGCGCCATTAGTAAGATATACTAGTGGCGTGCTACTAATGGCGCACTGGTAATGCGCCATTAGTAGGCAAAACCAGTGCGCCATTAGTAGGCCTTTTCCTAGTAGTGGATGGTTCCTTCGTCCGAACAACTTACAGTGGGAAAGGTTGGGCCTGCGATACGACCGGGGTAGACTAGGATAATTTTGTGCATGGCAGGTGGACCAGGATGGTCGACGTCCCACTTGTCGGCGAACGAAAGTATTCTTTCCGATATAGAGGACGAGCAACGAGTATTCATTGTTTATTTTTGATGAAAGCTATTGTCTCCACTATTACGACGGAGGAGTGTGAAACACGGCAGCCCAGTGAACTTGGCATGTGCACCACTCCCTCCTTCCTCATGTAATGCCCAGGTTACAGCTTTTTCTCACTTTCTCTCTATCTATTTCCTCTCAAATGTTTTTTTACCTTTCTTTTTTAAGACACAATTGTTTTTATGCCTTTTTTTAGAATTATTTTTTTATACCTAGGAGCACGTGTAGAGACGGGCTCTTGCAGAGCCCACTCCTTGACTTTGTCAATGCCTCTCTCTCCTCGACATAAGGAGTACTACTTGCTATGCATGCATGCAGCGGGCAGCTGGCGTCTTGAGGGGCCAAGGCGGTGAGAGCGGGCTCCGGAAGTGGTCCGGACTCCAGGCCCACCTCACATTATCACCATATATTTCTTGGAGTCCGTGCGCGGCGGGAGGGTGATCTCTTCTCCCTCCCCCGTTTCTCTCTTCTCAGCCGACGCCCGCCGAGCGATTAGATTTCGGCTATCCACGGTTTATTCAATTACGGTCCCACATGTCAGTGAAATTGCAAGACAACACGTGTCCCCTCTGGTGAGCGGCGTGCGAGCTGGACTGTCGGGGTTGCAACGCGTACGAGTCGTAAGTGTGCCGCCGTTTCCTTTAGAACTTGCGAAGCGTAACATTTTCAAGCGATCGATCGATAGAAATCCAGAACAAAATGATGAGGGCGGTGCTTTCCCTCTCGTTAGGCGGGCTAGTTCGAGTGATATGACGTGCTACAGTGCCATCCACTTGCTCCATTTTTATGTAAGCAAGAGTTTACACTCTTAAGCGGGAGGAGTGCGAAACACTGCGGATCTGATTTTGATCGAGGGATAACTGTCTCTATCAAATAATGGAGGATTGTTAGCGATTATAGCATGATAGTTAGGGCATCTCCAGCGCTGGCCCAGAAATTTACACCGGCATCTGTCCGAGGACACTGATGGATGCCATCCGATGCTGCCCGCATACCTTTCGACAACTATATGAACTAACCGGACGAAATTCGTGCAAACAAAGCAAATTTCAAATTGACAAGATGAAATTCATTACATTTCGAGAATTTTCCTATAAACTGGATCAAATTCATTACATATTTCGCACAAACCATACTAAAACCTACTGTAAGGCTAATCTAAACGATGGTCGGGCCCCGACCACCATGTCCGGCCATGAACCTGAGAAAGCCGGCCATTGCCTTTGCCTCCTCCTTATCCGCCTCGATAACCTCCTCCTCCGGAGCACAAGGTTATGAAGATTTTCGCCTCCACGTCGCCATCAAGCGGTTAATCGGCCACCGATTTTTATCCCACCAAGCTTGGCGTCGACTGAGAGGAGGAGCGGTGGCCTTCCTAGGACCAGAGCGGTGGCGACCTACCGTGTACTACTCTTCCTCGCTGCCGGCTACGCCCGCGCACGCGCGCCGGCTTCGTGGTCGTGGCGGCGGAGGGCGGCCGGGGGGGGGGGGGGGGGGGAGCCGGCGATCTCCTTCGTCTGCTCCTGCGAGAGTACATCCAAGAGAGCTTTGGAGCGCGCCCGGAGCGGAGCCACCGATGTCCTTCGTCTGCTCCTGTGATAGTACGTCCAAGAGATCTTTGGAGTGCCCGGAAGCCATGGTTGGAGTGGTGCCAACAAAAGGAAGGGACCAGAGGAGAATGAGTGTGGGTCTTTGGCTATGGCTGGGAGCTGGGGCTCAAGTTAATATAGCGGGCGAATGGCAATGAGCCGCGACAGATGGATTGACGGCTGGCAGCGGAGTAGGTTCATCGGCAGCCGTGGTGTCATTAATGCAGAGCAGTCGCTTGCACCGGGATGCCGCGCGGGTGGCGCTCTCTCGGCCGGCGCGTTGCTGCAATGCCGGCGCCAGTGAAAGGTCGCGTCGGGCGTGAATGCGGACGCTGCTTCAGTGACTTAACCGCAGGTGCGTTGTCTCACTAACATGTGTGCCCAACGGGCATCAGGCCCGCATGTCAGTGACACACCAACTGCACCTGCAGTTAAGGATGGTGAATGCGGCATTGACGTTCTGGAGAGACGGTTATCGTTTCAGGCGGGAAGCGCTCACTAGCGATGGAAGGGGTTTCGGTAGGCCAGGGCGGTCGGACGCTGGCGTGGCGGTAAAATGTGAACTCATGGATGACGAGCCTTTGAAGCGTATGCGGCACATATTGACAACCAAGCGTCCATGCATCCGCTCTTGTCCCCAGCTAGCATTCGATGACCACCATTAGACACCACACAAACATACATAACTTATGAATAATGGACGAATCGATCAGACACACACTCGTGTGCAGTGGCACTGAGGGAGTCCAGGATTAGGGGGTGTCCGGGTAGGACTATACCTTCAGCCGGACTCCAGGACTATGAAGATACAAGATTGAAGACTCGTCCCGTGTCCGGATGGGACTTTCCTTGGCGTGGAAGGCAAGGTTGGCGATGCGGATATTCAAGATCTCCTACCATTGTAACCGACTCTGTGTAACCCTAACCCTATCCGGTGTCTATATAAATCAGAGGGTTCTAGTCCGTAGGACAACATCATCATACAACAATCATACCATAGACTAGCTTCTAGGGTTTAGCCTCCTTGATCTCGTGGTAGATCTACTCTTGTACTACCCATATCATCAATATCAATCAAGCAGGAGTAGGGTTTTACCTCCATCAAGAGGGCCCGAACCTGGGTAAAAACATCGTGTCCCTTGTCTCCTGTTACCATCCGGCCTAGACGCACAGTTCGGGACCCCCTACCCGAGATCCGCCGGTTTTGACACCGACATTGGTGCTTTCATTGAGAGTTCCTCTGTGTCGTCACTTTTGGGCTCGATGGCTCCTTCGATCATCTATAACGATGAAGTCCAGGGCGAGACTTTTCGCCCCGGACAGATCTTCGTCTTCGGCGGCTTCGCATTGCGGGCCAATTCTCTTGGCCACCTGGAGCAGATCGAAAGCTACGCCCCTGGCCATCGGGTCAGGTTTCGAAGGTTAAACTACACGGCTGACATCCGCGGGGATTTGATCTTCGACGGATTCGAGCCACAGCTGAGCGCGCCGCACTATTTCGAGAGGCATGATCTAGCTCTGCCGCCGAACAGTGCCCTGGAGGCCGCACAAGCACCGGTTCCAACCCTTTATTCGGAGCCTATTGCGCCAATCGAGGATGAGTGGTTGGACATCACCTCGGGGGCTACGATCTCAAAGGCGATCGAGCCGAACGTCAGCCCCACGCTCCGCACGGCCCGTGACTCCGAGGAGCCGGATTCCTCTCCGAACTCCGAACCCCCCGCGCCCCTGCCGATCGAATCCGATTGGGCGCCAATAATGGAGTTCACCGCCGCGGACATCTTTCAGCACTCGCCCTTTGGCGACATCCTGAATTCTCTAAAGTCTCTCTCTTTATCAGGAGAGCCCTGGCCGGACTACGGTCAGCGAGGATGGGATACGGACGATGAAGAAATTCAAAGCCCACCCACCACCCACTTGGTAGCCACTGTTGACAATTTAAACGACGTGCTCAACTTCGACTCCGCAGACATCGACAGCATGGACAACGATGCAGGAGATACAGATGAACCAACGCCCATAGGGCATTGGACAACCACCTCATCTCACGATGTGTACATGGTGGATACCCCTAAAGGAAGCGACAACGAGGAAAAAGGGGATGGAACGGGGGATTGATCCCTCGAAAAACAATCAAAGCGTCAGCGTAAACGCCGACCCAAGCCCCGCCTCGATAAAGACCCAGCCATAGAGCAGGATGAGCCGGTAGACGACGAGAAGGCCTTAGAGCAACCATCCGAATAGGGCAACACGGATAGAGAAACCGAACATCCCTCCCCCGGCGAAAATGGCACTCCGGACGACCTTACGCCGGATAAACCCACGAAGCAGAAGAATCTTCACAAGAGGCTCGTTGCAACAGCACGCAGCCTGAAAAAGCAGAAGCGGAAGCTAAAAACGGCGGAATATGCACTCAGGATCTTTTGGAGCAAAGTAATCAAAACCGCAGATAAATACGGCGATACTCGCCGCACTAAAAGCTATCCGAAGAGAAAGCTACTGCCTGAATTCGACGAAGAGGCCCTAGAGCCCTCGCATTCAAAAAATAAGAAAGCCACACGGTCGGATAGACGACCCCATGGCCAGCATAAAGCGGCAAGCGACGCCGCACTTAAGTCGGCATGCGACCCACTTAAGGATTCGCATCATGGCCCAGTCAGGTCCATTTACGGGCCAAGAAAGCAAGCTCTCGTAAGCAATGCAATAAAGCCATTATCAGAATCCGGCACACCCAAATACAGGGGCGCCGCACACCCCCTATGTTTCACCGACGAGGTCCTGGACTATGAATTTCCAGAGGGATTCAAACCCGTAAACATAGAGGCATATGATGGAACAACATACCCTGGAGTCTGGATCGAGGATTATATCCTCCACATACATATGGCTAGAGGAGATGACCTCCACGCCATAAAATACTTACCCCTTAAGCTTAAAGGGCCAGCCCGGCACTGGCTCAAAAGCCTTCCTGAAAACACAATCGGAAGATGGGAAGAGCTCGAGGACGCTTTCCGAGAAAATTTTCAAGGGACCTATGTCCGCCCTCCGGATGCAGACGATCTTAGTCACATAACTCAACAGCCCGGAGAATTAGCTCGGCAATTCTGGAATAGATTCCTCACTAAAAAGAATCAGATAGTCGACTGTCCGGACACCGAAGCCTTAGCAGCTTTCAGGCATAACGTCCGAGACGAATGGCTCGCCAGACACCTCGGCCAAGAAAAGCCAAGAACAATGGCCGCACTGACAAGCCTCATGACCCGCTTTTGTGCAGGAGAGGACAGCTGATTGGCAAGATGCAGCCCCAGCGACCCAAGTACATCCGAAGCTAGGGATGGAAAGGGAAAACTGCGACGCAACAAGGACCATTGCCGGACTAAGGAAAAAAGTCCGAAGAGCACGACAGTCAACGCCGGATTCAAAAGCTCACGACAGAATCAGACAAAGCCGCCCCTCTAGGATAACAGGGATGATCCATCCAACTTAAACAAAATCCTGGATAGGATATGTCAAATACTCAGCACTCCCGGGAAGCCTGCTAACCATACCCACAGAGATTGTTGGGTTTTCAAACAATCCGGCAGACTCAACGCCGAACACAAGGGGCTCGACACACCAAGCGAAGACGAGGACGAACCCCAAAAGCAGAGCACCAGGAAACAAAAGAACTTCCCGCAAGAAGTAAAAACAGTAAACTTACTTCACATAATAAAACGTGCGGCGCCCATAAAGGTACGCACCACACGACCTATCCCAAAGGGGTCCCGCCACTGGTTGTCAAAACCAATCATCTTCGATCAGCTGGATTATTCTAGAAGTATCAGGAACGCAGGCTGGACTACCTTGGTACTCGATCCAATAATTGGCGGACTCCAGTTTTCAAATGTCCTTATGGACGGCGGCAGTGGACTAAACTTGATATATCAGGACACAATCCGTCACATGGGGATAGACCCAGCAAGAATCCGCCGCAGCAAAACCGCCTTTCAAGGGGTAACGCCTGGTCCGGATACCCATTACATGGGTTTTCTCCGGCTCGAAGTTATATTCGTCTCTACTGATAACTTCCGCCACGAAAAGCTGACTTTCCACATCGTCCCATTCTCAAGTCGCCATCAAGCACTACTGGGACGCGAAGCTTTTGCCCGCTTTAACGCAATACCGCATTATGCATCTCTAATGCTTAAGATGCCCGGTCCACGAGGCATCATCTCTTTGAAGGGGAAGCCTTGAAATGCGCCTCCCCCAAGCGGAGGGCTGTGCGGCCGCTTTGACAGCTCCACAGTAAAATGGCTTCACCTGCCAAAAACTTCGGAATAGGTCATTAAAGACCATGAACGCGGATAGACGAGTTCGGTACAAAACTATCATTGATGCAGGCTTAGTGGCCATATACCCCCGCACTGGGGGCTCCGTACATATACAATAAGAGACAATAAAGCTCAATTTTATATATTTTACTTTATACCTTGTTTATTCTAAACTTTTGTTCGACACGACCCACTTTCAATTCAGTTCCTCTCTTTTACAGATGAACGTCATGCGGCGCCCGTCCAGGATACGGCACAACGGAGACACAAGCGCAGACGTGCAGTAGGGACCCGTCCTAAGGATTCTTTTTAGATTACGACCCAGCGTAAACCTTTTTTACTGTCTCTTGTTGCTACATATCCCCTGGTTTTCTCTGATATAACCACGGAGGAGGCTGGCGTCTTGGCATGTGGCCACGTCAGAATTTTTGCGCGTACCTGGACACTAGGGGCTTTTTTATAAAGGGTGTTGTTTCGCCCGGACTTATAAAGACCGAACACCTTAGGGAGTGTTCGGCGTCGCGAGTTTTGGCATTATATGCATCAGCTCCGAATCATGTCTTTGGTCAAATGTTGGGTTGCCCGGCTCCTGAGTTTGGCTACGTTACATTCCGCTCTATCGGCTAAGGTAGCACCATGAGAACTACTGGAATTGTGCCCCGGTTCGGCCGGGCGAGCACCTCAGTAGAGAAAGCCGAAAACTGACTGTCATGATGTAGCGCGAGACTGGTCAGCCACTTGATGACCTACCGGAATCTATAGGATTCCTCCGCTTTAACGAAGGGCCGTTTCTCGGCCAGGCACATACGCGCCCCGAACTCGGGCGAGCGCAGTCACCACCAAGGGGCTACCTAAATAGTTCCATTGTCATGCTCCTATGGCTAAGTGAAAGTGTTAAAGCATTATAGTCCGGTTGCCTAGCCCGCTGCGCTATCACCTCCTTTGTAGGACCAAGACGTTGGATTAAGTGTGAAAATGCGTCTTCTGCGAGCACCCCCGCACAATGTGCGTGGGGGCTGAAGCCAACGACCGCCATCTTTCAGATTTTGTATATATATATATATCTTAAAACGGCCGCACAGGAGGTGTTCCCAATACTTGAAGGCACAAGTATAAAAGGCCACTACAATTTATCAAAATATTGCTTTATAATTACATATGCTATCATAAAATAGCATCCTTCGAGCACCGCGTCTCTATTACACGAGCGCCTTGAAGGACTTCCTGAAAATAGTGCTCGGAGGGTACTCGGCTTTTGTCCGAATCTCGGGACGCAACAACGGTGGTCTCCATCTCTTCCCAGTATATCTTGACACGGGCAAGAGCCATCCGTGCGCCCTCTATGCATGCTGACCTCTTCATCGCATTGATACGCGGCACCACATCAAGAAATTGCTGCACCAAGCTGAAGTAACTCTTCGGCTCCGATCTCCCCGGCCACAGATGACCCATGACGTACTTCATGGCGAGTCCGGACAACCTATTCAGTTCGGCCCATTGAGCCAGGCGATCGTCCACTTCCAGTTGACGCTCTCGATTGTGGAACTTCGACCAGAAAAGCTTTTCCACTTCGTGATCTTTTTGATCTCGAAAGTGTTCGGTCGCATCAGCAGCACTCGCTGCCAAATCCAGATAGGTGTCCTCCACACTCCACATCCGGTCCAACGGAGCAAACTTCGGATCGCAAAACTTCCTCCGCAGCATAAAGGGCCTTCCAGCCGCAATCTGTCCGGCTTGGCGTAGCTCCTCCTTCGCAGCTCTCATCGTAGAGCGAGCGTGCTTGGCATCAGCAACGGCCTTCTCTAAGTCCGTCTGCCTTGCCCGGTCTTCTTCCTCAAGAAGCTTGCAACGGTCAGCAGCGCCCTTTAACTTCACGGCCATCTCGGCCATCTCCTCCTTGCTTCGGCAGTGAGCAGCCTGTTCGGCTCTCAGCTCTTCAAGGGCTTTCTCGGCAGCCGCATCGCTTTTTCTGGCTTGTTCCTTAGCTCGGGCAAGTTCTGCCCTAAGACTTTCCACGGCAGCCACACCATCTGCGTCAAGCACACACATTGTAAGACACTGGCATGAAGCTCCTCTTACCTAATGCCGCCCGAGGAATTACATACCTTGAGCCTCATCAAGCCGCTTGTTGACAAGCGCGATGTCGGCATCTGCCACATCCAGTTGCCGCTTTAGTTCGGCAAAATCATCAGTTCGGCTCGATTCCGGACACCTTGCCACCTACATTCAAAGGCGACATCTTAGACCTGGGATTATGATCCTCTGCATGCCGTCATTTCTTGACAACGTGCAGAGTCTCAGGGGCTACTATCTACACAGGGCGCATCTTACTTATGCGCAACTGACAAAAGTGTACATTATCTAACGTACCTCAAAACCCGCCAGTAAACTTTTGACGGCCTCATGCAATCCGCTTTCTGCGGATGAAATCCTTTCAATCACCGTGCCCATCAATGCACGGTGCTCCTCTGAGATAGAAGCTCGCCCCAGCAGAATCTTTAGCTCCTCCGGCCGAGCACCAGACGGTGCCGGACTTGTCCCATGGCCTCTTTCGAAGGCCGGACGCGGAGAACCTTGGGGGGCCACATAGCTATCTTCCGCCCCTGCCGGATCCGGAGAAACCCTCCGCGATGACACTTCAGGGTCGCCCGCCTCAATAGGCGGTGCGGCAGTAGGAGGCGTTCCGCTCTCCATCATCTCCGGAAGAAGATCCCCCGAAGACGAGCTCTGCTGAGAAAGGCTGAGGTCCGAGCTACAAGGTAAAATTTCGGTTAATCTTCTCAGATATAAATCAAGGATTTCTCTCATCCCTCAAAAGGAAAATCTTTCTCTACTTACGGCTCGCCGAAGGGCTGATCCCTTTGAGGGCGCAGTTCGGCCGAGGAACTCCCCGGCGTGGGACCCTCTGACGAGGATTCCCCCCCGCTTCGAGGCCATGGTCTCCGGGTCGTCAGAGGCGGCCCTCTTCTTCCCCTTAGGAGAGGAATTGTCGGTTCCTCCCTTCGGAGCAGCTTCCTTCGAGGAGGCCATAGTTTCCTTGTCCTCCCCCTCACTTCCCTCCAAAGGCATTATCTTCAACATCCTGACAAGCACGGGATCCGTCCTGGTTTCGGGAAGGGGATCTGGACACCTGATCAGCTTTGCCTACGCTATCCACTCCTGTTTAAAAGGACAACTCTTTTAGGGGCAAGTTTATGACAATTATATGGATAGCAGGTCCGGACACAAGGTTACTTACTTGAGTATCCGGGCGATTGCAGCTTAGGCCTGCGTCCTCGGCCAAATCCGGACACATTGCTTGTGATCCGAAGAACAATTTATACATCTCCGCGGGCGTTGCGCCCATGAAATGCAGGAGAGCTCGCGGTCCCTCTGGATTAAACTCCCACAGGCGAAGGGAGCGACGTTTGCCGGGCAAAATTCGGCGAATCAGCATGACCTGCGTCACCTTGACCAGGCTGAGGTCTCCTTCTAAGAGATCCCTAATGCGGCCCTGCAACAAGGGCACGTCTTTGGGTAACCCCCAATCTAAC
This sequence comes from Triticum urartu, assembly GCF_056163025.1. NCBI lineage: Eukaryota > Viridiplantae > Streptophyta > Magnoliopsida > Poales > Poaceae > Triticum > Triticum urartu. The sequence goes on from NC_141876.1 coordinate 603,912,337, forward strand.
CCTTTGCTGACCCATGATGCTAGCCGTGGTGGGGGACCCGAGCGAAATGCAGGAGGCGCCACCCACTTGGTGCCCCTGGGAGCGGTGATATAGAACCACTCTCGTTGCTACAAGCCAAGGTCCTCTTGAAAAGAGCCCTCGGGCCATGGAGCATCAGCATTCTTGCTTATAACAGCACCTCCGCACTCTGGGTGCCGTCCCTCGATCATCCTCGGCTCCACTTTAAAATTCTTGAGCCATAATCCGAAGTGAGGGGTAACACGGAGGAACGCTTCACACGCGATGATGAATGAGGAAATATGGAGGATGGACTCCGGAGCTAAGTCGTGGAATTCCAGCCCGTAATAAAACAGCAGCCCCCTTGCAAAGGGATCCATTGGGAAGCCTAACCCCCGAAGGAAGTGAGACATGAACACCATGCTCTCACCGGGTTGGGGACTGGGAACGGCCTGCCCTTGAGCAGGCAACCTATGCGAAATTTCGCCGGTCAGGAACTTAGCCTCTCTTAACTTTAGCACGTCCTCCTCCGTGACGGAGGAGGGCATCCATCGGCCTTGAAGGTCAGAGCCGGACATTGTCGAAGGTCCGAAGCGCCTGGAATCTGGAGCCTAGGGTGTTGGAACTCGAGGCGACGGGCAAACTCATTTGAGATTGGAAAAAAGGAGTAAGGCCTTGGTCTCTTTATAAGAGGTTGAATACCAAGAGCCCTCCCCGTAACCGTTTGGGACTCGCCTTTAATCGAGGAAATGTGCTAACGGGCACGATTGGGTTACCCACGTCCGTATTGATGAGAATCCCGTAAAAGGGGGACACGATCTCTGCTTTGACAAGACGTGCCAAGGAAACCGCCTCGCAAAACATGCTGAGGTGGAAAAGTAAAAACGATTCGAGTAAAGGACTTGGCCGTAGTGTGATGTCACACTGCGGAATACGTCAGCAGATTAGATTTGTGTTAATATTATTCTCTCTATGGCAATATGTGGAAACTTATTTTGCAGAGCCGGACACTACTCTTGGTGTTTACAATCTTCTATGAAGAACTTGGAGGACGAACCCGCCTTGCAATGCCGAAGACAATCTGCGCGCCGGACTCGTCGTCATTGAAGCCTGATTCAGGGGCTACTGAGGGAGTCCTGGATTAGGGGGTGTCCGGGTAGCCGGACTATACCTTTAGCCGGACTCCAGGACTATGAAGATACAAGATTGAAGACTTCGTCCCGTGTCTGGATGGGACTTTCCTTGGCGTGGAAGGCAAGGTTGGCGATGCGGATATTCAAGATCTCCTACCATTGTAACCGACTCTGTGTAACCCTAACCCTATCCGGTGTCTATATAAACCAGAGGGTTCTAGTCCGTAGGACAACATCATCATACAACAATCATACCATAGGCTAGCTTCTAGGGTTTAGCCTCCTTGATCTCGTGGTAGATCTACTCTTGTACTACCCATATCATCAATATCAATCAAGCAGGAGTAGGGTTTTACCTCCATCGAGAGGGCCCGAACCTGGGTAAAAACATCATGTCCCTTGTCTCCTGTTACCATCCGGCCTAGACGCACAGTTCAGGACCCCCTAACCGAGATCCGCCGGTTTTTACACCGACAGGCACTATGATCGGTTGCTCATGATAGTACATACTCCGTACCATAGTACCCTCTCTAGCTAGGCTGTTTTATAGATTTTCATTGTGATGGACGATATACATGAGCAAGGCGTCGAATCATGAGTATGACCGTTGGTGTTGAGCCAGGTGAATACATGCTCGGTGTTCGCGGAGGCTTCCAGCAAACGTCTAAACAGTAATGTCACATACGCATAATTTTGGTTTTTATTTCCTTCTTCACTGACAGGTAGGCCCGCATAGAGAGATAGATAAAGAACATGAGCTGATGAGGCACATGCGAACTGTTTGACTGGTCAACCAGACAAATACGGAGCTATACGCTGAGCCAGTGACCGTATAATCACCATATCTCATATACAATGATCAAAGTGAGCTATCAAGACAAGTTCGATGACCGCCAATGCATTTTACTCGGTAATAAATGACCAGGATAATAGTCAAAAAAAATAAATGACCAGGATTGAAGGGGAATCCAAATTTGCTTCGTCTTCTGTCCTTGGGCTCTTGACAAACCAACGCACTATACGGTTGTCCGGCCACTCCACCCTAGAGCTCTCACCAAGCGTCGTTCATGCCACCGCGCCGCACACTAACCGGTAAGGCAGCGATGGCATCCCGCCGTGCCGAGTTCCTTGCTGCCCACGACCGCACACAAAATGGTAGGGAAGCGATGGCATCCCGCCGTGCCGAGTTCATCACCGCTCGCGACCTCACAACTACCGGAGGAATTTGAAGATGCCAAGGCTGAATGGGCGGTAGAGCAAGAGGCGGCCAAAGCCGCACAGAGGGAGCGGAAAAGTCAGAAAGCACTCAAGAAAAGAGAGGCCTGCTGCCACAAGAAACAAAAGGACGCACGCGCTGCTGCAGAGAGGTCGGCGGAGATCCAAGCACGGTGGGGTGTCGCCGACAAAGCCGGGAAGGAGAACGACGGCGTCTGGCTAGCATGTGAGAAGTAGTAGTACTAGTAGTTAGTGTGTGTGTGTCTGTGTCTGAGTACGAGCATGTACCAATACTAGTACTAGTTACTACTGTAGTTTTTAGAGCAAATTACCAGCACATTAGCCTAGACTAAATGGAAAAATTCCTATCCTAAGCATCAAATGGCATCTCTTTCTCTATAGGAATTGAGATGCATGTCATCTCACTTCCTATGATTTTCATATTCCTATCCTATGAATGAAAGGAGGCCTCTGTTGGAGTAACTACTGTAGCTAGCAGTACTGCTGGTACAGTAGTTTTCTTCAAGAAGCGGAATTCAACGAAGTTATGATGGTTCCTTCGTCCGAGCAACTTCAAAGTGGGAAGTGGGCCTGTGATTTGACGGCCTGGGTGACTCCCTTGGAGTTATGCATGCATGGCAAGTGGACCAGGATGGTTGACGTCCCACATGTTGGCGAACGGAAGTATTCTTTCCGATATCGAGGAGCAAGCAAACCGTGTGGTATAGTATCACTGCTGATTGGTTCGCAAAAAATAGTATCACTGCTGATTTATAATTATTTTTTATTTCTGATGAATGCTAGCGTTTCAACTCTTACGACGAAGGGGGCCAAACATGGCACGTGCTGGATGTCCCACACGTCAGCGAAAGGAGTGGGACATGAACAGCGTGGTAGAGCCTAGCATAAAAAACAGCGTGATAGAGCGTCTCCACTTCTTCCACTTCTGGGTCGGAGACCACACGTAGTAGTACTTAGTGGTATGAACGATACAAAGTGCGACCTGGAGACAAAGACACGTCTAGTTGGAAGGTCTCGGGGCATACACGTAAACAAATATAAAAGTTAATATGTGCCTCCAACTAATATAGTAGTAGTAGAGTACTTAGCCACGTACTCCATAACATCACCGTGCATTGCACGTACAACATTTAGTGGTAGTACGTAGTAAGAGACAAATGCCGCCCAAGAGTTCCCTTCTCGACCTACTTTTGGGTGTTTGGTAGAGTGTATGGAGGGTGCATGAGTCCACACTAGTTTAGCACAAATACACTAGAAGCATGCATGAAGAGAGCATGCATGAAGAGGGGTGTTGAGTTGAGCATGCATGAAGAGGGAACAACTATGCTGAGACGAGAACACAACCAAACACACCCTATATGCCATGCATGTTCATACCATTTGTGCCTTTCTACTTCACTTACTACGCTACATTACTCAGGTTCGTACGTCCACTCCTGGGTACATGTTCGTCTCGTAGTTCCAGTCCCACGTGTTCTTCATATAGATGGAACGATCCTTGCATAACACGTGCACCTTGATGCTAGATGTCTCGTGTGTTGGCAAAAGGATGAACAAAGCTCACGTAAAAAAATAGAGTGGAAGAACATAGATTCCGGACAACCGAGAAGGAGCAAGAAACCTCGTGGTGGAGCGTCTGCACTCATAATATTTAATATTATTCAGCGATATAAAATTAATCAATCATCTCCATAGTGGACTGGAAAAGTACGAAACACGGCTGCCCAGTGTAGTTACATCATACTAGTACATGGCTAACCCACGCTATCACCATATTTCTTGGCTTCCGTGCGACACCTATCTCTAGTAATCCAGCAGCCTGTATCGCTTCTCCCTCCTTGTCTCTATCAAAGTGCGGCGGGCTGGCGTTTCTGCCGTCTATTGAGGTCGGTTAAGTATCACATGTTAGTGACATGCTAAGAGCATTCTAAAAAAAATTCCTTTCACGTTCCGTTTTCAAAAAGAAAAAATCCTTTCACGTACGAATTTGCCTGTATGCTTTGAGCAACTTGCATGTCCTATACCGCTCCTGTTTGATACTCTAACTTAGCTAGAGGTTAGACTAACTCATGACTAACCCTGAACTAACTGTAGCCAAAGAGGTGTTTGGGTGACAGGGTTAGATTGACAATAAATGCAGTTCATGGAGAGAGAGAAAAATGATTTTTCAGTGGTCCCAATGAGAACTATCTCCAGTTAGCACCTCTTGGGTGGGATAGTTTTTTTTGGTGGGTTCGGTGCAACTTGCTCCAATTTAAACCCTCATGCTTGGATACTTTAGGGCTATTTAAGCCCCAACTAGCTCAAACTAACTCTAACCCATGGATCCAAACAGGTCCTATGGCTAGTCTCGACGCGGAGCAGTCGCGTGCACCGGGAAGCGGCGCTCTCTTGGCCGTCGCGCCACTTCAAAGCCGGCGCTAGTGAGAGGCCGCCTCCGCTCTGGCCAGGCATTAATGCGGCACTGACACTCTAGGGCGATGCTGACCGTTTCATGCGGGAAGCGCGCGCTGGCAAGGGAGTATAGGTTTTGAACCGTTTCAGGTGTAGTACTGGTAGTTTGCAAAACTACTCAATTATTGCACTCAGTTTCCTAAGAAATTGTGGTAAAAAACGTTACTCCACAGCCTGCTTCCCTTCTCCTTCCTCTTCTACCACCCGCGCATGTCCGCGGGAAGCCACCGGTCAACCCTTATATAGGAGTGCTAGCACAAAAAGATGCATGCATGACCACTAAAATTTCCATATTAAAGCGCCGCTCCGGCGGGAGTATGGCGTATGTTGTTACCTTCGGCCGGCCCATGGCTACCGTGCGACGGCGACCAGAGAAGAGGCGGCGGGAGGGGAATGAATGCAGCTACTGTTTGGGTTCGCCTTCCGGCTTAAATAAATGCGTAGCATCACGTGTACCCGCTTGTGCACAAATTGTAACATACGTGTCTGCTTAAGTGGGCGTCACGTAACTGGTGTGTGTGTGAGAGAGATTCTGAGAGACAGAGTGCTTCTGTGCGACTCTACTCTTCGGACATGTACTCAACCTTTTGCATCGGGATATAAGTATAATGGTATTTACTTTAGCTAGTGATTTACATGGCCATGTTAACGTGGTTGTGTCAAAAAAATGCCAGTTCCTGCTCGTGATTTGCGTTATATAATTACAGGCAAGATTCTCGTGCATTGCACGGAACATCAATATGCATTTTTTTTACAGAACACCTATTGTGATTAACCCATGCAGGAGTAATCCCATGTGTAAAAACTAATGATATCTCAAGAATTTTATCGGAAAACTGGTATCTCGAGAATGTCATCGAAAAAATGAAAGATGAGAGATAAGGCGAGGAGGAGTGCAGCGTGGTGGTGACTGGTGGTCGGAATGGGCAGAGGCATGGGGATGGACGGTGCCGGCAGGCGGCAGTGGCCACCATGCATGCTAGATTGTTCCAGAGACTTATTCCTTTTTTAATTGCTAAGCAATGAGGTTGCGGGAGATAATGATGTGGAGAGAGGTGCGGGTATCTTTTGTAAAATTATCATAGTTTGCTTTCTATCCTCAGATATAGATCATACGGTCTGTATTACAAGATGGCAGGCACACCATCACCGCCAACTCATTTTTTTATAAGGGTATAGATGATAAGTTTGCTGACTACTAAAGTAAAGTGGAATTTATCCATGTTATGCAAGTAAATAAAGGTGATTGTTTATCATACAGGTAAGGTTGGATGAAGGGTGGTAGGAACAAATGCTCCGCCTAGAGCATGTGTGTGTGAGATGGAGTCTTAGTGTGTGTGTGAGAGAGAGAGGAGAGAGAGAGAGAGATAGAGTCTTAGTTTGTGTGTGTGTGTGTGAGAGAGAGAGATGGAGTCTTAGTGTGTGTGGGGGGGGGCGTGTGTGTGTGTGTTTGTGTGTGTGTGTGTGTGAGAGAGAGATGGAGTCTTAGTGTGTGTGTGTGTGTCGCGGGGTCCTCTGTGGCGGATGTAATTTAAGTGTGCATGGCTTCATCATAGAGAGGTGATGTGTATGGCAAAGGCCACCAACGATGGGGTGCGAGAGAGAAAATGCTCGTAGAGAGGGAAGAGAAGGTGTGTGCGCTTGAGAGGAGTCGACTTCGATAGAACGTGTTTGTTCGAGAGACATAGAACTTAACAGTCTAGCATATAAATGCACCACCATAAGTTCAGAAGCTCAGTTCATTTGACCTGACTGTTACGTTTTCATGTTGTATTGTCCGATGGAGCACCATAACCCTCGCCTTCATTTCCCCTAGGCTCCTGAACAACATAGCAAATGTCTGATAGTCTGGTTTCAAAACCATGCATATCTTGACGACATTGAGCAATGTTTTTCCTTGTTTCACAAAGGGTCTCTATTAGGGAATGGACTTGTGTCTGGAGCGCAGATACAACATTGCTTTGAGCTTGCATATCTTGATCATGAGGCAGTTTAGACGATATTGCCTTAACAACCAACCCAGTATTACGCAGGAACGTGCTTTTGGCACTGTTGGTGGACAGGTATTGACCCACTTCAACAAGAGCTGACATTGCGGTTATAGTTGCCACGCCACCTTCAGAAGGTGGCGGTTCCACCATTTTTTCCATAGCTCGCTGAAAAGTTGAGGTTTTACATTAGTAGTACCAGAATAGAAGATATTAAGGAGGCAGCAAAACCAAACAAAATAGCTTTGGTCTATATACAGAACTTATTCTGGTGAACCCATGTAAAATATTAGTTGTATTTTATTGCAAAGTACATAATAAAACCAGGTTCCAAACATATGACCATGTACCATCGCTAATGTATTGTCTATTTCTTCACATTGTATTGAGGGCTAAGGATAAAGAGACGAAGTTTATAATACGGTAAGCATAGTATGACATCATTCATATCACAAAACAACCGAGAACAGACAAACAGGCAATTGTAACGCTGTGTGGGCAAGTCCAGCATGGAACTAGATTACGGTTCAAGATCAAAGGAACATCACTCCTCTCTTTTAAACCTTGTAAGGTGCAATGATACGCTAAGACAATTGTGTATAAAATTGAAAAGAGTAATAGACATTGGCTGCAAACCATGCAGTTCAAGGCACAAGTCAGAGTAAGTAGTAGTTAAAAGGCATGAGGATTAAGGACTTACAACAGCGGCTTTGACTGGTGTAGTCATGCCCTTCTTCTTGCTGGTGTGACAGTCCTTGAAGATTTCCACAGCATTTGGTTCAGGTACTTTTTGGTCCTTGTGGGCTTTCCTCTGCATTTGGAACAAGTCAATATAGATCTGATAATATGGTACAGCGAAAAGAGTGAAACATCAGCTAATTACAAGAGCCTCGCAGTGTGCAATATAGCTACGAGATCCTATCGTCTGTTGGAATTTCACTTTCGTACAGTTGGCCTTGTTCTTTGAACAATTCACCTACAAGAAGATAGATTTGTGTGGCACATGCGTGAAGGAAATATGCCCTAGAGGCAATAATAAAGTTATTATTTATTTCCTTATATCATGATAAATGTTTATTATTCATGCTAGAATTGTATTAACCGGAAACATAATACATGTGTGAATACATAGACAAACAAAGTGTCACTAGTATGCCTCTACTTGACTAGCTTGTTGATCAAAGATGATTATGTTTCCTAGCCATAGACATGAGTTGTCATTTGATTAACAGGATCACATCATTAGGAGAATGATGTCATTGACATGACCCATTCCGTTAGCTTAGCACACGATCATTTAGTATGTTGCTATTGCTTTCTTCATGACTTATACATGTTCCTATGACTATGAGATTATGCAACTCCCGTTTACCGGAGGAACACTTTGTGTGCTACCAAACGTCACAATGTAACTGGGTGATTATAAAGGAGCTCTACAGGTGTCTCCAAAGTTACATGTTGGGTTGGCGTATTTCGAGATTAGGATTTGTCACTTCGATTGTTGGAGAGTATCTCTAGGCCCTCTCGGTAATGCACATCATTTAAGCCTTGCAAGCATTGCAACTAATGAGTTAGTTGTAGGATGATGTATTACAGAACGAGTAAAGAGACTTGTCGGTAACGAGATTGAACTAGGTATTAAGATACCGACGATCGAATCTCGGGCAAGTAACATACCGATGACAAAGGGAACAACGTATGTTGTTATGCGGTCTGACCGATAAAGGTCTTCGTAGAATATGTAGGAGCCAATATGAGCATCAAGGTTCCGCTATTGGTTATTGACCAGAGACGTGTCTCGGTCATGTCTACATAGTTCTCGAACCCGTAGGGTCCGCACGCTTAATGTTTCGATGACAATTATATTATGAGTTTATATGTTTCGATGTACCGAAGGTTGTTCAGAGTCCCGTATGTGATCACGGACATGATGAGGAGTCTCGAAATGGTCGAGACATGAAGATTGATATATTGGAAGCCTATGTTTGGATATCGGAAGTGTTCCGGGTGAAATCGGGATTTTACCGGAGTACGAGGAGGTTATCGGAACCCCCCGGGAACTTAATGGGCCTTAGAGGGCCTAGGTGGAAGAGAGGAGAGGAGGCAAGGGCCGGGCGGCGCGCCCCCCTTCCTTCCTTCTCATCCACTCCTTCCCCCTCCCAAGTCCTAATCCAACTATGAAAGGGGGGGGGGGGTGAGTCGTACTCCTGGTGGGGTAGGACTCCTCCGGCGCGCCTCCTCCCTTGGCCGGCCTCACCCCCTTGCTCCTTTATATACGGGGGCAGGGGGCACCCCATAGAAACAACAATTGATCAAGTTGATCTTTTAGCCGTGTGCGGTGCCCCCTCCACAATAGTCCACCTCGATAATACTGTAGCGGTGCTTAGGCGAAGCCCTGCGTCGGTAGAACATCAACATTGTCACCACGCCGTCGTGCTAACGAAACTCTCCCTCAACACTCGGCTAGATCGGAGTTCGAGGGACGTCATCGGGCTGAACGTGTGCTGAACTCGGAGGTGCCGTTGTTCGGTACTTGATCGGTTGGATCATGAAGACGTACGACTATATCAACCGCGTTGTGCTAATGCTTCCTCTTTCGGTCTACGAGGGTACGTAGACAACACTCTCCCCTCTCGTTGCTATGCATCACCATGATCTTGAGTGTGCGTAGGAATTTTTTTTTAAATTACTACGTTCCCCAACAGTGGCATCCGAGCCTGGTTTTATGCGTAGATGTCATATGCACGAGTAGAACACAAGTGAGTTGTGGGTGATATAAGTCATACTTCTTACCAGCATGTCATACTTTGGTTCGGCGGTATTGTTGGATGAAGCGGCCCGGACCGACATTACGCGTACGCTTACGCGAGACTGGTTCTACCGACGTGCTTTGCACACAGGTGGCTGGCGGGTGTCAGTTTCTCCAACTTTAGTTGAACTGAGTGTGGCTACACCCGGTCCTTGCGAAGGTTAACACAGCACCAACTTGACAAACTATCATTGTGGTTTTGATGCGTAGGTAAGAACGGTTCTTGCTAAGCCCGTAGCAGCCACGTAAAACTTGCAACAACAAAGTAGAGGACGTCTAACTTGTTTTTGCAGGGCATGTTGTGATGTGATATGGTCAAGACATGATGCTAAATTTTATTGTATGAGATGATCATGTTTTGTAACCGAGTTATCGGCAACTGGCAGGAGCCATATGTTGTCGCTTTATGGTATGCAATGCAATCGCCCTGTAATGCTTTACTTTATCACTAAGCGCTAGCGATAGTCGTAGAAGCATAATATTGGCGAGACGACAATGATGCTACGATGGAGATCAAGGTGTCGCGCCGGTGACGATGGTGATCATGGAGGTGCTTCGGAGATGGAGATCTCAAGCACAAGATGATGATGGCCATAGCATATCACTTATATTGATTGCATTTGATGTTTATCTTTTATGCATCTTATCTTGCTTTGATTGACGGTAGCATTATAAGATGATCCCTCTCTAAATTATCAAAGTATAAGTGTTCTCCCTGAGTATGCACCATTGCGAAAGTTCTTCGTGCTGAGACACCACGTGATGATCGGGTGTGATAGGTTCTACGTTCAAATACAACGGGTGCAAAACAGTTGCACACGCGGAATACTCAGGTTAAACTTGACGAGCCTAGCATATAACAGATATGGCCTCGGAACACGGAGACCGAAAAGTCGAGCGTGAATCATATAGTAGATATGATCAACATAGTGATGTTCACCATTGAAACTACTCCATCTCACATGATGATCGGACATGGTTTAGTTGATTTGGATCACGTGATCACTTAGAGGATTAGAGGGATGTCTATCTAAGTGGGAGTTCTTAAGTAATTTGATTAATTGAACTTAAATTTATCATGAACTTAGTACCTAATAGTATCTTGCTTGTTTATGTTGATTGTAGAAGATGGCCCGTGCTGTTGTTCCGTTGAATTTTAATGCGTTCCTTGAGAAAGCAAAGTTGAAAGATGATGGTAGCAATTACACAGACTGGGTCTGTAATTTGAGGATTATCCTCATTGCTGCACAGAAGAATTACGTCCTAGAAGCACCGCTGGGTGCCAGGCCTGCTGCAGGAGCAACAACAGATGTTATGAACGTCTGGCAGAGCAAAGCTGATGACTACTCAATAGTTCAGTGTGCCATGCTTTACGGCTTAGAACCGGGTTTTCAATGACGTTTTGAACATCATGGAGCATATGAGATGTTCCAGGAGTTGAAGTTAATATTTCAATCAAATGCCTGAATTGAGAGATATGAAGTCTCCAACAAGTTCTATAGCTGCAAGATGGAGGAGAATAGTTCTGTCAGTGAGCATATACTCAAGATGTCTGGGTATAATAATCACTTGATTCAACTGGGAGTTAATCTTCCGGATGATAGCGTCATTGACAGAATTCTCCAATCACTGCCACCAAGCTACAAGAGCTTCGTGATGAACTATAACATGCAAGGGATGGATAAGACGATTCCTGAGCTCTTTGCAATGCTAAAGGCTGCGGAGGTAGAAATCAAGAAGGAGCATCAAGTGTTGATGGTCAACAAGACCACTAGTTTCAAGAAAAAGGGAAAAGGGAAGAAGAAGGGGAACTTCAAGAAGAACAGCAAGCAAGTTGCTGCTCAGAAGAAGAAACCCAAGTCTGGACGTAAGCCTGAAACTGATTGCTTCTACTGCAAGCAAACTGGTCACTGGAAGCGGAACTGCCCCAAGTATTTGGCGGATAAGAAGGATGGCAAGGTGAACAAAGGTATATGTGATATACATGTTATTGATGTGTACCTTACTAATGCTCGCAGTAGCACCTGGGTATTTGATACTGGTTCTGTTGCTACTATTTGCAACTCGAAACAGGGGCTACGGATTAAGCAAAGATTGGCTAAGGACGAGGTGACGATGCGCGTGGGAAATGGTTCCAAAGTTGATGTGATCGCGGTCGGCACGCTACCTCTACATCTACCTTCGGGATTAGTATTAGACCTAAATAATTGTTATTTGGTGCCAGCATTGAGCATGAACATTATATCTGGATCTTGTTTAATGCGAGACAGTTATTCATTTAAATCAGAGAATAATGGTTGTTCTATTTATATGAGCAATATCTTTTATGGTCATGCACCCTTGAAGAGTGGTCTATTCTTATTGGATCTCGATAGTAGTGACACACATATTCATAATGTTGAAGCCAAAAGATGCAGAGTTGATAATGATAGTGCAACTTATTTGTGGCACTGCCGTTTAGGTCATATCGGTGTAAAGCGCATGAAGAAACTCCATACTGATGGACTTTTGGAACCACTTGATTATGAATCACTTGGTACTTGTAAACTGTGCCTCATGGGCAAGATGACTAAAACGTCGTTCTCCGGAACTATGGAGAGAGCAACAGATTTATTGGAAATCATACATACAGATGTATGTGGTTCGATGAATGTTGAGGCTCGTGGCGGATGTCGTTATTTTCTCACCTTCATAGATGACTTAAGCAGATATGGGTATATCTACTTAATGAAACATAAGTATGAAACATTTGAAAAGTTCGAAGAATTTCAGAGTGAAGTTGAAAATCATCGTAACAAGAAAATAAAATTTCTACGATCTGATCGTGGAGGAGAATATTTGAGTTACGAGTTTGGTGTACATTTGAAACAATGCAGAATAGTTTCGCAACTCACACCACCTGGAACACCACAACGTAATGGTGTGTCCGAACGTCGTAATCGTACTTTACTAGATATGGTGCGATCTATGATGTCTCTTACTGATTTACCACTATCATTTTGGGGTTATGCTTTAGAGACAGCCGCATTCATGTTAAATAGGGCACCATCGAAATCCGTTGAGACGATGCCTTATGAACTGTGGTTTGGCAAGAAACCAAAGTTGTCGTTTCTGAAAGTTAGGGGCTGCGATGCTTATGTGAAAAAGCTTCAACCTGATAAGCTCGAACCTAAATCGGAGAAATGTGTCTTCATAGGATACCCAATGGAGACTGTTGGGTACACCTTCTATCACAGATCCAAAGGCAAGACTTTTGTTGCTAAATTCGGAAACTTTCTAGAGAAGGAGTTTCTCTCGAAAGAAGTGAGTGGGAGGAAAGTAGAACTTGATGAGGTAGATTTACCTGCTCCCTTATTGGAAAGTAGTTCATCACAAAAACCGGTTTCTGCGACTCCTAAACCAATTAGTGAGGAAGTTAATGATGATGATCATGAAACTTCAGATCAAGTTACTACTGAACCTCGTAGATCAACCAAAGTAAGATCTGCACTAGAGTGGTACGATAATCTAGTTCTGGAAGTCATGCTACTAGATCATGATGAACCTACAAACTATGAAGAAGCGATGGTAAGCCCAGATTCCGCAAAATGGCTTGAGGCCATGAAATCTGAGATGGGATCCATGTATGAGAACAAAGTATGGACTTTGGTTGACTTGCCCGATGATCGGCAAGCAATTGAGAATAAATGGATCTTCAAGAAGAAGACTGACGCTGACGGTAATGTTACTGTCTATAAAGCTCGACTTGTTGCAAAAGGTTTTCGACAAGTTCAAGGGATAGACTACGATGAGACCTTCTCACCCGTAGCGATGCTTAAGTCTGTCCGAATCATGTTAGCGATTGCCGCATTTTATGATTATGAAATTTGTTAAATGGATGTCAAAACTGCATTCCTGAATGGATTTCTAGAAGAAAAGTTGTATATGATGCAACCGGAAGGTTTTGTCAATCCAAAGGGAGCTAACAAAGTGTGGAAGCTCCAGCGATCCATTTATGGACTGGTGCAAGCCTCTCGGAGTTGGAATAAACGCTTTGATAGTGTGATCAAAGCATTTGGTTTTGTACAGACTTTTGGAGAAGCCTGTATTTACAAGAAAGTGAGTGGGAGCTCTATAGCATTTCTAATATTATATGTGGATGACATATTGTTGATTGGAAATAATATAGAATTTCTGGATAGCATAAAGGGATACTTGAATAAGAGTTTTTCAATGAAAGACCTCGGTGAAGCTGCTTATATATTGGGCATTAAGATCTATAGAGATAGATCAAGACGCTTAATTGGACTTTCACAAAGCACATACCTTGACAAAGTTTTGAAGAAGTTCAAAATGGATCAAGCAAAGAAAGGATTCTTGCCTGTATTGCCAGGTGTGAAGTTGAGTAAGACTCAATGCCCGACCACTGCAGAAGATAGAGAGAAAATGAAAGATGTTCCCTATGCTTCAGCCATAGGCTCTATCATGTATGCAATGCTGTGTACCAAACCTGATGTGTGCCTTGCTATAAGTCTTGCAGGGAGGTACTAAAGTAATCCAGGAGTGGATCACTGGACAGCGGTCAAGAACATCCTGATGTACCTGAAAAGGATTAAGGATATGTTTCTCGTTTATGGAGGTGACAGAGAGCTCATCATAAATGGTTACGTTGATGCAAGCTTTGACACTGATCCGGATGATTCTAAATCGCAAACCGGATACATGTTTACATTGAACGGTGGTGCTGTCAGTTGGTGCAGTTCTAAACAAAGCGTCGTGGCGGGATCTACGTGTGAAGCGGAGTACATAGCTGCTTCGGAAGCAGCAAATGAAGGAGTCTGGATGAAGGAGTTCATATCCGATCTAGGTGTCATACCTAGTGCATCGGGTCCAATGAAAATCTTTTGTGACAATCCTGGTGCAATTGCCTTGGCGAAGAAATCCAGATTTCACAAGAGAACCAAGCACATCAAGAGATGCTTCAACTCCATCTGGAATCTAGTCCAGGTGGGAGACATAGAGATTTGTAAAATACATACGGATCTGAATGTTGCAGACCTGTTGACTAAGCCTCTTCCACGAGCAAAACATGATCAACACCAAGGCTCCATGGGTGTTAGAATCATTACTGTGTAATCTAAATTATTGACTCTACTGCAAGTGGAAGACTGAAGGAAATATGCCCTAGAGGCAATAATAAAGTTATTATTTATTTCCTTATATCATGATAAATGTTTATTATTCATGCTAGAATTGTATTAATTGGAAACATAATACATGTGTGAATACATAGACAAACAGAGTGTCACTAGTATGCCTCTACTTGACTAGCTTGTTGATCAAAGATGGTTATGTTTCCTAGCCATAGACATGAGTTGTCATTTGATTAACAGGATCACATCATTAGGAAAATGATGTGATTGACATGACCCATTCCGTTAGCTTAGCACACGACCGTTTAGTATGTTGCTATTGGTTTCTTCATGACTTATACTTGTTCCTATGACTATGAGATTATGCAACTCCCGTTTACCGGAGGAACACTTTGTGTGCTACCAAATGTCACAACGTAACTGGGTGATTATAAAAGAGCTCTACAGGTGTCTCCAAAGGTACATGTTGGGTTGGCGTATTTCGAGATTAGGATTTGTCACTCCGATTGTCGGAGAGGTATCTCTGGGCCCTCTTGGTAATGCACATCATTTAAGCCTTGCAAGCATTGCAACTAATGAGTTAGTTGTGGGATGATGTATTACGTAACGAGTAAAGAGACTTGCCGGTAACGAGATTGAACTAGGTATTAAGATACCGACGATCGAATCTCGGGCAAGTAACATACCGATGACAAAGGGAGCAACGTATGTTGTTATGCGGTATGACCGATAAAGTGTTGGAAATATGCCCTAGAGGCAATAATAAAAGTATTATTATTATATTTCCTTGTTCATGATAATTGTCTTTATTCATGCTATAATTGTATTATCCGGAAATCGTAATACATGTGTGAATAACAGACACCAACATGTCCCTAGTAAGCCTCTAGTTGACTAGCTCGTTAATCAACAGATAGTCATGGTTTCCTGACTATGGACATTGGATGTCATTGATAACGGGATCACATCATTAGGAGAATGATGTGATGGACAAGACCCAATCCTAAACATAGCATAAAGATCGTGTAGTTCGTTTGCTAGAGTTTTGCAATGTCAAGTATCTT
Source organism: Triticum urartu (assembly GCF_056163025.1). NCBI lineage: Eukaryota > Viridiplantae > Streptophyta > Magnoliopsida > Poales > Poaceae > Triticum > Triticum urartu. The sequence continues at coordinate 603,928,150 of NC_141876.1, forward strand.
TTCCTTAGACCATGAGATCGTGTAACTCCCAGATACCGTAGGAGTGCTTTGCGTATACCAAACGTCACAACGTAACTGGGTGACTATAAAGGTAGACTACGGGTATCTCCGAAAGTGTCTGTTGGGTTGACACGGATCAAGACTGGGATTTGTCACTCCGTATGACGGAGAGGTATCACTGGGCCCACTCGGTAATGCATCATCATAATGAGCTCAAAGTGACCAAGTGTCTGGTCATGGGATCATGCATTACGGTACGAGTAAAGTGACTTGCCGGTAACGAGACTGAACGAGGTATTGGGATACCGACGATCGAGTCTCGGGCAAGTAACATACCGATTGACAAGGGAATTGTATACGGGGTTGATTGAATCCTCGACATCGTGGTTCATCCGATGAAATCATCGTGGAGCATGTGGGAGCCAACATGGGTATCCAGATCCCGCTGTTGGTTATTGACCGGAGAGTCGTCTCGGTCATGTCTGCTTGTCTACCGAACCCGTAGGGTCTACACACTTAAGGTTCGGTGACGCTAGGGTTGTGAAGATATGTATATGCAGTAACCCGAATGTTGTTCGGAGTCCCGGATGAGATCCCGGACGTCACGAGGAGTTCCGGAATGGTCCGGAGGTAAAGAATTATATATAGGAAGTGCTGTTTCGGCCATCGGGACAAGTTTCGGGGTTATCGGTATTGTACCGGGACCACCGGAGGGGTCCCGGGGGCCCACCGGGTGGGGCCACCTGTCCCGGGGGGCCACATGGGCTGTAGGGGGTGCGCCTTGGCCTAGATGGGCCAAGGGCACCAGCCCCAAGAGCCCATGCGCCTAGGGTTCCACATAAGGGAAGAGTCCCAATGGTGGAAGGAACATCTAGGTGCCTTGGGGGGGAGGGAAACCTCCCCATGGCTGCCGCACCTAGGAGATTGGATCTCCTAGGCTGGCGCACCACCCCCCCTTGGCCCTCCTATATATAGTGGGGGAGAGGAGGGAATTCATACACCAGCCCCTGGCGCCTCCCTCTCTCCCCGTTACGTCTCTCTCTCGTAGTATAGGCGAAGCCCTGCTACTGTGACGCCCTGCATCCACCACCACGCCGTCGTGCTGCTGGATCTTCATCAACCTCTCCTTCCCCCTTGCTGGATCAAGAAGGAGGAGACGTCTCCCGTCCCGTACGTGTGTTGAACGCGGAGGTGCTATCCGTTCGGCGCTGGTCATCGGTGATTTGGATCACGTTGTTTACGACTTCTTCATCCTCGTTCTAACGAACGCTTCCGCACGCGATCTACAAAGGTATGTAGATGCAATCTGAATACTCGTTGCTAGATGAACTCCTTGATGGATCTTGGTGAAACGAGTAGGAAAATTTTTGTTTTCTGCGACGTTCCCCAACAGTGGCATCATGAGCTAGGTCTATGCGTAGTTCTTCTTGCGCGAGTAGAACACAATTTGTTGTGGGCGTAGATTTGTCAACTTTCTTGCCGCTACTAGTCTTTTCTTGCTTCAGCGGTATTGTGGGATGAAGCGGCCCGGACCAACCTTACACGTACGCTTACGTGAGACCGGTTCCACCGACTAACATGCACTAGTTGCATAAGGTGGCTGGCGGGTGTCTGTCTCTCCTACTTTAGTTGGAGCGGATTCGATGAACAGGGTCCTTATGAAGGGTAAATAGAAGTTGAAAAATCACGTTGTGGCTTTAACGTAGGTAAGAAGACGTTCTTGCTAGAACCCTAATTCAGCCACGTAAAACTTGCAACAACAATTAGAGGATGTCTAACTTGTTTTTGCAGCAAGTGGTTTGTGATATGATATGGCCAAAGTTGTGATGAATGATGAATGATCTATATGTGATGTATGAGATGTTCATGCTATTGTAATAGGAATCACGACTTGCATGTCGATGAGTATGACAACCGGCAGGAGCCATAGGAGTTGTCTTTATTTTTTGTATGACCTGCGTGTCATTGAGAAACGCCATGTAAATTACTTTACTTTATTGCTAAACGCGTTAGACATAGTAGTAGAAGTAATAAGTTGGCGAGCAACTTCATGGAGACACGATGATGGAGATCATGATGATGGAGATCATGGTGTCAAGCCGGTGACAAGATGATCATGGAGCCCCAAGATGGAGATCAAAGGAGCTATGTGATATTGGCCATATCATGTCACGTTTATTATTTGATTGCATGTGATGTTTATCATGTTTATGCATCTTGTTTACTTAGAACGACGGTAGTAAATAAGATGATCCCTCATAACAATTTCAAGAAGTGTTCTCCCCTAACTGTGCACCGTTGCTAAAGTTCGTCGTTTCGAAGCACCACGTGATGATCGGGTGTGATAGATCCTTACGTTCACATACAACGGGTGTAAGACAGTTTTACACTTGCAAAACACTTAGGGTTAACTTGAAGAGCCTAGCATGTGTATAGACATGGCCTCGGAACACAGAAGACCGAAAGGTCGAGCATGAGTCGTATAGAAGATACGATCAACATGAAGATGTTCACCGACGTTGACTAGTCCGTCTCACGTGATGATCGGACACGGTCTAGTTAACTCGGATCATGTAATACTTAGATGACTAGAGGGATGTCTAATCTAAGTGGGAGTTCATTTATAATTTGATTAGATGAACTTAATTATCATGAACTTAGTCTAAAATATTTTACAATATGTCTTGTAGATCAAATGGCCCACGTAGTCCTCAACTTCAACGCGTTCCTAGAGAAAACCAAGCTGAAAGACGATGGCAGAAACTATACGGACTGGGTCCGGAACCTGAGGATCATCCTCATAGCTGCCAAGAAAGATTATGTCCTACAAGCACCGCTAGGTGATCCACCCGCTCCACAGAACCAAGACGTTATGAACGCTTGGCAGACACGTGCTGATGACTACTCCCTGGTTCAGTGCGGCATGCTTTACAGTTTAGAGCCGGGGCTCCAAAAGCGTTTTGAGAGACATGGATCATATGAGATGTTCGAAGAGCTGAAAATGGTTTTTCAAGCTCATGCCCGGGTCGAGAGATATGAAGTCTCCGACAAGTTCTTCAGCTGTAAGATGGAGGAGAATAGTTCTGTCAGTGAGCACATACTCACTATGTCTGGGTTGCATAACCGCTTGACTCAGCTGGGAGTTAATCTCCCGGATGATGCGGTCATTGACAGAATCCTCCAGTCGCTTCCACCAAGCTACAAGAGCTTTGTGATGAACTTCAACATGCATGGGATGCAAAAGACCATTCCTGAGTTGTTTTCAATGCTGAAATCAGCGGAGGTAGAAGTCAAGAAGGAACATCAAGTGTTGATGGTCAATAAAACCACTAAGTTCAAGAAAGGCAAGGGTAAAAAGAACTTCAAGAAGGACGGCAAGGAAGTTGCCGCGCCCGGCAAGCAAGCTGCCGGGAAGAAGCCAAAGAACGGACCCAAGCCCGAGACTGAGTGCTTTTATTGCAAGGGAAGCGGTCACTGGAAGCGGAACTGCCCTAAATACTTAGCAGACAAGAAGGCCGGCAAAACAAAAGGTATATGTGATATACATGTAATTGATGTGTACCTTACCAGTAATCGTAGTAGCTCTTGGGTATTTGATACCGGTGCAGTTGCTCACATTTGTAACTCACAGCAGGAACTACGGAATAAGCGGAGACTGGCGAAGGACGAGGTGACGATGCGCGTCGGGAATGGTTCCAAAGTCGATGTGATCGCCGTCGGCACGCTGCCTCTTCATTTACCTTCGGGATTAGTTTTAAACCTTAATAATTGTTATTTAGTACCAGCTTTGAGCATGAACATTGTATCGGGATGTCGTTTAATTCGAGATGGCTACTCATTTAAATCCGAGAATAATGGTTGTTCTATTTATATGAGAGATATGTTTTATGGTCATGCTCCTATGGTGAATGGTTTATTCTTTATGAATCTCGAACGTAATGCTACACATGTTCATAATGTGAGTGCCAAAAGATGCAAGGTTGATAATGATAGTCCCACATACTTGTGGCACTGCCGCCTTGGTCACATAGGTGTCAAACGCATGAAGAAGCTCCATGCTGATGGACTTTTAGAGTCTCTTGATTATGAATCATTTGACACATGCGAACCATGCCTTGTGGGTAAAATGACCAAGACTCCATTCTCAGGAACAATGGAGCGAGCAACCAACTTATTGGAAATCATACATACTGATGTGTGCGGTCCAATGAGTGTTGAGGCTCGCGGTGGCTATCGTTACGTTCTCACCCTCACTGATGACTTAAGTAGATATGGGTATATCTACTTAATGAAACACAAGTCTGAAACCTTTGAAAAGTTCAAGGAATTTCAGAGTGAGGTTGAGAATCAACGTGACAGGAAAATCAAGTTTCTACGATCAGATCGTGGAGGAGAATACTTGAGTCACGAATTTGGCACACACTTAAGAAAATGTGGAATAGTTTCACAACTCACGCCGCCTGGAACACCTCAGCGTAATGGTGTGTCCGAACGTCGTAATCGCACTCTATTAGATATGGTGCGGTCTATGATGTCTCTTACCGATTTACCGCTATCTCTTTGGGGCTATGCTTTAGAGACTGCTGCATTCACTTTAAATAGGGCTCCGTCGAAATCCGTTGAGACGACACCATTTGAATTATGGTTTGGGAAGAAACCTAAGTTGTCGTTTCTAAAAGTTTGGGGATGCAATGCTTATGTCAAGAAACTTCAACCTGAAAAGCTCGAACCCAAGTCGGAAAAATGCGTCTTCATAGGATACCCAAAAGAAACTATTGGGTATACCTTCTACCTCAGATCCGAAGGCAAGATCTTTGTTGCCAAGAATGGGTCCTTTCTAGATAAAGAGTTTCTCTCGAAAGAAGTAAGTGGGAGGAAAGTAGAACTTGATGAAGTATTACCTCTTGAACCGGAAAATGGCGCAACTCAAGAAAATGTTCCTGAGGTGCCTGCACCGGCTAGAGAGGAAATTAATGATAATGATCAAGATCAAGTTCCTACTGAAATTCGAAGGTCCACAAGGACACGTTCCGCACCAGAGTGGTACGGCAACCCTGTCTTGGAAATCATGTTGTTAGACAACGGTGAACCTTCGAACTATGAAGAAGCGATGGCGGGCTCGGATTCCGACAAATGGCTAGAAGCCATGAAATCCGAGGTAGGATCCATGTATGAAAACGAAGTATGGACTTTGACTGACTTGCCCGTTGAACAGTGAGCTATAGAAAATAAATGGATCTTTAAGAAGAAGACAGACGCTGATGGTAATGTGACCATCTATAAAGCTCGGCTTGTCGCTAAGGGTTATCGACAAGTTCAAGGGGTTGACTACGATGAGACTTTCTCACCGGTAGCAAAGCTGAAGTCCGTCCGAATCATGTTAGCAATTGCCGCATTCTACGATTATGAGATATGGCAAATGGACGTCAAAGCGGTATTCCTTAATGGTTTCCTTAAGGAAGAATTGTATATGATGCAGCCGGAAGGTTTTGTCGATCCTAAGAATGCTGACAAGGTATGCAAGCTCCAACGCTCGATTTATGGGCTGGTGCAAGCATCTCGGAGTTGGAACATTCGCTTTGATGAGATGATCAAAGCGTTTGGGTTTACACAGACTTATGGAGAAGCCTGCGTTTACAAGAAAGTGAGTGGGACCTCTGTAGCATTTCTCATACTATATGTAGATGACATACTTTTGATGGGAAATGATATAGAACTCTTGGACAACATCAAGGCCTACTTGAATAAGAGTTTTTCAATGAAGGACCTTGGAGAAGCTGCTTATATATTAGGCATCAAAATCTATAGAGATAGATCAAGACGCCTCATAGGTCTTTCACAAAGCACGTACCTTGATAAGATATTGAAGAAGTTCAATATGGATCAGTCTAAGAAGGGGTTCTTGCCTGTGCTACAAGGTATGAAATTGAGCTCAGCTCAATGTCCGACCACGGCAGAAGAAATAGAAGAGATGAGTATCGTCCCCTATGCCTCAGCCATAGGTTCTATTATGTATGCCATGCTGTGTACCAGACCTGATGTAAACCTTGCCGTAAGTTTGGTAGGTAGATACCAAAGTAATCCCGGCAAGGAACACTGGACAGCGGTCAAGAATATCCTGAAGTACCTGAAAAGGACTAAGGAAATGTTTCTCGTTTATGGAGGTGACAAAGAGCTCATCGTAAAGGGTTACGTCGACGCTAGCTTCGACACAGATCTGGATGACTCTAAGTCACAAACCGGATACGTGTATATTTTGAATGGTGGGGCAGTAAGCTGGTGCAGTTGCAAGCAAAGCGTCGTGGCGGGATCTACATGTGAAGCGGAGTACATGGCAACCTCGGAGGCAGCACATGAAGCAATATGGGTGAAGGAGTTCATCACCGACCTAGGAGTCATAACCAATGCGTCGGGGCCAATTAAACTTTTCTGTCACAACACTGGAGCTATTGCACTTGCCAAGGAGCCCAGGTTTCACAAGAAGACAAGGCACATCAAGCGTCGCTTCAACTCCATTCGTGAAAATGTTCAAGATGGAGACATAGAGATTTGTAAAGTACATACGGACCTGAATGTAGCAGATCCGTTGACTAAACCTCTCCCTAGGGCAAAACATGATCAACACCAGAATTCCATGGGTGTTCGATTCATCACAATGTAACTAGATTATTGACTCTAGTGCAAGTGGGAGACTGTTGGAAATATGCCCTAGAGGCAATAATAAAAGTATTATTATTATATTTCCTTGTTCATGATAATTGTCTTTATTCATGCTATAATTGTATTATCCGGAAATCGTAATACATGTGTGAATAACAGACACCAACATGTCCCTAGTAAGCCTCTAGTTGACTAGCTCGTTAATCAACAGATAGTCATGGTTTCCTGACTATGGACATTGGATGTCATTGATAACGGGATCACATCATTAGGAGAATGATGTGATGGACAAGACCCAATCCTAAACATAGCATAAAGATCGTGTAGTTCGTTTGCTAGAGTTTTGTAATGTCAAGTATCTTTTCCTTAGACCATGAGATCGTGTAACTCCCAGATACCATAGGAGTACTTTGGGTATACCAAACGTCACAACGTAACTGGGTGACTATAAAGGTAGACTACGGGTATCTCTGAAAGTGTCTGTTGGGTTGACACGGATCAAGACTGGGATTTGTCACTCCGTATGACGGAGAGGTATCACTGGGCCCACTCGGTAATGCATCATCATAATGAGCTCAAAGTGACCACGTGTCTGGTCACGGGATCATGCATTACGGTACGAGTAAAGTGACTTGCCGGTAACGAGACTGAACGAGGTATTGGGATACCGACGATCGAGTCTCGGGCAAGCAACATACCGATTGACAAGGGAATTGTATACGGGGTTGATTGAATCCTCGACATCGTGGTTCATCCGATGAAATCATCGTGGAGCATGTGGGAGCCAACATGGGTATCCAGATCCCGCTGTTGGTTATTGACCGGAGAGTCGTCTCGGTCATGTCCGCTTGTCTCCCGAACCCGTAGGGTCTACACACTTAAGTTTCGGTGACACTAGGGTTGTGAAGATATGTATATGCAGTAACCCGAATGTTGTTCGGAGTCCCGAATGAGATCCCGGACGTCACGAGGAGTTCCGGAATGGTCCGGAGGTAAAGAATTATATATAGGAAGTGCTGTTTCGGCCATCGGGACAAGTTTCGGGGTTATCGGTATTGTACCGGGACCACCGGAGGGGTCCCGGGGGCCCACCGGGTGGGGCCACCTGTCCCGGGGGGCCACATGGGCTGTAGGGGGTGTAAGGGCACCAGCCCCAAGAGCCCATGTGCCTAGGGTTCCAGATAAGGGAAGAGTCCCAATGGTGGAAGGCACATCTAGGTGCCTTGGGGGGGAGGGAAACCTCCCCTTGGCTGCCGCACCTAGGAGATTGGATCTCCTAGGCCGGCGCACCACCCCCCCTTGGCCCTCCTATATATAGTGGGGGAGAGGAGGGAATTCATACACCAGCCCCTGGCGCCTCCCTCTCTCCCCGTTACGTCTCTCTCTCATAGTATAGGCGAAGCCCTGCTACTGTGACGCCCTGCATCCACCACCACGCCGTCGTGCTGCTGGATCTTCATCAACCTCTCCTTCCCCCTTGCTGGATCAAGAAGGAGGAGACGTCTCCCGTCCCGTACGTGTGTTGAACGCGGAGGTGCTGTCCGTTCGGCGCTGGTCATCGGTGATTTGGATCACGTTGTGTACGACTTCTTCATCCTCGTTCTAACGAACGCTTCCGCACGCGATCTACAAAGGTATGTAGATGCAATCAGAATACTCGTTGCTAGATGAACTCCTAGATGGATCTTGGTGAAACGAGTAGGAAATTTTTTGTTTTCTGCGACGTTCCCCAACATAAAGATCTTCGTAGAATATGTAGGAGCCAATATGACCATCTAGGTTCCGCTATTGGTTATTGACCGGAGACGTGTCTCGTTCATGTCTACATAGTTCTCGAACCCGTAGGGTCCGCACGCTTAACGTTTCGATGACAGTTATATTATGAGTTTATATGTTTTGATGTACCGAAAGTTGTTTGGAGTCCCGGTTGTGATCACGGCCATGACGAGGAGTCTCGAAATGGTCGAGACATGAAGATTGATATATTGGAAGCCTATGTTTGGATATCGGAAGTGTTCCGGGTGAAATCGGGATTTTACCGGAGTACCGAGAGGTTACCGGAACCCCCCGGGAACTTAATGGGCCTTAGTGGGCGTAGGTGGAAGAGAGGAGAGGAGGCAAGCGCTGGGACGCACGCCCCTCCCCCTAGTCCGAATAGGACAAGGAGAGGGGGGCGGCGCCCCCCTTCCTTCCTTCTCCTCCACTCCTTCCCCCTCCCAAGTCCTAATCCAACTAGGAAAAGGGGGGGAGTCCTACTCCCGGTGGGAGTAGGACTCCTCCGGTGCGCCTCCTCCCTTGGCCGGCCGCACCCCCCTTGCTCCTTTATATACGGGGGCAGGGGGGCACCCCATAGAAACAACAATTGATCAAGTTGATCTTTTAGCCGTGTGCGGTGCCCCCCTCCACCATAGTCCACCTCGATAATACTGTAGCGGTGCTTAGGCGAAGCCCTGCGTTGGTAGAACATCAACATCGTCACCACGCCGTCGTGCTGAAGAAACTCTCCCTCAACACTCGGCTGGTTCGGAGTTCGAGGGACGTCATCGGGTAGAACGTGTGCTGAATTCGGAGGTGCCGTACGTTCGGTACTTGATCGGTCGGATCCTGAAGACGTACGACTACATCAACCGCGCTGTGGAAACGCTTCCGCTTTCGGTCTACGAGGTACGTAGACAACACTCTCCCCTCTCGTTGCTATGCATCACCATGATCTTGAGTGTGCGTAGGAATTTTTTTGAAATTACTACGTTCCCCAACAATGCGTAAATAGGACTTCGACATGTGATCTGATGACATATATATAATGTACCTGATACTTCAGATCGGACCAGTGTTTAACGAGGCCTCTCCAGTCTTCATCAGATATATTTTCCACTGGAGATGTTTGGGCATGTTCACTGTTAGCCTTGCCTTCAAAGTGAATTTTCCTCAAGTTATGCCGATACTGTCGCAGAGCAGACTTGAAAACATGGGTGCAAGCTTGTCTGGTTGCATCATCTTGGCTATCCAACTTGAACCTCATCTGTTGAAAATTATGGGAGTCTCATTATCAGCAGCCTAGAAAGTATTGGACAGAGCAAGACGATATTACTAGTTTCCATACATAACCATACTTACAGATAAATGGTCAAGGAAGGTGTTGAACTGGGTTTCGTCTTTGTTATTCCTGTACTGAATCCATGTTGGGAGGATACGTACATGACACCTAACAGCAACCGGTGCCTCTGATACTAACTTGGCTGACTCTGTAGCATCACGTGGCCTTTTTAAACCTGCCTCAAAATGGATCTCCATTCTTCCTCCTCTAGATTTAGTTAACCTATCGAGCATTATCCCTGATGTATGTTTCCTCTTGCGCCTAGGTGCTAGTCCAACAACAAACATAGGAAGTGTTAGTGTACATCAAACTGTGAGACTACATATAAAGAAGCATGCAACTGTAACTTGACTCCAGCAACTACCTTCTTACTATTGAAGCTCACAAGGTTCATCTGATATTGCCAACTCGTCTTGTGTCAAGAGTGCTTGGGAAGTAGTGTCAGGTGGCAAGGGAGCTTGGGAACGTGTTGCTAGCTCAGTTGACGTACGAGTAAGTCATGCAGCTGGTAGTACTGTGGTAAGTGTTGCAAGAACTAGGGCTGTCTCTGCTTGTTTGGTGGCAGCTATTTGTTTCTATTTGTCTTTTTTTGCATCTCGTGTATCATGGGATGCCGTGTTTGTAGAATTTTCCGCTGGACTTTGACCTTCTATTGCACCATCAGTACCAGCAGAATCTGCAGGATTCATCCGCTTCTCATTCCCTGCCATTCTGTGTTTCTTCCTCTTTCTCTGTGCCATGTTAAGTCAAGCCGACAAGAAAAACGAATTACAATTTAGTTCTTCAGAACAAATTGATGCGTTATGCAGACAAACTGAACTTTGATGTTAGACAACCACATGATAGGAGGATGTAATATATATGAAAAACAGGATGGAAGAGATAACCAGAACTATGATGTGTAAACTAAGAAGAAGACATTTCACCAAATTAGAAGCAATGCAATGGAAGGTAGACACCATATGAAAGATGCTACAAATATCACTCTGCCAAGTTAACAGTGTCTCATCATAAATGGCGTTTAAACAAATGTGAAGCGGTACAAGAAATAAATCATATGCAAGATGCAAACAACATCACACTACCATGTTAGAGGTCTCTCGTCATTAGTACCATTGCATATTCACAACTTATGATGTGTAAACTAAGGAGAAGGCATTTCAACAAATTAGAAGCAATGAAAGCTAGACACCATATGAAAGATGCAACGAATATCACTTTACCAAGTTAAAACTGTCTTGTCATAAGTGACATTTCAACAAATTAGTAGTACAAGCTAGAAAAGAATGTGAGATATAACCTATATCACACTCCGAAGTCAAATGTGTCTTATGATAAGTGATTGTTGCAGGTTACACAACAGTAGTAATTTGATGTAAGAACATGGTGTGATAGACAGATATTGTATGTTCTAGAGACAGGAACACGTGTCTTATTCAAGTATAATGTGTAAAGTAAGCAGATGGAATTCAACAAAATTAGAAGCAATACAAGCTAGACATCACACATAACATGGAACCACATATAACAGTGCCAAGTTAGAGGGAGCACTAGTGATGCTGCACTAGGGGAGACATGCTCATCATAAACACAGCTTTGTTGAGCGTCTATGCATGTGTTGTCTTGGAAATCATCTTGGGGGTGTGGAGGAGTAGAAACTGTAGAGGCCCTCCATTCGGAAGGAGCACCTTTATCCGCTACCTTTCTAACTTCCTTCCACTTTATTGATTTTGAATTGTCACGTAAAACCGACAAGAAAAAGCAATAAAATTCTCTCTTCAGAACTCATTCATGCATGATACTGACAATCACTACTTTGATGTAAGGCAAACACATGATACCAGGATGGAATATGTAAGAAAAACAGGACGGCATGGCATGTTCACAACTGTTTGTGTAAACTAAGCAGAAACCATTCCAGCAAATAAGAAGCAATGCATGCTAGACAGCACATGAAAGATGCAACCAATATGACTCTGCCAAGTTAAAAGCGTCCCATCATAAATGGAATTTCAACAAATTAGAAGCAGCGCATGCTATAAATCATATGAAAGATGCAACTAATATCGCACTGCATATAGTAAAGGTGTCTCGTCATGTTGATTGATGCGGGATACAAAAAAAACAATAGTTTTATGTAAGGACATGCTTAATAGACAGATGTACTATGTACTAAATACAGGAAGGCATGTCACATTAACAGGTATAATGTATAAGCTAAGCATACTAGCACATGCAGTTTAACCAGATTGGAAGAATGACAATCTAGACACCATATGCAACATGCAACCACATATCACGCTGCCAAGTGAGAGCAACCACCTGCGATGCTAGTGTAGGGGAAATGCTGTAATCAACTACAGAGCTACGTTCACTATCTTCATCTAGCATTTCTGTTTCTTGAGAATCATGTCGGGAGGCTGATGCTGTATTCTTTAAATGAGGAGTAGTCCCCTTGCCTGCCTGCCTCGTCATAAGTGATTGATGAGGGATACACAAGAACATTAGTTTGATGTAAGAACATGGTTAATACATAGATGTACTAGTATGTACCAAAAACAGAAAGGCATGTCATATTCAAAGGTATAATGTGTAAGCTAAGCAGATGCAATTTAACCAAATTGGAAGCAATACAAGCTAGACATCCGGCTAGAGTGGTGAGCATGATCATCTAGGACCTGAGAGCCTGGTGGGAGGCGGGCTGCTTCGCCACCATCGCAGCTTTTTAGTTGGCTTCCAGGTGATGCCTATCTTTGTTGGGCTTGTCACTGGTGATGAAGCTACGTACCTAGGGTAGGGGCACGGACCTGTCCAAGGAGCCCTACCCAAGCACGTCCCTAGAAGAGGTCACCTTTCAATCGATTTGAAGGTATCTCACTCGACGGATTCAAGACACTCGACCAAGAAGCTATCACTCGACCAAGAAGCAATCACTCGACTGCCAGAAGACCTAAAGTCACCCCGCAGGAAAACGGTCGGCTATTTAGCAATCTTTATGGTCATTATAGCACTTTATTAGGGGCGTTACCTGTAACGCCCAACCTTAAATGTACCTTAAACCCTGTATTACTGAGGGCAGGAGGAGGCCGGCAAACTCTATATAAGCCACTCCCCTCCTCAGTATGAAGGGTTCGCACCCCTGTTATCTACACACTCATAATCCAATCGACCGCCTCTGGGCACCGAGACGTAGGGCTGTTACTTCCTCCGAGAAGGGCCTGAACTCGTAAACCTTGCGTGTTACAACTTCCCAATAGCTAAGATCTAGCCTCTTCATACACACACCCCTACATTACTGTCAGACTTAGAACCACGACAGTTGGCGCCCACCGTGGGGCAGGAGTTTTAGCGCCTAATTGGTGAAGTTGCGTTTTTTCCGATCCATTTGATCATGGTTTCCTGCGGAGTTTCGATAGAGGGCCGCGAGGTCCGTCTCGGCGCGCTCACCTTCATCGCCGACGACTCCGCCTGGCTTCAGGAGGCGCCGCTCGACGTCGACGCGCTCCCCGTCCGCGGCGCGACGCACTTCCACGCGTGCGTTCGTGGCGTCCTCCTACGACAGCCGTCAACCCAGTACCAATCGGCTCCCATTTCTTCTCCCCACCTCGCTTCTCACCAGCGCAAGCGCTCAGGTCGGTCGAGGCTTCAGCGGTGGGTGAGGCATGCCGTGGCCCGCCAGTCGGCGGCCCCGCAAGTCGCGGCAATCGAGCCCGACGAATCCCTCTACGGCCTGTTCGACCTGTCGACTGGCTCCGCGGAGACAGCATCCGAGTGCGACAGCAGCGACCCAGCGGCTGAGGTCCTGGCGGTCGAGGGGACACACAGTCCTCCCGGATTCCCTCGCGCTGACGGAGTCACGGGTGGGGGCGACCCGTCGCATCCCCACGATGAGTCCCGTCCCGAGCCCCTCACGTCATTGCAGCGAGAGGAGCTTCGCCGCAGGAACATGGACACGCTCCACACTCCTATTGTTGGGGAAACCCCTTAGGCCCGGGCCTTGGAGGACGCGCGCTTGGCTAACCTGGCCGAGCGCACTCGACTGGAGAATCTCCAGCGAATACTCGACGAGCAAGCGCGTCAGCGAGCTCCCGAGTCCAGTCGACGTCAGCAAGCTCCCGAGTCCAGTCGACGTCAGCTCTTCCCGCCGCCGCAAGTATACCGAACCCCAGTTCAGAATTTGGCCGCTGCGGCTCATATAGCGGAATCAATTCAGCCCTCCCAGTCAGAAGCTGGAAGAGGCTTGTTGCAGATCAGAGCGTTGCTCCGGGCGGCGGGAAATCAGAATTCCGCCGTCTCACAGTCGCGGAACAGGATCCACAGTCGATCCGTCGCAACCGATACAGTCGAGTCGGCTCATAGCCCAAGATCGCCCCCGAGGCGTGAGGGACGTGGTGACCGGCATGATCAGTACAGGAGGAACGAGCAGTATGATCACCGGTTCGATCGTGATGATCGACGTCGAGTGCCAACCCCTCCCCCGAGGAGTGGGTCGTATGCGCCTCGGCGGCAAGATGACAGACGCCCTCATAGTGTTGGGCAGAGGATTCCAGTCGACCCAGAGACCCAGGCTTTGATGCGAGATATATCCTCGTTCAAGGTTTGGTTGACAGGAACAGGGCTCATCGAGAAGGCCACAACGGAGATGCGCCTGCCAGCAGCAGGGTACATGCTTCAGGGACGGAGTGTTTCAGTCGAGCCATCAGAGCCGCAGTGATTCCTCCAAATTTCAGGCTAGCGACTGGAGTCAGCAAGTTCACCGGTGAGTCTAAGCCTGACACTTGGCTCGAAGATTACCGAGTGGCTGTACAGATTGGCGGTGGCAATGATGAGGTGGCCATGAAGCATTTGCCTCTCATGTTGGAGGGCTCAGCCAGGGCATGGTTGAATCAGTTGGCACCCAGCAGCATTTACACTTGGGAGGACCTCTCCCGAGTGTTTGTCACGACCTTTGAAGGAACATGCAAACGACCTGCAGGCCTCACAGAGTTGCGGTCTTGCGTGCAGAAGCCGAATGAAACACTGAGGGATTACATCCAGAGGTGGATCACGCTGCACCACTCGGGGGCTTAGCTGCAGTCCAGCACTCGCCTAAGTTCTCCCACTAAGAGACTTAGTTGCAGTCAGGCACTCGCCTAAGATTGAAAAATCCTACCGAGTGGAGAGCAAACCTCCCACTCGGGGGCTTAGCTGCAGTTCGGCACTCGCCTAAGTTCTCCCACGAAGAGACTTAGCTGCAGTCAGACACTCGCCTAAGTGTTAACAAAATCCTACCGAGTGAGAGCAAACCTCCCACTCGGAGGCTTAGCTGCAGCCCAGTGCTCGCCTAAGTATGAAACACATCTCATCCCTCAAGTACGACGAGGGGCAGATCGACTGCCACCTTCTCCTGGAGAGCTTCGCCACAAATACAATATGCGCTCCGCCCCACTCTGCAGTAACAGGGTGCGGGTCGACCGCCACCTTCTCCCGGAGAGCTTCGCCACAAATACAATGTGCGCTCCTTCCCACTCTACAGTAACAGGGTGTGGGTCGACCGCCTCCTTCTCCTTCGAGTAAAGACCAAGTTCCACTCGACGGATCGTCCACAAAGATGTTCAACGATAAATCAAGTTCAAATAAAGCCTAAAAGGCCCCAGACCTCAGATCAAAAGTATTCGAACCCTCGGCTCGGCAGGGTTTAACTATTACAATTCCACTCGGCATTCCGAGGCAAATTCAAGGCAGAGGTTCAACGGTTACAGATCCACTCGGCATTACGAGGCAAATTCAAAGTGAAGCATAGAAGTTTTTTTCATTCCTCAGGAGGAGGAGGACTGGAAGGGGCGACGAAATCATCCAGATCAATCCCGTCTGCGATACGGGTGGCAGCAGCGATGAAGGTCTCCATGAAGTCCTGGAAGTTGTGCTTCCTCGTGTCGGCAACTTGGATGGCGGCCAGCTTCTCCTCCCGTGCCTCCTTGCAATGGACGCGGACCAGAGAGAGAGCCACATCAGCGCCGCACCGAGCAGAAGACTTCTTCCACTCCTGCACTCGGTCAGGGATTCTGTTGAGTCGAGTCATCAGAGACTCGAGATCGTTCTGGAGCGTAGACTCTGGCCAAAGTGCCGGGTCGATCCGCGACATGGCAGCCTTCAGTCGAGCCAGGTAATCCACGGCGCCGTCAATGCGAGATTCCAGTTGGAGCAGATTCATAGCAGTTTCATCTTTCACCGGAGAGTTGATTGGATCCAAACCTGTTTCGATCCGCCCAGTCTCCTCTTCAAAGTTCTGGCAAAGCTCTGCATACACGATCCAAGGATAAGTCAATTTTCATAAGACTGAGTCGACACAAAAAAAAACAGTCGGAACTGAATGGGCACCTTCGAGCTTGACGTACAACTTCTTGGCAAGGCTTCTCAAGTAGCTCTCCAGGTCGTCCCTCCTGCGAGCGATGCCTTCCATCTTCTCGCCCAAGAGGAGGTTCTCCTTCTTCCAATTTGCAGTCAGCCTGTTGGCTTCATTCAGAGCGGTCTGCAACCTGGTATTCTCTTTTTCTAATTGGTCGACCGAAGCCAGCTTCTATTCAGCCAGAGCGATCTTGTCTTCAGCCTCCTTGCGGGCAGCAGCCAAGTCCTGATCCTTCTTCGCCAGAGCTTCGCTCAGTGTCTCTGCGAAAGAAATGATGATTGATTTAGAAACAGCAGAAGAGTTCTCAAGCCTGAAAACAAACCAGTCTACAAAGTCGTCCTACCTGCGGCGCCGTCCCTGACCTTCTGCAGCTCTGTTCTGGCCAACTCCAGATCAAGGTTCAGCTGAATCTTCTGCTTCTCCAACTCAGTATAACGAGCTACAAGTTCGCAGGATTTCTGTAAAAAGAAAAAAATTAGTCGACAGTCGTCCAAGATAAGTTGCTTCCGAGTAACTAAAAGACAATGGGGACGTGTCTAAGACCACAGCCGAATCAAAAACATTCGACAGTAGTCTCTGGGACTACACCCAGTGGGTGCACTCAGCGTGCCCCCACTGGTTCAAAATAAAGAAAGAGCAAAAGTCGACTGCCTGTAGTCGACCGGATACAGTACCACTCGATCTGGCCAGACCAAACCGAGTGAACAAATACAGACACAGCAACACAATGTAAAGTCTACAGTCGACTGCCAGCAGTCCACCGTAGTCTTGGGGACTACACCCAGTGGGTGCACTTAGCGTGCCCCCACTCGTCCAAGAATAAGCAGACACACCCAGTGGGTGTACAGATACAGATACAAAAGATCTTCAAGAAAACAAAAGAGAGACTCTTCAAACGATCAAGTATCGAGTCGACTGACCTGGACGTTGCTCTGAAGAGCCGAACTCGCGTCATAGGCTGCTTGGCTGGCCTCCCGAGCCATCTTCACTTGCTCCATCATGACTCCCGCCTGGCGTATAGCCTCCTTTGCAGCAGCCGCTTGGTCCTTAGGGACGGGGTACGCAGCAAAAAGCGAAGGTGGATCCGCAGTCGACGCCGAAGGCTGCACACTCGACAGAGGGTTGGCGAAAGTCACAGAAACCCGAGTGGCGTCGCCACCATCCCGAGCCATGGCCTTAGACGCCGGAGTAGGTTGGGGGGTCTTGTCAGCCGACGACCTCTTGTTCCTCCTCATCCTCGGCGGTTCGTTGTCGTCGTCATCCGGGAGGTCGATAACATGAGGAGGGGCTGCAAGAGAAACCTTCAATCGACCAGAATCGCAATAAAGGTCCAGTCGACTCAAAGATAGGACGTCAGCAATCGTACCAGGGTTGGAGGTGACAGCGTCCTCCATCTCTTGGTCGTCATTCCTGGCGGAAACCTCAGAAGTAGCACCGCTGCAAATCTCAAAAGTCAGTCAGTTGGCTCAGTGAATCGACCAAGGATCTGTCCACGGTCGACAAAGGAAAGCAAGTTCTTATCATTACCCGGAAATGGTAGGAACAGCTATCTTCATCTTGGGCAGGACTTTGGGCGGCTTGGATGGCGTCGCTCGTGGGTGCTTGGGAGCCTTCCCAGTCGGCGGAGGAGGAGAAGTCCGAGGGCGTTTCGACGACTGCCCAACAGGTGCAGTCACCTTGCCACGTCCCCGCGCTGGATCATGCGTGAGCTTGAATCGCCCCTCCGGGCGGGGGGGGGGGGGGGGTGGGGGGTTCGACCTCCTCCTCCTCCCCTTCGCTGGAGAAGATGTCGTCGCCTTCCTCTCCCTCACAGTCGGACTCCCACTCGCCTTGGTCGTCCCCACTCTCGCCTCCGCTCGCCTCCCCTTCCTCAGTCGACCCCTGCGCCCCGTTGGGCGTCGAGTACATCTCGGTGGTCGCCTGGAAAACAACAGACAAGACGAAAGTCAGTCGACTTACACAAAGAAGACCAATTTAGAAAACAAGATTTTAGTCAGAAGCACAAAGACATACCTGATCCACTTCATACGAGTTGTCGAGTGGAATTACCCTTCTGGCTCCTCAGGGGTTGTCTTTGTTCCCCGTGATGCTTGACAGCCACCCCTCCAGCATCTCATCGGTGACCTCCTCCGGGTGGATCCGAGTGGTGTCGTCGAGGCCCGAATACAGCCACATCGGGTGGTCTCGCGCCTGGAGCAGTTGGATGCGCCTCTGGAGAAAGACCTCTAACAGGTCCATCCCAGTCACGCCCTCACGGACAAGCTCAACCACTCGACCGGCCAACACTTTGACTTGGGCCCTTTCCTCCGGCGTTACTTTCAGAGAAGCAGGCTTTTTGGCTCGGTCAAGAGAGAAAGGAGGAAGACCAGTCGACTGTCCAGGGGTCACCTGATCCTGACAGTAAAACCAGGTCCACTGCCAACCACGGACCGACTCCGGGAAAGTAATAGACGGAAAACAGCTCTTCCCCCTCGTCTGGATCGCCAAACCCCCACACACCTGGATCACCTTCGTCCTCTCGTCACTCGACTTGGCCTTCTTGACTGACTGAGAGCGACAAGTAAAGATGTGCTTGAAAAGCCCCCAATGTGGGCGGCAACCCAAGAACGCCTCACACATGGAAATGAAAGCAGCGAGGTAGACAATGGAATTTGGAGTAAAGTGATGGAGCTGCGCTCCGAAGAAGTTCAAGAAACTCCGGAAGAAAGGATGGGGCGGCAGAGAAAACCCTCGGTCGATGTGAGTGGCTAGGAGCACGCACTCACCGTCACGGGGTTGAGGTTCGATCTCTCCCCCCGGAAGACGCGCGGCTTCGTGAGGAATGGCTCCCCCCTCGACCAGGTCGTCGAGATCCTCTTGCCGGAGCACCGACGGCATCCAGTCGCCCTGGATCCAACGTTTAGGCAGGGCGGTCCTGGAGGAAGATCCGCCCCGTGCAGACCTCTTCCCTTTCCCCGCCGCCGCCGCCTTCTTCGCGCGCTCCAAAGCAGTTGTCTTGCCCTTCACCATCGTCGCCGGCGAGATCTCATGGGGGCTTGCAGCACTTGGGCGAGAGCGGAGGTAGCGGAAGGCCTGGCGAAGGAGGAGAGGAAGAAGGAAGGAGAAGAGAGCGCACGGCTTGGAAACCCCGAGCCGGCAACTTATAAGGGGCCGCTCCCGAGTGGCTGACTGGTAGGCCCAGGCTATCCAGTCAAATCCCGCAGCAGACTTGCACGCAGTACGTGGCGAAAAAGGCGACGCGGAGATCGAGGAGCTTCCGCTTTATCGCTTCCGATTACTGCGGCTGCTCCCGTCCCGCGCGCTTCCCAAAATCCAAAATCCCACGACATCCGCGGGCTGCAGAAACAACTTGTCAAAACAGAAGACCCCACTCGCACCGACGCTCGGTATGTGAAGAAATTCGCTCGATGAAAGACCTGGAATGGATCAAGGCGACTGGAAAAAGTTGGCAACGTCATCCGTGACGATTGACCCAAAAAAGCTCTCACGTGGCCCGAAAGGCCAGTCGAAAAAGTTCTCCAACTCTTTCCCCACTCAAGCCTCGATCCATTCGGGGGCTAATGATGAAGCTACGTACCTAGGGTAGGGGCACGGACCTGTCCAAGGAGCCTTACCCAAGGACGTCCCTAGAAGAGGTCACCTTTCAATCAATTTGAAGGTATCTCACTCGACGGATTCAAGACACTCGACCAAGAAGCTATCACTCGACCAAGAAGCAATCACTCGACTGCCAGAAGACCTAAAGTCACCCCGCAGGAAAACGGTCGGCTATTTAGCAGTCTTTATGGTCATTATAGCACTTTATTAGGGGCGTTACCTGTAACGCCCAACCTTAAATGTACCTTGAACCCTGTATTACTGAGGGCAGGAGGAGGCCGGCGAACTCTATATAAGCCACCCCCTCCTCAGTATGAAGGGTTCGCACCCCTGTTATCTACACACTCATAATCCAATCGACCGCCTCTGGGCACCGAGACGTAGGGCTGTTACTTCCTCCGAGAAGGGCCTGAACTCGTAAACCTTGCGTGTTACAACTTCCCAATAGCTAAGATCTAACCTCTTCATACACACCCCCCTACATTACTGTCAGACTTAGAACCACGACAACTGGCTCGGCCAGTGCCCTGACTAGCTATTTGTCTTCTGTTTCTCACAGGATGGTGGTTCATGTAAAAAAATATCTTTCCTTATCTTACCGACTTCGGCCTTTCGAATACAAGCTAGACACCATATGGAACCGTGAAGTTAAAGAAAGCACCTGGGATGGTGGTTCATTGCGAGCGCGGTCATCAACTCTAGATCTACGTCCCCGTCTCCATCTGCTGACACTACATGCACCCTTTAAAGCCTTGAAACGTGTCTAGCCTAGCAGCGTAACACGCTGGAGCGACTTCTCTCTTCTCTTTTCTGCTTCTGTCAAGGCAGGGTCTAAATACCCTTGCATAAAAACACAACAGTGAGAGTATGGGTGAAGTGTGTGCAGAACTAGTGCACTGTAAAAGTAGCAGATAGCAGGTGGCTGCAAAATAAATGACAGGAGACATATGATAACTCTACAACATTGCATGGCAAACAAAATTAGATTCTACTCCGTATGATTTTGTAATATATGAGCACAGGAAATGCAGGTACTCCTCCAGCACACCACCACATGTGGTCATATCTAAGATAACAGTCGACTGAAAATAAATAGGTCAGTAGATTTTTTTAATGAACCGTCCGATCTATAAGGAACGGGCAGATGGCCTTCGTCTACCTCCCGCCAGTCACTGTTGATGATCTTTCTCGAACCGCCAGCGACCACCGGCCTAGACCACTGCCTCTGCCGTCCCGCCCTCCCATCGACCTCACACCACCGCTGTGCTTGGCAGCGCCCCCAGGCCATCCCTTTAATCCCGGCCGACCTCCAGATCGGGCGCCAGTAGCTCTAGGCCGCACACGCCCCTAAGATAAACACCAAGGCGCTGCTTCCCCAGCGTAATAGGCGTACTAGCGCCTATTATGCCGGGGAATGCTTCCGTTAATTGGGAATCAACTGGCCAGAAATTGAAATTCAGGGGGGCAACGGACCGCTAACTAAGGTGAAATAATATATGAGGAGAAACCTTGTGCATCGCGAGTTACTAGGAACATCTAGTATCAAGAAGAAGAGGTCAACTAGTGTCTTATGTGGGATGAATACCGTGCAAGCAGAGACGTAAGATTTGCACGAATAAGGGAAGAGGGGTACCTTTTTCGGTTGCCGACGTGGTCACCTCCACATGTCGCGCCGATTTTCTTCTTTTTACCGGGGAAACCGATGTTCTGGAGGGTGCAGGCTTGGACGAACCCATGGCCAAATTGTTGACTATGTTGCCGTGGCCGTATGTCGGCGGAGGGGAAGCAGATCCGAGGCGGCGAAGGACGGCGTAGCAGGAATAGCTCCGGTGCGGTGGAGGGTGGCGAAGTTGGAGCGACAGTGATGAGGCGCAGGACGGCGTGGTTGAACTGGCTCGGGTACGGACGGCTCGGCCTCGGCTTCAACTACTAGCCATGGAGGGCGTTGCGGTTGAGGTTGCGGTGGACGACGTCGTCGGGGTATCGGCTTCGGCGTGATGGAGGAGGGCGGCGGTTGATGGGTGGGATGGGGTGGCGGACGGAGGACGCCGGGGTTTCGCGGCTGGTGGAGATGTAGTTTTGGCACCCACGGAGTACGAGTGGGGAATAGGACGGGTGGGCGGGGGGGGGGGGGGGGGTGGAGGGGGGAACCATGTCTCGGTCTGGGTCACGCTTGTTTTTTGCTTTTTTGAATAGAAGATGGGACGCGCTTGTTTGAAATTTGGGGAAAGTACAAACTTTGCCCCCTCTTAAATTTTGGACCTACTACGGGTCGGGGGTAGGATGGTAATCCCAGGTGTCCCAAATAGTGGGCGGGAGTGATTTCGGCCGCGTGCATGTGTGCTTAGGCGGCCATTGTGTATGAATGTTTTTCGGATGCGGTTGCGTGGCGTCTAGATGAAGCTACAAACCTACCCTGGTTTAGACCTTTGGACGTCGGGCCGGTAGGTTTCATGGGTCGGAGTTATTAGAAAAGTAATTTCCTTGTACTACCAAACATTGGTCTCACGCGGTTTCGGGCGAGTAGAGGCTCTTTTGGCGCTTCGTTCAAAATTTTGAAACACAAGCATTCACGTTTAGAGTACTCTTGAACTATGAGGATTGACCTAAATATACAACGTTATATTTGACCTTGTATGTTTGAAAACCTCATTAAATTATCCGCTTATTTTTGAAATTTTGGCACTTGAAAATCCTTTAACTACGATTATTTTGGAATGGAGGAGCTAAATTTGAATCTATTTTGTACACGACTACATATGCTATTATGTACAAAATCAGAGAAAAGATTGGTGCCCCCATAATTTAGGTATGGTTTACAAATGCCATGGTATCAAATTCAAATAATTGAATGGACTTCATGTTGAATTCGATTTTTTAAAACCACCTTAAGTTGAATTCAAATGTATGCTAGTTCATAGGTAGTAGCTATTTATAATGTCCATTGTGTAACTTTCGTATGTATAATGTGCATTACACACACAACATGAACTATACTCACGTTTATATTCGATTGCTAAAGCGATGCATTGTCTGGAGTTCAAAATACTAACTATGTGGATCAATTGCGTCGAATAATAACATAGACATGCTCAAATTCGATAGAATCTAGATGTCTGATGGATCAATGACCGCTCCTTACGCGAATTGCAAATATCATGATCCCATCCTAATATTTGGATATAATTTATATCTTTAATCAATGTGTAGAGCAGTCTTTTACGTGTAGTTTCACTCTCCATCGGTGGTCTCTCACACATTCTCACACACTCTCTCCCGAGGTGTCTTTCTCGCACACATGCTCTAGATATAACCCTCCCTCCCTCTCGTAACCATTTACAACTGTTTTCACTAACCTTTATCACAAGCACTCTTCCTCTCGCAAACATACACACTCACAATCCTCATCGGCCCTTTCTATATACATGGACCTGCCTACGTGTCTCATGTACGCACATTATGTTTACGCCTGTCTCTCATGCATTGTCTCACACCTCTCTTCCTAATCGAAGAGTATGATTCTAGCAGAGCATTCTGTAGGATGCCCCTTAAAGTTAGGTTGGATGAATAGTAATATCAGAGATAAAGGGGTTACCTTAGTCCGAGAACCTAGGGTTACAAATCCTAGCTGGCTTTGTCCATGGACACAGAGTCCTTCACAATCCTGCTATCGTTGTCTTGTACGACTAGTCATCCATGGGTCTTCCTAAATGCGTCACGGGCCGACCAATGTGGCGCAAGACGGAACCGAATGAAGGGCATCACCTCGACCCACCGGACCTCACGCGGTGACACACCCTCTGCCCCCACGTCTCATTATCTTCTCACACCCACACATACCAACACAATCACCACACACACAGAAAATTTCTCCTGGTGCCTCTATTCCTCCCCCCCTTGCATATACACACTCAAGGGAATGGAATCTCTTGTCGTGACGTCATATTCATCTCTCTCTCTCTAGATCACTATCATTTCTCGTGCTATCTCTCGCACGCCCCCCCGTCGGCCCCTCTATCCATGCCTCTCTCGAATACGTAATACACACACATACCTCTCTAGGCCCCGCCAAATGCATCAACTACACAATCACACATGTTACATCATGTACCCCATTGATCTAAAAAGCCCTCTCTTCACGTTTATTTCACATACAACATTCCTTTTGAATAAAGTGTGGCCAAAAAATTATTTTAGAGTTTCTACATATATACAACATTACAAAGTTATATGGAGGAGTACAAACGCTAATTTGCATTGCATGGTGCCCACAATGATATTTATTCCGCACTGTGAATTTGTATATTTTTATACTATATGCAAAGTTAGTCATAATAAAGAGAAACGAAGAGCATCTCTCTCTCCATCGCATACCCCCCCTGTACGCCCCTTTCACGTATGCACACAAAACTATCTCCAGGTCCTCTAAAAGTAAGCCCCCAGAAAATTCATGCATGTTTCATCTTTCTCTCGCGATATATGCAATGACGATCATTGTATTTGAAGCGAAAGCACAATACGTACATTGGACTTCAGAATCCACTCATTACAGTCACCATTTACGTTTAGTGGTTATTATACAGTCACGGGCTCACCGTACAACTCTGTATTTGCTCATGACATGACTAGTTGACCAGTTAAACGCTCCACGTGGCACCTCTAGTGTTGCATCACATTATCTCACTACCATCGTGCCCACCTGTCGACTTGTATCTACTCTACATCTACACTCTTATCTCTACTCTTATAAAAAATAGAGTTGGTGATGATGGTGTGCCTGCCATCCTGCAATATAGGCCGTCCGATTTATATCTGACGGATTGGAAGGAAACTATGGCAATTTTGCAAAAAGATACCCACACCCCTCTCCACATTTGCAAATAAGGCCTTCCCTCGTTCATCCTTTTCTCTCACAAGATAAACTACTAATACAAATGCATCTTGATGTTCCGTGCAACGGACGGGCATCTTGCTAGTAAAATACATAAAATACACTCTTATAAAAAACAGAGTTGGTGATGATGGTGTGCCTGCCATCCTGCAATATAGGCCGTCTGATTTATATCTGACGGATTGGAAAGAAACTATGGCAATTTTGCAAAAAGGTACCCACACACCTCTCCACATTTGCAAATAAGGCCTTCCCTCGTTCATCCTTTTCTCTCACAAGATAAACAAGTCATACAAATGCATCTTGATGTTACGTGCAACGCACGGGCATCTTGCTAGTAAGAATGAAAACAAACGACAAAAAAAATATTTGGACGGTGATTCGAAGTCATGACCGCGGGCACAGCGGACAAGGTGGCCTTGTATTGGTATGCTGAGCCATCTGTTTTAACACACAGGAGCTGGTGTGGTGATTATACACACACGCATGCATGCACACAAACTGCATCCACGCAACACTCACACAAACACATGCACCCACGCACGCACACAACACTCTCACACGTACACACGCAGCCACGCACGCACGCATGCACACACCAGTACACCACACGACCAACACACACTCTCACGCTCAAGTGCTCAACCTACACGTGCATGCGCACACATCAGGCCCTGACAGACACATACAAAACCAGGTGATTCCCGCGCATGGGTTAGAGCCTTGTCGCACCTGCGTAAATTTGTGTTTATCTGACCTTTTGCCTATGCGAACTGACAGGTGGGACCCACAAGGAACGTGGTTAATTTAACTAGTCAACATGGCGCCACGCAGACTATTTGGCCGGTCAACAGAGTGCAATCCGATGCTGAACTGTGAGCAAGTGACCGTATAATCACCGCAAAACATATATAGTGACCGTAATCAGCTTATTCTGAAGTTCGGTGACCGTATTACGCTTTTCCCTCTGTAGGCCCTCCAAAACTACATCTCTACATGTTCTCGCATGTTACATCTAACAACTATGCAATACAGCACTACTACTACACTCTAACACAATAAACGATATGTGTTTTTAGTTTTACTAGATATCATATTGTTACTTATAATTATTCAGTTTGCATATATTAAAATTGCCTTTGAAATGTATGGCCAGTATCATCTACCGCGCAAGAAAAATCCCGCCCTTTCCTGTTTAATCGGGTTTGTATCGATGGATCATGCGAAACAGCAAAACTATAGTACTATACAGTACAAGTGACAGTTCACTGGGCCGTCGTGTTGTCTACTCCTCCGTCGTAAGAGTGGAGCGCTCGCTTTCATAAATCTTCTAGTCCCTTTCGCTGACATGTGGGACATCAAGCTACCGGGTCCACGTGCCATACTGGAATACAATGCAGAGCAGCCGGGGTGAAGCACCCCAGTCATGGCGCCGGCGTAGTAATGAGCAATGAGGTATCAAATCACAAAGCTGCACCTTTCCCGCAGTTAAGTTGGAGGGACGAAGCAACCATCATTTCACTCGTTGCTGAATCCGCTTCTCCCTCATCTTCTTCAACTTAACCACGTGTTGCTTCTGCCGTTGTTCTGCCTCATGTGGGACGCGGATCAGCTTGGTAAAGCACTGACACGTGGGACCGCATGTTAGCAAACCGCCAGGACAACGTCCTCCAAAAATAAGAAGCCTAATCCTAGACTTACAAAGGGCTACGTAGCTGCTACGTATACTTTCCATCTAATCTATATATGCCCCCCCTGATTTTCAGGTGGGGTGGGCCTAATCCTCTCCTTTAATCCAATCAAATAGTCCCAAATCACATCAGTTCGTAACTTCACGTAAACCATTACGTGGATGTAGCATTGCTCAAATAAGAAACCTCCCCCGCCATCCGCGCGGCAAAATCACCTCCTTTTTACTAATCTCGATTCTATAATTTTTTAGATCAATATAATTGAGATTTGTATACATAGCACACAAGAGCAAAACCAAGTGGTACGGTTAAGGGCATCCACAATGTGTAGCCAAATGTGAAAATAGCTTTTGGCATCGTGGGAACCACTGTGGACGGTGTTGCCAATGCCAAAAAGATGGAACCGAAGCTCCCTGATTGATTGATTGAAGGAATAGAAAAATGCAACATCTCTCCTCTTTCTCCCATGCTTGGACGCATGTAGTACAGTATAGAGCACAGAGTCTACTCCCCTGTCCCTTCTATCACAAATCACAAAGCAGTGAGGCGTCAAATCACAAAAGCACGGACGAAGAAACCATCATTTCACTCTTCGCTGACTCCGCTTCTCCATCGTCTTCTTCGAGAAGCCATCTCACCGCACTAGTACTCCTAGTAGTACTACTAAAGGACTTCCTGGATGCAAATAAGGCGGTTGTATCAGCTAGCAGGCGGCACTTGCGAATGACTTACCGTGGTCTCCCTCAATGGTGTTCTCCGTCGAACGCACTTCGCCAAACCACCAAAAAAAAGATATCGTCGACGTCACCGCAATGGGGAAGGAAGTCAAATATAGTTACTACCTCCAGTTTTTTGTACACAAGGCCAGTATATCAAAATTACAATTTGCAAAGGGCCACTAACACTAATCGAGGCAAAATTGATGGGGTTAGCAACCAAGGACATTAATATCCCCTGCATGCATGCGGAAGTGAGAAGGTTGGTTTGCATGGCGCTGCATTAATCAAGCGATGAGGAGTGAGATGGTTAGCTCTTTGGTCTTTGGAGAAAAAATACGCATTAATTGACACGTGAAACGAGGATTTGTATCGATTAAATCCCGCGAAGGGAAACCCCGCCTTTCTTTTTTAACACTTGTACTCCTAGTACGTACCTACTTATCCTGTTTGGGTCTAGGCCTTGCATTGCCAAACTTCGCCACACATTTTTGCCAAGCTTGCCAAAAGTTTTCAAAATGAGAAGGAGGTACACTTGCGCACGACTGTCGCGGTCGCACTGCACCCTCACACGGTCGCTCCTGCACGCCGCGGTCGCACCGCACCCTCACACAGTCGCTCCTGCACGCCGCAAACCCAACCAAGGGAACACACCCTCACTAACACGTGCTGTCGCATGTGAACAAACGAAACTCAGCCATCCTATCGCTGACACATAATTTTCGTTCATAGAGTATGTTTATCCAATCGCATGTTGGGGAGTATCCGTACGGCCCGTGCGGTGGTTTGTTGGGGAAGAAGAAGAGGTGAGGAAGAAGGGTTAGGAGACGTAAGATATTCATCCAACCGCCAGAAATGGTAGACTGACCCAAGTCAGGCGACTTGCATAACAAATATATGGTTTTACACAGCAAAAGATCCATGAAAACAACAACATAAAGAAAAACTATCACTGCTCGCGGAAAGAGACGGCCTCATCGTCTTTGGCTGCCGGCGCGAACCAGCCGTCGCTGCCAACGTGTGTCTCCGCACCGTGGTTGTCCTCGGCCTCCAGCTAATCGTTCAAGTGGAGCGTGCGGGCGCTCTGCACGGATGAGAGCACAACCCGGTTCAAGTCGAGGACGTCCGGTTCCGCCTGTAGGAGGGCCTCGATGGCAGCGGCATTCGCGCACTCCGCCTCGAGTCGAGCCTCCGCCGCCCGGTTCAAGTCCAGGACGTTCGGTTCCGCCTGCAGGAGGGCGTCGATGAGAGAGGCATCTGCGCGCTCTGCGTCGAGTCGAGCCTCTGCCACCCGGTTCAAGTCCAGGACGTCCGGTTCCGCCTGCAGGAGGGCCTCGATGGTAGCGGCATCCGCGCGCTTCGCATCAAGTTGACCACCGCCGCCCGGTTCACATCCACGACATCCGGTTCCGCCTGCGGGAGAGCCTCGATGGCAGCGGCATGCGCGTGCTCCGCGTCGAGTTGAGCCTCTGCCTCCCGGTCCTCCTTTAATTAGTATCGACATGTTGAACCGCTGGTCCACCTGCACCATGGGGGACTCGGACGCCGGCACGAAGTCTACGTCCATCGTCTCATACCCATCAGGGGCCTTCTGCGCCGCGACCTATGACATGAGCATTGGATCAGCTTCCTCCTCCTCGTAGCTCGGCTCCAGAGAACTCGGGGATTGGCCCGCCGCCGCGATTTCTGCGCGGCGCTCCGGCGTCAGCATCTTGTAGTAAGCGATCTTGCGGCGCACCATGGCTTTCCGGCGAACTAGGGGACGCTTGATGCGGGCTAGGGGATCGAAAGGTGGGGGAATGGGCTGGAGATTTGGTGTGGTTTTAGGGCAGTGGCTGGCGTAGGCCGAGCAGCGAAGGTTCTGGTGTGAATAGTGGTTCCGGTGACGACCGGTCAATCGGTTTTTACTGTACATCGCTCTTGTCGCGTTCGCGTTGCAGCCCGGCACACTGGACCCTCCACGTCGCTCACCGAATGGAACGCGCTTCGTCTTGCGTTTTCGCTCGCTTGTGGGACCGCAGTTAAGAGCAAACCGACGTCTCCTCCCCCTCCCCCGCCCGCGTCATTTACTATACCACCATTCCCTCCGTTTTATGTGGAGTAAATAAAAACAGAGGGAGTATACTACGGATGAGGATCCCCTGATGTGGTCGAACCCATTGAGTAACTGACATGCGGGGCCTAGCAAGCATGGGGTCCGCCAGTAAGTGACCGAAAGGGAGGGTAAGGCAGGGATACCTACGTCAGAGGATCCACTTCCACTATACTACTGACCAAATGTTAGAGTAATAATATATGACATGCAACTTACACAAATGTTAGAGTAATAATATATGACATGCAACTTACACAAAGCATACAGGGTCTAATGCGTTTTTCGAGGCTAACTTTGACCAAATGTTAGAGTAATAATATATGACATGCAACTTACACAAAGCATACGGTCAAATTCGTATGTGAAAGGAGTTTCCAATGATATAATTTTCACATTATACATCTCATGTACTATTAATCTTGTCAATAGTCAAATTGGAAACCATCTCGAGTACAAATCTAGGAGTATGTACGAATCTAACAATATTGACTGGGCGTTGTTGAATGTTGATACCTTTTTTATCAAAGTAGATATACTTTGACTACACATAAAACTTATATGTAAACTAGAAAGGATAGGAGGGAGTATATTGTACATTCAAAAACGAAACGAACATTGAATACCCTTTATATATGATTTGCGGATGCTATGATCACCGGTTCGAAATTTTGAATCCGCCTTAGGTATCACATGCCCCCACTCGTTCCATCTCGATTTCATCTCGGGGTCCGGAGATCTATTAAAAGAGGACTAGGGTGGGTACATGTGAATGATACTCGGCGGAATGTTCAAA
Organism: Triticum urartu; assembly: GCF_056163025.1. Classification (NCBI taxonomy): domain Eukaryota; kingdom Viridiplantae; phylum Streptophyta; class Magnoliopsida; order Poales; family Poaceae; genus Triticum; species Triticum urartu. The sequence continues at coordinate 603,958,078 of NC_141876.1, forward strand.
TGAGGCATGCGGGAGGATGGACTCGACTGGAGGGCAACATGATCGATGGAGAAGAGGGCTGGAGAGGAATGAGAAATAAGCAAACGCCACATAATTATACTTAAACGACTCAAATAAACAATAAGTTGTCTCGATTGGCCTACATAGTGAAAGGCCTATTGCGCAACGCGGAGCACTGACACTCGAATATGGCCGGGAAAACAGGGAAACAGACATGTGGGGCACACCCGTCGGGACGATGTAGCGCAGACTAGTCCAATGGAGGATCTGGCCCACGACCTCCTTGCAACCGACAACTGTTCATGTGGGTCGTTGGGGCCAACAACGGGGCGCAGCTCCAGCACCGCCCCTGGACACGGCGACCGCGGTGAGCGACACGCTCATATCGTCGCTAGACACGATCGGTTTCAGTTTGCCGAGGGTGGCGTTACTGCTGTGGCACGACCAATGGTATGTTTGGTTTGTGCCCAAGGTTGCCCCATCAAAGCATTAGGTAGCCAAAATTTTGGTTGAGGTATTGGTTGCCCATGATTTGGCCGATATTGGCAAGAAAAATGAACTAGAGTTGGCTAGAGTTCATTCGCATGCCAAAGAAATGGCAACCATCCAAACAAAGACCAATCTTTGGGTCATGACCAAAATTTTGGTTGACGTATTGGTTGCCCATGATTTGGCCGACATTGGCAAGAAAAAGGAACTAGAGTTGTCTAGAGTTCATTGGCATGCCAAAAAAATGGCAACCATCCAAACAAAGACCAATCTTTGGGTCATGACCAAAATTTTGGTAAGGTGCACTTTGGCCACAATCCAAACACACCCCAACACCCGGCTCGTCGAGGATGCACGGGGCGCCGCGACGCGTCCGCGGAGTGGTGTAGCGCGGCCAACTGCATCCATTGGACCTGAGACCATGCCGGGTCGTCTTGCTTTTTCAATGACATGCGGGGATCGCATGTGAGCAAAGGGCATCTCCAACGTTGCCACGACCGTAGCTGACTACCCTGGCACACCAAAACCCTTGTCCCTCGCGCCGTCGCGCGGTGCGTTCCCAGCTGGCGCCAGCTGCCCGCATTCATGCCGTCCGTTTATATGTCGTCGTTAAGAGGCGCGGTGCCCGAGGAACCAACTCCGGCGACTTAATGATGCACCCGGACACTTGGCCTCACCGGAATACGCTAATTAAAGCAGAAACGCCCAGCTAACCTCCACACCATAGCGCATCTGCCTCCTACCTGGAACCACATCCGCCATGACCGCAAGCGTGAACGCTCTGTGGGAGAGCTTGCCTTCGGGGATGGAGCTCGAGGTCGCCGCCCTCGCTCAAGTCGCCGCACAAGCGGTTGCCACGCTGGCGGCCGACGATGGGAGCACCGTCAGCCACGCGTCCTACTTGCTGCCGTCCAACGTCCGGCACCGTCGAGGTCGGGGACTCCTCCGAGGATGAGTAGGGCATGGGAGGCGGCAGGGCATGGTGTGCCAACTGGCCGGTCCATCTCAAGTGTTCTACTTTTCCTCGCTGGAGACCGCACCTTCACTTCACGGGTCTTGAACCCCGCCCCCGTACATGGAGATCACAGATGGAGGACGTCGGTCGCCGCCGTAGAATAGGTTTAGGGTCGGGTTTCTTTTATTTTTTTGTCCTATAAAAGTTCGAAATGTAAGGAAATCTGCCGTGTTTGCATTAATCTCGGCCGGTGTACATGAACTTTCACAATAATATACATATTGTAGGAGTACTAGCAAGATGCCCGTGCTTTGCACGGAATATCAAGATCTTGTGGGAGAAAAGGATGAACGAGGGAAAGCCTTATCTGCAAATGTGGAGAGGAGTGTGGGTAAATTGTCATAGTTTCCTTCCTATCCATTAGATATAGATCGGACGGCCTATATTGCAGGATGACAGGCACACCATCATCACCAACTCTGCTTTTTATTGAACCGAGACAAATCTAACATGCGAAGTAAAATAAACACAAAGGGTCTATACATACACAAATTATCTTAGGCACTCCAATAGTACGTCCACTACACATTCACGCATTTCACATCTTTCTACATCTACGGGAACCTACGAAAGGGTTAATGTAAATTGCCTCTCTCTCTCCTCCCCTGATTTTCATGGTGGTGGGCCCCTCCCTCCCCCCAATCTACAATCAACAGCTCACACGTTTCACATTACGTTAATTACGTAACTGGGATTACGTAGGTGTAGCATTACTCGTACTAAAAAACCCAACTAGGCCAACCTCCCACCATATTGCGGGAAAAGACCTGGTCGTGCCGTTTTAGTCGGGATTACCGGATTACTAGTAGTAGTATCGATGGATCGCGCGAAGCAACTATTTTTTTGAGGGGGCGAAGCACCTAGGCTACTCTTATAAAAAACTGAGTTGGTGATGACGGTCTGCCTACCATCCTGCAATATAGGCCGTCCGATTTATATCCGACGGATAGGAAGGAAACTATGACAATTTTTGCAAAAAGATACTCACAACCCTCTCCATATTTGCAAATAAGGCCTTCCCTCGTTCATCATTTCTCCCACAGGATAAACTACTCATAGAAATGATCTTGATGTTTCGTGCAACGCATGGGCATATTGCTAGTTTAAAAGGAAAAAAGGCGGTACACTCATAGCACTCCTGTCGCTGTCGCATTGCACCCCACACACGTTCGGTCCTGCACACGGCTCATGCAAACAGAACGAGCTTCGGCTTGCCTCTTCACTGACATGTGGGACTGCAGTTGGAGAAACCGACCATGCGCCAAACTCTCCCCGCCCACCGCGCGAAAATCCTCCCACCACCCCCCACACCCAAAAATTCCCCCCAAATCTGATTCAACCACCCTTCGGCCAACTAGCCAATAATATTCCCCAATCCCCCTCCCGCCTGTCCCCCTCCACTCCTTCGCTCCGCCAAAGCCGCCCTCCCCGCCACACCGATACGTCGGCGCCGCGGTTCGGCGATCCTCTCGCTCCCACAGTATCCTCTCGTAGACTGCTGTCCTCTAGCTGCGCCGCCACCTCTGGCTACGTTCTTGTGGGGCGCACGGCGGTCAGCGCCGCCACTGCTGGCGACGTTCCTGTGGAGACGCGCGACGGTCAGCTTCTCCCACGGTACGTGCATTCTAGACTGAGGCTCCATTCATGTCGGTATAGCGCTGAATGTTAGCTGGTAGACGCTATTAATCTCGCTGTTTGCCGAAGTAGTTTACTCTCAATATGCTCTGCTTAAGAAGCTTCCTTGCCCTGTTCTGCACTCAATCTGCTTAGCTGAGATGGCATGCCAAGGCCGATTAGTTGCTAAAATATCCTGCCATATATTTATTGTGACGTAGATTGCCATGGTCTAGTAGCCAATCTGTTAGGTGAAATAGCTCTACACCGTTTTATACTCGATCTTTGTTGCTGCGATGGCCTTCGATAGTTCGATGGCTGTGTGCTCGGCCTCATTGACTGCTGAAACAGCCTGCCATAATTTGGCACTCAAATATGTTTGCTGAATTAGCTTTAGATATATTTCATTATTTAGATCTGCTCGTCCAAATATCTTGCCATAGCTTTAGACATCGACGTCGGTATTTTTTTTCTGGACTTCATAAAAAAGCATATATGTTTTTCCTGTAATATCTAGTAGAAGAACTAATTTGTATGTCTAACAGATGGACAGGACTTGGATAACTTCTGCTCGGAGATTCTCCGCTGCATATGTCGAGGGGGTTGAAAACTTCATGAACTTTATCAGAGCTGAGTACGATGGTCCGAAATCAGATGTGCTCTGCCCGTGTAGCAGTTGTATGAATTCAGTTACAAGACCGCAGTCAACTGTCCAAAATCATCTACACTTGTATGGGATGTCGGTCACATATACTAGGTTGGTTCATCATGGTGAAGCTGTGAACGTCAATGTTATTCACTACGTGGAAGCAGCAGATCACCATCTTGATCTGCCTGATGCTCAGGTGGAAGAGGAGGAGGAGGTGGTGGTAGCGGAGCCAGTGAGTTTGACCAACATTGAAACAATGCTACGAAATGCTCGTGCATTCCGTGAACTTTCACCTGCAGAAGAAAAACGGTGGGCCCGCATGTTGGAACAATGCAACGTTGTTGTCACCCCAGGAAATAAGCTGTCAGTATTCTCAGCTATGGTCACCTTTCTTCAGGTGAAGATATCTGAGCGGATGACCAACAAATCATTCGATGCGATGTTGGCTGCTTTCCGCTAATCTTTCCCAGATGCGTCTGAGCTGCCACACACCTACAGTAAAATGAAGTATTTCCTTTGTGCAGTTGGAATTGGATATGATATGATCCATGTTTGTAAGAATAATGTTCTGTTCCGGAAGGATTATGCCAACTTAAGTGAATGCCTGAAATGCAAATCATCAAGATGGAAACATGGCGATGTTGTGAAGAGGATTCCTCATAATGTTCTGAGACATTTTCCAATTACACCAAGAGTGCAGAGGTTGTTTCATGATGCTGAAACAAGAGAGGATGTACTGTGGCATTCTAGGAACCAGGAGTACAGAGATCAGAATGTAATGAGCCATCCATCTCATGGTAGTGAGTGGAAAAGCTTCAATGATAAACACAAAGAGTTTGCTGCTGACCCGAGAAACATTAGACTTGGCTTAGCTTTAGATGGATTTAACCCATTTGGCCACCAGAGCGCCACATATAGCATGTGGCCAGTGCTTGTTATCCCTTACAACATGCCTCCAAATGTCTGCACCAAAGAATCAAACTACATGATGGCCTTGCTCATCCCAGGTCCAAAAAGTCCTGGAAAGGATTTTGATTTGTTCATGGAGCCTCTTGTGGAGGAACTTCAACAGCTATGGAAGGGTGTTCTCACTCGAGACCTATATAGCAGCCCACCAGCTGATTTCTTTCTGCGTGCTGTTATAATTTGGTGCATCCATGATTATCCGGCTTTGGGCACTATGTCAGGGCGAACGACACATGGTTACAATGCATGTGTTCGCTGTGACAGGAATCCGCTATCATACGCAATACTTAGCAAGATCTGTTACATTGGACATAGCCGTTTCCTTGCCAAAGACATGTGTTCAATGCAAAGCATGAAAACCGTGATGCGCCAAAGAGGCTCACCGCCGATGAGTTGCAAGTGGAATTAGAGAAGGTCAGGCATATTACACCAGGAAACCATCCGGATAATGGTAGCGGGAAAAGGAAGCATGGCAGGGCAGAAGAGAGATTATTGTTTACCCGCAGGTCCACTTTGTGGGACTTGGAGTATTGGAAAGATTTGGATCTGCGGCATAATCTTGATGTGATGCACATTGAGAAAAATATATGTGACAGCATTATCGGCACACTTCTTAATATTGAAGATAAGACGAAAGATACCTTAAAATCTAGGATTGATTTGACACACCTGGGTATCAGACAAGATTTGCAGGTGCAAGATGAAGGTAAACCACGGGATATGGCACCAGCTGTGTACGTCTTGGACAAGGTAAAAAGAAAAGAATTCTGCGAGGTCCTGTCACGTGTGAGATTCCCACATGGATTTGCTTCTAACACTGAAAGGAGAGTCAGTCCAGATGGAAACAAGGTACAAGGGTTGAAAACTCATGACTGACACGTCCTACTTCAAAGGGTTTTACCTGTTATCCTTAGAGGATTGGGCCGCCCTGACTTATACAGAGCAGTTGCAGAGTTGGGACAATTCTTCAGGGAACTCTGCAGTAGAAATATCAGGATAGATGCTTTGGAGTGTCTTAGAGACAAGATACCAACTATCCTATGCGACCTTGAGAAGATATATCCTCCAGCCTTGTTTGATGTGATGGTGCATTTGGCTGTTCATCTACTTGATGAGGCACTACTTAGAGGTCCAGTACAGTATGGCTGGATGTACCCTATTGAAAGGCGGCTAGGCACTTTCAAGGGCTATGTTAGGAACAGAGCTAGACCCGAGGGTTCCATTGCAGAGGCCTACATTGCCATAGAAGCGTTGACATTCTGCTCAAAATACATTGAAACAGCTGATCAGCTTAGCAAAGAGGTGGATGAAGACAATCCCAGGCTCAATGTTTTCGATTATTCTGTTCGAGTTACAGGGAAGAGTCGACAAGAGGACAAACCTAAAGATTTGGACAAAATGGTTTGGTATGTGTTGAATAACTGTCTTGAGATACTAACTTATATCAAGTAAGTGCTAAGTACTGCAGCTTATACATCATAATCTACTAAACTTGCAGCACATTCTTATATATTTAGATGTTTGACCCAATCACTATGTTGTGCAGCATCTACAAAGAGGAGTTACTGCCGCAAAATCCAAGAAACATTGACAAACTGGTTATGGCAGGATTTGCGAAATGGTTCAAGAACCATGTAAGCTTTTGAAGTGCACTGTCAGTTTTTTTAATATATTGAGTACATAAGATGATCAGCTTGTCTATTTTCTAACCATAGGTTAAGAAGATGCGGGAGGATGGGCAGGCAGTTGATGATGCCCTTTACTCACTAGCAATGGGTCCTGATACTCGAGTAAGACATTATGAATCTTGCGCTGTTGGAGATGTGCGCTACAACACCCTTGCACGAGACGAAAGCAGGAAGACACAAAATAGTGCCATCATGAGCACGGATACGTATGACAAAGAGACAACTGAAATGTATGCTAACATAACGGACATTGTTCAGTTACAGTATATCTCCAGTTTCGAGGATCATTGGTGTGTGGTTCTGTTGTGCTGTCATTGGTATAACCTATTTTCCAGGATCGCAAAACCCAGAGCTGATGATTATTTCAAATCCATCAATGTTAAGGCGGCGTACCAGACCAACGAGCCTTTTATTTTGGCAAATCAAGCAACACAGATATTTTTCTTGGAAGACACATTTGCATGTAGCGATGACTGGAGAGTATTGCAAAGGTTTGAGCAGAGGAATTCGTTTAATGAAGTTGCACAACAAGATGATGCTTACACTGCTCCTGATGTATAAGATAACATAGATGTTCCTCATATCTTTGAGAACCATCACGTCAATGACGCCGGCAAAAAGATTACCTGTTGTGTTGTGGACATACAAGAGTTGATCAAGAAGAAGCCAACGTTCGAGGACGTTGAGGACGAAGAAGAAGATGACACCGTGGGGAATTACGATTCAGACTGATACACATCGCGAAGATGTTGACGCTGTTGCTGCGGATGATGATTACATTGCTTTTGTCATATTTGCCTGTCAGAACACGTTTTTTATCTACTATGTGAAATTGTGTTTGCTATGACAACTGAAACCTGATGAACATGTTGTTTAGTATTTTGCTGTGAGAACATCACTTGTTATGTCTGCTGATTTGTGTTTGGTGATTGTATGACAACTAAAACATGATGACATTGTTGTTTAGTTGTACTCATATTTGGCTGTGAAACTTGAATTTGATGACATAGTTTGTTGTTGGACTGCAATTTGCTCGACGTCTTCGAATGAGAACAAAGCTGACCCGACATGGCCTCTGCTATTTATTTATTTATATGAGCAAAAGGGGATACCCCCTGATTTCTGTTAATAGAAATCATTAGATGTTCACAACACTATGCCCAGCCTGCTACACAGGTTTCATTCATTACTATTTTCTGCAACGTGCTCATGTCGTAGCCCCTGAATACATCACGAGTGCTACATACACTGCAAATAAAGAGACAATCATCCTACAGAGCACATCGATTTTGCCCATTATCATCACAAACTCTTTCATCTCCTCATTGCTGTCAAGGCCGTTCAGCAGGTGTTGCTTGGCCATGATCAGAGGAACTGCATCTTTAACCTTCTGCTCTGCATCTTCCTCTTCTGCAGTTCCTTCAGTTACTTGTCGAACACCCCAACCTGCTGGTATTGGGATTCCTCGGCTAACCAAATAATCAGCGTAGTTGCATTCCCCCACATCAGCAACTTCCCAGAAATACAAATCACATGAATCTTCCCTTTTCTGCACGAATCAAATTGGAAGATCATCAACCAAACTATTAAAAAAATCAGCAACTGAAAGCAGCAGAACAACACTTAAACATATTATTATCCCATGATTCGGGCATTTGTAGAAGGCTCGGCCAGGGTTGCGGATTGTGGTTGATACACGATGGATGACTCTGCGTGATTTGCAGCAGTGGAACCACACCAACGGCAGCGGGTTGCAATGAGCAATCGGCTGTGTTGCGCGTGCCGGCGAAGGTGTGATGAGACCCACAAGCGATGGTACGGGTGGCGACTTGGCGCATATCTAGTTGTTGCCTGCTGAAGAGCAGGTGGACGAGCAGCCAGCGGACATGGTTGCTGCGGCCAGAGCTTCTGATGCTAGGCAGAGTAAGTAGAGGAGAGGAGAAGCGAACATTGGATATGTCAATTTCATTACTTGTAGAGTAGCATAGCACCATATATAGTCATAGTCAAGGTTTGGACTCGAACCAGCTACAGGAGCACGTCTTTCTTTTTTCTAAAACTCGGCAACATCTCTTTACTGGTACACTAGCTTGTTCTGTACGCCTTCCCAAGTATTTGATTTTCGTTCCCTTTTTTTGTGGGTCTACTAGGTTGACGTGTACTTTGGCTTTGTCAACTTAGTCCACAAACGATTCTAGCAGCAGTGACCGTTGGATGTTAATCCAACGGCCATGTTGCTTCTTCAATATCTGATCTTCTTGCTCCAGCCGCCCAAACCAGCTCCGGTGGGACTGCCTGCTCCCGCCTCCCATGGCCGGCTGTGCTGCCGCATAGGCCGCATCGCCCCACCCTACTTCATTGCTGGCTAGGCCATTCCTCTACTCACCCACACCTCCTGTTATTTTCCGGCGACGGCAGCCGGACCGGTAAACCCTCGTACTCCCCACCGCGTGGGCAACCATTGCCGAGTGTTCCCCGGCTCCGTGTCGTTCCCTTCCTAGGCCTCGCCGTCGTCCACCGCCATGGTGCTCTCGGCGCGGCCTGGTCAACTTGGTCAACGAATAACATCCATCGGCCGTGGACTGTACGCGCAAAATAATGATTCCTCCACCTCACAGCTGGGACCCACCGCAAGGGCCTCTGTATTTCGCGAAAAAACGTTCCCCCCGCTGACATGTCGGACCCACCAGCTATATCTTCGCACGCAATGAAGTGCCTCCTTATTACGCACAAAAAAATGAATACCCCCTGCTAGCTGGGACCCACCATAGTTGGAGGATGACTTGTGGGCCAACTAAGTTGACGGGGACGGAGGGCTTTGTCAACTTAGTCAATATGAACGATTCTAGCTCCAATGACCGTACGATGTCCATCCAACGCCCGTAGTGCTTCCTCAACCTCTGGTCTTCTTGCTCCAGCCCCCCAAAGCAGCGCCGGTCGTGCCGCATGCTCCTGCCTCCCGTGGCCGGCTGTGCTACCGTCGAGGCCTCACCGCTGTTGGGGAACGTAGTAATTTCAAAAAATTTCCTACGCACACGCAAGATCATGGTGATGCATAGCAACGAGGGGGGAGAGTGTTGTCTACGTACCCTCATAGACCGAAGCGGAAGCGTTGACGCAACGTAAAGGAAGTAGTCGTATGTCTTCCCGGTCCAACCGATCCAAGCACCGTTACTCCGGCACCTCCGAGTTCTTGGCACATGTTCAGCTCGATGACGCTCCCCGGGCTCCGATCCAGCAAAGCTTCGAGGAGGAGTTCCGTCAGCACGACGGCGTGGTGACGATCTTGATGTTCAACCATCGCAGGGCTTCGCCTAAGCACCGCTACAATATGACCGAGGTGTAATATCGTCGAGGGGGGCAACGCACACGGCTAAGGAACGATCACGAAGATCAACTTGTGTGTTCTAGGGTGCCCCTGCCCCCGTATATAAAGGAGGGAGGGGGAGGTGCGGCCGGCCCCTTTGGGGTGCGCCTGGAGGAGTCCTACTCCCACCGGGAGTAGGACTCCCCCCTCTTGCCTTGTTGGAGAAGGAAAGGGGGAAGGGGAAGAGGAAAGGGGGGCGCCGCCCCCCCCCCCTTCCTTGTCCTGTTCGGACTAGGGGGGAGGGGGCGCGCAGCCTGCCCTGGCCGGCCCTCCTCTTCTCCCTTATGGCCCATGTAGGCCCAATAACCCCCGAGGGGGTTCCGGTAACCCCTCGGTACTCCGGTAAAATCCCGATTTCACCCGGAACGATTCCGATGTCCAAATATAGGCTTCCAATATATTGATCTTTATGTCTCGACCATTTCGAGACTCCTCGTCATGTCCATGATCACATCCGGGACTCCGAACAACCTTCAGTACATCAAAATACATAAACTCATAATAACTATCATCGTAACGTTAAGCGTGCGGACCCTACGGTTCGAGAACAATGTAAACATGACCGAGACACGTCTCCGGTCAATAACCAATAGCGGGACCTGGATGCCCATATTGGCTCCTACATATTCTACGAAGTTCTTTATCGGTCAGACCGCATAACAACATACGTTGTTCCCTTTGTCATCGGTATGTTACTTGCCCGAGATTCGATCGTCTGTATCCAATACCTAGTTCAATCTCGTTACCGGCAAGTCTCTTTACTCGTTCCGTAATACATCATCCCGCAACTAACTCATTAGTTACAATGCTTGCAAGGCTTAAGTGATGTGCATTACCGAGAGGGCCTAGAGATACCTCTCCGACATTCGGAGTGACAAATCCTAATCTCGAAATACGCCAACCCAACAAGTACCTTCGGAGACACCTGTAGAGCACCTTTATAATCACCCAGTTACGTTGTGACGTTTGGTAGCACACAAAGTGATCCTCCGGTAAACGGGAGTTGCATAATCTCATAGTCATAGGAACATGTATAAGTCATGATGAAAGCAATAGCAACATACTAAACGATTGGGTGCTAAGCTAACGGAATGGGTCATGTCAATCAGATCATTCAACTAATGATGTGATCCCGTTAATCAAATAAGAACTCTTTGTCCATGGTTAGGAAACATAACCATCTTTGATTAACGAGCTAGTCAAGTAGAGGCATACCAGTGACACTCTGTTTGTCTATGTATTCACACATGTATTATGTTTCCGGTTAATACAATTCTAGCATGAATAATAAACATTTATCATGATATAAGGAAATAAATAATAACTTTATTATTGCCTCTAGGGCATATTTCCTTCAGTCTCCCACTTGCACTAGAGTCAATAATCTAGATTACACATTAATGATTCTAACACCCATGGAGCCTTGGTGCTGATCATGTTTTGCTCGTGGAAGAGGCTTAGTCAACGGGTCTGCAACATTCAGATCCGTATGTATCTTGCAAATCTCTATGTCTCCCACCTGGACTAGATCCCAGATGGAATTGAAGCGTCTCTTGATGTGCTTGGTTCTCTTGTGAAATCTGGATTCCTTCGCTAAGGCAATCGCTCCAGTATTGTCACAAAAGATTTTCATTGGACCCAATGCACTAGGTATGACACCTAGATCGGATATGAACTCCTTCATCCAGACTCCTTCATTTGCTGCTTTCGAAGCAGCTATGTATTCCACTTCACACATAGATCCCACCACGACGCTTTGTTTAGAACTGCACCAACTGACAGCTCCACCGCTTAATGTAAACACGTATCCGGTTTGCAATTTAGAATCGTCCGGATCAGTGTCAAAGCTTGCATCAATGTAACCATTTATGATGAGCTCTTTGTCACCTCCATATATGAGAAACATATCCTTAGTCCTTTTCAGGTACTTCATGATGTTCTTGACCGCTGTCCAGTGATCCACTCCTGGACTACTTTGGTACCTCCCTGCTAAACTTATAGCAAGGCACACATCAGGTCTGGTACAAAACATTGCATACATGATAGAGCCTATGGCTGAAGCATAGGGAACATCTTTCATTTTCTCTCTATCTTCTGCAGTGGTCGGGCATTGAGTCTTACATAACTTCACACCTTGCAACACAGGCAAGAACCCTTTCTTTGCTTGATCCATTTTGAACTTCTTCAAAACTTTGTCAAGGTATGTGCTTTGTGAAAGTCCAATTAAGCGTCTTGATCTATCTCTATAGATCTTAATGCCCAATATGTAAGCAGCTTCACCGAGGTCTTTCATTGAAAAACTCTTATTCAAGTATCCCTTTATGCTATCCAGAAATTCTATATCATTTCCAATCAGTAATATGTCATCCACATATAATATTAGAAATGCTACAGAGCTCCCACTCACTTTCTTGTAAATACAGGCTTCTCCAAAAGTCTGTATAAACCCAAATGCTTTGATCACACTATCAAAGCGTTTATTCCAACTCCGAGAGGCTTGCACCAGTCCATAAATGGATCGCTGGAGCTTGCACACTTTGTTAGCTCCCTTTGGATCGACAAAACCTTCTGGTTGCATCATATGCAACTCTTCCTCCAGAAACCCATTCAGGAATGCAATTTTTACATCCATTTGCCAAATTTCATAATCATAAAATGCGGCAATTGCTAACATGATTCGGACAGACTTAAGCATCGCTACGGGTGAGAAGGTCTCATCGTAGTCAATCCCTTGAACTTGTCGAAACCCTTTTGCAACAAGTCGAGCTTTGTAGACAGTAATATTACCGTCAGCGTCCGTCTTCTTCTTGAAGATCCATTTATTCTCAATTTCTTGCCGATCATCGAGCAAGTCAACCAATGTCCACACTTTGTTCTCATACATGGATCCCATCTCAGATTTCATGGCTTCTAGCTATTTTGCGGAATCTGGGCTCACCATCGCTTCTTCATAGTTCGTAGGTTCATCATGATCTAGTAGCATGACTTCCATAACAGGATTGCCGTACCACTCTGGTGCGGATCTTACTCTGGTTGACCTACGAGGTGCAGTAACATCTTGATCTGAAGTTTCATGATCATCATCATTAACTTCCTCACTAATTGGTGTAGGTGTCGCAGAAACCGGTTTCTGTGATGAACTACTTTCCAATAAGGGAGCAGGTACAGTTACCTCATCAAGTTCTACTTTCCTCCCACTCACTTCTTTCGAGAGAAACTCCTTCTCTAGAAAGGATCCATTCTTAGCAACGAATGTCTTGCCTTCGGATCTGTGATAGAAGGTGTACCCAACAGTCTCCTTTGGGTATCCTATGAAGACACATTTCTCCGATTTGGGTTCGAGCTTATCAGGTTGAAGCTTTTTCACATAAGCATCACAGCCCCAAACTTTAAGAAATGACAACTTTGGTTTCTTGCCAAACCATAGTTCATAAGGTGTCATCTCAACAGATTTTGATGGTGCCCTATTTAATGTGAATGCGGCCGTCTCTAAAGCATAACCCCAAAACGATAGCGGTAAATCTGTAAGAGACATCATAAATCGCACCATATCAAGTAAAGTACGATTAGGACGTTCGGACACACCATTACGCTGTGGTGTTCTGGGTGGCGTGAGCTGCGAAACTATTCCGCATTGTTTCAAATGTAGACCAAACTCGTAACTCAAATATTCTCCTCCATGATCAGATCGTAGAAACTTTATTTTCTTGTTACGATGATTTTCAACTTCACTCTGAAATTCTTTGAACTTTTCAAATGTTTCAGACTTATGCTTCATTAAGTAGATATACCCATATCTGCTTAAATCATCTATGAAGGTGAGAAAATAACGATATCCGCCACGAGCCTCAACATTCATTGGACCACATACATCTGTGTGTATGATTTCCAACAAATCTGCTGCTCTCTCCATAGTACCGGAGAACGGCGTTTTAGTCATCTTGCCCATGAGGCATGGTTTGCAAGTACCAAGTGATTCATAATCAAGTGGTTCCTTCCATCAGTATGGAGTTTCTTCATGCGCTTTATACCAATATGACCTAAATGGCAGTGCCACAAATAAGTTGCACTATCATTATCAACTCTGCATCTTTTGGCTTCAACATTATGAATATGTGTATCACTACTATCGAGATTCCTCAAAAACAGACCACTCTTCAAGGGTGCATGACCATAAAAGATATTACTCATATAAATAGAACAACCATTATTCTCTGATTTAAATGAATAACCGTCTCGCATCAAACAAGATCCAGATATAATGTTCATGCTCAACGCTGGCACCAAATAACAATTATTTAGGTCTAATACTAATCCCGAAGGTAGATGTAGAGGTAGCGTGCCGACCGCGATCACATCGACTTTGGAACCATTTCCCACGCGCATCGTCAGCTCGTCCTTTGCCAGTGTTCGCTTAATCCGTAGTCCCTGTTTCGAGTTGCAAATATTAGCAATAGAACCAGTATCAAATACCCAGGTGCTACTGCGAGCTCTAGTAAGGTACACATCAATAACATGTATATCACATATACCTTTGTTCACCTTGCCATTCTTCTTATCCGCCAAATACTTGGGGCAGTTCCGCTTCTAGTGACCAGTCTGCTTGCAGTAGAAGCACTCAGTTTCAGGTTTAGGTCCAGACTTGGGTTTCTTCTCCTGAGCGGCAACTTGCTTGCTGTTCTTCTTGAAGTTCCCCTTGCTCTTCCCTTTGCCCTTTTTCTTGAAACTAGTGGTCTTATTGACCATCAACACTTGATGCTCCTTCTTGATTTCTACCTCCGCAGCCTTTAGCATTGCGAAGAGCTCGGGAATTTTCTTATCCATCCCTTGCATATTATAGTTCATCACGAAGATCTTGTAGCTTGGTGGAAGTGATTGGAGAATTCTGTCAATCACGCTATCATCCGGAAGAGTAACTCCCAGTTGAATCAAGTGATTACAATACCCAGACATCTTGAGTATATGCTCACTGACAGAACTATTCTCCTCCATCTTGCAGCTATAGAACTTATTGGAGACTTCATATCTCTCAATCCGGGCATTCTTTTGGAATATTAACTTCAACTCCTGGAACATCTCATATGCTCCATGACATTCAAAACGTCGTTGAAGTCCCGGTTCTAAGCCATAAAGCATGGCACATTGAACTATCGAGTAGTCATCATCTTTGCTCTGCCAGACGTTCTTAACGTCATCAGTTGCATCAGCAGCAGGCCTGGCACCCGGCAGTGCTTCCAGGACGTAACTTTTCTGTGCAGCAATGAGGATAATCCTCAAGTTACGGACCCAGTCCCCGTAATTGCTACCATCATATTTCAACTTTGCTTTCTCAAGGAACGCATTAAAATTCAACGGAACAACAACACGGGCCATCTATCTACAACAAGAAAGATACTATCAGGTACTAAGTTCATGATAAATTTAAGTTCAATTAATCATATTACTTAAGAACTCCCACTTAGATAGACATCCCTCTAGTCCTCTAAGTGATCACGTGATCCAAATCAACTAAACCATAACCGATCATCACGTGAAATGGATTAGTTTTCAATGGTGAACATCACTATGTTGATCATATCTACTATATGATTCACGCTCGACCTTTCGGTCTCCGTGTTCCGAGGCCATATCTGCATATGCTAGGCTCGTCAAGTTTAACCCGAGTATTCTGCGTGTGCAAAACTGGCTTGCACCCGTTGTAGATGGACGTAGAGCTTATCACACACGATCATCACGTGGTGTCTGGGCACGACGAACTTTGGCAACGGTGCATACTCAGGGAGAACACTTCTTGATAATTAGTGAGAGATCATCTTAAAATGCTACCGTCAATCAAAGAAAGATAAGATGCATAAAAGATAAACATCACATGCAATCAATATAAGTGATATGATATGGCCATCATCATCTTGTGCTTGTGATCTCCATCTCCAAAGCACCTTCATGATTGCCATCGTCACCGGCGTGACACCTTGATCTCCATCGTAGCATCGTTGTCGTCTCGCCAATCTTATGCTTCTACGACTATCGCTACCGCTTAGTGATAAAGTAAAGCATTACAGGGCGATTGCATTGCATACAATAAAGCGACAACCATATGGCTCCTGCCAGTTGCCGATAACTCGGTTACAAAACATGATCATCTCATACAATAAAATTTAGCATCATGTCTTGACCATATCACATCACAACATGCCCTGCAAAAACAAGTTAGACGTCTTCTACTTTGTTGTTGCAAGTTTTACGTGGCTGCTACGGGCTTAAGCAAGAACCAATCTTACCTACGCATCAAAACCACAATGATAGTTTGTCAAGTTGGTGCTGTTTTAACCTTCGCAAGGACCGGGCGTAGCCACACTCGGTTCAACTAAAGTTGGAGAAACTGACACCCGCCAGCCACCTGTGTGCAAAGCATGTCGGTAGAACCAGTCTCGCGTAAGCGTACGCGTAATGTCGGTCCGGGCCGCTTCATCCAACAATACCGCCGAACCAAAGTATGACATGCTGGTAAGCAGTATGACTTATATCGCCCACAACTCACTTGTGTTCTACTCGTGCATATAACATCAAACCATAAAACCTAGGCTCAGATGCCACTGTTGGGGAATGTAGTAATTTCAAAAAAATTCCAACACACACGCAAGATCATGGTGATGCATAGCAACGAGAGGGGAGAGTGTTGTCTACGTACCCTCGTAGACCGAAGCGGAAGCATTGACGCAACGTAGAGGAAGTAGTCGTACGTCTTCCCGGTCCAACCGATCCAAGCACCGTTACTCCGGCACCTCCGAGTTCTTGGCACACGTTCAGCTCGATGACGCTCCCCGGGCTCCGATCCAGCAAAGCTTCGGGGAGGAGTTCCGTCAGCACGGCGGCGTGGTGACGATCTTGATGTTCAACCGTCGCAGGGCTTTGCCTAAGCACCGCTACAATATGACCGAGGTGTAATATCGTGGAGGGGGGCAGCGCACACGGCTAAGGAACGATCACGAAGATCAACTTGTGTGTTCTAGGGTGCCCCCTGCCCCCGTATATAAAGGAGGGAGGGGGAGGTGCGGCCGGCCCCTTTGGGGTGCGCCTGGAGGAGTCCTACTCCCACCGCGAGTAGGACTCCCCCACCTCTTGCCTTGTTGGAGAAGGAAAGGGGGAAGGGGAAGAGGAAAGGGGGGCGCCGCCCCCCCTTCCTTGTCCTATTCGGACTAGGGGGGTTGGGGGCGCGCGGCCTGCCCTGGCCGGCCCTCCTCTTCTCCCTTATGGCCCATGTAGGCCCAATAACCCACGGGGGGGTTCCGGTAACCCCCCGGTACTCCGGTAAAATCCCGATTTCACCCGGAACGATTCCAATGTCCAAATATAGGGTTCCAATATATCGATCTTTATGTCTCGACCATTTCGAGACTCTTCGTCATGTTCATGATCACATCCGGGACTCCGAACAACCTTCGGTACATCAAAATACATAAACTCATAATAACTGTCATCGTAACGTTAAGCGTGCGGACCCTACGGTTCGAGAACAATGTAGACATGACCGAGACACGTCTCCGGTCAATAACCAATAGCGGGACCTGGATCCCCATATTGGCTCCTACATAATCTACAAAGATCTTTATCGGTCAGACCGCATAACAACATACGTTGTTCCCTTTGTCATCGGTATGTTACTTGCCCGAGATTCGATCGTCGGTATCCAATACCTAGTTCAATCTCATTACCGACAAGTCTCTTTACTCGTTACGTAATACATCATCCCGCAACTAACTCATTAGTTGCAATGCTTGCAAGGCTTAAGTGATGTGCATTACCGAGAGGGCCCAGAGATACCTCTCCGACATTTGGAGTGACAAATCCTAATCTCGAAATACGCCAACCCAACAAGTACCTTCGGAGACACCTGTAGAGCACCTTTACAATCACCCAGTTATGTTGTGACGTTTGGTAGCACACAAAGTGATCCTCCGGTAAACGAGAGTTGCATAATCTCATAGTCATAGGAACATGTATAAGTCATGAAGAAAGCAATAGCAACATACTAAACGATCGGGTGCTAAGCTAACGGAATGGGTCATGTCAATCAGATTATTCAACTAATGATGTGATCCTGTTAATCAAATAACAACTCTTTGTCCATGGTTAGGAAACATAACCATCTTTGATTAACGAGCTAGTCAAGTAGAGGCATACTAGTGACACTCCGTTTGTCTATGTATTCACACATGTATTATGTTTCCGGCTAATACAATTCTAGCATGAATAATAAACATTTTTCATGATATAAGGAAATAAATAATAACTTTATTATTGCCTCTAGGGCATATTTCCTTCAACCGCCCCCTACTATTCCCACCGCTGGCCAGGCCCTGCGGCGACGGCAGCCTCACACCGCAGCCGAACTAGTGAACCCTCGTACTCCTCTCCGCACGGGCTTCCACTGCCGCGTCTTCCCCGGCTCCGCGTCGTCCCCTTCCTTAGGCCTTGCCGTCGTCCACCGCCGTGGTTCTCTCCGCGCGGCGTGGTCAACGTGGTCAAGGAACGATTTCCATCAGAAGAGTATTGTACATGGAGAGGCTGACAGCTGGGTCCACGGCCACAGCCCATTTTTTTGTGATTTGCTAAGTAAGTCGCTTTGTCAGACCTGTTGGGCTGCAAATCTTTCAAGACGAGGAGAGTTTTCATTCGACTGGCCGAGAAAATGGCCCATCATTAATGAGAAATGGGCTGTACATTTTTAAAACACATCAAACCGGTAATTAGTTTCAAATATCTTTTTTTTCATTTCAAGATTTTAAATTACATTAATTGTTATGCGTGGAGAATTTGTTAGATTTTATATTGATATACATTTATTTTTAAAATCAGTTTGAATGTGAGTCAAAATTTCGGGATTAAAATCAGTCGGACCGCACCAAAATATGCAAAATTTCGTATAATTTTTTAACCGTGGCCACAATATGGGCTGTAATGCTAACAAAAAGAATATGGGCTCCAACAAAACCTTAAGAATTAGCAAATGGGCTGAAAATTATTAGTAATAATGGCAGATGGGTTGTATGCTGTTTTCCACAGATTTGAGGCTTTCCTAAAAAAAAGGTTGACGCACAAGCAGTGACTGTGGGATGTCCATCCAACGGCCGTCGTGCTTCCTCAATCTCTGCTCTTCCTGCTCCAGTCGCTCAAACAAGCGCCGGCCGGCTGTGCTGCCGCGCAGGCCTCACCGCCCCATCGTACTCCCATCGCTAGCCTAGCCATCCCTATACTCACCCACACCTGCTGTTATTCTCCGGCGGCGGCAGAAGAACCAGTAAACCCTCGTACAGTCGTACTCCCCTCCGCGTGGGAAACAAATGCCGAGTCTTCCCTGCCTTTGTGTTGTTCCCTTCCTAGGCCTCACCGTCGTCCACCGCCCTGGTGCTCTCGGCGCGGCCTGGTCAATGTGGTCAACGACCGACATGCATCTGAAGTGGACTGTACTTGGAGAGGCCGACAGCTGGGTCCACGGCCGTACGCAAGGAAATGCCTCCTTATTACGCGCAAAATGTAAGTGCATCTAGTGCTCTTAGTGATTTTGGTGTATTGAAGACTTATAGGTTAAGAATCTAATGTGTTTATGAGTGTACACAGGTCTATAAGTCTATGAGGAGTTTGATATTTACAGAGAAAGTCGACCCCTAAAAATGAAGTTCTTCGACTGAAGACTTTGATACTCTGAAGACTTTCTGAAGACATTGAAAGTGAAGAAACTGGTGTAACCTTGAAGACTTGGTATTCATTTGAGGAACATGAAGCGTGAAGACTTTTGTTTTCGTAGTTTCATTTTCTCTTTCTTGAGTCATAGGAAACACCGTACTATCAAAGGGGGTCGAGGAAATACTAAGGAGAAAATTTCCATGTGATGCTCAACTCAAAATCCTACACCTACCAATCCCTTCGAGTGAAGCCATTGGAAATCTCATACAGTTCAGTCAATTTCTTCAGTGACAGAGACGCAGTTCTTCTGGTCACGGAGGAATTTTTCCTGACTGAGGAGTTAGGAATTCGCCAGTGCGGATTGCCTACGCAGTGAGGAACATGATAGCTCTAAGGAATTTGTACCTCAAATTTCCAACCGTTGCTGTGCTACGCGCCAGCTGTCCCAAAATATCTTATCCATCCAACGGTCATATCATTGAAGGGCATTTATGTCATATCATGTCGGGCTGCTCCCAAGGCTATAAATAGCCACCCCCTACAACCACTAGCTGGTTGGCTGCTCCGAGAGAAACTGACACTTGTCATTTGACAGCATCCCATCCTCCGAGGACTTTGAGCGAAAATAATCAAGTGAGGAAAATCCAAACCCAAACCCAAACACCTACAAACCCAAAGTGATTGAGCATCACTGAAGAGATTGATCTTGCGTGGATCCGACGCTTGTTACCTTTGAAGACTGTGCTTCTTCCAGACGGTTAGGCGTCATGGTCTAGAGCATCCAAGAGGAATTGTGGATCACTGAGTGACCGAGTTTCTGAAGGTTCGGAAGTCACCTGAAGACTTACCATGAGTGATTGGGCGAGGATTGTGTGTCCTTAGCTCAAGGAGATTACGATGAGGACTGTGTGTCCGGGACTGGGTGTCCTCGAGTTTAAATACTCAGCCGCTCCAACCAGATGTACAACTGAGATAGCAGTTGGAACTGGTCTACCAAATCATTGTCTTCACCAAGCCAACTGGTTCTATTTCCTCAACACTTTCATTTCCTCGTTACTTTGTTGCGTGTTTGTTCATATCTGTGTTTGAAGACTTTGACTGAAGACTTTCTTAATTTCCTCAGTTCAATGTCTGATTGTCTTCATCTTGTGCTATCATGTGTTTACGCTTTCTGTACTATGTGTTAGTCTTCATTTCATCATGATGACTATGCTTGTGTTCTGTTATGTTTACTTCTGAGTACTTATTCCACTTCAAGTAGTTCTTCATTTAGGAATTTCCTCACTGGCAAATTCCTTAGTGAAGAATTCATAAAAATCGCCTATTCACCCCCCCTCTAGTCAATATAACGCACTTTCAATTGGTATGAGAGCAAGGTACTCCCTTGTTCTGTGTGATTTTGGTTTAACCACCTGGAGTTTTAGTTATGTCGACTGCAAGTATGATCAAGGTCTCTACTGGGTGTCCTACCTTTGATGGGACAGACTACCCCTACTAGAAGAACAAGATGCGCATGCATCTTGAGGCAATTGATAACGATCTCTAGTATGTTGTGGAAAATGGTGTTCCCTCCGTCTCACCCTCACTGAACGCTACCGATGTGAAGAGATTCAAGCAACTCGATTCTCATGCGAAGAATATCATATGTGGCCATCTGAGCAAAGGACAGTATGGAAGAGTGAGTGCTTTGGAGACTGCCAAGCTTATCTGGGATAGGCTGTCCAAAGTGAATGAAGGAGTCTCAACTCAGCGTGACTCTCGAGTTGATGTTCTTCACAATCTCTTCAACCGCTTCAAAAGAGTCGACAATGAAAATGTACAGCAAACCTTCGATCGCCTCACTGACATCTCAAATGAGCTTCAAGCACTTGGTGCCACTGACATCACCGACCATGAGGTGGTGAAGAAATTGCTGAGATCGCTTGACTCCTCATTTGATACTCTGGCACTGATGATACAAGAGCGTGCTGATTACAAGTTACTTGACCCCGCTGATATCCTCGAGAGGCTAAATACTCATGAGTTCCAGCTTGCTGAAAAGAGAGATTTCTATGGTTCGATCTATGGAAGATCACGTGCACTAAAGGCCAAGGCAGTATTTGAGTCCGAAGATGAAGACTCTGGTAGCAGCCTTGGTGACCCTGAAGAACTGAGTCACGATCTAGCACTGCTCGTGAAGAAATTCCAGAAGTTCTCAAGACGTGGTCGCTTTGGAAGACCCTCAAGGAGCAATGATTCCTCATCCAGTGACTACAAGAAGAGGCTTTGTCACAAGTGCAAGAAACCTGGACATTACATTCAAGATTGTCCTCAGTGGGAAAAGGAATCAAAGAAGAGGAAATACAAGAATTACAGTTCTGATGATGCGAAGAAAAAGAAGAAGTCCTCAAAATCTTCATTATCAAAATCCTCAAAGTCTTCATCTCACAAGAAGAGCAGCTCCAAGAAGGCTCGGGCATTCATTGGCAAGGAAATGGACTCTGAAGCTGAATCTGAGGAACAAGAGGAAGAGGAGGCTTCCGAGGACTCTGAATCTGGTGTGGCGAGCCTAGCCCTCGCTACTGCATTCGTCAGCAAGTCTATCTTCAACTCTAAAGAAAATGACCTCACCAACAAGGCTGATGAAGGCAACGATGACTACGCTCCCACCTATTGCTTCATGGCAAAGGGTGCCAAGGTACCTAAATATACCTCCTCTGAGTCTAGTGAAGATGAATCTGATGACAATCTTAAGCCTAGCTACTCTAAACTTGCTAAGATTGCTGTAAAACAACAAAAGGCTTTTGAAAAGGTTCAAAACATGCTAGATAAAAGTGATGATATGTTGGGTGAAGAAATGGATCGCACTAAAGCCTTGACTGAAAATCTTCAGAGACTTCAGACCAGGTTTAACAACCTTCAAGGTCATCATAACACTCTCCTGTCTGATCATGAGAAGCTTTCTTATGAATTTCTTCAAACAAAGCAAGATCTTCAGAAACTAAGAGTGAGTTATGAAGATCTTCAAAAGGAGTGCGATTCATTACTTGCTCAACAAATCAGTGCTACTCAGGAAGAATTTGTTCCTCCATGTTTGAAATGCATTGAACGAGAATCTGCTAATTCTTCACCTGAACGTTCAAATGCTTCTAATGTTACAAATTCTTCACCTTCCTCTGCTATTACTAATTCCTCATATGAGGACATTGCTAGTATCACTAACGATGCAGGGCTGAAGGAATTGTACATGACAGGCATGTACAAAAGCCTCAAAGGGCATCAGACTCTTTGTGATGTGCTTAAAAAGCAGATCCTCAACAGGAACCCTATGAAAGAGGGTATTGCCTTCGAGAGGAAACTCAATGCTGATGGTACATATTGGAAGCCTGAGCAGTACCCCAAAACCTCATGGGTTGCTGCAAAGGGACCTCCAGTTGATCCATCTAATTTATCTGGTTATACATGTGAATCTTCTCATTCTCCTGATGAGTCATTTGACTCCAATTATAAACTGTTCAAAAATCAGAATGGTGAAGTATTTGCTAGATATGTTGGCACTAACTGCAAGAACGGTTCCCCTATGAAGAAAATCTGGGTTCCCAAAAGGTGCCTTGAAAGTCTTCAGGTGAATGTCCTCATGACACCACCTGTGAAGAATAGGAACCCCAGATCAAACTCTTCATATGGACAAAATTCTCCATATGGATCCAAGTCCTCGTACGGACTAAATTCCTCACGTGGATCAAATTCCTCAAAGGGATCAAAGTCCTCATATGAACATCATCATGCTAACAACTCTGTTTCGCAGGGAAGAGCCAAGGGCTATGAATATGAGCATTATTCTTCAAATCATTATGTTCATAAGTCCTCGAAGAATTTCTCTGCTTATTCATATGCTTACTCCAACCCCTCTTATGTGAGACGAAATGGTTTGGCCGCTATGCCACCATTCTCACATGGAGCTCGTAGAGTGATGAACTCTTTGCCACCCCTTCAGATGTGGATGGTGAAGAAAAAGAACTAATCTCTTGTGCAAGGTCAGGTCTCCAGACGTATTGTAAACGTCTGAAGAATTTGCTGGGGACCTAACAAATTGCCTGAAAGGACGCAGGCTACTCATGAAGAAATGATTTTTCATTTCTCACGTCCTCACACTGCTTTATTGGTCTTACTGCTTGATGAAATTGATCTGATGAATTGTGATATCATATTCTTCACTGCTGAAGTATATGAGTACGTAAGTTGCACTAATTCATCTGAAGGATGATCAACCCAAAGCCACTGAGTGGGTCCTTGATAGTGGATGTACAAATCACATGACTGGTGACAAGAATCTATTGATGGATGCTCCCTTATCGTCATCACATCTGAAGCATATCATCTTCGCTGACAAAAGCAAAAGTTAGGTATTGGGTCTAGGTAAGGTTGCTATCACAAAGGATCGACACATGGACAAAGTCATGCTTGTTGAGTCCTTAGGATACAACCTTATGTCTGTCTCAATGCTTTGTGATCTTGATATGGTTGTTGCCTTTGGCAAGTACCGTTGTGTTGTGATTATGGAAGCTGACAAATCCAAAGTCTTCGAAGGCTTTAGGAGAGGAGACTTGTATATTGTTGACTTCTCTGCAGATTCACAACCAGCCGTGTGCCTACTTGCAAAAGCTTCAGAAGGATGGCTATGGCATCGACGACTTGGTCATGCAGGCATGAGGAATTTGCACACGCTTGCGAAGAAGAAGCATGTCATTGGCATTGAGAATGTCAAATTCCTGAAGGATCACTTATGCGGTGCCTATGAAGCTGGAAAGGTGACCAAGGCCAAGCATCCAGCGAAGACTATCATGACCACTACTCGTCCATTCGAATTGCTTCACATGGATCTCTTCGGTCCTAATCATTATTCCTCTGTTTCAAATGAAGCATCTCAATATGGCTTTGTTATTGTTGATGATTACTCTCATTACACATGGGTACACCTTGTCTCTTACAAACATGAAGTGCAGGAAGTCTTCAAATGATTCTCCTCGAGGGCTTCAACCAACTTTGGTGTGAAGATCAAGCACATCAGAAGTGACAATGGCACTGAGTTCAAGATCTCGATGACTATCTTGATGAACTTGGTATTACTCATGAGTTATCTGCTCCTTATACTCCTCAACAGAATGGCGTCGTGGAGCGCAAGAACAGAACTCTTGCTGAGATGGCTCGCACTATGCTCGATGAGTACAAAACACCTCGTCGTTTCTGGGTTGATGCAATTGATACTGCATGCTACATCATCAACAGAGTATATCTTCACAAATTCTTCAAGAAGACTGCCTATGAACTCCTCACTGACAAGAAACCCAATGTGAGTTATTTCAAAGTCTTTGGTGCTAAATGCTGGATTAGAGATCCTCATCACAACTCTAAATTTGCACCGAAAGCACATGAAGGTTTTATGCTTGGTTACGGAAAGGACTCGCACACCTACAGAGTCTTCAACAATGTTCTTCACAAGATTGTTGAAACTGTAGATGTGCGGTTCGATGAAACTAATGGCTCGCAAAGAGAGCACCTACCTTCTGTGTTAGATGAACTAGCACCTGAGGACTCTATTAAGCACAAGGCTAATGAACATGTCATTCCTGCCGAAGAATCTGGTGAAGAATTCATTCTAGAACGTGAAGAACGTCGAGCTGATGCACCTGAAGAAAATGCTGAGGAAATTGATGCTGAAGAAAATGTTGATCAAATTCCTCAAATACAACCAGCTCATCCTCGCGTTGCAAAAGAAGTGCAAGTGGAGAAGATCATCGATGACATTAGAGCACCAGGTCCTCTCACCCGCTCAAAAGCTTCACATCTATCTAACTTTTGTGGGAACTTTGCTTTTGTCTCTATCACAGAGCCCACTAAGGTAGATGAAGCATTTCTGGAGCCTGAGGGGATTCAGGCCATGCAAGAAGAATTACATCAGTTCAAGCTCAACAACGTCTGGGAACTGGTCAATCGTCCAGATCCTCGCAAGCATAACATCATTGGCACAATGTGGATCTAGCGCAACAAGCAAGATGAAAACGGCATTGTGGTGAGGAACAAGGCACTTCTAGTAGCTCAAGGCTACACACGGGTTGAAGGAATTGATTTCGATGAAACTTTTGCACCTGTTGCTAGACTTGAGGCTATTCACATATTACTTGCTTATGCTAACCATCATGATATCATCCTATATCAAATGGATGTGAAAAGTGCATTCCTCAATGGTAAGCTTGAGGAAGAAGTATATGTTGCTCAGCCCCCAGGTTTTGAAGATCCAAAGCATCCTGACAAAGTCTTCAGACTCAATAAGGCCCTCTATGGCCTCAAGCAGGCCCCACAGGCGTGGTATGATACTTTGAAGGAATTCTTCATGAAGAAAGGCTTCACACCCAGTTCACTCGATCCCACTCTCTTTACTAAATCTTATGATGGTGAACTGTTTGTGTGCCAAATATATGTTGATGATATCATCTTTGGCTGTAGTGACCAATGTTATAGTGATGAATTTGCCTATATGATGAGTGAAGAATATCAAATGTCTATGATGGGAGAGTTGAAATTCTTCTTAGGTCTTCAAATTCGTCAATAGCGCAATGGCATATTCATATCTCGGGAGAAATACCTCAAGGATGTCCTGAAGAAATTCGGCATGCAAGATTGCAAAGGCATCAAAATTCCTATGCCCACAAATGGTCATCTATGCACTGATGAAAATGGTTTGACTTCGATCATAAGGTATACCGCTCCATGATTGGCTCTTTATTGTACTTATGTGCATCTAGGCCAGATATAATGCTTAGTGTTTGCATGTGTGCCCGATTTCAAGATGCACCGAAGGAATCACACCATAAGGCTGTGAAGCATATTCTTCGATATCTAGCTCACACACCAACACTAGGATTATGGTATCCCAACGGCTCGGATTTTGATCTCATTGGATATTCTGACTCTGACTATGTTGGTGATCATGTGGACCACAAGTCAACATCTGGTACTTGTCATTTCCTCGGACGATCCTTGGTCTGCTGGTCCTCAAAGAAACAGAACTGCGTATCACTGTCTACTACTGAAGCTGAGTACATTGCTGCTGGTTCTTGTTGTGCTCAACTGCTATGGATGAAGCAAACACTCAAGGACTATGGCGTCAACGTGAAGAATGTGCCTCTCCTCTGTGACAATGAGAGCGCCATCAAGATTGCTCACAACCCAGTTCAGCACTCGAAGACAAAGCACATTTAGATTCGTCATCATTTTCTTCGCGATCATGTGTTGAAGGGCGACATTTCTATGAGCATGTGAAGACTGAAGTTGCGGTGTGAGCTAAATATCTTAGTGTCTTCGAATGTACTTTGAAAAGGCACTCCTCCTAACACTTGTGCAAAATTGATGACTTAGATGTGCAACACATGAAGAAACGTTTTTCTTCCATCAATGAAGAATAACACTCTAAGTGTGAAGAAATTAATGAAGAATTTGATTCTCAGAACCCTACGACAATTGTACGCGGTGTCTGAAATCATCATTCTTATACGGTGGGTCATGCCACCACAAAAGTTGAAAATCTTCAATTTGAGTTTTTCCTCAGTTGAAATTCCTCAGTTGTTCAAATTCTTAAACTTTGCAAAATCTTCACGTGTTCCGTCGTTTTTCTTCATTGGCTATATACATATATGAGTTTAAGTCCTCTACAGCATTCACTTATAGCTATTTCTTCAAGTTGGTTTTTCTGCTAAGTGAATGTGATCGGACCCTTCCCCTCTATGCTATACTCAACTCAATCTGTTCACAAATTCTTCATGTGCGTTCTATTTGAAACTCGTTCAAAATCTTCATTGTGTCCTTGTCAGCTGAAGAAATTGCGAACGGAACGTTAAAACTAATCTTATCCAAATTTTAGGTTTTGCCGCTCAAACCGTTCCACATCCCATGATGCATTATTCTATTCACCCACGATCTAACACGATCTCCACTACACAGTACGTGGGTGACACATGTCATGCAAAGGAGAAAGGACAGGGGCACGTTCGTCCCAAATCATCGGGCGAACAGTTTTTCACTGCCACTATAAATACCCCCTCGCCCCTTCCTCACCTCTTTTACTCCGCTCGAACTATCTCTCCCGCTCGAGATTCCCAAACCCTAGCGCCGCCGCTACTCCATCATCGCCGGTGAGGAAGAGCTTCACTGCCTCGACCTCGTCGCCGTCGTACTCGCGCCGACCGCGGAAATCTTCACCTCCGCCGCCGCCGTAGACATCTTCCTCCGCCAAGTTAGGGCATGGAAGATCTACACCGACGAACTTCACTGTTTCACCCTACTGTTCGTCGTGTTCTTCATTCAAGGTAATTAAAAGTTACTTTTACGGCCCTCCTTCATTCGAAACTTTTCTACAAAATCTTCAAAACGTGTTTTATTCTTCAAATATTCACACATTAAAAAACCACACAAATCTATTCTTGATTCATTTCTCTAAACTTTATTTTCTTCAAGATTCCTCAATTGTGTGGATCTTCGTTCTATACAACTCTGGAACCTAAGACAAAGCATGCTTAGTGAAATTCTTCAAGACGCATCTGGTCAAATTCCTCAAACTTGTTCTTTTTGAAAAACCTTCTGAGAACGCATATGACCTCTCCAAATTCCTCGCAACTATATTCTGTTCACAGGTACTCATGTCCGCTGCTGAATCACTAGGTTCTCATCAACTTAAATCATTTGCAGCGTTCCTCGAAGAAAAACTGCATACTTCTTCAGAGAATTCGATTGTTCAAATTCCTCAGCTGAAGAATATGGCAGATGGTAAGAAGCCGCAGAAAGGAGGAAAGAAACATGAGGTTATGAATGCGTTTGAAATCCCTGAGGATATACATGCTGAATACTGCACACCTGATGAAGCCAAGTTTGGCAAACAGAACAAAAATCAGCGCAAGGTGCGCATTCAGAGGATTGAACGGAGATGGGCAAGAGAATGGAGGGAGTATAGATACGTTACTCCAAAGTACATGAAGAAATTCGCTCTCAACCCTCCATGCCCAAGACTTCCACTGGCACCTGGCCATGTGGCTGATCCCACTAGCGTCAAACGCGGTGAGGACTTTCCTGTAGAAT
The DNA here is from genome assembly GCF_056163025.1 of Triticum urartu. NCBI lineage: Eukaryota > Viridiplantae > Streptophyta > Magnoliopsida > Poales > Poaceae > Triticum > Triticum urartu. The sequence continues at coordinate 603,986,664 of NC_141876.1, forward strand.
GGGCCAGACGCCAAGCCAAGTTGGAAAGACAAGCCAGAGAAGCAGTGAGGAAATTCAACGAAGATTCTGCTGCTGCTGCTGCCACTGAGGCCTCTGTCAAGCCGAGGAAATCAATGGCAAAGAAGCCTGCTCGTAAGCCAAGTGCTTCACCAACATTGCCCTCACGACCAAGTTCCTCAGCTGCGCCCTCACGGCCAGGAACTTCAAAATCTTCACGACCAATTCCTCAAGCTGCTCCTGCTCCTTCAAAATCCTTAGCACCTCCTCCAAAGTCCTCAGCTATTCCGACAAAGTCCTCAGCACCTGTGCATCTGGCCTCGTGCCAAAGGACTGCAGGCATCTCAATTGCCTCTGGTGTCTCAGCAAGTTCCTCGGCTGCACCAAATTCTTCATCTGGCCCCACTCTACTAAAGTCTAAGGCAACTGCTGGACGAGGTCCTCGTCCAAGTCCCAAGAAGAAATAGGTCACCTTTCAAGCGCCACCTGAAGATGATGAGGCTGATGATGATGAACTTGCAGAAATCATCAGAGACAGGCAAGAAAGGGCCGCTAGAGCCAAAGGCACACCTGTGCCACTGCTTTTGGATCCAAGGGCGATCCTCGATTACATTGAGCTCTGGCATAAGGATCCAAATACGCCTATGCCTGACTTCAAGTTGACACCTGGTCAAACTCACATGTTGACTCACTTCATCCAAGAGGAGAAGTGGAAGTATGACCAGGCCAGGCAGATCAAGAAGGCTCAATACAAGAAAGAGAAGTTTCTGAAGACCAACGTGGTCAAAATGTCGACTGATGAACTCATCAAAATCCAGTCTAGCATCAAAACCCTCAGCGACAAATTTGACTCATACTATGCTGATTGGAAAGGAGCCAAAGTCAGGTTTGTGAAACTGACTGAGAATTTCACCAATGTTGTAGCCCCATCGCAACAAGAAGTTCCTCAAGCTGAAGCTTCTGCTCAGCCCACTAAGAACATGCCAGCACCGCTGATGACTTTCAGGCCTGAAGAAAATGCTAGTTCCAGGGCTGATGACTCCATTCCAGCTGCTGAAGAAATTGCAAGGGAATCCACTAGTGGTGCGCCTGAAGAAAATGAAGAAGTCAGGGCAACTGCATCAGTTGCGCCTGAGGAAATTCAAACAGATTCCTCAGCTCCACCTGCGCCTACACCAACTCCTATCCTTCCATCTACATCAGATGTGAAGAAGACCAAGGCTGCAGAGCGAGCTGCAGTGAAGAAAAGGAAAGCATCAAGTGCTTCAGAATCTTCAGCTCCAAAGAAGATGAAGCCTATGACTAGCTCTTATGAAAATCCGATCGATGCTGTTCCGATTTCCACCATGCCATCAAAGGACCTTGTTCCTTTTGGTGAAGAATATGAGATCCCAAGCGGATCTGCTGAAGAAACTCAATGTGCTGCTTCGTCAGAGCAGATTGATGAGGAAATTGAAGTAGATGCGATCCCTTCAACCCTAGTGGTATCATCACCAATGCCTCAGTTCACTGCTGAAGAGGCTGGTGTTGAAGAAATTGATGATGAAGATGTGGACATTGGAAGCACAACGTCAGTGATGAATGATGACTTTTGGGAAAGTCAGCATCCCAATTCTCCACTCTTCACCCCACTACAGCAAATCCCTCACTCCCCTGCACCAATAGTTCAATTGGGCTCTGAAAAAACTCATCCCACCTCATCTGTCCGTGAAGACATTCCAGCCACTAGTGCTGAGGAAACTGTTGTTGCTGACAATGTGACTGCACCTGAGGAGGAACCAGAAATTCCTCAGACCGATGAACCTGAAATTGCGATTCCCGAGGTAGTGATGCAACTCACTGATACTCCTCTGCCAAAACCAAAGGATCCATTCTCGCGCAAGCAAAAGTTCAAGGCTGAAGACTTCTTTGGCGAGCACGTATTCTTCACTGATTACAATCCATATGACTCTGCTCGCATAAGGAAGAGGCATTTCTGGACTGCTAGTCAAGCCAACTTCTATTCCTCAGTGCTGTTCAACAAAGACAAAGTCTTCGACCATGCACATATTCCTCATGTAGACATGGAGTCTCTGCCGTGCTTCGAGATAGTCCTTAGTGTTCTTCACGACGCTGGGCTATTAAACTTCTGCACTGACATCTGTGATTGGAATGAAGAACTCATTCTTCAGTTCTACGCAACGCTACACATCACAGGCGACTCTGAAGATGTGAATTCATGGGTCCTAGACTGGATGACGGAAAACACTCATTACAAGGCACCAGCGTCTGAATTGCTTCATGCCCTACCACTTAGTCCTCCCCTTGAATATGCACGTTGTATCTATAGTGAACCTGAGCTTTCAAATCACTACATGCAAGTGCTGATGAAGCCTTTGAAGCCAGGGCAGGCCCCTCGAACCAATTTCCTCGTCAAGGAATTGTTGTATGTGCCTCGGACTGTCTATCGCATTCTGTCGAAGACAATGAGTCCTATCAAAGGCCACGACTCAAATGATGAAGAAGTCGTTGGCATCATGAAGAATACGCTTTTCAACATCATTCATGGCGTTCCCGTCAACTTCCATGATTTCTTCATGAGGACTCTGGCCAATATTGCTATGTCACCATTTGAGCTGAAGCCTTATGCGCCATGGATTATGAGATTCATCAGGACAAGGTCTTCACTCAACTAGAAAGCTAACACTCTCAACCACTGCAGCAAATTGCCTCCAATTGAAGTCCTCAAACGGACATTTTCCTCAGCTGATGAAAAGGGTAAGGCAACTGCTGTGATAGATGAAGGCATTCGTCCATTGGATGGTCAATTCCGCAAAGCTGCATCCTATTCCACCAATGATGACTCTGCAACACATGACTCTGCCGCCAACAATGCCAAGCCAAATCCTCAAGCCACAGCACCCAAGGTGATGACTGATCATGAGTTACTCCTCAGTCTTCATCAGAAGGTTGATCGCAATCATAAATGGGTCAAGCGTCAGTTTGGTTCAATTCTTCACAACATGACTTCAACACACAATGCAGTGAAGACAAACCACTACTACCTCCATGAAACCCTCAACTGCACCTGGGTTGTTCTGTCTCAAGTTTACAGCGCTGAAGATCTGAAGAAAATGGGTCTCAAAGAAGAGTTTGACTGGTCTGCACCTCCTCCGAAGAAATACAAGAAGGTCAAGGTTCCTTCTTTGGTGGCTAGATCTTATTCTTCATCGCGTGACACTGATGAACATGAAGACTTGGACGACACTGCGGCAGGCCCTACTACAACAACCGACCCCGACAACGCTGGCGCTCCTTCATCGACTTGATTCTCTTCAGGGGCGTTAGTCCTCAGTTTCGATCCTTTTGGTCATTCGATGACAAAGGGGGAGAAATCTGAGTTAGTCTTCAAGCGGGTCCATTATAAGGGCGTTTTTTTGCTAAGTTACAACTCTTGTTCTTCCAAAACTTTTATTGGATCGAGTTGTAAACTTAAACCCGATGGTGGTCTCTGATACTTCTGCTACGTTATTCTGCATGCTTATTCCTCGTTGATATTATCACACGCATGCTGAAATACGTCAGTCACCATTTTTCATCATGCATTTCAAAATCTTCATATTATCACTGGTAGAAAAAGGGCCTATAGTCCCGGTTCGTAAGGGCCTTTAGTCCCGGTTCCTGAACCGGGACTAAAGTGTCGGTACTAATACCTCCCACCTTTAGTCCCGGTTCAATCCAGAACCGGGACTAAAGCCCCTCCACGTGGGCAGTGCGCAGAGCCCAGTCAGGAGACCCTTTGGTCCCGGTTGGTGGCACCAACCGGGACCAATAGGCATCCACGCGTCAGCTTTTCTGTGGCTAGGGTTTTTGTTTTTTTTTGAAAGGGGGGGGGGTTGGGGGTTTTGGGGGGTTAATTTAGGTGTTTCATATATTGTGTTAGCTAGCTATAATTAATATAGAGAAGTGTCCTCTCTTATGTCCGTGCTTGGTCGACGCTACGTACTATACATACGTATAGAGAGGACTAGACACGCTGGCTAGCTAGTAAGCAAATGAAGGAAACAGAAGATCGTCATGAACATATATGCATACAGAGAGAAGTGATATCGACCACCTCTCCTTTTCCGAGAGATTGGTCGAACAACAAGTTCTCGTATATCTATCTGACAGTACCGGCTACATATATACAATAATTATCTCTTACAAATATAATCATAAGGACTCAGGGTTCACATAGAAGTCTCCGTCTTCAGGGATCACGTGGTCAAGAAAGAATGCCGCCAATTCCTCTTGAATTGCTCGCATGCGAGCTGGTGCTAGGAGTTCATCCCGCTTCCGAAACATCTAATTTGAAGAAGGGGGTCAATACATATATATATGAATGAATGAAACTCAACACAAATGATGGTAATAAAATAAAATTGTGAATATTGTTATTTACGTACTTCATATTGTTCGTTAGAGTACCCGCCCCGCTCACACGTCATGTGGCGGATGGACTCGCAGATGTAGTATCCACAGAAATCATTCCCTTGTTCCTGCCACAACCACTTTACAAGAAATAGAGGTCAATCAAACTGATAAGCAAGAATGCTAAATGGTATTGATGAAACTAGCGCTTGAATCACTAGGAGATGCGTGGAACATGCTACTATAGTACTTACTTTCGGGTGTCTAAATTCCAGCTCCTTCGGCAGTCCCGGAACTTTTTTGGTGAATTTTCTCCAAACCCTGCCGGATAAAGAAAACAATTACTTGATATCAGGAAATGAACAAAGTTGCTGATATGGTGGATAATGATCGATTTAACTTACTTCTTGAGGATTTCAGCCATGTCTGCATAGTCCTGGGGATCTTTTCGTCTTGAGTCTAAGACGGTTACTAGTCCCTGCTCAAGCTTAATCTCTAGGAGAATATAGTGGAAACTGCACACGCATGAATAACTCATGAATTACATTACTATAACCTTGACTAATATATAAGGGAAACCGAATACGCACAAGACAGTAACACTCACTTGAAGTTGTAAGGAAAGAGTATTATATCTTTGTTTTGATTTATTACGAACGATTGTAGCAAGTTGGCCTCGGTAGCTGCGGCATGAAGTTTAACCTGAATTGCATCTATGAGATATGTGTTAATGAACCCAATATCACCGACTTGTCTTTTCTTCAATTCGACGATCTTCAATCTGCATAATATAGTGAGGATGATTATAAATACATGCAATGAAAGAGCTAAGCTATATAGAGAAACTTAATGACAGAAGTAGTACTACTTACAGACAGTAGCAGGCGACCGTTGTTTTATCGAGGGCCAATTGATTGAAAAACTGATAGAACTCCTCAAATGGAACAGGCAACAGATCAATTCCAACGAGGTCATGCTCCTTTTTAACTTTCACATACAAAGTACTACTCCCCCAGAGTCTCTGCAGATTTTCAAGTACCAATCATGCAATCTTCGCATCATCGTTGATAGAGATCTTTCATCTTTGACGAGAGGCTTCCCGTACTCGTATCTTTGCATCTGCATCTCCATGGGTTCATAATGTACTTCGTCGGGCAGGTAATCTGCAAGATTGCTATAACCGGGCACCATCCTCGGATCATTAGCGACGTTGTGGCTAGGCACCTTGAGCGGGGGGCATGATTGCTTCGCTTGTTTGCCGAGCTGGGCAATTTGTTTCCCAGCTCGTCGTTTTTTCAGCCTTTCATCACTGACAGTACTTCCCGACCGCTCCGCTTCGGCAAATTCCTTTCCAATAATGCGCTCATAGTTTCCTTTCGGCGGATCAGACTTTGGTGGTTTTGTCAGGGCAGCCAGAGTGCGCTTCACTTTCACCCCATCTACCTTCTCCTCCGGAGGTGGATGTTTCTTTGCTTTCACTCCTTCAAAGAATTTCCTCACTTCTTCTCGCGCGATCTCGGCGTTCTCCTCCTGGGTCCTCTCGTATGGTAACTTCTCTGGAGTCTTCAGAGAAGGACCGAATCTGTATGTCCTCCCGCCTCTGGTTGTACTGCTAGACGCCGACCGAGCAGACGAAGCGGTTGTCTTCTTTACTTGCTTAAGAGGCGGAGGAGAAGGACTACGACCCGCCGGAGCAGCTGGAGCGGCGGCAGGTCTCTTCTGCCCTTGCTGACGAGGCGGAGAAGGAGGAGGTTGGCTGCTCGGGCGCGTCGGCGCAGGCGGAGACGGAGGCGGAGTGCCGCCACGCGCCGGAGAAGGAGCCGGCCGAGGGCCCTGATTGTCACTTGCCGGAGGAGGAGGCGGTGGAGGAGGCGGAGTGCCCTGACTCGCCGAAGGAGGAGGAGGAGGCGGAGGCGTCCAGTTCGGAAGGTTGATGAGGTCCTTCCGCCATAGGCATGGAGTCTTCAGAGCAGACCCCAGCCGAGTCTCCCCTTCACCGATAGGGTGGTCAAGCTGGAGGTCCTCAAATCCCTCCGTTATCTCATCCACCATCACCCTAGCATATCCTTCTGGAATCGGCATGCAGTGAAAAGTTGCGCCGGGTTCAGTAGGATAAACAGAGCCAACAGCCGCCTTGACCTTCAAATTCATCCATTGCGTCATAAGGTGGCAATTTTGAGACTCCGTTATAGCATCCACAGGATAGCTGGCAGGAGCCGTCAAGGCATGCTGCAGCTGAAGCAGCTCGGTGGAAGCCACGCTGCTTCTGCGCTGAGATGGCGGGGTAGCTTCGGGGGAGGCTTCGGCAGTACGTTTGCTGCGATTTGCTTCTCGTTCCTCTATCGCTTGTACCCTTGCGTGCAGCGCCTGCAGTTCGGTCTGCTGCACTTTTTTCCTCCTCTCATGGGATTTGTAACCGCCTGCGTCCGGAAACCCAACCTTCCACGGAACGGAGCCTGGCGTGCCTCGTGTCCGTCCAGGGTGCTCAGGATTCCCGAGGGCCATTGTGAGCTCGTCGTGCTCTCTGTCTGGAAAGAACGTCCCTTCCTACGCTGCGTCGATATACTGCTTAAGCTTACTGACTGGTATGTCCATTTGTTCGTTCGTCCAAATGCATTTCCCTGTTTCAGGGTCCAAGGTTCCGCCAGCCCCAAAGAACCAAGTCCGGCAACGGTCTGGCTAGCTATTTGTCTCTGGTTCGATCCCTTTATGAACCAGATCATTCTCAACCTTGGACCACTTAGGCCGGGCTACGAGGTAGCCACCTGACCCCGTGCGATGGTGAAGCTTCTTCTTCGCGGCATTTTTCTTGTTTGTCACCGACATCTTCTTACTCTTTTCCGATGTCTTGTAGGCCACAAATGCGGGCCAGTGATCTCTGATCTTCTCATATCTGCCCTTGAATTCTGGTGTCTCTTTTTTATCGACAAACCTATTCAGCTCTTTCTTCCACCTCCTGAATAGATCTGCCATCCTCTTCAGAGCAAAAGACTTGATTAATTTCTCTTTAATTGGGCTCTCTGGATTATCCTCTGGCGGTAGGGTGAAATTTGACTTCAGCTCAGTCCAAAGATCATTTTTCTGCATATCATTGACATAAGACACCTCAGGGTCTTCTGTAGCCGGCTTAAACCATTGCTGGATGCTTATCGGGATCTTGTCCCTAACCAGAACCCCGCACTGAGCAACAAATGCACTCTTTGTCCGGAGGGGTTCAATAGGTTGGCCGTCGGGCGCGATTGCTGTGATCTCAAGCTTTTCATCCGAGCTCAACTTTTTCTTCGGGCCTCGTCTCTTTACCGAAGTTGTGCTCGATCCGGAGGGCTAGAAAAAAGAACAAAGACTTAATTAATATGTGTACATACCAAAACAATGAATGCATCAATCAGCTAGTCAGCATAGGCTTAACTAATATATATACCTGGCCGGACTCGGTTCGGTCACCGGAGCCGTCATCACGGTCTCCTTCTTGCACCGGCATTGGGTCACCGGCGCCGTCCTCATGTTCTTCTTGCACCGGAATTAGGTCACCGTAGCCAGCTTGTTCACCCTCTCCTTCCAGACCATCGGTATCGTTGAGATAGTACGAGACGGCATCACTTCCTTGTGCGATTATCTCCCTCAACAACGCTTCTTTTGTTGCTTCGTCTAGGGCGGTGTCCATAGTTTCTACAAATATTTACAACATGGCAATTATTATTCAAACATGACAGATGGATATATTAGTGCCAAACGTAGAACTAGCTACCTAATCATAGTAAGCTATCGGGAGGGGGTATATATCGACAACGACGACACTACATCTATATATGTCCCTCGACGACCCTCGTTCCCGATAAAAAAAGTCTTCTCCTCTTTTTTTCTTCTTCTTCCTCTTCTTTTTTTATCCTCTTCTTCCTCTCATGTTCGAGAGGATCGCCTTGGGGTCGGGAGGTTGCCTAGTGTCAAAGGATTCAACAAAACCATGTCTTCATCATTAGGCGAAAGTAACATGTGCATGATGGTAGGAAGCTCTTCAAAGTTGTTCTGGAACGGATTCCCAGATAGGATAATTCGCTTTTTGGTACAAAGTTCAGCAAGAGCCTTCCGAATATCGCTATTTGGAAGGCCTTTGCTGAATTCGTACCAAAAGGCGGATTATTCTATCCGGGACTCCATTCCAGAACAACTTTGCAGAACTTCGTACCAACATGCCTTGGTTACTTCCGGCTAATGATGAAGGCATGAATATATTCTATTTTCTCTTCTTCTCCACTATTCCTTTCTTCTTCTCCTCTTCTTTTTCTTCTTTTTTATTCTTCTTATTTATTTCTCCTCTTCTTTTCGGTAGAGGAAACCCTAAATAGCTAGCAAGTATCGTGGGTGTGAGATACATGTGGCCTTCGGTGTCGGACACTACATCCACGTCCCACAAGTGACGTGGGCGTCGAAGCCCGCGCCACTTGTGGGATGTGGATGTAGTTTCCGACACCGACGGTACATGTATCTCACACCGACGATACTTTCTATTTAGGGTTTCTCGACCCTCGACCCTCGACGACCCTCGTTCCCGATAAAAAAAAGAGGAAGAAGAAGAAAAAAAAGAGGAGAAGAAAGAATAGAGGAGATCTTCTCCTCTATTCTTTCTTCTCCTCTTTTTTTATTTTCTTATTCCTCTTCTTTTTTTATCCTCTTCCTCCTCTCATGTTCGACGACCCTCGACCCCTCGGCGACCCTAGACCCCCTCTCGACCCCCTCTTCTTCTCCCTCTTCTTCCCCTTCTTCCCCGCCTAAAATGACCTAAAATGAAAATAACCTAAAATTCACTAAAGTTATCGATGACCCTCTTCTCCCCTCTTCTTCGCCTTTCTTACACATATACATTATAGCCACATACACATATATGAACAGAAAAAATAGACATATACATTGTTCACATACACATATACATTTTATGAACAGAAAAAATCCTAGTTTTCTAAAAAACAGAAAAAAAATAGAAAAAATCCTAATTGTTCACATACACATATACACATATATGAACAGAAAAAATAGAGGAGATCTTCTTCATCTATTTTTCTCTTCTTCTACAGTATATATGAACACATACACATATATGAACATATACATATACATTAGAAAAAATAGAAAAAAATAGACATATACATATACACATATATGAACAGAAAAAATAGAAAAAATAGAAAAAATAGAAAAAATAGAACATATACACATACACATATACAGAAAAAAAATAGAAAAAATCCCCTTCTTCTACAGAAAAAAATAGAAAAAAATAGAACATATACACATACACATATACACATACACATATACTAAAGTCTATTTTCCCCTTCTTCTACAGAAAAAAATAGAAAAAATCCTAATTGTTCACATACACATATACACATATATGAACAGAAAAAATAGACATATACATTAGAAAAAATCATACATACATACATACATACATACATACATACATACATACATACATCTACATCATATATATCAATATATATCAATATACATCTACAGAAAAAAATTAAGGAAGGAAGGAGAGGATGGGGCGGTAGCTAGCTACCTCTCCCGGAGGGATCGGGGAGGAGACGCGGGCGGCCGGGGTCGGGGTCGGCGAGGGCGAGGGCGACGGCGGGGCGCGCTCGGCGGCGGCGGACGGCGGAGCTCGGGGGCGCGCGGCGAGGAGCTCGGGGGCTCGGGGACGGTGGAGCTCGAGGGCGAGGGCGAGGGCGACGGCGGGGCGGCTCGGGGTCGGCGACGACGGCGAGGCAGGGCGCGCTCGGGGGCGGGGCAGGGGCAACGGCGGCGACGGCGAGGCGAGCAGAGGCGAGCAGAGAGGCGGCGACGACGGGATGGGATCAAAACTGTACCAAAATTTCCACAAGGGTGGCTTATATAGACGGAGCATTGGTCACGGTTCGTGGCACCAACCGTGACCATTGCCCCCCTTTAGTCCCGGTTGGTGCCACCAACCGGGACCAAAGGCCAATTTTCGGCAGCCCAAAGGGCGGGAAGCGGCGGCCTTTGGTCCCGGTTGGTGGCACCAACCGGGACTAAAGGGCGGCAATGGTCACGGTTGGTGCCACGAACCGTGACCAATGCCACCTTTAGTCCCGGTTGGTGCCACCAACCGGGACCAATGCCCTTGTGCGCCCCGCGTCCAAAAGTATAGTCCCATATCCCTAGTTGAGAGGGCTCTGGAGTGGTTTATAAGCGCTGCTGCGCCCACCCTCCTGAGCTCCTCTCAACTGCAGGCTTTCGGGCCTAACCTGTCATTGCAATGCCTGTGGGCCTACTGGGCCTGCTACGGGCCTGAATCCTGGCCCATGTAGGGTTTCTAGTCGTATTCAGGTCGTGGAGGCCCAGTAGGTGGCATTTTTTTTCTTTTTTATTTCTACATTTTTTTGGTTTTTTATTTTTTGCTTTTAGGTCACAAAAATTATAAACTTTCTATTAGTGCCATTAGTTTTAAATTTTAAATAGTTTAAATTTGAATTTTTAAAAATTTGTGTGAATCACTAGTTTATGAATAACTTTACTATAAAATTAGAATTTTTTTTCTATTTATTTTTTATTTCTACTTAAAACTAAATACTTACAGTTTTTTAGTGATTTCTTTTTGCTTTTAGGTCACAAAAATTATAAACTTTCTGTTAGTGCCATTAGTTTTAAATTTTAAATAGTTTAAATTTGAATTTTTAAAAATTTGAAGAATATTATAGTTTTATTTTAGTTTAATTACTTACAGTTTTTTAGTGATACTTATAGTTTTATTTTACTTATAATTTAATTTTTTTTGTTTTCTTCTTTTGTTTTATTTTTTGCTTTTTATTTTTTCATTTGTACTAAATACTTATAGTTTTAAAATGTATGTGAATCACTAGTTTATGAATAACTTTACTATGAAGTTAGATCATCTGTTACAAAGGGATTTCATTTTCTTGAACTTATTTGAACTCCATATTTTTTCTGTGTTCAAAATGCACCATTCAAAGACACATCATCAATTTTCAACCCTTTCTGACTTCATTTGTTATTTTTCATGCATTTATTGATTTTTTTGAGCTATAAGACCCTGAAATTGAAAAGCATTTCAAATGAACTCCGAAAAGGTTGAAAGTTGGCATGGTATCATCATTTCACCCACATAGCATGTGCAACAAAGTTGAGATGGTTATGGCAAAAACTGGATGCACTTCGTGTACAAAACGGAGAATCTCTTTCGAAGTATCAGGGTTTCGGACGAAAGATCATCTGTTACAAAGGGATTTCATTTTCTTGAACTTATTTGAACTCCATATTTTTTCTGTGTTCAAAATGCACCATTCAAAGACACATCACCAATTTTCAACCCTTTCTGACTTCATTTGTTATTTTTCATGCATTTATTGATTTTTTTGAGCTATAAGACCCTGAAATTGAAAAGCATTTCAAATGAACTCCGAAAAGGTTGAAAGTTGGCATGGTATCATCATTTCACCCACATAGCATGTGCAACAAAGTTGAGATGGTTACGGCAAAAACTGGATGCACTTCGTGTACAAAACGGACAATCTCTTTCGAAGTATCAGGGTTTCGGACGAAAGATCATCTGTTACAAAGGGATTTCATTTTCTTGAACTTATTTGAACTCCATATTTTTTCTATGTTCAAAATGCACCATTCAAAGACACATCATCAATTTTCAACCCTTTCTGACTTCATTTGTTATTTTTCATGCATTTATTATTTTTTTGAGCTATAAGACCCTGAAATTGAAAAGCATTTCAAATGAACTCCGAAAAGGTTGAAAGTTGGCATGGTATCATCATTTCACCCACATAGCATGTGCAACAAAGTTGAGATGGTTACGGAAAAAACTGGATGCACTTCATGTACAAAACGAACAATCTCTTTCGAAGTATCAGAGTTTCGGACGAAAGATCATCTGTTACAAAGTTGGCATGGTATCATCATAATAGTTGCGGGAGAAAGTCTTCACTTTTTCTTCGCTTGTGTCATTTGCTTATTGCGCCGTAACCATGGATAATCTTCATTGTTTATCAGGATGCTTGGGTCAGCCTTGACATTGAAGGGAGGAATTTCATGAAACTTTTCATAATCTTCAGACATGTCTGTCTTGCCGTCCACTCCCAGGATGTCCCTTTTTCCTGAAAGAACTATGTGGCGCTTTGGCTCATCGTATGATGTATTCGCTTCCTTATCTTTTCTTTTTCTCGGTTTGGTAGACATGTCCTTCACATAGATAACCTGTGCCACATCATTGGCTAGGACGAACGGTTCGTCAGTGTACCCAAGATTTTTCAGATCCACTGTTGTCATTCCGTACTGTGGGTCTACCTGTACGCCGCCGCCAAACAGAATGACCCATTTGCAGTTAAACAAAGGGACCTTAAAATCAGGTCCGTAGTCAAGTTCCCATATGTCCACTATGTAACCATAATATGTGTCCTTTCCGCTCTCGGTTGCTGCATCAAAGCGGACACCGCTGTTTTGGTTGGTGCTCTTTTGATCTTGGGCGATCGTGTAAAATGTATTCCCATTTATCTCGTATCCTTTGTAAGTCAATACAGTCAAAGATGGTCCCCAGGACAACAAGTACAACTCATCACAAACAGTGTTGTCACCTCTGAGACGTGTTTCCAACCAACTGCTGAAAGTCCTGATGTGTTCACATGTAATCCAGTCGTCGCATTGCTCCGGGTGTTTGGAGCGCAGACTGTTCTTGTGTTCATCGACATACGGGGTCACCAAGGTAGAGTTCTGTAGAACTGTGTAGTGTGCTTGAGACCAAGAATATCCGTCCCTGCATATTATTGAGTCTCTTCCAAGAGTGCCTTTTCCAGTCAGTCTCCCCTCATACCGCGATTTAGGGAGACCTATCTTGTTAAGGCCAGGAATGAAGTCAACACAAAACCCGATAACATCCTCTGTTTGATGGCCCATGGAGATGCTTCCTTCTGGCCTAGCGCGGTTACGGACATATTTCTTTAGGACTCCCATGAACCTCTCAAAGGGGAACATATTGTGTAGAAATACGGGCCCCAGGATGACAATCTCGTCGACTAGATGAACTAGGACGTGCGTCATGATATTGAAGAAGGATGGTGGGAACACCAGCTCGAAACTGACAAGACATTGCCCCACATCACTCCTTAGCCTTGGTACAATTTCTGGATCGATCACCTTCTGAGAGATTGCATTGAGGAATGCACATAGCTTCACAATGGCTAATCGGACGTTTTCCGGTAAAAGCCCCCTCAATGCAACCGGAAGCAGTTGCGTCATAATCACGTGGCAGTCATGAGACTTTAGGTTCTGAAACTTTTTCTATGGCATATTTATTATTCCCTTTATATTTGACGAGAAGCCAGTCGTGACCTTCATACTGAGCAGGCATTCAAATAAGATTTCTTTCTCTTCTTTCATAAGAGCGTAGCTGGCAGGACCTTTATACTGCTTCGGAGGCATGTCGTCTTTTTCGTGCAAACGTTGCAGGTCCTCCCATGCCTCTGGCGTATCTTTTGTCTTCCCATACACGCCCAAGAAGCCTAGCAGGTTCACGCAAAGGTTCTTCGTCACGTGCATCACGTCGATTGAGGAGTGGACCTCTAGGTCTTTCCAGTAGGGTAGGTCCCAAAATATAGATTTCTTCTTCCACATGGGTGCGTGTCCCTCAGCGTCATTCGGAACAGCTAGTCCACCGGGACCCTTTCCAAAGATGATGTAGGGTAAATCATTGACCATAGCAAGCATGTGATCACCGGTGCGCATGGCGGGCTTCTTCCGGTGATCTGCCTCGCCTTTGAAATGCTTGCCTTTCTTTCGACATTGATGGTTGGTCGGAAGAAATCGACGATGGCCCAGGTACACATTCTTCCTGCATTTGTCCAGGTATATACTTTCAATGTCATCTAAACAGTGCGTGCATGCGTGGTATCCTTTGTTTGTCTGTCCTGAAAGGTTACTGAGAGCGGGCCAATCGTTGATGGTCACGAACAGCAACGCCTTAAGGTTAAATTCCTCCTGTCTGTGCTCATCCCACATACGTACACCGTCTCCACAGCTGTAAAAGTTCTTCAACTAATGGCCTTAGGTACACATCAATTTCGTTGCCGGGTTGCTTAGGGCCTTGGATGAGAACTGGCATCATAATGAACTTCTGCTTCATGCACATCCAAGGAGGAAGGTTATACATACATAGAGTCACGGGCCAAGTGCTGTGATTACTGCTCTGCTCCCCGAAAGGATTAATGCCATCCGCGCTTAAAGCAAACCATACATTCCTTGGGTCCTTTGCAAACTCATCCCAGTACTTTCTCTCGATTTTTCTCCACTGCGACCCGTCAGCGGGTGCTCTCAACTTCCCATCTTTCTTTCGGTTCTCACTGTGCCATCGCATCAACTTGGCATGCTCTTCATTTCTGAACAGACGTTTCAACCGTGGTATTATAGGAGCATACCACATCACCTTCACAGGAACCCTCTTCCTAAGGGGCTCGCCGTCAACATCACCGGGGTCATCTCGTCTGATCTTATACCGCAACGCACCGCATACCGGGCATGCGTTCAGATCCTTGTATGCACCACGGTAGAGGATGCAGTCATTAGGGCATGCATGTATCTTCTCCACCTCCAATCCTAGAGGGCATACGACCTTCTTTGCTGTGTATGTACTGTCGGGCAATTCGTTATCCTTTGGAAGCTTCTTCTTCAATATTTTCAGTAGCTTCTCAAATCCTTTGTCAGCCACAGCATTCTCTGCCTTCCACTGCAGCAATTCCAGTACGGTACCGAGCTTTGTGTTGCCATCTTCGCAATTGGGGTATAACCCTTTTTTGTGATCCTCTAACATGCGATCGAACTTCAGCTTCTCCTTTTGACTAATGCATTGCGTCCTTGCATCGACCATGACCCGGCGGAGATCATCATCATCGGGCACATCGTCTGGTTCCTCTTGATCTTCAGCAGCTTCACCCATGGCAGCATCATTGGGCACATCATCGTCTGGTTCCTCTTGATCTTCACCAGCTCCCCCCGTTGCAGCATCACCGTATTCAGGGGGCACATAGTTGTCATCGTACTCTTCTTCTTCACCGTCTTCCATCATAACCCCTATTTCTCCGTGCCTCGTCCAAACATTATAGTGTGGCATGAAACCCTTGTAAAGCAGGTGGGAGTGAAGGATTTTCCGGTTAGAGTAAGACCTCGTATTCCCACATTCAGTGCATGGACAACACATAAAACCATTCTGCTTGTTTGCCTCAGCCGCATCGAGAAACTCATGCACGCCCTTAATGTACTCGCGGGTGTGTCTGTCACCGTACATCCATTGCCGGTTCATCTGCGTGCATTATATATTATTAAGTGTCCAAATTAATAGAAGTTCATCATCACATTAAAACCAAAGTGCATACATAGTTCTCATCTAACAACATATAGCTCTCCAGAGCATCTAATTAATTAAACCATACATTGAAACTATGTAAAACATTTCAATGCGAAAACAAATGCGATCATAATCGCAACCAAGGTAACAATTGATCCAACGGCATAATGATACCAAGCCCCGGTATGAATGGCATATTTTCTAATCTTTCTAATCTTCAAGCGCATTGCATCCATCTTGATCTTGTGATCATCGACGACATCCGCAACATGCAACTCCAATATCATCTTCTCCTCCTCAATTTTTTTATTTTTTCCTTCAACAAATTGTTTTCTTCTTCAACTAAATTTAACCTCTCGACAAGGTCGGTTGGCATTTCCGATTCACATACATCCTAGATAAATAAAATCTATGTCACGTTGGTCAGCATAATTTTCATAAACAATAAATGAACCAATAGTTATAAAGATAATATACATACCAAATCCGAATCACAGACAGGACGAGGGCCGACGGGGGCGGATACCAAAACCATCGCACTATATAAGATGCAATAATAAATGTAAGAAAATGATACAAGTATCTATCTAAACATACAAGTAAGAATATTTTTCCTTTCAGAAAGAAGATAAGAATAAGAGGCTCACCACGGTGGTGTCGGTGATGAGATCAGCGCGGGTGATCGCCGGCAGTGAAGACGGGGACGGGGCGTGACGGACCGCTAAATCTAGACAAATCTCGAGGAAAATGGAGCTTGGAGGTCGAGCTTTGAGAGGAGAAAGCTTAAGTAGTGTGGCTCGGGCATTCCATCGAACACCTCATGTGCATAGGAGGTGAGCTAGAGCACCACAAAGGCCTCTCCCCCTCGGCCAGAAAAAACAGAGCACTGTGCTCTGCTCTTGCGCGAGGGGGTATATATAGGCAATTCATTGGTCCCGGTTCGTGGCATGAACCGGGACTAAAGGGGAGCCTTTGGTCCCGGTTCAAGCCACCAACCGGGACCAATGGTGGTGGGCCAGGAGGGAGGCCCTTTGGTCCCGGTTCGTCCCACCAACCGGGACCAAAAGGTCCAGACGAACCAGGACCAATGGCCCACGTGGCCCGGCCGGCCCCCTGGGCTCACGAACCGGGACCAATGCCCACATTGGTCCCGGTTCAAGACTGAACCGGGACTAATGGGCTGAGGCGGCCTGGACCATAGCCCCTTTTTCTACTAGTGTATATATCAAATGCGTGTATGAATTACAAGATATAGGGGGAGACCTCCATGATTCAATTCTTCAAGTGTGCATTGCTTCAAAAGCTAATTCCTCACTATGCACATCTTCAGGGGGAGTTCCGCTATATCTTGCAATCAAATTCCTCAATATCAGTATTTACACTTCATATATTTATCCCCGTTGAAAACTTAACCTATATTGTCATCAATCACCAAAAAGGGGGAGATTGTAAGTGCATCTAGTGCCCCTTAGTGATTTTGGTGTATTGAAGACTTATAGGTTAAGAATCTAATGTGTTTATGAGTGTACACAGGTCTATAAGTCTATGAGGAGTTTGATATTTATAGAGAAAGTCGACCCCTAAAAATGAAGTTCTTCGACTGAAGACTTTGATACTCTAAAGTCTTTCTGAAGACTTTGAAAGTGAAGAAATTGGTGTAACCTTGAAGACTTGGTATTCATTTGAGGAACATGAAGCGTGAAGACTTTTGTTTTCGTAGTTTCATTTTCTCTATCTTGAGTCATAGGAAACACCGTACTATTAAAGGGGGTCGAGGAAATACTAAGGAGAAAATTTCCATGTGATGCTCAACTCAAAATCCTACACCTACCAATCCCTTCAAGTGAAGCCATTGGAAATCTCATACAGTTCAGTCAATTTCTTCAGTGACAGAGACGCAGTTCTTCTGGTCACGGAGGAATTTTTCCTGACTGAAGAGTTAGGAATTCGCCAGTGCGGATTGCCTACACAGTGAGGAACATGATAGCTCTAAGGAATTTGCACTTCAAATTTCCAACCGTTGCTGTGCTACGCGCCAGCTGTCCCAAAATATCTTATCCATCCAACGGTCATATCATTGAAGGGCATTTATGTCTTATCATGTCGGGCTGCTCCCTAGGCTATAAATAGCCACCCCCTAGAACCACTAGCTGGTTGGCTGCTCCGAGAGAAACTGACACTTGTCATTTGAGAGCATCCCATCCTCCGAGGACTTTGAGCGAAAATCATCAAGTGAGGAAAATCCAAACCCAAACCCAAAAACCTACAAACCCAAAGTGATTGAGCATCACTGAAGAGATTGATCCTGCGTGGATCCGACGCTTGTTACCTTTGAAGACTGTGCTTCTTCCAGACGGTTAGGCATCATGGTCTAGAGCATCCAAGAGGAATTGTGGATCGCCGAGTGACCGAGTTTCTGAAGGTTCGGAAGTCACCTGAAGACTTACCACGAGTGATTGGGCGAGGACTGTGTGTCCTTAGCTCAAGGAGAATACGATGAGGACTGTGTGTCCGGGACTGGGTGTCCTCGAGTTTAAATACTCAGCCGCTCCAACCAGATGTACAACTGAGATAGCAGTTGGAACTGTTCTACCAAATCATTGTCTTCACCAAGCCAACTGGTTCTATTTCCTCAACACTTTCATTTCCTCATTACTGTGTTGCGTGTTTGTTCATATCTGTGTTTGAAGACTTTGACTGAAGACTTTCTCAATTTCCTCAGTTCTATTTCCTCAGTCTGATTGTCTTCATCTTGTGCTATCCTGTGTTTACGCTTTCTGTACTCTGTGTTAGTCTTCATTTCATCATGATGACTATGCTTGTGTTCTGTTATGTTTACTTCTGAGTACTTATTCCGCTGCAAGTAGTTCTTCATTTAGGAATTTCCTCACCGGCAAATTCCTTAGTGAAGAATTCATAAAAATCTCCTATTCACCCCCACCTCTAGTCGATATAACGCACTTTCACAAAATAATGATTCCTCCACCTGTCATCAGGGATCCACCGAAAGGGCCTCTGTATTTCGCGAAAAAACGTTACCGCCACTGACAGCTCGGACCCAGCAGCTATATCTTCACACGCAAGGAAGTGTCTCCTTATTACGCACAAAAAAATGAATACTCCCCCTGTTAGCTGGGACCCAGTATAGTGGCAGGCTGACTTGTGGGCCTACTAAGTTGACGGGGACGGAGGGCTTTGTCAACTTAGTCAATATGCACGATTCTAGCTCAAGTGACTGTACGATGTCCATCCAACGGCCGTAGTGCTTCTTCAACCTCTGGTCTTCTTGCTCCAGCCGCCCAAACCAGCGCCGGTCGTGCCTCGTGCTCCTGCCTCCCATGGCTGGCTGTGATGCGACGGAGGCTTCACCGCCCCCTACTACTCCCACCGCTGGCCAGGCCATCCCTCTACTCACCCACACCCCCTATTATTCTGCGGCGACGGCAGCCTCACACCGCAGCGAACCAGTGAACCCTCGTACTCCTCTACGCATGGGCATCCACTGCCGCGTCTTCCCCGGCTCCGCGTCGTCCCCTTCGTAGGCCTCGCCGTCGTCCACCGCCCTGGTGCTCTTGGCGCGGCATGGTCAACGTGGTCAAGGAACGGCTTCCATCGGACATGGATTGTACGTGGAGAGGCTGATAGCTGGGTCCACGGCCACAGCAAGGAAGTGCCTCCTTATTACGTGCAAAATAATTATTCCTCCACCTGACAGCGGGGACCCACCGGACGGGCCACCGTATTTCGCCCCCCTAACTGCTGGGACCCACCAGCTACATCTTCGCACGCAAGGAAGTGCCTGACAGTCGGGACCCACCTGGTTGAAGCGTACGTAGCGTTGTCATTCTGGTCGCGAACGTGTACGTACATATATACTGGTGGATGTAGAGGCGCGCATGTGTCGTAGTAGAGGCGCGTACGTGTCGTAGTAGAGGCACGCACGTAGCATGTACACGTACATACAACGGCCAGGGTGCAAGAAAGAAAATACGGCCACGTACGTACATATGGGCAGGGTCTGGAACACCTACTCGCGCATACGTACGGCCAGGGCTCATATACATGGCTGGGTCAGAACGGAGAAATAGCATCGTCGTCGTGTTAATGGGGAGGCAACGGAATGCGTCGTGTTCATGGGGAGGCAACGGAATGTGTCGTGTTCATGGGGAGGCAACAGAATGCCTCGTGTTCATCAGGAGTCAACGGAATGTGTGGGAGCCAACCGGCTGGGTCGGAACGGAATGCGTGGTCGTGTTCATCGGGAGGGCTTGGACAGAACAGGCGATGGAAACGAGGCCTGGCGTACCGCACAACGGAGGAAACGGACCTCCTACGTTCGGAACGGGGTCCTGTTGATCGGGAGGGGTGTGGCGTACCGCAAAACGGACGAAACGACCTCCTACGGTCGAAACGGGGGTCCTGTTGATCGGGAGGGGTGTGGCGTACCGCAAAATGGACGAAACGGACTTGTGTTGGAGCGCTACGGTCGAAACGGGTGTCCTGTTCATCGGGAGGGGTGTGGCGTACCGCAAAACGGGACTCCACGGGATAGTGTTCATCTCCACCGTTGACCTCCTCCAGCCTCCATGGGCTCCTGTTCATCCAGCCTCCACGGGCTCCTGTTCATCCAGCCTCCACCGCGGGCTACTCCACCGGCTACTGTTCAACCACCCCTCCACCGTCTACTGTTCATCCAGCCCTCCACACCACGGGGTCCTGTTCAAACACCCCTCCACGGGCACCCCTCCATCGTCTACTATTCATCCAGCCCTCCACACCACGGGGTCCTGTTCATCCACCCCTCCACGAGCACCCCTCCACCGTCTACTGTTCATCCATCCCTCCACCACACCACGGGGTCCTGTTCATCCAGAAGCAACGCCACCGCTCACTGTTCATCCAAACCCCCTCGCAACGCTCACTGTTCATCCCATCGATCGGCTTCAGTTAGCAGCAGTAGTGAAGGAATCGCTCGATCGGGTTCAGTTAATAGCCATCGATCGATCGGTCGGGTTCAGTAACGCGTAGCCTGCAGTGCAATCGCTCGGGTTCAGTTAGAGCCCAACGCCTCGCTCGGGTTCAGTTAGAGCCAATGCCTCGCACATACGCGCGTACGTGTACGAGAGAAACGCACATCGCTCGGCTGCCGACCTCCCACCGTAACCGGGAGCTCCCCTAAATTTTCCTGCCCCTCGCTTCTACCACGGTTTTTTCCGTCATGGACGGCCCAAAGAATGTCATGCAGCTGCGTCTCCGGCCCGCCTAGGATGAAAAGCCCATTTTCTGTCATGATTTTTTGTTATAGAAGTAGGATCCCACCACATCTACGATGACACCGGGTTTTTTCACAATTATCGTTATAGAAGTGTCATATGTATGACAGGAAAAAAATTCGTTCAGCCCAAAATGTCACGGATGTGTGTTTTTTTTGTAGTGCATGTTCCTCTTTCGTTCTTCTTTAATATGTACTCTCTCCGTTCCTAAATACAAGTCTTTGTATAGATTCCACCATGGACTACATATGGAGCAAAATGAGTGAAGAACCTACACTCTAAATGTACCTGGATACATCTGTATGTGATCCATAGTGGAAATCTCTACCGAGACTTATATTTTGGAACGGAGGGAGTATGATAGTAGTATAGTATGTTCCTTGTACTGAAGATGAGCAGTGACATTTGCAGTGTAGAGGTCTATATGGTCGGTTGTGATGGACACTTTGAGCCTCTTTGATTCGTAGGATCTTGTAAACATAGGAATAGGATTTGTAGTGGCCTGCCCACTTGAATCCTATAAGAATAGCAAGGAAATGCGGGGAGCTGTGTCGCCTTTGAGAGTTACACTGATATTAACAGTACCGCACCTTCACTTGAAGAGAGCTGGTATCCGAAGCCTTTCTAGCCGTACCGGCAATACTAGCACATATATTCCAGCAAGTTCCACTTTGCTGATTTTACTCTGATGCTTAAGGTTTTCCCGTTATATCTACACTATGATCTATGTAGCTGCTTTGTGTCGCACTAGCAGCAGTCCACTCTTGAAGCTAAACACTGCAATGACTTACAAACTTGGCACCAAGGCATTGAGTGCCATTCTGGATGTAATGAAACTCATATGCTCCCCACCTGTTGATTCTTGTTTAGAATATGATCCTAATGACTATTCTAACCTCGAGGAGTCAAAGGCAGATGGCCTATCCTGTTCACCCATCAACGTGCCTGTTCTAATTTCGCAATGTTTTATTGATTGCGGGTATCTTGCATATGTTGTCTTGCATTTCTTCTACTTTGTTGCACCGCCATCCGCTTAGTTTACTCATCATATATGTCGAGATGCCATGCCCATCCATTATCAATACATACTCCATCTGTCATCATACCATGTTTTTCCACTCAAATGCTATTCTTGTGCATCAGACATCAAAAAGGAAGAGGGTGATTGACGAACCTGAAGGAGCACCAGCAAAGTCCTTGAAAAACGTGGTGGTGTCGGAGAAATCAGACAGCACCATATTGGCTGTACAACCAGTGACACAAAACGTAGGGCCGACTCCAGCAGACTGTACTCATACTTCACTGGCCACACCACTAGCCCCACCACACAGGACCTACACTCCAGCAAAAGGTATACCAACTTAATTTTCCATAGCACCAGCTGTACCACAGAAAAATCCCATTCCAGCAAAAAGTACAGCAAGTCCACCGGCCGAAGACCTATCCCAACTGCAGAGACGGCCAATTCCTGCAGATTGGAACCCCATTCCATTTATTCCCAGTTTAAAAGACAATGCTTTCAATGTTGTTAGGGACTACGCGCATATATTCCCATCATGGGAAGATTATTGTGAAGACAAACACAATTTTCACATCTTCCTGTCCAACTTAGGTGTAAGTGCTATTATTCATGGTTATTGTTTTCCTGTTTTCTGCTGATTGAACACATCAATGATTTACATTACATTGTTGTAACTAGGCGAGGGTCAATCTAGATAGTCATGACGAGCAAAGCTTGCTTGTGCTTTTCAAGGAAGCATGGCAGCAGTATCGGTGTTACCTGAGGAAATCACACTTTGATGGCAAGTCTATAAACGATTTTCCGGTGAAGTCTCCTGTGCTAAATTTAGAAGACATTGAATGGAAAAACCTTGTTATGCACAGGTCTCGTTCCCAGGATGAGGTAATGTCTATGAAATCACATGACAATTTGAACTTCTACTTTTCCGCATGTGCCTTATGGATCTTTTTTGCAGGAAATCTGCTCGAAGAAGAATTCTGGTTTGACAAGAATGACAGGATATTGCAAATATGTTGCCTGCTGCTTTGCTCTTGTTAGTACCTGTTGTCCTGTATCACTGTACTTGCATACATACCTGGTTCATTATGTGACAGCAGTATGCATGATAGCTTGCTTATCAATTGTTCGCTCCAAATTATCTGATCTATATGAATGGTTACATTAGTGTAGAATATATTCAATGCCAATGTTTTTTTAGCTTTGCATTGTTCTTGTAAGTACATGATGTCCTTTATCAGTGTACTTATAATGACAGGGAGTTGATCATGTACCATCACTCTGCAGTTTATTTTCCTTTGCCCTCCATTTTCTACACATCAGATCTATATTTACACTTACCATAAGGTTGGTACTGAAGAAGTTTAGCTGTGCATTGCTCTTGGCTGTACCTTTTGCCTGTATCGCTGCACTTACATTTATAGCTACTTGGTTATGTAGCATCACTCTTCATCTTATCTTAAATATTCTCCATTTTTTCATATATTATCACATCTATATTTACTCTTAACAAAATGTAGAATAAAGGCAATGCTTTTGAAGAAGATTCTGTGGTAAACTTCTTGAATTACACCCCCCCATCAGCATGGACAAGGCCTTTATAGAGCCTGTCTTCACCAATAATGTAAGTTTGTCCATCTCAAGCCTTCAAACTTTGTTGTATATATTTGGTTAGGCATCACTGCGACAGCTGTTTATTTTTGGTGTTTGCATCAAATTGCTTGTTTAAAGTTTATTATGTAGTTCATAAACAAAAGTTTGTCCTTTCTCAATTTAAGTTTTCAGTTGTACAACCAAGTTCCTTCTTCATACCATGTAAATTAAACTATACAGAGCAAGTGATCTTCTTTTGCACTGCATGTATGCTTCTGTTCTTCATCCGTAATCCAGTGGTGTGGTGAACCTACCCACTACAGCACAATGTCATATTCTGCAATGTCTTAACTATGAACAATGTCATATCATTCTACTATTATTTAAACCGTCTCTTTATTTGCCAATCTGAAATGGTATAAATTGACAGCACACTAACCATTGATACTTATGAGTTCTTGATCTGTAATCCAGTGGTGTCGTTGTCGGTGTGAAGCGACACCTATGGGATCACAAGAATCCCTACTACGGTTGCAGGGGCGCGGGGGTCGTGAGAAGAGCGGATCAAACAGATAGCACACGGTTCCTTTATCCAGGTTCGGGCCGTGAGGATGCGTAAAACCCTACTCCTGCTTTTGGTGGATTGTATATCTGTGTTCTTGAGCTAGCTATGGGGCGTGAAGAGCTCCAAAAAGCCGAATCCTCTCTCTGGTCGCCTCGGGCCTCCTTTTATAGGAAAACGGGTCGCCATAGTGGCACACAGGAGGTGGAAAGGGTACAGTAATGCGAGTTTATCCCTCGCATTACAGGACAAGGCGCATTTAATGTGCCTTGCTGAGGTGTCCTTGCTTTATCGGGGACAGGGGAGAGCCCCGTCCCATCCGTCGCCGCTCCCTCTTGTGTTGACATGCGCCCTGGCCAGCGGTGCTTGTGGTGCCATGTAGGCAGGCAAGCAGCTGAGGTGGCGCAGTGGTGGGTCTCCATAAAGATCCGTACGCCGCCACGCAGGTGCCTGCCCAACTGGTTGGGTCGGCAGCTGCATGTGAACGGCAGTGGGGGAGCGACTGGTGCGGGCCTGTTGGTGGCCCCATGGGTGCCCTTGGCAAGGGCCTTGCCGGGGCCCCGGCAAGGGTCTTGCCGTGGCGCTCACTTGTCATCCCCGGCAAGGCTCTTGCCGGGGGCCTTGTGGTCCTTCTTGGCTGGAATCCCGCCAAGATTCATCACCTTTTTAAGTGGGCATCTGGTCTTGAATGTCTTCACAAAGATCTGCATGCCACCATGGGGATGTCTCCCGAATCCTTGCCCCATGGGGGCAGTGGACTCAAGGGTGACCTCGCTCCATAGGTGTGGGGCGAACTACCACGGCAAGGATCTTGCCGGGCTAGCTAAAGCTGTCCCCCGGCAAGGATCTTGCCGGGGGAATCTGCTTCGTCCCCTCTGCTCCTTGTGGTCTTGGACTTGGCGTCGTTCTGCTCCTCCTCAACTTCGGCCTTACCTTGGCTCACCTCCCTTGCCCTGCTCAGTGTGGTGGTGCCCGTGGCTCAGACTGCCCGTGCACAGTTATAGGGGTACAAAAAGTGTACCCCTCTTTTTTTACACCGATAGGAGCCCCCGGGCCTGGTCCACACGTAAGCGCAATCGCGTCATTGGGCTAGACCCAAAAACGATGCGCGGGCAGGCGGGGCGGTTTTTACCGCGGTAAGTTTCTTAGCACGCTGCGCTCCCCATGCTTCTCGCGCGTGGCGCGGCATGGGGGAGCGTGTGTGACGTGGGCGGCATGCGTGGGGCTGAGCTCTGCACGCATGCGTCACGTTGTAGTAAAGGGGGGCGGTTCGCGCCTTCCCCATAAACGGAGGGAGGCATGGAGGCGCGACCCATTTACTGAACGAGGCCGAGGCGTGGTCTTCAAGGCGTCCACTCCCCACGATCACGGGGTGGGGAGAAGTCGCCTCACCCGTCGCCTCGGTCCTGTACCCTGCCACGCGGCTCCCATGCGCTTGGGGTGGCGAACGGCGGAGGCGGGAAACCGGGCTGCCACGGGCCGAGGCAGCGGGTCAGCCCCAGTTCCCTGCGCCTTCCGCACCTTGATTGGTTGAGCGGGGCGGCCGAGCCCCCACCCCGTTCCTTTATAAAGAGCGGGAGGGGGGATGGCGTCCCGCACTCTTTCATCTCTTCTTTCCTTCAGCTTCTGCTCCCCCTCCCATCGGCCATGGAGAGAGGGAACCCTGGTCCTTCAACGGTGGCGGAGAGGGTCGCCGCCCGACAACGCGTCCCTCCTTCTCCCGCACCTGCGGTGGCGGAGCCAGCCGCGAGGGGAAGGGGGAGGAGGCGAGGTCGAGGGCGAGGCCGAGGTGCTCGGGGACGAGGAGGACGGGGCGGCGCGCCGGCCTCGCCTCTGCCAACGGTTCATGTTCCCATGGCGGCCCACATTGGGGACGACCCTTGCGAGTTCTTCGTCAGGCTGCGTCGGCCGCCTCATCGTCGCCTTCGTCTCCCGACTCCATTCGCGCGGGAGATGGAGCTGGATCCACCGGAGTCTTTGCGGCTGCACATGAGGGGCTGCGGGATTAGCGGCACCCGAGTTCGCGTTGATTTCCCAGCCCCTCACGTGATGTATCTTCGTCGAGGATGGAAGACATTCGCTCACATCCACAGCCTGACGGAGGGGCTCACCCTCCATTTCAAGCTGATGGAGGGTGGCCTCCTCTCCGTCAAGGTCTTCAGGCTCTTCGGGACCCGCGCAAGGTGCTGCGTGGAGAGTTCTTCTGATAGCGAAGACTCTTCCTCGGGCGGGAGTGACGAGGAGGAGAGCGGCAGCGACGACGAGGGCAGTAGGCGGCAGGATGATGGGTCCGACTAGGTGTTAGGCGCCGCTCCGTGCGGCACCGGCGACCCCATAATCTGTGTCGCCGGCTCCCTGAACTTCTCGGGGTCGTCTCCTTGGGCGGCTGGCGTTGGGAGGCTGCGGAAGAGGAAGAGGGCGGGCGGCAAGGCCGTCAAGTCAGAGTACGTGGGCGTGATGCCCTCGACAGCGTGCTGATGTCCTGCCGCCTCATCTTCGAGCCCTGCTTCCGGCTCCGCCATCACCATCCAGCCTTCGGACGGCCACCAAGATGTTCTCTTGGTGTCTTCTGGCACCCGTAGCTCACCTAGGCGCCTCTTTTGCCCTTTTCGCCTCCTTGACCTGCCTCCTGAGGAGAGGGATAAGGAAGGGATTATGGGCACCTTATCTCATTTTAGTTTGTAAGCCATCGGGCCTTAGCTGAATTTAAAACTTGTAATCCCATCATTCATGTTTTTCATTCCCTATGGACTGTACCTGAATGGAATGTTTTTAATGAAAAAGGGATGTTTGCCGGGCCATTTGTTCGCGGGTAGAACCCACGACAAGGAGTAAATCCTTGATATCTCTAAGATAAACATTTCCTAGCCCGGCAACAGGCCTTGTCGTCTCTCCACCTCACTCGACCTTTCTCACGCCTTTGGCGGAGGCAGGGATGAGGTGGGTTCAGGCTCCTCGTTTCATCCTTTCGCTGTCGCGACTACGATCAAACCCGGCCCCAGGAACAAGCCCTAGGGCCTAGAGTTAGATGAGCACAATAGCTTCCAGGAAAAACGAGGTTTCACATACCTCAGTCCATAAAGGAGTGCATGACAAGGGATGAAGAACTTATCTGAAGCTGCAGCCCCCAGCAACTTTAGTTTGCCGTGGGTGAATCTTTGCTCTTGTAGCTCCCGGCAATACTGGCTTGCCGGGGTCTAGATGCTGGTCTGTCCTCCTTCTCTTTTTCGTCCTTCAGTGGTCCGGCAAGGATATATGTGAGTCCTGCGAGCCAAAGACGAAAGAACGACAAAGGGACGCACACTCGACCTCTAAGCTAGGGGTTAGTCGCTGCTAAGCACTATCAACCCTAACCAAGGACGAGACTCGACCTAGCATGCATGCTATAACTTAGGGTGAGGGAGTCCCGGATTAGGGGGTGTTCGGGTAGCCGGACAATACCTTCAGCCGGACTCCAGGACTATGAAGATACCAGATTGAAGACTTCGTCCCGTGTCCGGATAGGACTTTCCTTGGCGTGGAAGGCAAGCTTGGCGATGCGGATACTCAAGATCTCCTACCATTATAACCGACTCTGTGTAACCCTAACCCTATCCGGTGTCTATATAAACCGGAGGGTTCTAGTCCGTAGGACAACTCCATCATACAACAATCATACCATAGGCTAGCTTCTAGGGTTTAGCCTCCTTGATCTCGTGGTAGATCTACTCTTGTACTACCCAAATCATCAATATTAATCAAGCAGGAGTAGGGTATTACCTCCATCGAGAGGGCCCGAACCTGGGTAAAAACATCGTGTCCCTTGTCTCCTGTTACCATCCGGCCTAGACGCACAGTTCGGGACCCCCTACCCGAGTTCCGCCGGTTTTGACACCGACATTGGTGCTTTCATTGAGAGTTCCTCTGTGTCGTCGCAATCAGGAAGGATGCCTCTTCCTGTCTTTAAAGACGGCGCCGTTACTAAGGGAGCCTTGGCTGTCGGCCAAACCCTCCGGCTAGGTGGTTTTCTCATGACCGCCTGTCCGGTCGTTGCGCCAACAGTGACCTCTCGGGTCATCGGAAGCAACCTTCACGTCAGCTCGGAGCTTGTCGAGCAGCTAGATCCGATGGAGCTCTCTTCCGTAAACGAGCTCTTGGATCGCATCGCCGCCCTGGGGGTTGCTACGGATTACGACCAGGTTGGGCTTAAACCCGATCTAAGAGAAATTAACTCTCCCCAAGTCACCCACCACGTTGTCGTGGTAGAGGCGCAATGCGGCGACCCTTCATCTATTTTAAGGACTAGCTACGTCCGAATTCCCGACCCCTCCAAGACGGATGCCCGCGGAAGGGAGGATGCAACTCAAGACCTGAACTTAGAATCAGGCAACGGGCCAGACTCATTGGACAAAATCCAAGAATCCAAACCTCAGAGTTCGGAAGCTCTTCGGCCTCTGAATCTTAGAACGAGCGAGGTTTCAGATTCAACGCCACCCGCCCACCTGAACATAAGCGATCTTTCCCAAGTCAGGCAAAAGCCCGAAGAAACAGTACATCATTACTGGGCCAGATTCCTCCTAGTTATGAACAGGATAAAGGATTGCCGCGACGGAGACGCAATTTCAATCTTCTGCAGTAATCGCACGGACGAGGGAATACTTAACGCCATAAGTCGTCGTGATATTACACGCTTCGCTGACTTGGCGTCCATAGTACAAAAGTACTGTGCGATGGAAAGCGCCTGGAAAACCGAAATAAAATTTTGGGATAATCCGGCCTTGAATAGCAATCCCATCCGAACTAAGAGGGTGCATCATCGTAAGACACACGGGTTAAATACCAAAAAGCCAAAACCCTCTACAGGGCATGGAACCATACTGGAAGGGTGGCTTGATGGACCCTGTAAAATCCACAGTACAGAGGACGCCACACCAACTCATAGCCTTAGAGCATGTTGGATACTCCGGCAGGTGGCCAAAATTGGCGAGGACCTCTTAATGTCGGAGGCCGCAGAAAGCCACCCCGAGGACACCAGTACCGTTCTCACAGTCTTCGAGACTTTTGCATCAAACAATATGC
Organism: Triticum urartu; assembly: GCF_056163025.1. Classification (NCBI taxonomy): domain Eukaryota; kingdom Viridiplantae; phylum Streptophyta; class Magnoliopsida; order Poales; family Poaceae; genus Triticum; species Triticum urartu. The sequence continues at coordinate 604,015,946 of NC_141876.1, forward strand.
GAAAAATAACACTCCGCAGCCTTGCCAAAGTCTATCAAGTAGCAACGATAAACCCATGGAGCGACACTGCTATTACCTTCAACGCAAGTGATGAACTTAAATTCCGAACAGCCCGAGCACCAGCCGCATTGGTCCTCAGTCCCATAGTGGACGGCTTTCGCCTCACTAAGGTGCTCATGGATGGAGGCAGTGGACTGAACCTCATTTATGAGGAAACCCTTCAAAAAATGGAAATAGACTGGAACCGCATCGAGCGAAGCAGCACAACCTTTAGAGGAATAATCCCCAGTCGGGAAGCGCGCTGCACAGGAAAAATCACACTAGGTGTGGTGTTTGGCACGCCGGATAATTACAGGTCCGAAGAGGTCACGTTTCAGGTGGCCCCGTTCAGAAGCGGATATCACGCTCTGCTAGGGCGGGAAGCATTCACAATCTTCCAAGCAATACCCCATTACGGGTACATGAAGCTTAAGATGCCCGGGCCGAACGGAATTATCACTCTCGCTAGTGATTCGGACATAGCACTCTGCGCCGAAAACAAGACGGCCGCATTAGCCCTTGAGGCACTATCCGTAGCCTTAGCGGCTGAGGAACTGACTGCGCTGCGCTCCACGGTTCACAGGGATGATGTGATACTCGACAAGAGATCCAAGTCCACATCCTTCAAGCCAGCGGACGAAATAGTCAAAGGTCCATCCAACGGACCCCAATAAAACAGCTTCCATCGGGGCACGACTAAACCCTGATGTAGACGCCGCACTGCGAGAGTTCCTACGAGAGAACTGGGACATTTTCGCCTGGCACCCTTCAGACATGCCAGGAATCCCACGCAGGCTGGCCGAACACAGCTTAAATGTCCTAAAAGGATTCAAACCTGTCAAACAAGCCCTTCGGCGTTTTTCCAAACCGAAGAGACAGGCTATGGGAGAGGAGCTAGCCAAGTTATTAGAGGCCGGATTCATTAGAGACATAAAACATCCGGACTGGCTAGCAAACCTGGTGATGGTACCAAAGAAGGACAAATCCTGGCGCCTGTGTGTCGATTTTAAAGACCTTAACAAGGCTTGCCCAAAGGATCCCTTCCCCCTCCCCCGTATCGATCAAATTATCGATGCCACCGCAGGACACGATTCGTTGTGTTTCCTCGACGCATACTCCGGTTACCATCAAATCAAGATGGCAGAATCAGACCAAGCCGCAACAGCATTCATCACACCATACGGCCCATTCTGCTTCAACACAATGCCCTTCGGGCTGAAAAACACCGGCACAACATATCAGCGCATGATCCAGACTTGTCTCGCAAACCAGATCGGCAAAACAGTGGAGGCGTATGTGGATGATGTGGTCATGAAATCAAGACATGTCGAATCTCTAGTAGACGACTTGAGGCTTACATTCGATAACCTCCGAAAATATGACATCAAGCTCAACCCGGAAAAATGCGTTTTCGGCGTTCCAGCCAGAAAGCTCTTGGGCTTCATTGTATCCGGTAAAGGAATTGAAGCAAACCCAGCCAAGATCCGAGCTTTGTCTCAATTGGATATCCCAAAGGACCTCAAACAAATACAAAAATTAACCGGATGCGTGGCGGCTTTAAGCCGCTTCATCTCCCGCTTGGGAGAAAAGGCACTACCCCTCTATCGCCTCCTTCGGCGCACCGAACACTTCGAGTGGACGGATGCCGCCACGACCGGACTCGATGAAATAAAAGCCATATTGGCAACAAACCCAGTCATGGCTTTGCCGAACACCGTCGAACCAATGTTATTGTACATTGTAGCAACACATCAAGTTGTAAGCGCAGTGCTTGTTGTCGAGCGGGAAACGGACGGACACAAATTCCCCCTTCAAAGGCCCGTCTACTACATGTCCACTGTCCTCACCCCATGCAAATCATGGTACCCGCATTATCAAAAGATCGCATACGTGGTATTCATGGCATCCCGGAAGCTACGACACTACTTTCAAGAGTGTTCCATAACAGTAGCCTCAGAAGTACCACTCAACGATATTATCAACAACCGCGATGCAACGGGCCGGATTGCAAAATGGGCCATCGAGCTCCTCCCGTTCGATATAACCTATAAGCCACGGCGAGCTATCAAATCGCAAGTTTTGGCCGGCTTCGTCGCAGAATGGACGGAGGTCGAACTCACTAAAGAGTACGGCACATACTCAACCTGGATCATGCATTTCGACGGCTCCAAAATGTTGGCCGGACTGGGGGCTGGCGTCGTTTTGACGTCCCCCACAGGAGACACAGTCCAATACATACTCCAAATTATGTACACGGACTCCAACAATGCAGCCGAATATGAGGCCCTTCTACATGGTCTCCGGATGGCAGTATCCATGGGCATTCAATGCCTAGAGGTACGCGGGGATTCGAACCTCGCGATATCCCAAATAAATGGCGACTTCGACGCCAAGGATCCAAAAATGGTAGCATACCGCAATGCCGTCCTAAAAATGTCAGCTCTGTTTGAAGGGCTCGAATTTCACCACATAGCCCGGGAAAATAATCAGGCGGCGGATGTCCTGGCACGCATCGTCGCAAAACGTGATGCGGTCCCCCCCCCCCCCCAACATCTTCTTGGAAAGACTGTTCAAGCCATCCGTAGCATGGGAGGGGGAACCCGCAGATAACAGCCCGGACCCAACCGCACCACTCGACGCCGAACAATCTTATATTTACTAATTGGAGGCACCATCCGAGATACCACGTTAATCCTAGAATCTAATCAAAATTATCCGTCGGATCTCCCTATTGGTTTTTTACAACCGTGGGATTGTACCTGACAAGAAGTCCATGCACTTTATCCCACCTCCCACGTGAAATCCTCATCTACAGGCTGACAAAGGAAAAAAAAGAAAGTTATATACAACCGTAGGATGTAGATGCATGTTCAGGAGTCCTTGAAAAATATCCCACGTGCCTACCTTTTCATGAGCTTTGCAAAAGAGAAAGACTTCCTTCACGGGCTGCCAAAATAAAACGTGTGACAATCCGGCCACGAGAACCCTAGCGCCACTTCCCCTCAAAAACTTACACCAATCAGATTCCGTCTCTCATTGCTACGCCTCCCACAATAAGCGCCGTCGCCTTCAACCAAGAACGAAAGACCTGACTTAATTTGATCAGCGAATATGGGTTGCCTTTCTCCACGTGCCGGTCTCCGCAGCGTTGTTTTCTAAAAGCTCTGCCTGCGAGTAATGGTAAAGATGAGCCTCATCGGAGAAGAGACAGCTTGGTCCTGCAGCCGTAGTAATTATGAGGATGAGCATCAATAGCGAAAAGACAACTTGGCCGGGCGGCCAGCGGAGGTCTCCGTGACAAGATGTAAGAATCCTCTATAATCTTGGTTATAGCTTTACTTCATGACTCTGCATATTTTAATAGGAGAAATAATATACTGCAGATGTACGTATATGCCTTCTACATTTCTAATTTTTCAACCATGGCCATGAAAGTGAATTTCATCCATGCATGATTGCATCAACAAGTCACATGATTCAGTCTTTCATGAGGTCAGCTCATACATCTTACATTTATATGTAGTTCAAAATTCACATGGAAGCTTTGGGTCTAAGTTGTTCATTATTAATTACATATAACCTGTAATATAATTCATTAGAAAGGGGCAGTTTATCCTTGGTAATTACTATTAGAAGCACCAAAGAAGCCTCCACGTTAATCCTCAAAAACTACATAAAACTAACCATAAGATTTTAATTGTAGGGCTCAGATCAAATTAGTGGTCATGGAGTTTTTTTCCGTGTCTTGATTCAAAGTCCTAGAGGCATACGCTAAGTAGTCCTATAGAAATTCACTAAGGTTTCTTTAAAAAAACATGAAGGTAAAAAATAATGTCAGATTACCATCACGTACGCAACCCTTCCTCCTCATGTACGTGCCCAAGCCCATCTATTTGCCCAAGACCTTCTCCCATCGTAAGAGGCACCATGGCGTGTCTCCTCCATCACGCCTTCAGGTTCATCAAGCAGACACACTTATCTTCTCTTCTCTTGCTCACAGAGATAATCTCAACACCAGGTCTTCCAATCTCAGTTTGCTTTTTCATGGTCTCTCATCCGATCTATTTTTCCTATATGCTAGGGTTCACACACTCGCGAGCTGGCGGCTGCCGCAGCGCCGTAGCTGGAATGTGTACGCTGGATTCAGCGTTGTACGTCCACCTGCAACGCAAGCAGTCAAGACATGATTAAACATGTACAAGTTGAATTTCTGATTCTTGGGTGCATGCGTACACATAGATACCGCAGATGCATGAGGTAGCCGCTGAAGTCTGATGCCACTACAACATCCATAATCCATGTGCACGTACATATTTTTCCTTTAGAATGTTTCCCTTTCTTACCACTGCATCATTTGTAACACATGCCACTAGGCTAGAGGTGAATACAGTATGACGTGTTCCTCAGCGCGTGCTTTACCCTCGGTCAACCAGTTGTGCCCTCTGTTGTCTCTGCGTGTTGAGGTTTGATTGTTCCTCACTCCTAATACTCAAATTGGTATGTTTCTTTGTTTCTGTATTTTCGGGTCGCAGATTGCTTATAAATTTAACATATTGAAAATTGGTTCAGTATAGTTCCAGCAAGAATTATGCGTATTTCTACTAAAATTAAAATGTAGCAGGTATTTTACAATTAGAAACAGTATCAAGATATATATTTTTAATATATTTTACATGTCTAAACAGCTGTAAATGTGGCGTGTCAAGGCGCATGTTCTTCCTAGGCGCTGACGGGCCGCAGCTACATCAGATGTATCCAGTGTGCATGGCAGCGGCCGGTCTAATGCAAGGCCTGATTAGAAGCCTAGGTACGTGCTAAACCAGCCTAAAGGCTTTGAGATTGGCATGATTGTCGCTAGCATAAATTTTTAATACTTATGTGCATATACGAGTTCAATAGTGTATCTGGCCTTTTTGGTCTATGCATTGAAAACTATGAATATTATTTGCCCCAAAACACCAGGCTGCACTTAATTTTACTAGAATGGTTTCAATGCTAATTCTTTTACTGTTAATTATCACTTTTTTTGCTGTTAGACTTCCAGCGGCTGTGTGTTCTAGGCTTTAAGCAATACACATTTTGATCATTTAACGATGTGTTCCAATCATCTTTTCTTTTTTCGTGATATTAACAATTATTGAGCTCTGTCTTCATCCATTTATTTATAATGTACAGTCTGCAATACATGTGCCTTTGTATATGTTCTTCAATACCCAGCAGGGGAACCACAACGTTTGGAACATGTGCTTTTCCTCTACCCAGTTCCAAACATCCAATCTGCCCATGTCTATCTATACCTCTTTGGAGCTGCTCATGATATGTTTGAGGTAATGTGTTAACAGAAAACTTATAATGTAGCAGGTGAATCCGCCGTTTCAGCTACTACAACAGTGTATTCCATGGCCCCCTCCTCATGGAAAGTAGTTAATACTTGAGCTACGGAGGATGCTCTTTGACCGATAGCTACATAAACACATATTACACCTTGCCTTTTTGATTGAGAATTGTATCTGTGGCTACTATTGTTTTGCCAGTCAGTCTGTCCCCAATAATGAACTCTCGCTGACCGCACCCTATAGGGATCATCGAATCGATATAGTATTGAGATTATTTTTTCACATTGTGGAGACTTACCATTAAAAATCATAAAATGAGATTAATACATTGGTTTTATTTTTTCAGAAGATGGCAGGAGACATGCTTTGCCGGAACACATTACATTTATGTTTTCATTTTTAGATGTGAAATCAAGCTCTAAAGAGCTCCAACGGTGACCTTGCACAAATTTATACACCTTCAACATATTCTCGCATCTAGATGCTCAATTGTTTTGAAGTGCAGAACATTATTGTATATGATATGAAATTATTACCCTGTGATGTTTTAACTTTAGTAATCCTAACAATTGTAAAATTAGTTTCTAACATAACATCTCTGGAAATCCGGTTTCAGAATCACAATCGAAACCGATTATATTCTATAGAAGAGATAAAACTAATTTGTCATATGACAGGGTTTGCTTCATACATATATAGTGGCACGGTAAACTCTATTAGAGAAAACAAAACAACAAACTTGGCAGAATTTAAAATAATCTCCTAGATTCTCTAGGCGCTCCAATAATTTCCTATATGTTTGGACCTATATAACATATTATTTTCTTAATCAGTAGGTTTTACAAATGACTTTATATATGTAACTGGCTCTTAATTATTATGCAAGAACCATCAAAATGTAAATCATTGCCTTAACATCTCATCCATAAATTGATTGAAGAAGTAAAAAAATATGTTTTGTAATAATTATGCTAGCCCGTGCAGGTGCACGGGTTGATGACTAGTCTGGCATAATTGGAGCCTCTGCCACCGAAATTACACCTTCAGCCCACGTAATAATGGCGGTCATCGCCCCGTGGACAGAACCGTTCCTAGCCTACCTTACTAGGCAGGAACTCCCAGAGGACCAAAATGAGGCACGCTGCATAGTGCGGCGATCTAAAGCCTATAAAGTCCATGAGGGAGAGCTTTACAAGAAAAGCACTACCGGAGTCCTTCAAAGATGCATCTCCGAAGAGGAAGGGCGGAACCTTCTAGCCGAAATTCATGCCGGACTCGGTGGTCATCACGCCGCTTCTCGGTCCCTTGTTAGCAAGGCTTTCCGTACAGGCTTTTATTGGCCGACGGCCCGGGCAGACGCTTAGGACTTAGTCCAATGATGCGTTGGTTGCCAACTTTTTGCCAACCAAAGCCATATGCCACCCACCGCACTCCAAAATATCCCCATTACCTGGCCTTTTGCGGTCTGGGGGCTTGACATGGTCGGACCCCTCAAAGGTGGGACCCATAAGAAAAAATACTTACTCGTCATGGTGGACAAGTTCACCAAATGGATAGAAGCCAAGTCTGTTAAGACGGCCGAATCCGGATCGGTGATAGACTTCATATCTAGGGTCGTACACCGTTACGGCATCCCCCACAGCATCATCACTGATAACGGCACGAACTTTACGGCCGATGAGGTAAAACACTGGTGTAAAAACATGGGCATCAAGCTCGATTATGCTTCCGTCTATCACCCACAAACTAACGGTCAGGTCGAGCGCGCAAATGGTCTTATTATGAGCGGCATCAAACCCAGATTAGTGCGGTCCCTTAAGGAATCTAATATGCACTGGGTAGAGGAGCTCGACTCCGTACTCTGGGGGCTGCGGACCACACCGAATCGCACCATCGGATACACACCATTCTTCATGGTGTACGGCGCAGAGGCAGTTCTGCCCTGCGACATAATTCATGACTCACCTCGAGTGCGCATGTACGAAGAAAGAGAAGCCGAGCTCGATCGGCAGGACAGTTTGGACGCTTTGGAGGAGGAGCGTGACGTGGTAAAAGCCCGTTCCGCATTCTATCAACAGCAGGCTCGAAGATATCAAAGCAGAGAAGTACGGGTCAAAAATTACAATATTGGCGAACTAGTTCTACGCCTGCCAGACAAGAAAAAGGACAAACTCAAGCCCAAGTGGGAAGGTCCCTTCATAATTGACCAAGTCCTGACTGGTGGAGCGTACCACCTGCGAGATGCATCGGATAACCGACTCGAGCCGAACCCATGAAACGCAGCCCGTCTCCGAAGATTCTATGCCTAGCGCCGGACTCTGTGTTCGTCTCCTTCCTCTGTCCATTTTTTACATTTTCTGTCTTACATTTCTCTCCTTCCCCTTTTTTCTTTTATAGCCCTTAAAGGCTCATTAAGTGGCGCGTTACTCGCGCTCATTAAACCTGGGGGCTTCTTTAATAGAAGCTCATTTATACGGGCTTCACGCCCAACACATGTGTCAAACTTTCGCATGTACATTTTTCTTCACCATTATATGCATCGATATGACTTAAGTTTTGGCCAAGCTGGGTTGCCTGGCTCCTGTGCTTACCCCTACGTTCCCGATTGTTCGGCTAGGCGGTAAAGGGAGCACCTCTGCGATTGTTACTGTCGGGTCAGCCGGATGTGTACCTCAGACTGGGTGAAGCCGAAAGCTAGCGTTCTTAAGGGAATATTCGGTCGGTGAAATAAAAGATGATCTTTTTACTTATTTTATGCGCCCCCAGATGCTTTTTCTGTGTTTTTCACGCAGTCCGGACATGCACTTTAGGGCATGCCTCCCAGCGAAAGGAACCCCTAACGGAACTATTCTCTCTGGAAGATGTTTCTTACTAACCATGTAATATAACATTACTAGTTGGACACTTGTCTGATAAAGCACTAATGACCCCTACGCCTGTTCTTATATAACCGCTACGGTATTCGGACACACTCCGGACCGTCAGGTCCCGAGGTTGAAGCGAAAAGGTCGGCAACGACAAACGATCTACAATCCGTCTAGAAGGCATTACACATGTCAATTGAAATTACACAGTCATTATGACTGATTGTATTCCTCTTCAATACCATCTAACAGGCTATCTAATTTACAGTCCTGCTGGGAATACTTTGCGGCCAATTCTACCTGGCCGTATACTAAGCTTACAGGGATCTCCTTCCCATCAGGGCCCACAGTTCCGACCTCGGCCATGTGGTTTGGGTCAGACTTCGTAAACTAGGTCTTCATCATGGCCCAGGCCTCCCTAGCGCCTTGTCGGCAGGCCGATATCTTCCACAACCGGAAGGGCCGCCGAACTCCCTTCAGTTTCTCCGCAAGCTCTCCAAGACCCTCGGGCATGGAGTGGGCAGGCCATAAGTCTTGGGCAATGCCTCGCATCGCCTGCCGAACTCGCTCGTGCAGTTGCAGGAGCTCGGGAAGAAGGTCACCCATAGAACCGGGCATCTCCTCTGCAGAACGACCTGTGAGCATATCTATAGACATTACTCTGTTAGTCGACTTCCTCGCCGAACTCCTTTTTCAAAGTTCATTCACGCACTTACTAAATATGCCGCGTCGAAGCCGCTGATTCTCCTTCGTGGAGTCCGACAACTGGGCACGAACATCTTTTAATTCGACGTCCAGCTTGGTGTTGGCATCCTGAAGATTCTTCTTCTCTTGCCTCACCTTTGTCAGCATGCTCTCACCGGCCTTTAGCCGGCGTAAGAGTTGTTGCCTCTCCGGATTGAGTCCGGCACCATCTGCAATACGATTTGTCAGATTTGCACCCACGCCACAAAATACTAATCTTTTCTATCTTACCAGAGGGGGTCTCTTTGGCAGGGGCGGAGCCACGTTACCCCATCCGGTGTCATTGGCACCGGGTAAAATACATCTTTACTTTGTACAATGTCCAGATTTTTAGGTTGGACACCGGTAACTTTTGGGCCTGGACACCGGCAGCGATACACAAAACACAACTACACAAGCGAGCAATGCAGCCCATCTACCTAGATGTCCACTCCTGATCGATCGATCGATCCCTGGTTCTTGTACGTGCATGTGTGAAAAAAAAGCTATCGATCTTTGATTAATCAATCCCCAATACGGCTGTACCTTACCTGTATGTGCGCCTGTCGAGTTGCTCGTCCGCTCGGCTTCTGCGCCTCAACCCTCGGAGCATCGCCCGTGCTTGCTCCTTTCCCTTCTCCGTCGCACGGCCAACCGCCGGTCCGCCCAGTCGGCAGTCATCATTGTTCAAGCATCACTAGCCGGCCGCCTCTACCCTCACCCGCTCACAGATCGTTGGAAATTGCTGATCTCTCTCAAATCTGAAATCCTAACTGTGTGTAGAAATTTCATATTTTTTTAATTTCTATTTTTCTAATCATATGTCTAGGATCATAAAATTTAAAGCTATCACAATTGGGAACAATTCGTTGCCATTCATAACCAGGAGCACATTGTCGAGTAAGTTTAACTCCCTAATCATATCATTCAATCAATATGTTTTGTTTATTGTTTCTACTCTTGCATATACAAACACAAATAATGTAACTCGGACATTTTTGCTAACACAATAGTAATTAATCACAGAAGAATTTATGGAAAAGTTAAAAATGAAGACTTCGGCACAAGATGATATAGCTAGCCCATCACATGAACCGGTTGAAGTGATCCTCCAGCTCCACCATATTCAAGTGGAAGTGGAGCGGTTTATTTATTTTGGTAAGAAATCTCGTTGCCATATAATTTGTGTTGTTGGGTGTGTTATTTTATATACGGAAATGTTAACGCCCACACGTGTGGGCGTTTGCACATCGCCCACACGCCTCCACCACCACTCATTTTGCCACGTATGAATAGATGACATCAGCAGAATTTTTTTTGGTTTTCGGCTTAAAAATGTTGTATCTCCTAAATAAAAAAGCGAACTAAAAATCCGTTTGCACCATTAAATCCGTATCGACGAGATCTTCAAAACTAGACCCCATGTTGATATGTTTCGATGAATTTTTTTTGCCAGAAGTTGTCACGATGTTTACACTGCAGTTGCCATATTATCAAAACATATCAACATGGGATCTAGTTTCGAAGATCTCATCACGAGGGATTTAATGGTGAAAACGAATTTTCAGTCGGATTTTTCGTTTAAGAGATAAAACATTTTAAAAACTGAAAATTCAAAAAGATTCCTACATGCATGCATGCGATGAGATGGCAATCTGTTTACATTAGAGACGTGTGGTGCGTCTCCCTTCGCACCACACGTGTGGCAGTTAGCGCGACCCTTTATATATATTACTGCTTGGTGTCCATCCTTATATATATGATGTGCACGTGGATACCGGGACATTTTTGTTCGGGATCCGCCCCTGCTCTTTGGGCTCCCCTGCCGCGGCTAGTGCGGCCTCCAGTTGGGCCTTGCACTCTTTCAGCTCCTGGGACAGTACGGTATTCTTCTCGGTAAGAACCTGCGTAACAAATGATCCTTAAATCAGTTACTCTAACTGTTTGAAGTCTCGGGGGCTACTGGTATATATATATTTGACCAAAATTTTCTCACCCGTATGTCTTTCACATACTGCTCCGTGGCTCTGGCTAAACCATTTTGAGCGGCACGGAGGTACGCATCTCCCGAATTAAAGGCATCTAAAGCCTCTTGAGAGAAACAAGCGTCGCGTAGAACTGTCCGGCGACACCTGTGCTTCATGGCACTCTCCACTTCAGAATTTGTGGCAGACAGCCTGTCCGCGTCCTCTGTCGGAGGAGCGTCCGGTGCGCGCCTTGTGCTCGCCTCCGCTTCCTGGCCAGAAGTTGGAGCCTGGCTGGTGGAGGCGCGAGTGGCAACCTCTCCGGATGTAGTCCGGCGAGGTCTCTTCGTCCTGAAGATAGCACGAACGTTAATATGCCCTGAAGGAATAACACCAAGGAAACAGAGGGTGCGCTACACCTTTGCGCCGGCATCTCAGTCCGGACCACATACCTTTTTACCCCATGGGGCCCTGCGGCCCCTCGTTGGCTAGCCGCCACAGGTTCGGCCTCCCGCCTCGGAAACATTCCCTACAAAACACGGTTGTCGTCAGAAAAACTGGAATACGTGAGAAGGGAATCCCTCTCAAGGGAATGAGGCTCCGGTCTCTGTCACCTGGGAGGCCGGGATTAACCCTGGGTAATCAGCCGTAATGGCCACCAAGGTATTGTCATTGCTTAGCTGATGGAACACCCCGTCAATAAGCTCCACCGATATGTCCGGATCCTCTTCGGAGTCCGGATCGAGGGACCGTTCTGGATCCTCGGGCTGTGGAGGACGGCTGTTTATATCCTTTACCTCCTGACGCAGTTCCTGCGTTGAAGTCCTCAGACTACATATTTAATCATGGGAATATAAAATGAATGGGCAAGCACGATTGTTCACTTACCCAACTTGGAGGGTCGTACATAGTAAATCCGCCCCGCGGATTGACGCAGAGGAATTCCTCCTTTTCCCCTTGTACAAAGAGGATAAGATCTTTACTAGGCGGTGGCTGAGGCTGGCCCTTTACGACCGTAGCGGGTGGCATCATCCTCCCCGTTGAAATCCCACATGGGGTGGCCTCTATATTGAAGCGGCTGCACCCCCCGCATAATGCATGCGGCCATGACTCCAATCATGGTTAGTCCGGATGGGCCGATAACCTTATCCGGCCCATCAGGTAAAGGACATCTCTGTCGCTTTCTCTCCGAGAGCTCCGCAGATGCCAGCTCAAGCGTTTCTTTAATGGAGCACTGTTGAACTCAGGGAGACCGACCCGGATAGGGTCCGGCAGCGGGACATCATCTATATAAAACCATTCCGAAGGCCAGTCCTCGGACGCCTTCTTTGGGGTTCCGGATAGGTATCCGGTCCCGGCAATGCGCCATACTTCGGCTCCGCCCACTTGATATATGGACCCCTCTTGAGAACGGGGCACCAGGCAGAATATCCTCTTCCACAGTGCGAAATGAGCCTCAACACCTAAAAATAGCTCGAAAAGGGCGACGAAGCCCGCGATATGTAATATAGAGGCGGGCGTGAAATTATGCAGCTAGAGGCCGTAGAACTCCAGAAGCCCGCGGAGGAATGGATGAATTGGAAATCCCAGTCCCCTTATTAGATAAGGGACAAGGCACACCGCTCTCCTTTAGAAGGATTGGGGGCACTCCCCGCTTGCTTTCCACCATTATAGGTGGCGAGTCCGGCTCGGACCGGGACCATGTATGCCCGAGGGAGAAATCCCTTGGCCTGAAGCGACACTAACTCGCTGTGCGGGATGGAGCAACTCTCCCATTCTCCGGGTTTAGGACCGGAAGGGCGAGGGGAGGAGCTGCGACGGCTGGCCATGTTGGAATGGACCTTTGCTGGAAGCGCTCTGATGATAACTCACAGAGAGGAGAAGATGTGGTTTGGATCTAAATCCCCATCCCGTTAAATAGGCGGCTCGTTTATACGGCTAGGGGTGTGGATATAAAAATGCCCCGGCTTTTCGCATTCGTTTGACACGTGGAAGACAGCCATTATTGGGCGTGGAAGCCCAGGAGCGCTATATTACAAAAATCGGACATTATTCCTACAGGTACACAGAATTTGGAGAAGAACCCGCCTTGCAATGCCGAAGACAATCTGCGCGTCGGACTCGTCGTCATTGAAGCCTGGTTCGGGGGCTACTGAGGGAGTCCCGGATTAGGGGGTGTTCGGGTAGCCGGACGATACCTTCAGCCGGACTCCAGGACTATGAAGATACCAGATTGAAGACTTCGTCCCGTGTCCGGATAGGACTTTCCTTGGTGTGGAAGGCAAGCTTGGCGATGCAGATAATCAAGATCTCCTACCATTGTAACCGACTCTGTGTAACCCTAACCCTATCCGGTGTCTATATAAACCGGAGGGTTCTAGTCCGTAGGACAACTCCATCATACAACAATCATACCATAGGCTAGCTTCTAGGGTTTAGCCTCCTTGATCTCGTGGTAGATCTACTCTTGTACTACCCATATCATCAATATTAATCAAGCAGGAGTAGGGTGTTACCTCCATCGAGAGGGCCCGAACCTGGGTAAAAACATCGTGTCCCTTGTCTCCTGTTACCATCCGGCCTAGACGCATAGTTCGGGACCCCCTACCCGAGATCCGCCGGTTTTGACACCGACATAGGGCGCCAGCACTTCATTTATTTATGATCAGGGTCTGCGCCTGGCTTTGTACAAAGGGTTACATGCATCATCGGCAATGCTTGTACAAAAGGTGGCTTGCCGGGAGGCCCGGCAAGCCGCGCCTTACGGGTAAAAGTTGCGAAGATGCTCAATGTTCCAGGAATTACTCACCGGAACGGCATCTTCGGTCTCCAGGCAGACTGCGCTGGGCCTGGTGACTCGTATTACCCGGTAAGGGCCTTCCCACTTTGGCATCAACTTGTTGGAATTCTTGGTCGATTGAACGCGCCGAAGGACAAGGTCGCCTTCCTCAAGGCTCCGGGCATGAACCTTGCGGCTATGGTAGCGGCGCAAGGCTTGCTGGTAGCGTGCTGCTCTCACAGCCGCCCGAAGACGATCTTCCTCAAGGAGCATTGCGTCATCTTGCCGCAGTTGCTCTTACTCAAGCTCATCATAAGCGAGCACTCAAGGTGACCCGTGTATGAGTTCAGTTGGGATAACTGCTTCTGCCCCGTATACCATGGCAAAGGGTGTCTGGCCGGTGGCTCGATTTGGTGTCGTCCTGATTGACAAAAGAACCGTAGGTAACTCATCAATCCAGCGCCTTCCGCTCTTGTGCAGCCTGTCAAAGGTCTTGGTCCTTAAGCCTCGCAGCACTTCAGCATTCGCCCTCTCAGCTTGACCGTTGCTTCGTGGGTGGGCAACGGAAGCGAAACAGACTTTGCTGCCGAGGTTTCGAGTATATTGCATGAAGGTGCGGCTTGTGAACTGTGTGCCATTGTCGGTGATGACCCTGTTGGGCACACCAAAGCGGCACACTAGCCCCTTGAAAAACTTGACGGCCGACTAAGCTGTGACCTTCCACACTAGCCCCTTGAAGTACTCAAAGCCCCCGACAGCGCGGGGGAAAGGGCCCAGTATGTCGAGCCCCCAGACCGAGAAGGGCCAGGAGAGAGGAATGGTTTGAAGGGCTTGAGCTAGCTGATGAAGCTTCTTCGAATGGAACTGACACGCTTCACACCTGGTGACTAGTGTCGTCGCATCCTGGAGGGCGGTGGGCCAGAAGAAACCTCGCCGGAATGCCTTGCCGGCAAGGGCTCTTGACCCGATGTGGGATCCACATATGCCTCCGTGTATCTCTGCCAACAGCTCCAGTCCTTCCTCTCGAGGTATGCACTTCAATTTCACACCGTTCGGCCTCTTCCTGTACAGGACGTCATCGACGAACTGGTACATGGTAGAGCGATGGGCTACTTTTTCCGCTTCTTCCTGCTCCTCAGGAAGTTCCCCTGTTTGGAGGAATCGGACGGTATGCTGTGCCCATGCTGGAGCCTGGGGCTCGATGGCAAGGACTAAAGGTATTTCCTCCGCTATAGGAGTGGCTGCCTCGACGGCAAGAGCCTGGCGCTCCGCCGGAGCCAGCCGTCCTGTGGCGGGCTCAGTGTCTCCGGCAACATCCTTGTCGGCGGCTCCGGGGAGCTCGGCGGGAAAGTACTTGCCGGGCCCTGACTTCCTCCTCTTGTTCTGCTCTGTTGATGGGTCAACGGATGGCTGAGTAAGCTGAAGCACAAAGGTACCTGGTTCCATGGGTAGCTTGAGGGCAGCGCGTTTTGACAGGTAGTCGGCGATGTCGTTCTCTGCTCGGGGAACATATTCAGCCTGTATACCGTCGAAACGCTCTTCCAGCTTTCTCACTTCATCAACGTAGGCTTTCATCAACGGGCTCTGGTAATCCTTGTTGACTTGCTTGACGACAAGCTGCGAGTCGCCCCTGACGACGAGCTTCCTGATTCCGAGGTCCGCCGCGATCCTAAGACCGGCAAGCAGCCTTTCGTACTCTGCCGTATTGTTTGTCGACACCTCCCTGGGGAAGTGCATTTGGATTACGTACTTGAGGTGCTCTCCGGTGGGGGCAACAAGCAGTACGCCGGCCCCGGCACCTTGTAAAGAGAAAGCCCCATCAAAGTACATAATCCAATTGCAACTTGCCTCCTTGCCGGGGAGAGTGGTCTCTTGGGCTTCTTCGTCAGGTGTTGCGGTCCCCTCTGTGATGAACTCCGCCAGGACCCGTCTCTAGATCGTCGAAGTACTTTCAAACCTGAGGCCAAAGCTGGACAGCTCCAGTGCCCATTCCACAATCCTCCCCGTTGCATCTGGATTGTGTAATATCCGTTGCAGAGGGAGGCGAGTGACGACAGTGATCTCGTGTGCCTGGAAGTAGTGGCGCAGCTTCCTCGAGGCCATAAGAAGGCCGAAGAGCAGTTTCTGCACACCAGAATACCTTGATCTAGCCCCCTGCGGGAGGGAGCTAATAAAGTAGACCGGGTGCTGCGTCATCTTCTTCTTCGGCGGCACTTCGACCGGCTGTGTCGTCTCTGCATTGGCGGTGTCGGGCTCTGTTGCTGCCGTTACCTTGTCGTCAACCTCTCTCTGCGCTACTAGCGCGGCGCTGACCACCTGGTTCGTCGCCGCTAGGTATAGCAGCAACGGCTCCTGGGGCCTAGGTGCAACTAGTATTGGCGCAGAAGAGAGGTACTTCTTCAAATCTTGCAATGCTGCTTCGGCTTCTGGCGTCCATTCCACTGGGCACGCCTTTTTCAGGATCTTGAAAAAGGGAAAGGCGCGCTCGGCAGACTTGGATATGAACCTGCCCAAGGCAGCGACACAACCAGCAAGCCGACGCACATCCTTGATTCGCTTGGGTGCCTCAATCTCCTCTATAGCTCTGATCTTGTCCGGATTGGCCTCTATCCCACGTTGTGACACAAAGAACCCGAGAAGTTTGCCGTACGGGACGCCAAAGACGCACTTCTCAGGGTTCAGCTTGAGATTGATCTTGCGCAGGTTTGCAAATGTCTCTTGCAAATCTGGTATGAGGGTTGCCCTGTCTTTGGTTTTGACCACTATGTCATCCATATAAGCTTCCATATTTCTATGGAGTTGGGGTTCAAAACCAATCTGGACCGCCCTCGCAAACGTTGAACCATCACTCTTCAACCCGAAAGGCATCCGCATGAAACAATACGTACCACATGGGGTGATGAATGTTGTTTTCTCTTCGTCTTCTCTTGTCATGAAGATCTGGTGGTAGCTGGAGTAGGCGTCGAGGAATGACAATAGATCACACCCAGCTGTTGAGTCAACAATCTGGTCGATGCGTGGCAACGGGAAGGGGTCTTTAGGACAAGCCTTATTGATATCTGTGTAATCAATACACAGCCTCCACTTCCCGTTTGCTTTGCGCACCACGACCGGATTGGCCAACCACGTTGGATGGAGCACTCCTCTTACCAAACCCGCCGCCTCCAGTTTCCGGATTTCTTCCGTGATGAACTCTTGTCATTCCAAAGCTTGCTTCCTGACCTTCTGCTTAACGGGCTGTGCATGAGGACAGACAGCAAGGTGGTGCTCAATCACCTCCCTAGGAACGCCGGGGATGTCGGAAGCTTGCCATGCAAATACATCGACATTTGCCCGCAGGAAGGTGACGAGCGCGTCTTCCTATTTGTCGTCAATGGTGGAGCTTATGGTAAAAGCTCCTCCCTTGCCGTCCTCATTGACGGAAACCTTCTTGGTTCCCGGCGGCGTGGCCCTGGACTTCTTGTTTCCGCCGGTGGAGCTCTCTGGCACGTCCTCGACGGCAGCGCTACACTCCGAAGAGGTGCGCTTGCCGGAGTGGGTGTCCAAGGTCTCACCGGCCTTCTTCTTCTTCCCTCCTGGGATCCCAGCGGCAGGAGCGAGTGCCTTAGTGGCGGCGGCTGCTGCAACTGCTTGCTGGTATAGTTGGTCAGCGCAGATCAGCGCATCTTTCTTATCAGAGGGAATGTTGATAATCGTCACAAGTCCTGGCATCTTCAGGGTGTTGTAGGCGTAGTGTGACGCCGCCATGAACTTGGCCAGCGCTGGGCGGCCAAGGATCCTGTTGTAGGGCAAGGGGATCTTGGCAACATCAAACACGATCCTCTCCGTCCTGAAGTTCAGGTCGCTTCCAAAAGTCATGAGTAGCGTGACCTTTCCCTTGGGTTGGCTTCTTCCCGGGTTGACCCCTTGAAACGTACCCGTCTCTTCGAGGTCTCCATCAGGAATCTGCAGCTTCTCGATCACGGCAGGCGAGATCAAGTTCAGACCGGCCCCACCATCAACTAGCATCTTTGTCACCTTGAGGTTGCGTATCGTTGGTGAAACCAACAACGGCAAGCACCCGACCACAGTAGTGTGATCAGAGTGATCCTCAGTGTCAAAAATGATAGGTGTGCTGGACCACTTCAGTGACCTTTGGGCATCAAACGACGGCTCTGCCGCTGTAATCTCTCGCGCCCACTGTTTAAGCCGGCGATGAGAGGTATGCAGCGAAGCGCCGCCGTCGACGCACATGGCCTCTATAGCTTTCTGAAACTCTTGGTCGCCGGACTCGTCGTCCTCTTCGTGATCGTCGTCTTCTGGCTTTCTGTCACGGTCCCGGGCGGGCCTCTCCTGTTGCTTATCCTTGCCGCGACGGCCCGCCTGGCCGTCACGCTTCTTTCCGGATCCCTCAGCACCATCTTGGCCCTTCTCCTTGTCCCGCCTTTCATATTCAGCCCTCTGCTTCTCAGCTAGGAGCTCAACCTGTCGGCAGTCTTGGAGAGCATGGCCTTTGGTGTGATGGATCTTGCAGTACCGCTTGTCGGAGTTGCCTGGCTTCTCGGCAGCCGCCAAGGCCCGGCAGGCGACACATCCGGCAATTTCCTTGCCGGGGTCATCTGCCGTGGTTTTCTTGGTGGAGCCGGTGTCATCAGACCCCTCGATGGCAAGCACGACTTTTCCTTTGCGCTTCCTGTTGCGGCGCCGGCCTTTCTTCGCCGGGGTACTTCCTTCCCTCTTCAGCCCGGGCACATCTGTCCGCGAGAACATAGAGTTCTGCTACATCTTTCACCTTGTTCATCGCTAGCTCTTCGCGCATCTTGCAATTACGCACGTTCTGATGGAACGCGCTAATGATGGCGGCAGGGTGAACATCAGGGATATTGTACTGTATCCGGCTGAACCTCTGTATGTACTTGCGGAGACTCTCGCCTCCCTTCTAGGGAATGACGTGAAGATCACTTGCTTGGCCATGAGCTTGGTGACCGCCAGTGAAGGCGCCCACGAACTCATGGCACAAATCCGACCAGGAAGAAATGGAGTCTACGGCAAGTGCATCAACCATGACATGGCGTTGGGTTTAAGAGCCAATGGAAACTAATTCGCAAGCACCTTATCGTCGCGGGCTCCGGCAGCCTGCATCGCGATGGTGTAGATGCTGAGGAACTCGAACGGGTGGGTCTTGCCGCCGTACTTCTCGCCCACGTCAGGTTTGAAGGTGCGGTGAGTGGGCCACTGGAACTGCCGCAGCTCACGGGTAAAAGCTGGGCAGCCTACCTCATAAGGCAGGCCTCCAGGGCTCTCCGGTGCCGGGTGGTCCACAGCAGGCCCCGCTCGCCTGTCTGACTGGTGGCGCGCTCGGCGCCGGCGCTCGATAGTGGTCCGAGCGTCTTCATGTTCTCGTTCCCGAAGGACCTGGCGCTGGTCGCGGTGGGTCCGTGGGTCGAACGTTGCTATGGAGATTTCGTCGCCCGTGACGTCACGACGGACTGGCGTCCGCGGTGCCGGGCGAGGAGGGGGCGAGTGCACCGTGGTTGCGGCGCCGCCAGCCCTCCGGCCACCGGTGCGTGGGACTCCATCGAAGCGTCGACCGGGGGCTCCATCCGGCTTGGTTCGTCTTTGTTGGCCACCGAAACAAGCCTTCGGATGGTGGCTCTCCACTCGTCGAGTTTCCCCGTAGTGGGACGGAAATCGAGGAGCAACTGCGCGCGTGCCAGGGCTTCTGCTGGCGTTGGTGGCAGCGAAACCTGCATGAATCGCGACGCGCTTCGACTTCTGACCATGTCAGAAGGAGCTCTGCCACGACCCCGCGATCGCTTGCCATCTTTGCCAGCGCCTCGGCGAGCGGGCATGTCTTCTACATCCCAGGAGGGGCGCTCGGGGCTTTTCCCGCGATGATGCCCGGGGTCTTCTGCATGATTATGCCGTTTGTCGCGCGCCGCTTGAGAGGAGCGCGCCGTCGGCGCCGGCGTGGGAGCCTAAGAAGCCCTCGCGTCGCCCTCGGGCGGGGCGGCAGCGATCCTGGAAGGCCCCGCGCCACCCGCGGAGGGCCCGGCTCCGTCTTTGGATTTGGCGGCGTGCAGCCCGTTGCCAGGCGCACGAACATCGCCGCCTCCCAAACTCCGGCTGCTGGGATGGTGTTGGTGTTCGCGAACGGCGCCCCGGGTCCTTTCCGCGACCGGTCCACTTCTCGCCCGCATCGGGGCGGGATGCCCGGCCTCCGATGGGCCAACCGCCACCGTCGTCTTCTTCTTGGGTGCCATGATGATGAAGAAGCGTCGAACTAACTGCTAAAGCCGATTCTCACAACTATGCTGCCCCTGCCTGGCGCGCAAAAGATGTCGGTGTGAAACGACACCTATGGGATCACAAGAATCCCTACTACGGTTGCGGGGGCACGGGGGTCGTGAGAAGAGCGGATCAAACAGATAGCACACGGTTCCTTTATCCAGGTTCGGGCCGCGAGGATGCGTAAAACCCTACTCCTGCTTTTGGTGGATTGTATATATGTGTTCTTGAGCTAGCTATGGGGCGTGAAGAGCTCCAAAAAGCCGAATCCTCTCTCTGGTCGCCTCGGGCCTCCTTTTATAGGAAAAGGGGTCGCCACAGTGGCACACAGGAGGTGGAAAGGGTACAGTAATGCGAGTTTATCCCTCGCATTAGAGGACAAGGCGCATTTAATGTGCCTTGCTGAGGTGTCCTTGCTTTATCGGGGACGGGGGAGAGCCCCGTCCCGTCCGTCGCCGCCCCCTCTTGTGTTGACACACGCCCTGGCCAGCGGTGCTTGTGGTGCCATGTAGGCAGGCAAGCAGCTGAGGTGGCGCAGTGGTGGGTCTCCACGAAGATCCGCACGCCGCCACGCAGGTGCCTGCCCAACTGGTTGGGTCGGCAGCTGCATGTGAACGGCGGTGGGGGCGCGACTAGTGCGGGCCTGATGGTGGCCCCACGGGTGCCCTTGGCAAGGGCCTTGCCGGGGCCCCGGCAAGGGTCTTGCCGTGGCGCTCACTTGTCATCCCCGGCAAGGCTCTTGCCGGGGGCCTTGTGGTCCTTCTTGGCTGGAATCCTGCCAAGATTCATCACTTTTTTAAGTGGGCATCTTGTCTTGAATGTCTTCACAAAGATCTGCATGCCACCACGGGGATGTCTCCCGAATCCTTTCCCCATGGGGGCAGTAGACTCAAGGGTGACCTCGCTCCATAGGTGTGGGGCGAACTGCCACGGCAAGGATCTTGCCGGGCTAGCTAAAGTTGTCCCCCGGCAAGGATCTTGCCGGGGGAATCTACTTCGTCCCCTCTGCTCCTTGTGGTCTTGGCCTTGGCGTCGTTCTGCTCCTCCTCAGCTTCGGCCTTACCTTGGCTCACCTCCCTTGCCTTGCTCAGTGTGGTGGTGCCCGTGGCTCAGACTGCCCGTGCACAGTTATAGGGGTACAAAAAGTGTACCCCTTTTTTGTACACCGACAGTCGTGAAGCTGCCAACTGCTTCACAATGTCATTTCCTGCCATGTCTTGACCTGAACAATAACATATTGTGTTAATGCAATTTTAAAATGTGTAACTTTATTCGTCAGTAAGAAATGTGATGAATTGTGAGCACTGATACTTTTGTGTGCAAAACCTGTCATCTATCTGCTTGTTTATCTTTCAGAGTGAGGAAGATATAAGTGTTGAACAAGCGCAGTCTCATCATCTTGCTCAGCTGCTTGCGCTGCAGCTCCCCAGCAGGGCTAACCTTCCTTGAACTATATTGAAGTGTTGTCAGTTTTGTATATTATTTTGTCGGCGTGTTTATTTGCACTGGTGGCGATCTTTGATGCCCAGTGTATGTAATCTGTTGTCTGCTTGTGCTTTATTATCATAGTGGCGAACTTTGATGCCCAGTGGATGTAATATGACGTAATTTCTTTATTGTATAGTCTAGGTTTTTCTTATTCACGATGCTGCAGTTATTTTACTGTATATATATCATGTCTTCGCAGTAAACCGGCCAAACCGTAAAATTACGGTACATAATCGGGCCGTCATGCAATCACGATGTAGGTTGGGCCTGAAACGTGCCGAACAGCTCACGGGCCGGCAGCAGCCTTTAATGAACCCCGACCCATGATTGTGCGAATCAAATCACGGGCTTTTAACAGGCCAAAATTGTCTCGGTCCTTGTTTGGCCCAATCAGATATCAGCTACGAGCAGGCCGGATGCAAACCGGGCCGTAGTTAGGCCCAACTATATGACGGGCTTTTAACAGGCCGAAATTAATATAGGGCCGAAATGTTAAACGGGCCCTTAATAGGTGAAAACTAATATCAGGCCGAATTACTAAGTGGGCCTTTAGCAAGTGGGCCCAAAAGCATAGTGTCCAGTTGACGGGCCGAATCTGATATGGGCCATAACTGAGCCCAAAGCCTCTTAAAGGGCCGGACCTGATCTGGGCCGTAATTTGGCCCAGACTGTGGTAGGCTTTTAACGGGTCGGATCTCATCTGGGCCACTATTAGGCCCGGAGCGTGGCAGGCCATTAATGGAACGGATCAAATATGGGCCGGCATTTGGCCCAAACATGGCAGCCAATTAATGGGTCGGCCTACTAGGGTCCTCAAAATCTTGTGGGCCTATAGCTGGGCCGACCCATTACTGTCGGCGAAATCTCGTGGGCCTTTAGCTGGGCTGGCCCATTATGATCCGCAAGAATCTTGTGGGCCTTTACCTGGGCCGGCCCATTATGGCACTCAAAAATCTTGTGGGCCTTTACCTGGGCCGGCCCATTATGGCCCGCAAAATCTTGTGGGCCCTTAGCTGGGCCAGCCCATTATGGTTCGCAAAATCTCGTGGGCCTTTAGCTGGGCCAGCCCATTATGGTCCTTAAAATCTTGTGGGCCTTTAGTTGGGCCGGCCCATTTAAACTTGATGGGCTGGTCCATGTGTCAACATATCATAGGCGCGTCTCGCCCATTGGATGAGTGACACCTATGCCAATGATGATTTTACACGTGGAAAATCCCCATTGGTCAGGGCTATTAACGGGTTATCGGATCCAAAACCCGACCCGATAGCTTAACGGCGTTCCGTTACGATGGATGCCACGTGTCAGTCACCCTTGACGAAAGCACTTCTGTGACGCGTGATTTATCGTCATGGAAGTGGACACTTCCATGATGATAATTTTGGTAATGTCATGGAACACTTCTACGACAGCACAGGTATGACTATCTTGATTCTGTCATAAATTTGTCATGGATGTACATGCATGACAAAAAACGCGACCTACTATGACAAACACGTATCATCACATAAGTGTATTTTTTTGTAGTGCATAGATGTTACTATTAAACTTGCTAATAGAGATACTATTTCACCAATTGGGATTGTTAGAGATGTTGAAGTCTTGTGTGGGAAAATAAAATATCCTACTGATTTTCTTGTTCTTGGTTCCCCACAAGATGATTTTTGTCCCATTATCTTTGGTAGACCTTTCTTGAACATCGTCAATGCTAAAATAGATTGTGAGAAACAAATTGTCGGTGTCAGCTTTGGTGATGAGTCTCATGATTTTAATTTTTCAAAGTTTAGTAGAAAACCTCATACAAAAGAATTGCCTAGTAAGGATGAAATAATTGGTCTTGCTTCTATTGTTGTGCCTCCTACTGATCCTCTAGAACATTATCTGCTAGACCATGAATATGATTTACATATGCATGAAAGAAATGAAATAGATAAGATCTTCTTTGAACAACGTCCTCCGCTTAAACACAATTTGCCTATTGAAACTCTAGGAAGTCCTCCTCCACCTAAAGGTGATCCTCTGTTTGAAATAAAACAGTTGCCAGACAGTTTTAAATATGCTTATCTTGATGAGAAGAAGATATACCCTGTTATTATTAGTGCTAACCATTCAGAACATGAGGAAGAAAGATTATTGAAAGTTCTAAGGAAGCACCACTATTGGATATACTCTTGATGATTTAAAGGGCATTAGTCCCACTCTATGTCAGCACAAAATTAATATGGAACATGATGCTAAACCCGTTGTTGATCACCAACATCGGTTAAACCCGAAGATGAAAGAAGTGGTAAGAATGGAAATATTAAAACTTCTGGAAGCAGGTATAATCTACCCTATAGCTGATAGTAGATGGGAAAGTCCTGTTCATTGTGTCCCTAAGAAAGGAGGTATCACTATTGTTCCTAATGATAAGGTGAGTCTCTTCTTCCTTTTTTTTCCTTTTTTCTGTTTTTTTAGTTTTAGGTTTATGTTTAGTTTAGATTTAGTTTTAGTTTTAGGATTAGTTTTAGGTTTATAGGTTTAGTTTTAGTTTAGTTTTAGGTTTAGATTTAGTTTTTTTCTTTTTCTATTTTTTTAGTTTTAGGTTTAGGTTTAGTTTAGTTTTAGGAAAGAAGAAAAAGAGAAAAAGAGGAGATCGGGAGAAGAAGAAGAAGAAGAAGAAGAAGAAGAAGAGGAGGAGGAGGAGAAGAAAAAAGAAGAAGAGGAGGAAGAAGAAGAAGAAGAAAAAAGAGGAGAGGAGGAGAAGAAGAAGAGGAAAAAGGAAAGGAGGAAGAAGAAGAAGAAGAAGAAGAAGAAGGAAGAAAAGGAAGAAAAGGAAAAAGAGGAACAAGAAGAAAAGGAAAAAAACCGACCTGACACGGTACCCAGACCCCGACCCGGCACCCCGACACGACACCCCGAGCCCGACACCCCGACCCCGAGACCCCGACCCCGACACCCCGACTCCGACCCCGACCCCGACCCCGACACCCCGACCCCCCAAGCCTGACCCGACACCCCGACCCCGATCCCGACACCCCGACCCCGACTCGACACGGTACCCAGACCCCGACCCAGCACCCCGACACGACACCCCGACCCCGAGACCCCAACCCCGACACCCCGACCCCGACCCCTACCCCGACACCCCGACCCCGACCCCGACACCCCGACCCCCCAAGCCTGACCCGACACCCCGACCCCGACCCCGACACCCCGACCCCCCGAGCCTGACCCGACACCCCGACCCCGAGCCTGACCCGACACCCTGACCCCGACACCACACCCCGACCCCGAAACAACACCCTGACACCGACACGGCACTACCCCAACATCGACACGACACCCCGACCCCCCGACCCCGAAACAGCACCCCGACACCGACAGGACACCCCGACCACCGACACCTCCCGAAAAGGTGTTCTTTGGCCTTCCAGAGGCCGACGGGGCCATATATTTGTGAATTATTAGTTAGGTCATATATTTTTCGATTTTGTTATGAAAAACATCATATATAATTGTGTTGATCGTGTAGTTTTAAATGTGCAGTTGTTTCATCGCTGCGAGGTTTGGTGTTCGACGACCTCGCCGTGCGTTTGACGAGCTCTGCCCCTTCGTTCGTGGGTGAGCACAAATGACAAGTCCTCCTCCCCCATTAATTATTTGATCTATTCCGTTGAAACTTGATAGCTAGCTATATATGTGTCTTGAATCATCAGTATGCGTAACCAATATGTGTCTCCCATTCGAAAGCGTCATAGTTATAAATATGCATGCATTTGCATATTTATAACCTTGATTCTTTCGAATTGTCCAACGCTATCCATGGACAGCCAGAGTATGTGTAGATTGGGTTCGTTTTCCCATATGCTTTGCTCCGGATCCGACACATATATTTCGTCAGTGCCTCCCCTGTTGTTCTTTGGGTACACATCCTCTCTGTTTATTGCAGAGACGTGTATCAGGAGAACAGCGGGGAGGTGCTGCCAAAATTTTGCGTCGGATCCGGAGCATAGCATGGGAAAATAAACCCAATCTACACATACACGGGTGGGATTAGGACCTATCATTACCTATTAGAGTGTAGGTTGCATGGACGTAATAAAATTGACAAAGTAGATCAACTGATGAATATATACATGGTGAATTACATATATAATTGTTGTGTGTCCAGTAGCTCTGAAAGTCAAGATGAGTGACCGTGCTTGGATGTATACGGGTCACACTGGTCAGAACAAATGGAGCGCTGAATGGTTCACAAAAACTAAGGGGTTTGTGCAAGCCGCATTTGCAAATGGCCAAAAGAAAACCTGGTGCCCCTGTTTCCGGTGCGGCAATTGGGAAAAGAAGACAGAGGCTGAAATGGGCAAACACCTGCAGAAGAGTGGTTTTACGCCCGATTATACAGTGTGAACATTTCATGGTGAGTCTGCCCAACGTGACCGAGCTGAGGTGGATCGTCGTCGCACCGACGAGCATGGTACCGGGATGGAAAACATGGTGCAAGGCTATGATGATGCTCGGGATTCGGACGAGGAGATGGAGGAATCTGCAAAGGCCTTCAATGAAATGTTGGAGTCTTCGAAACGTCCGCTCCACGAGCACACGGAGCTTTGTCAGTTGGATGCCATCTCACAAGTAATGGCTCTGAAGGCTCAGTTCAACTTGGGCAGAGAATGCTATGATGCAATTATGACAGTATTTGGACGCTTTCTACCCAAAGGCCATGTAATGCCTGCAAACCTGTACCAGTCGGACAAAATCCTCCGTGCACTGAAGATGCCCTATGAGAAGATACATGCCTGTGAGAAAGGATGTGCCTTATTTAGGCTTGACTATGCGGACTTGAACTATTGTCCCATTTGCAAGTCTTCCAGGTATATTGTGGTAGACAACGGTATGGGTGAGAAGACACAGACCAAAATCCCCGTTAGTGTTCTTCGGTATATGCCAATCGTACCAAGACTTCAACGTCTTTTCATGGTCGAAGAGACGGCCAGACAGATGACATGGCACAAAACAGGCAAAAGAACCGAACTAGAAGCAGATGGGAATCTGATGATGGTACACACATCGGATGGTGTTGCGTGGAAAAAGTTTGATGAATTACATGCTGACAAAGCGGCAGATCCGAGGCATCCTCGAGTCGGCATCAGCACGGATGGGTTCAGTGTGTTTGGTATGATGGCAGCCCAATACAGTTGTTGGCCCGTATTTGTCTTTCCACTCAATCTCCCCCCCCCCCCCCCCGGACAGATTATGCAAAGACAGAACATTTTCCTGACGTTGATAATTCCAGGACCCAACTATCCGAGCAAAAATATGAATGTGTACATGCAGCCGCTTAAGGACGAATTGCAGGAAGCCTGGGATAATGGGTTCAAGACATACGACGCCTTTAGCAAACGGAACTTCATAATGCGTGTCTGGTACATGTACTCGACGCATGACTTGCTGGCGTATGCGCTATTCATTGGCTGGTGTGTGCATGGAAGGATCCCATGCCCCACATGCAAGGGAGCTCTTGAGTTTCGTTGGCTTCAGGCCGGTCACAAGTTTTCTTGCTTCGACATGCATAGGCAGTTCCTGGATCCTCGCCATAAGTTCAGGAAAGACAAGAAGAACTTTATCAGGGGTAGAGTTGTCAAAAACTCTGCACCACCTGCATTGACAGGCCAACAGACCCTGGATCAGTTAAACGCTCTCGAGCCAGATCCACAACGTCCAGGGTACTTCAAGGGGTATAATACTAAGCACGCGTGGACTCACAAAACATGCTTATGGGATCTGCCTTACTTCAAAGACCTCCTTTGCCCACACAACATTGACGTGATGCACACTGAGAAGAATATCGCCGAGGCACTTTTTGGTACATTGTTCGGCATAGATGGGAAGTCAAAGGATAATACTAAGGCTAGAGTCGATCTGGAGGCGCTATGTGATAGGCCGTTACAAAACATGAAAGAACCGAAAGGAAAGCAGAACTGGACGAAGCCAAAGGCATGGTTCAATCTTGGAAGGCCAGCTATGAGGGAAATTCTCTTGTGGGTGCAACAGCAGTTGATGTTCCCCGATGGGTATGCAGCAAATCTAAAGAGGGGAGCGAATCTTGATAAACTGAAGATATTTGGTCTCAAGAGTCATGATTGGCACATATGGATTGAGCGGGTAATGCCGGTGATGTTGCGTGGCTTCATCCCTGAGGATGAATGGCTAGTACTGGCAGAACTCAGCTATTTCTTCCATGTTCTTTGTGCGAAAGAACTATCGCCTGGCGAGCTAGAAGAAATGGAAGAGTTGGCGCCGGAGTTGATCTGCAAGTTAGAGAAGATCTTTCCACCGGGCTTCTTTAATCCAATGCAGCATTTGATTTTGCATCTCCCTACCGAGGCAAGATTGGGGGGGGGGGGCGTGCAAAATCGTTGGTGCTACCCAACTGAGAGGATGCAGAAGATGCTTCGAGAAAAATGTAAAAATAAACGTAGAATTGAAGCGTCGATGGCTGAGGCATTCATCACAGAGGAGGCGGCAAACTTCGTAACAGCGCACTACGAAGCCAAAAATCGTCATTTGCATAATCCGAAGCCTCGGTACAATGCTGACGAGCCTAAAAAGGGTGGATCCAACCTCAGCCTATTCAAAGGGAATCTCGCACCAGCTAGTGTTTCACATCCAGTATCTTTGGATAATGAAGAATGGTGGACCATTTCGTTGTATATCTTCAACAACCTGATAGAAGTGCGGTCGTACATCGAGTAAGTTCTCGGTACATTTTTTCGCAACTTCTATTTCCTTTGAACTACTCTTATTCCTGGATATGTCATACAGTCAATACGTCACCATATTCTCGTATGGAGCGGAGATCCAAAAGGATTCCGTCGAAGAGTATGAGCTTCTCGCAAAGCAAGGAGGTGGCTATCCCGGTTTCATCTCTTGGTTCAAACAAACGGTAATTTCTATTAGACAATTTCATTTCATTCGCTAATTTGTGCATAATGCAACAATCCTTTCATATTAAACTTGTAGGCTAATTCAGAGTCTATGGACGCTGAATTGAGACAAGTCGCTAATGGTTTTGACTATATGGTCCGTTTATTTGACAAGTACGACATCAACGGGTATCGCTTTCGTACCTATGGCAAAGAGCTATCTATGGCCGACCGAAAGTCTACAAATTGTTGTGTATCTGCTATCGGCGAAGGAGGTACCGAGTATTATGGGAGAGTTGAAGCAATTTATGAACTTCTGTTCTATGGTTTCAGCCGAAGGAGACTAGAAGGACTCATGAACATATAGGGCTAGTTGAAATCAACCAAAGCACTCATTTAGATGTTCCTGATGTCTATATTATGGCTCAACAGGCGACCCAAGTATTCTATCTACCGTGGGCCTGCCAAACTAATCCAAATCTGAAAGGTTGGGATGTCGTTTATGAAGTGCCGCCACGTGCTAGACTTTCTCCCCCAAAGGAAGAGGATTATGAACCTCACATTAACCCAGACACATATGAAGGAGAATTCTTCCAAGAGACACGTCTTTCCAAAAAGCGTTTCAAGAACCGCTATACTTCACCCCAAAACATTGAAGTAGACAGTGACAATGAATCCGACATCACCCCAGAGGAGGAACAAGAAGAGCCGGAACAAGAAGAGGTTACTGCTGTGGATGACCTGTCAATGCTTGACCGATTACGTCAAGGTGGCCTTGCACATGTTGATGCCAATGAACCCTATGAGCCCGTCATTGATTATAGTGATGATGATGATTATGCATTTATTGATGATACTGATCGAGATTATTAGTAGTGTCAGGTATTACATTTTTTATGTTGTACTTGATGATGATACACTTAAGTGATACACATATTATTATTCATGTCGGTCTTTTTTTATGTTGTACTAATTTCGTTTACTGTTTGTCATGGCAGGTGTTGAAAGATGGTGGGCGCTGGTCGGGAGCGTGGTCTGAGGTCTTCCATTCCAGACGCACCTCTCCGCCGAGCGTTGCTGGACAGTATGGCCACACCGCCGGGCCCTTCTTCGTCGACCGCGGTGCCCAGCAGGGGACGAGGTAGGAAGAGAGGAGGTGGGGCACGTGGTCGTGGGAGAGGAGGTAGGGTGACTGCTACGGTGCCTTCCTCGCCGCCACCCCCAGCTGTTTCACCCGAGCACGTGACTGCTAGGGTGGACTCGTCCGAGGAGGAGGCTACACGGACTCCGGTCGACGAGCCTCCAGTCCACGGGTCTTGGGCCCACGAGCCTCGGGTCGACTGGCCTTCGGCCCACAAGAGTTCGGCCCACGTGACACCGGAGGAGCACACGTCCGGATGGGGTACCTGGCCGGATCAGCCCGAGGAGCCGAGTGGCCATGCTGATGATGGCGGGGAGCTGACTGATCTTGAGGAGGAGGGGGCACCGTCTACCAGCGTGGTGCTACACGGCTCCCGTCCGTGCCGATGACCCGCGAGCAGAGGTGGTTCATTTTCCCTGATGGGGAGAGGTACGTAAGTGCATTTAATATTTTTGTACCTTGTGCATTCACGTTTTTTCAAATAACTAATGCGTTGGCCTTGTCATGCTGCAGGGGTTGGGACCACCATCATAGTGTCCGTCGGCCCAACTCTCTCCTTGGAGTTCTTTGCCGGCAAAACTTCCCGGGGTTTGTCACATTGCCTGGTGAGGGTCGGCTTCCAGAGCTTGGATTGAGCTGGGAGCACTACGTGGCTGCCCCGGCCCCGCCGTATGAGATTATCGACGGTGTCATGTGCGACACGAGGGCAGACATGGTGATCAGAAAGTTCTGGGTAATTTCTCCTTTACACATTTAAAAATCTTCAACTAGCTAGTTATTAATTGTACTAATCAATATTGTCTCATTTGATTGCAGACATTCTACAGGTGTGAGGAGGGATACGAGGAGGACGCGGCACATGTTATCGAGAATGTCTGCAAGCGCCTACTCCAGAACTTACGGCACGAGGCTCGGGTGCAGGCTGTTCGAGACTACTACGCCTTGCGTGATATCAAGAAGACCAAGCCGGCGTGCCGTGATAAGTTCCTGAGTAAGGAGCAGTACATGAAGGTAATTCTTAAGGCCTTCTCTACTTAAGTTCCTTCATTTAGTAATTCTTAGCCGTAGCGCTCAAGTTTCTATTTGCTAACTTAGGCGCCTCCGTGATGGTGTGCGGATCGGATGGATTGTTGGGAGGTGTTGGTCGATGAGTGGTTCTCAAAACAATGGCTAGCCCTCCACAACGAGGCCAAGGACAAACGTGCCCAAATGGAAGGTGTACCACACCATCAAGGCACCTCCAACTTATCAGTTCGGGCGCAACTGGGTATGTGGTTTGCTTCATGATTCATGCAATTCATTCATCATGCTAGCTTGATCCCTTTAATTACTAATTTTCATTGTTTCTCTCTTTCAGGCACGCTATAATAAGGCGGATAAGGTGCCAGAGGTGTACGACCTGTATGCCATGGCCCACACTGCCTCTTTCAAGAAAGTCAAGGCTTTCTCTCAGTCTGACCTCGATGATGCAAACAACTTCACCAACATCTCCTCCCACAACAAGCTCATGAGATATAGAGATGAGGGGAAGGCGAGGAAAGGGGAGGACTTTAACCCGAGCCAGGGTCCCATTGATCCAGAGCTGTTGATGATATCTAGTGGCGGGAGGTCCCATGGCTCCATAGCCATTGGAGATGGACTTATCCGTTGTCCTAGCACTCTCCCGGAGATCAAGGCGCGCCAGTCGAGCTCCGCTCCTGAGATAAGGCCTCGTGAACGGCCAGTGCAACTCGCCATCAAGGTTAGTGATACGTACTCAGTTATCTTTCTCCATTACATTGTGTGCGCTTCCATCAATGATTACAAATGGTCATGTGAGTGGTGTTGCAGGCTGCTATACAGAGTGAGAGAGATAGAACGGAGAAACTTCTGGCGGAGGTGGCGGATAGGCAGCGGGAGTTGGAGGAGAGGACGACAAAGATGATGGAGGAGGAGAGGGCATGGAATGACATGTAGGCAAGGGCCATGTACGAGCTCCTTGTGGTAAGTTTCTTCTGCAGATTAGCCAAAACATTCATGTAGTGTTTGTCTCATTACTAACTAGTATGACTGAGTCGTCAAAACCAAATGTGCAGTCTGTGTGCGAGAAGACAGGTCAGACCGCTCCGCCGATGCCAGTGATTGCTCCTGGGACCACGGTGAGTTTTATTTGAATGGACATTACTTGCTAGTCTTAACATTTGAGTGTCATCATGCTAACAAGACATTGGAAATGATCTTTGGTGCAGCGTAACTCCAGACAAGCATCGCACGATCCTTCTCCAGCTACCCCGCTCCTACACCTCCTGGATCTTGGTAAGTTTATCTAGTGTTTTGCTTAACACATGCATAAAGACCTAGACTTAGTTTTATTTCCTCCAATGCTTACCATAATGACCTAGACTTAGCTTCTTCACCTCCAAAATGACTTAATAAGCTTACTGACCTCCAAAACCATCCATTTTACCTAAGTTAGCTCTAAAACGATCTGTACTTAGCTTACTTATGTCAAAAATTGCATAATTAGCTTAGTTAGCTCATAGACGATCCATTTTACCTAAGTTAGCTCTAAAATGACCCATTTTACCTAGGTTAGCTTATAAATGATCCAGTTCATCCAAGTTAGCTCAAAAATGACCCATTTTACCTAGATTAGCTCCTAAATGATCCATTTTACCTACGTTAGCTTTAAAATGACCCATTTCACCTAGGTTAACTCCAAAATGACCAATCTTACCTAGGTTATCTCATAAACGATCCATTTCAACTAATTTAGCTCATAAACGATCCATTTCACCAAGTTAGCTAAAAAACGATCCATTTCACCTAAATTAGCTCTTAAATGATCCATTTCACCTAAGTTAGCTCAAAAAGATCCATTTCAACTAAATTAGCTCATAAATGATCCATTTCACCTAAGTTAGCTCAAAAACGATCCATTTCAACTAAGTTAGCTCATAAATGATCCATTTCACCTAAGTTAGCTAAAAAACGATCCATTTCACCTTAGTTACCTCAAAAACGATCCATTTGACCTTAGTTAGCTCATAAACGACCCATTTCAACTAAGTTAGCTCATAAATGATCCATTTCACCTTAGCTAGCTCATAAACGACCCATTTCAACTTAGTTAGCTCATATATGATCCATTTCACGTAAGTTAGCTCATAAATGACATACTCTTCTTGTTCTAGTCTTCTTCTTGTTCTACTCTTCTTGTTCTAGTCTTCTTCTTGTTCTACTCTTCTTCTTGTTCTACTCTTCTTGTTCTAACTTTCTTATTTTTCATTTTGCAGATTTCATTCACTTGACGAAAGCTTGCATAGATGGAGTGCTCCTTATCCCTTTCTCTGTTTCTTTTGTATCGTTGAACTATGCATGTATCGTTGGATGAAACTATTGTAATATATATGATTGGATGCCTCTATGTTGAACTTGTTATGTATGATGGAACTATGCATGTAATATATATGGTTGGATGATGAAGTTATGTGTTGGATATCTTATATGTTTGCTCTATAATGGCCTTTTGAAATATATCTATATATGTCATATATATTTGTGATGAAAATTGTTGGATTTAATAAAAAAACAGATAAAAGAGCCAATATGCAGGCTCTTTGCCGTCTGCCACCGACGGCAACGGGCTCTTTGCCGTCTGCCGCGGACGGCAAAGAAGACACGTGGCATCCAGCTGTGCTTCCTGGGAGCTGACCCATTTGGTCAGTTTGCCTACAGTGGCAGACGGCAAAGACTTTGCCATCAGTGGCGGACGGCAAAGAACCTGCACTTTGCCATCAGTGGCAGACGGCAAAGAACCTGCCATGTAGTGACGTGTAGATGACATCATACGGCGGACGGCAAAGACACTAGAAATTTTGCCTTCAGCGGCGGACGGCAAAGGCCTGCCGTTAGCCACTTAACGGACTGACAGCGCAATTATTGCCGTCCGCTCTCTTTGCCGTCCGCCGCAGACGGCAAAGACTTTGCCATCAGTAGCAGACGGCAAAGTAGCTGTTTACCGTAGCCTACTTTGCCGGAGCCTTTTGTCGTCCGCGGCTGACGGCAAAGGCCTTTGTCGTCCGCCATTCATGCCTTTGCCATCCGCCGTGGCAGACGGCAAAGTAGCTGATTCCTGTAGTGTAGTTTTCTTTCTTTTTCTTCTCTGGAGTGGAAAAGACCGCACTTTGCTGCATTAGACGGCAATAAATTTGGCAACATTATTACTACCTAATACACAACTAGGAGTTTCAATGATGAATGCAGCATGGCCTGGGAAAAGCATTGTGAAAAACCCACATACATCAGGAGGTTATACATACTTTCCCTATGTTAGAAATGAATTTCAAGGAGAAGAATCTATTCGCAATCATTTCTAAATGCAGTACTAAGCACATGAGGACCTGCAAAATACTAGTCAAAAAGCATCTAAACTTAAGATGCACCTAGCTATTATATTCATAAAAGCATCGGAAAAAGCATCTGTAATTTAGTGCCACAAATTAGATTAAATTGATAACCATCATCTGGTCTCACTGCACTAAGCACTAGCAACTAAGGCTGCAAGTGGATGCCCATGGTGCCCACATCCAAGCCCACAAAAATTGTCGTCGTGAACACCACGGGTAAGGTGCCAAAACGATGTGGGCTCTCCCATGGGTATTGGCCTATTAGGGCCGGAAGACTATGTGCTTCTGATAGTTCGACTTGTTATGATCCAAACTGACAGAGGAACATGTGGACCGTGTTAGAGAAGATATATTCACTTCTCTAGTTAATTTTGATGTTTTCAGATTATGCAAGAAAATGCAATATGGTTGTGCACAAACTACTGTGTTATCCGTATGAAGTTCATCCACGGTCAAATCTTTGTACCAACTTATAGGAACACTTATGCAAGATGAGTTGTGGCAATTGCGGGACGGACGCGGTGAATTAACAATGACCTTTTAGAACTAACTTGCTTATGTGGTTATGCCATATGCATGGTAGGATATAGGTTCAATTCGTTTCATCCACCACTATACATTTAAATTTCCATGGATTGACAGTAGTGACCACAATTCACATGCAATACACGATGTAAAAACTGCAAATACACTGGGAATCCTACTTGCTTGAATGTTGATGCATAGCAAATGGAGTACTAACAAATGAATGTGAAGTGCAAGCACTAAACTACCAGCCAAGTTCCCCTCCATCTTCTAAAGATTGAAGTCTAGCGTGAAGCCATAACAAATAGATAATATGCCTAAAAATTGATAGCATTAATGTCTTATATGAACTTTATAATCCTTAATGTCTGTGCTATGGGTAGAAGTAGCATTATTTTGACAATTTTGAGCATGAGTGAAACAAAGAATTGACTATCATTTGACCATGGCATAGAAAACTGACGCTCAAGAACTATTTATTGTTACTGGATTAAGATTCAGAAAGCTAGCATACCATTTTGACGTTGTGCATAGCATAGAAGACACTACTCTGTTTTAAAACTTCCTCTGTTCGTTTGGTAAGTTTACCTTCTATTATAATACAAGCAATCTCCAATATATAATCTGTTCAGATGTCCAAAGTCAAAACCTAAACAGTCAGAAACCAGCATGTAACCTGTTAGTCATGACTTTTGCATGGTGTAAAATTGATAATATGGGTTCCAATAGAAGCAACAAAATACTAGAATTGACATATTGAGATGTCAATTAGAGTACAAAATAGCACAAATGGAGTGAAATGTTCGTATCATGCACTTCACAATAGAAAACAACAAAACAAATTATTTCTCGACTTATGATACCATTGAAATAAGTAATGAGATGTATATTGTGTAGGGGCAGAGTACATATGATGCACTGTAACCCACATGACTCATGACCAACTATTTTTTAAGACATTCAGATAAGATTATTTTGCCGAAACAATGCAAACCAACTACAAACTGAATGAAAAAGAGTGTCATCGGCATCCAGGTCAAGGACAACAAACATATATGTTGGCAATATTCGATTAGTCATCTTCTCCCAAATATTACCAAGTTTAAAGGTGTACCGACTTTTTACTCATCACGCGTCTTCGCAGCTTCCTCTCTGTGTTGCCAGATCAATCTGCGGATGCAAAAAGGATAGGTAAAGAATGATTGTTTGCTAATAATCAAAATAGGATCTAGTAAGAGAAATTAATTTAACATGGGTCTAGGAAAGATGAGCAGTTCTACTGCAAACTAACGAATATTGATATGAGGGAATTAAGATAAACAAGCCTGTAGTTCCACATCAAAATCCGAAGCAAACGGGAAGGACTCACATGTTAGAGGTAGGGGTCGAACGGCGCAGCCGCTGGGAGAAAGGCGACGCAGTGGGTAGAGCGCCACCGCCGGGAGGAACGCGTACCAGCAAGAATGAGCATATGCTCGGAGCGCGAGGGCAGGGACGGCGGTCTGGCTGCAGCAAAACAACATGGCAGTGTGGGCCATCGCGTGCGACAGGTGGGGGATGAACAAAACAGAGCGGTAGCCACCGGCGTCCGGCGCATGGGACGGATGAAACGGATGGCTGATGTACGCCGTGTGGGTTGCTAGCACTGCGTGCGGAGGAGGCACGCGAGAGGGGCGAGCCCTCCATCTCCATGGCTAGACGCGCACAGATCGACGGCCGCGTACCATTTCCTCCAATTCGGCGTGGAGCTCGCTTGATTCATGCTTGCAAATCGACGGAGCAGTGGGGCCTTCCTCCACATCGGGGCGGCGATGCTTTCCTCCATATCGGGGCGGAGCTCGATATGAGGGAGACGGGTGGAGGAAGAGGATGGGCGCCGCCGCCGCTCAGATCTGCAGAGAAAGAGAGGTTTTTTTTAGTAAATGGAGAGAAAGAGATAAGGGAGAGAGAGGGCAGAGAGATTGGGGAGAGATTAAGTGGGCTGTGGCCTGTGGGGGTGAGAGGCCGAGAATTTCGGATTGCTTCGCGCGCTAAGTTTCCCAGGCAGGCGCGCGCGGATATTTTGGGTGGCCCAGTTGGCGACCCACGGTTGGTCGGCATTATTTGCCGACCAACAGTTTGATTATACTGCAATTTTTACCGACCAAGAGTTTGATGCTATACATTTCAGCATTCCCGACCGATAGTTGGTTCTTACAAGTTAGTATTGCCATCCAACTGTTTGATAGAAATTTTTCCGACCAACAGTGGGTCGGCAAAACTGACTTTTGCCAACACACGTCAGTAGGGAATGCAGCGTCGTGGTGTAGTGATTACATTGTTGCTAAATATTTACCACCTAGCTTTAGATACCAACAAAAGAAAAAATTCTTCTATGATTTAAGACATTACTTTTGGGATGACCCACATCTTTATAAAGGAGTAGATGGTATTATTAGACGTTGTGGACCTGAGCATGATCAGGGACAAATCCTATGGAAATGTCACTCCGAAGCCTATGGAGGGCATCATGCGGGAGACAGAACTACTCACAAGGTACTACAATCTGGTTTTTATTGGCCTTCTCTTTTCAAGGATGCTCGTAATTTTGTCTTATCTTGTGATGAATGTCAAAGAATAGGTAATATCGGTAAGCGTCAAGAAATGCCTATGAATTATTCACTTGCCATTGAACCATTCGATGTCTTGGGTTTTGGTTACATGGGGCCTTATCCTTCCTCTAATGGGTATACACACATTTTGGTTGCTATTGATTATGTTACTAAGTGGGTAGAAGCTATTCCAACTAGTAGTGCTGATCACAACACCTTTATTAAAATGCTTAAGGAAGTTATTTTCCCAAGGTTTGGAGTCCCTTGATATTTAATGACTGATGGTGGTTCACACTTTATTCATGGCGCTTTCCGTAAAATGCTTGCCAAGTATGATGTTAACCATAGAATTGCATCACCCCATCATCCTCAGTCTAGTGGTCAAGTTGAACTTGGCAATAGGGAAATAAACTTAATTTTGCAAACGACTGTCAACAGGTCCAGGAAGAATTGGTCTAAGAAATTAGATGATGCACTTTGGGCTTACAGAACAGCATATAAAAATCCTATGGGTATGTTTCCTTATAAAATGGTTTACGGAAAAGCTTGCCATTTGCCTCTTGTGTTAGAACATAAGGCTTATTGGGCAATCAAAGAACTCAACTATGATTTCAAACTTCCCGGTGAAAAGAGGTTATTTGATATTAGCTCATTAGATGAATGGAGAACCCAAGCTTATGAAAATGCCAAGTTGTTTAAAGAAAAAGTTAAAAGATGGTATGATAAAAGAATCCAAAAGCGTGAGTTCAAGGTTGGAGAATATGTTCTTTTGTACAACTCTCGTTTCAGGTTCTACACAGGAAAACTCCTCTCCAAATGGGAAGGACCCTATGTTATCGAGGAGGTTTGTCGGTCTGGAGCTATCAAAATAAATAATGCTAAAGGCACTAACCCGAAGGTTGTTAATGGGCAGCGAATAAAACATTATATCTCAGGTACGCGCATTAATGTTGAAAGCAATATTATCCAAACTATGACACTAGAAGAACACATAAAAGAGTCCTTCTGGAACACTCCAGAATCATGAAAAAGAGGATGTACGTGATACGATAAGTAAACAGACTCCAAAAAATCGCAAAAATATTTTTGTCAGTTTTGGAATATTTAGAAAATTAGGAAAATAAGAAACTACTGGGAAAGTGACCCTGGTGGGCACAAAACACCTGGGCGCGCTGGCTACCCACCTCGGGTACCTTCCGGACTCCGTTTTTCTTCTGTTTGCTTGTTTCCCAAGATAGAAAATCTTTATATACCCCCCGAACCTATTGACCACCGTATCACGGAGAAATCTTCTGTTTTCTTTTCTTGCTGTTTTCGCCCTGATCTATTAAGCCAGGCATCATGTCTTCTTCCTCCTCCAACAACGTGGAAGGGTATGCTTGGTTGATGAAGATCGAGCTGAAGAGAGAAGATCCCATAGAAGCCATCAAGGGAGACAAGAGGAAGGAGGCTACCATAGATCAAGTCCCGATGGTCGAGCAAGCACTATCGGCCGAGGAGGAAGAAGAAGATGTCCTTAAACCTTACTATGCTCATCTTACCCCCATTGATATTGAAGCCTTTCGGATCATTCAAATGGTTCGTGTGCAAAATAAATATCTCACTCGTGAAAATATTCTGCATCAAGAGCACATCATCTTCCTCCGGAGCATCATCCATAGATTGGAGAATCTCTTGATCTTGAAGAACAGGATTGCATCTACTTCATCACCACCATATCCTTCATCATCACCAAAAGAAAATTGAGTATCGAGTATGGGCACTCCCCTGGCTTCCGCCAAGCTTGGGGGAGGTGCCTCGGTATCGTATCATCCCCACTATCTTTTGCCTTTACTTATTTTAGTTCGATCTTTTGCTTTAGATGAATAAAAGTTTAGTTCCATCCTTTCTCTTTGAGAGTTTGCTTAGTGATCTATCCTTGTAATCATGTGCGAGATATATAATAAAATTAAGTTTGAGTTTTTGCTTTCTTTACTTTTCATGTTCCAATAAAAAGAATGGAATTAAATGAAAAAGATCATATGCTAATCTTATGGTAGGTAATGACACCACATAAGGAAAAGTATAAGTAGAAAATTTTATTAGAGATCGACAAACATAGCATTGGTCAAGGATGCAACTCATGAAATAATTAATAAGGGAAGAGAAGATTGACATACAAATACACTATCCAGGAAATCTTTTGTGATTGTGACCCCCCATCAAAATATTATATGCCAAAATTGTTGACGTTGGACAAGGAAGACAACTTAATGATTTATTTGTTCATATTCACATAGAAGTTTATTCAGAATGTCAAGATTGTGAAGATTGATAGGCAGGCTAACAAGGTGGCACATGAGATTGCTAAATTTAGTTTTGTAGCAGGTCGGATGGTGTGCTTTGTAGTAGTGTTCCGCCCTGCGTGACTAACTATGTCATGAACGATAGTAAGAATCTTGTTAATTAGTTAATATATGGATGGGGTTTTTCAAAAAAATTATTCACATAGAAGTTATATTGTCATAGATCCTACAACATGTGGTGCTTTCCCCCCATCTTTGCTAGCCAAAAATTCCGCACTAAGTAGAGATACTACTTGTGCATCCAAAAAACCCTTAAACCCAAACCTTATTTTCAAGAGTCCACCATACCTACCTAAGGATTGAGTAAGATCCTTCAAGTAAGTTGTCATCGGTGCAATATAAGGCAATAAAAATTTCTTCTAAAAGTGTGATATCATTTAGTGTAAGAGAAAATTGAGCATTGTACGAACTTGTGATGGTAAATAATAAAAGCGAAAGATTGCATAATAAAGGTTGCCATCACAAAGGGCAATATAACGTGACGTTGTTTTGCACTAAGGGGTTGAGAATACAAACAAATAAGCGCATGGCAACCTCTGCTTCCCTCTGCGAAGGGCCTACCTTTTACTTTATGTATTTACTTTTATGCAAGATTCAAAGTTTTTCTCTCTATTCCTTTTTATTTTTCTCCTTTGGCAAGCATCATGTGGTGAGGAAAGATCTAGGCACATATGTCCGGTTGAATATGGGTAGCATGAGTTATTATTGTTGACATCACCCTTGAGGTGAATATGTTGGGAGGCGAAATTATAAGCCCCTATCTTTCTATGTGTTCGGTTGAAACGTTTTGCTCATGTGTATGTGGTGAGTGTAAGCAATCATAGAAGACTATATGATGGTTGAGTATGTGGACTTGCCTAAAGGCTCCGATACGTGACCCTTCCTGAAAAGATGATGAATTGTAGTTGCAAAGTTGACTGAAAACATAGTTTGTTGGTTTCTAATAGAGTTTATGCTTTATACTTCGGCAGTGTGATGAATTGCTACTTATTCATGAGAAGTCTATGATTAAAGTTCTATGATAAAAAATTTATGTTTAAGTTTGTTGCTGTTATAATAATTCACACTATGCTTCTATGTCTGTATTTTGTTTTTATCGACACCTCTCTCTCTAAGAATGTGGACATGTTTTTCGATTTCGGTTTTCGCTTGAGGACAAGCGAGGTCTAAGCTTGGGGGAGTTGATACGTCCATTTTGCATCATGTTTCCTACTGTTATTTATGATGTTTTTATGCATAATAATAATTTTTGGAGTAATTCTAATGCCTTTTCTCTCATAATATGCAAGGTACACACAAAGAGGGAGAATTCCGGCAGCTGGAAATCTGGACCTGGAGAAGCTACGTCAGGCCCCCTATTCTACACAAGTCGAAATAAGCTGTAACTTCATGGGGATTTTTTATGGAATAAATGAGGAATATTGGAGCCAATAAGTACCAGATGGGCACAACCCACCTGGGCTTGCCAGGGAGCCAAGGCGCGCCCTGGTGGGTTATGCTCCCCTTGGCCCACCTCCAGTGCCCATCTTCTGGTATATAAGTCATTTTGACCTAGAAAAAAATAAGGAGAGGACTTTCGGGATGGAGCGCCGCCGTCTCGAGGCGGAACTTGGGCAGGAGCACTTTTGCCCTTCGGTGGAGCGATTCCGCCAGGGGAACTTCCCTCGTGGAGGGGGAAATCATCGTCTTCATCATCACCAGCAACACTCCCATCTTGGGGAGGGCAATCTGCATCAACATCTTCAACAACACCATCTCCTCTCAAACCCTAGTTCATCTCTTGTGTTCAATCTTTGTACCAGAACTATAGATTGGTGCTTGTGGGTGACTAGTAGTGTTGACTACATCTTGTAGTTGATCACTATATGTTTTATTTGGTGGAAGATTATATGTTCAGATCCAATATGCTATTTAATACCCCTCTGATCTTGAGCATGATTATCATTTGTGAGTAGTTACTTTTGTTCTTGTGGTCATATGTAGGAGGTTTGTTCAAGTAAGAACAACACCTAAGCACCGATCCACCCACATATCAAATTATCAAAGTAGCGAACACGAATCCAACCAACATGATGAAAGTGACTAGATGAAATTCCCGTGTACCCTCAAGAACGCTTTGCCGTTTTGTCCTGTCCTTTGCCCAAAAGGATTGGGCTACTTATATGTCTCCAACGTATCTATAATTTTTGATTGTTCCATGCTATTATATTATCTATCTTGGATGTTTATGGGCTTTATTTTACACTTTTATATTATTTTTGGGACTAACATATTGAGTGTTTCGAAGAAAAGGAATATCAAACGGAGACGAAATGGAATGAAATCTTCTAGAGAAGTTATTTTTGGAAGGAAAGCAACTGGGGAGACTTGGAGTCCACGTCAAAGAAGCAATAAGGAAGCCATGAGGTAGGGGGCGCACCCTCCCCCCCCCCCCCCCCCGCCCCCAGGGCGCGCCCTCCACCCTCGTGGGCCCCTCATGGCTCCCATGACATACTTTTCCGCCCATATATATCAATATAACCTAAAAACTTCGAGGAACGGAATAGATTGGGACTTCCGCCGCTGCAACCCTCTGTAGCCACCAAAATTCAATCGGGACCCTGTTCCAGCACCCTGCCGGAGGGGGGAACCCTCACCCGTGGCCATCTTCATCATCCCGACGCTGTCCATGACGAGGAGGGAGTAGTTCACCCTCGGGGCTGAGGGTATGTACCAGTAGCTATGTGTTTGATCTCTCTCATTCGTGTTCTTGATTTGGCACGATCTTGATGTATCGCGAGCTTTGCTATTATAGTTGGATCTTATGTTTTTTCTCCCCCTCTACTCTCTTGTAATGGATTGAGTTTTCCCTTTGAACTAATCTTATCGGATTGAGTCTTTAATGATTTGAGAACACTTGATGTATGTCTTGCCGTGCGTATCTGTGGTGACAATGGGATATCACGTGATTCACTTGATGTATGTTTTGGTGATCAACTTGCGGGTTCCGCCTATGAACCTATGCATAGGGGTTGGCACACGTTTTCATCTTGATTCTCCGGTAGAAACATTGGGGCACTTTTTGAGGTTCTATGTGTTGGTTGAATAGATGAATCTGAGATTGTGTGATGCATATCGTATAATCATACCCACGGATACTTAAGGTGACATTAGGGTTTTGGTTGATTTGTGTCTTAAGGTGTTATTCTAGTACGAACTCTAGAGTTGTTTGTGACACTTATAGAAATAGCCCAACGGATTGATTGGAAAGAATAACTTTGAGGTGCTTTCGTACCCTACCATCATCTCTTCGTTTGTTCTCCACTATTAGTGACTTTGGAGTGACTCTTTGTTGCATATTGAGGGATAGTTATATGATCCAATTATGTTATTATTGTTGAGAGAACTTGCACTAGTGAAAGTATGAACCCTAGGCCTTGTTTCAACGCATTGCAATACCGTTTACGCGCACTTTTATTACTTGCTACCTTGCTGGTTTTATATTTTCAGATTACAAAAACCTATATCTACCATCCATATTGCACTTGTATCACCATCTCTTCGTCGAACTAGTGCACCTATACATTTTACCATTGTATTGGGTGTGTTGGGGACACAAGAGACTCTTTGTTATTTGGTTCCAGGGTTGTTTGAGAGAGACCATCTTCATCCTACGCCTCCCACGGTTTGATAAACCTTAGGTCATCCACTTGAGGGAATTTTGCTACTGTCCTACAAACCTCTGCACATGGAGGCCCAACAACATCTACAAGAAGAAGGTTGTGTAGTAGACGTCAAGCTCTTTTCTGGCGCCGTTGCTAGGGAGGCTAGGTAAGCGGCACTCACACCCCGTCAACTAAGCTCTTTTCTGGCGCCGTTGCCGGGGAGGTGAGTGCTTGAAGGTATATCTTTAGATCTTGCAATCGAATCTTTTTGTTTCTTGTTTTATCACTAGTTT
The DNA here is from genome assembly GCF_056163025.1 of Triticum urartu. Classification (NCBI taxonomy): domain Eukaryota; kingdom Viridiplantae; phylum Streptophyta; class Magnoliopsida; order Poales; family Poaceae; genus Triticum; species Triticum urartu. The sequence goes on from NC_141876.1 coordinate 604,059,241, forward strand.
AGTTTATAAAAGAAAACTACAAAAAAATGGAATTGAGTTTGTCTCATACGCTTCATATTTTTAATATCTTTCGTGAGTATGATGGAAAGGAAAATTGTGCCAAAGTGTTAGAAGAAGATTGCATTAAAATGTTTGGCACTAAATCTTTGAATGATGAGCATGATTGCAATGTTGTTAGTATGAACTCCTTGAATATCCATAGTACTAATGATGATTGCACTAGTTATGATGAAAATGTCTCCTATAAACATGTCAATTTTTGTGGAGTGCATTGGGTTTGCAAGTACACACCAAATAGGGAAGATAGATATTGCAAGAGGCATAAGCACTTAGAAACTAAATTGTTGTAAGAAAGGCTAGATGTTTGTGCTGAAAATTTAAATTTTCTTGGTCGTACTTGTGGACTTTGCAATCAACAGGGTCATTTAGCTATTCGATGCAAATTGTTTCATGATCTAATCGTGTCCAAAAATTGTGATGACTTGATTTCCCTTGCACATTATAATGAACTCAATTTGCTTATGGGCTACAAAGAAATGAAACGTATAACTAAGCATCTTCCAGAATTTGCCCGTTATAAACTTCTTGGTTTTGATCTAGAGGAAATTATATGTATTGTGCGGTGAATTGCATTGAAAATCCTTATATTGCCAATTACATAAAGAAAATAAAGCAAATAGAAAATTAAGAGAATACTAATGAAAGGGAAGAGACTTCCCAATATCCTCCTATTATTTCTTACGATGAATCAGGTAACAAGGAGGAGCCTTCTATTCAACCAATCTCATTAATAAGGAGCTCCAAAAAGAGGATTGAACCCACACATGATGTGGTCAAGAAGAAGAAAATAAAAAGGAAGAGAGGTAAAAAGGTATCTCTCCCAAATAATGTTGCTCCTATTATTGTTGTGCCTTATGAAAATGAATCAAAAATAATTGTGGAAGATGATGCACTTGATGATGATCTCATTATGCCTATTGCTTTTTGTGATGATTATGATTGGGAAGATAATGATACTTCTTATGATCTTGAAAATCTTTTTGGCACTTGCTTGGAAGAATATGATAATTGCTATACTATTGGTGCTATCCACACTATTAATGATGAGAGTGATTATGCATATGATATGAAAAGGCCCAAGCTTGGGGATGCTATGTTTGATGAAGATGATATGTTTAGTCCCCCAAGTTTTGATGAGAATATTTATTATGATGAAAGCATGTCTCCTATCTATGATGATTATTGTGATGACACGTATGCTATAAAGAATAATTATAACCATGAAACTTGTCATCTTGATCTTAATTTTCAATCACATGATAGTTATTTTGTTGAGTTTGCTCCCACTACTATTGATGAGAAGAATTTTGCTTATGTGGAGAGTAGTAAATTTTCAATGCTTGTAGATCATGAAAAGAATGCTTTAGGTGCTGGTTATATTGTTGAATTCATTCATGATGCTACTGAAAATTATTATGAGGGAGGAATATATGCTTGTAGGAATTGCAATAATATCAAGTTTCCTCTCTATGTGTTGAAAATCTTGAAGTTATGCTTGTTTTGCCTTCCTATGCTAGTTGATTATTGTTCCCATAAATTGTTTGCTCACAAAATCCCTATGCATAGGAACTGGGCTAGACTTAAATGTGCTAGTCATATTCTTCATGATGCTCTCTTTATGTTTCAATTCTTATCTTTTATGAGAGCATCATTGAAATCATCATGCCTAGCTAGGGGCGTTAAACGATAGCGCTTGTTGCGAGGCAACACAATTTTATTTTACTTTCTTTATTTTTGGTTATGTTTAGGAATAAATAATCCATATAGCTTCTGTTTATATGTGGTTTTGTGTTTTAATTAGTGTTTGTGCCACATAGAACCTTTGGGAAGACTTGGGTGAAGTCTTTATGATCATGCTGTAAAAAACAGAAACTTTAGTGCTCACGAGATTAGCTTCAACTTTTTACTGGAGAGTGATAATTAGTTGATTCTTTTTGAAGATGATTACTAGTAAATTTCCTCAGGTCCACCAATTTATTTTAGAATTTTTGTAGTTCCAGAAGTTTGCGTTAGTTACAGATTACTACAGACTATTCTTTTTTTGACAGATTCTGTTTTTCGTGTGTTGTTTGCTTATTTTGATGACTCTATGGCTAGTAAAATAGTTTATAAACCATAGAGAAGTTGGAATACAGTAGATTTAATACAAATAAAAATAAATAATTAGTTCATTAAATTACCTTGAAGTGGTGTTTTGTTTTCTTTCGCTAACGGAGCTTACAAGTTTTCTATTGAGTTTTGTGTTGTGAAGTTTTCAAGTTTTGGTTAAAGATTCGATGGACTATGGAATAAGGAGTGGAAAGAGCCTAAGCTTGGGGATGCCCAAGGCACCCCAAGGTAATATTCAAGGATAACCAAGCGTCTAAGCTTGGGGATGCCCCGGAAGGCATCCCCTCTTTTGTCTTCGTTCATCAGTAACTTTACTTGGAGCTATATTTTTATTCACCACATGATATGTGTTTTGCTTGGAGCGTCATTTTATTATATTTTTTATTTCTTGCTGTTTGAATAAAATACCAAGATCTTAAATAATTAAATGTTAGAGAGTCTTCACATAGTTGCATAATTATTTCACTACTCATTGATCTTCACTTATATCTTTCGGAGTAGTTTGTGTTTGCTCTAGTGCTTCACTTATATCTTTTAGAGCACGATGGTGGATTTGTTTTATAGAAACTATTGATCTCTCATGATTCACTTAGATTATTTTGAGAGTCTTAAATAGCATGGTAATTTGCTTAAATAATCTTAATATGCTAGGTATTCAAGAATAGTAAAAGCTTTCTTATGAGTGTGTTAAATACTAAGAAAAGTTTGATGCTTGATGATTATTTTGACATATGAAGGTGATAATATCAAAGTCGTGCAAGTTGAGTAGTTGTGAATTTGAGAAATGCTTGTGTTGAAGTTTGCAAGTCCCGTAGCATGCCCGCATGGTAAACGTTATGTAACAAATTTGAAACATGAGGTGTTCTTTGATTGTCTTCCTTATGAGTGGCGGTCGGGGACGAGCGATGGTCTTTTCCTACCAATCTATCCCCCTAGGAGCATGCTCGTAGTGCTTGTTTTTTGATGAATTGTAGATTTTTGCAATAAGTATGTGAGTTCTTTATGACTAATGTTGAGTCCATGGATTATACACACTCTCACCTTTCCACCATTGCTAGCCTCTTCGGTACCGTGCATTGCCCTTTCTCACATTGAGAGTTGGTGCAAACTTCGCCGGTGCATCCAACCCCGTGATATGATACGCTCTTTCACACATAAACCTCCTTATATCTTCCTCAAAATAGCCACCATACCTACCTATTATGGCATTTCCATAGCCATTCCGAGATATATTGCCATGCAACTTTCCACCATTCCGTTTATCATGACACGTTCATCATTGTCATATTGCTTAGCATGATCATGTAGTTGGCATAGTATTTGTGGCAAAGCCACCGTTCATAATTCTTTCATACATGTCACTCTTGGTTCATTGCATATCCCGGTACACCGCCAGAGGCATTCATATAGAGTCATACTCTGTTCTAGTATCGAGTTGTAATCATTGAGTTGTAAATAAATAGAAGTGTGATGATCATCATTTTCTAGAGCATTGCCCCAGGTCAGGAATAATAAAAAAAGAGAGAAAGGCCATAAAAAAGAGAAAGGCCATAAAAAAAGAGATAGGCCATAAAAAAAAGAGAAGGCCCAAAAAATGAGAGAAAAAGAGAGAAGGAACAATGTTACTATCCTTTTACCACACTTGTGCTTCAAAGTAGCACCATAATCTTCGTGATGGAGAGTCTCTTGTTTTGTCACTTTCATATACTAGTGGGAATTCTTCATTATAGAACTTGGCTTGCATATTCCAACAATGGGCCTCCTCAAGTGCCCTAGGTCTTCGTGAGCAAGCAAGTTGGATGCACACCCACTTAGTTTCTTTTGTTGAGCTTTCATACATTTATAGCTGTAGTGCATCCGTTGCATGGCAATCCCTACTCCTTGCATTAACATCAATCGATGGGAATCTCCATAGCTCATTTATTAGCCTCGTTGATGTGAGACTTTCTCCTTTTTGGTCTTCTCCACATAACCCCCATCATCATATTCTATTCCACCCATAGTGCTATGTCCATGGCTCGCGCTCATATATTGCGTGAAAGTATATAAGTATGAGATTACTAAAGTATGAAACAATTGCTTGGCTTGTCATCGGGGTTGTGCATGATGAGAGCATTCTTCTGTGACAAAAATGGAGCGTGACTAAACTATATGATTTTGTAGGGATGAATTTCTTTGGCCATGTTATTTTGAGAGGACATAATTGCTTAGTTAGTATGCTTGAAGTATTATTATTTTTATGTCAATATGAACTTTTATCTTGAATCTTTTGGATCTGAATATCCATACCACAATTAAGAAGAATTACATTGAGATTATGCCTAGTAGCATTCCACATCAAAAATTCTGTTTTTATCATTTACCTACTCGAGGACGAGTAGGAATTAAGCTTGGGGATGCTGATACGTGTCCAACGTATCTATAATTTTGATTGTTCCATGCTATTATATTATCTATCTTGGATGTTTATGGGATTTATTTTACACTTTTATATTATTTTTGGGACTAACCTATTGACCCAGAGCCCAGTGCCAGTTTCTGTTTTTTTCCTTATTTCAGTGTTTCGAAGAAAAGGAATATCAAACGGAGTCAAAACGGAATGAAATCTTCTAGAGAAGTTATTTTTGGAAGGAAAGCAACCGGGGAGACTTGGAGTCCACGTCAAAGAAGCAACGAGGAAGCCACGAGGTAGGGGGCGCGCCCTCCCCCCCAAGCGCGCCCTCCACCCTCGCGGGCCCCTCGTGGCTCCCCTGACGTACTTTTTCCGCCTATATATATCAATATACCCTAAAAACTTCGGGGAACAAAATAGATCGGGAGTTCCGCCGCCGCAAGCCTCTGTAGCCACCAAAAGTCAATCGTGACGCTGTTCCGGCACCCTGCCAAAGGGGGGAACCCTCACCGGTGGCCATCTTCATCATCTCGGCGCTCTCCATTACGAGGAGGAGTAGTTCACCCTCGGGGCTGAGGGTATGTACCAGTAGCTATCTGTTTGATCTCTCTCTTTCGTGTTCTTGATTTGGCACGATCTTGATGTATCGCGAGCTTTGCTATTATAGTTGGATCTTATGTTTCTTCTCCCCCTCTACTCTCTTGTAATGGATTGAGTTTTCCCTTTGAAGTAATCTTAACGGATTGAGTCTTTAATGATTTGAGAAAACTTGATGTATGTCTTGTCGTGCGTATCTGTGGTGACAATGGGATATCACGTGATTCACTTGATGTATGTTTTGGTGATCAACTTGCAGGTTCCGCCCATGAACCTATGCATAGGGGTTGGCACACGTTTTCGTCTTGATTCTCTGGTAGAAACTTTGGGGCACTCTTTGAGGTTCTATGTGTTGGTTGAATAGATGAATCTGAGATTGTGTGACGCCTATCATATAATCATACCCACGGATACTTGAGGTGACATTGGAGTATCTAGGTGACATTAGGGTTTTAGTTGATCTGTGTCTTAAGGTGTTATTCTAGTACGAAATCTAGGGCTGTTTGTGACACTTATAGAAATAGCCCAACGGATTGATTGGAAAGAATAACTTTGAGGTGGTTTCGTACCTACCATAATCTCTTCGTTTGTTCTCCGCTATTAGTGACTTTGGAGTGACTCTTTGTTGCATATTGAGGGATAGTTATATGATCCAATTATGTTATTATTGTTGAGAGAACTTGCACTAGTGAAAGTATGAACCCTAGGCCTTGTTTCAATGCATTGCAATACCATTTACGCGCACTTTTATTACTTGCTACCTTGCTGTTTTTATATTTTCAGATTACAAAAACCTATATCTACCATCCAGATTGCACTTGTATCACCATCTCTTCGCCGAACTAGTGCACCTATACAATTTACCATTGTATTGGGTGTGTTGGGGACACAAGAGACTCTTTGTTATTTGGTTGCAGGGTTGTTTGAGAGAGACCATCTTCATCCTACGCCTCCCACGGATTGATAAACTTTGGGTCATCCACTTGAGGGAAATTTGCTACTGTCCTACAAACCTCTGCACTTGGAGGCCCAACAACGTCTACAAGAAGAAGGTTGTGTAGTAGACATCAGCTACCTTGCTGCACTTTTGTCACTATTATCATCACTTGCTTGTTACAAATTATCTTGCTATCAAACTACTCTGTTTCTTACAATTCCAGCACTTGCAGACATTACCTTGCTGAAAACCACTTGTCATTTCCTTCTGCTCCTTGTTGGGTTCGACACTCTTACTTATTGAAAATGCTACAATTGATCCCATATACTTGTGGGTCATCACTGAGGCATAGGGAATGACTTACATTTTTTTCTCTATCTTCTGCATTGGTCGGGCTTTGAGTCTAGCTCAACTTCACACCTTGTAACACAGGCAAGAACCTTTCTTTGGGTGATCCATTTCGAACTTCTTCAAAACTTTGTCAAGGTATGTGCTTTGTGAAAGTCCTATTAAGCGTCTTGATCTATCTCTATAGATCTTGATGCCCAATATATAAGCAGCTTCACTGAGATCTTCCATTGAAAAACTCTTATTCAAGTATCCTTTTATGCTATCCAGAAATCCTACGTCATTTCCAATCAAAAATATGTCATCCACATATGATATTAGACATGCTACAAAGCTCCCACTCACTTTCTTGTAAATACAGGCTTCTCCGGAAGTCTGTATAAAACCGTATGCTTTGATCACCTCAACAAAGCTTATATTCCAACTCCGAGATGCTTGCACCAGTCCATAGATGGATCACTGGAGCTTGCACACTTTCCTTGCACCTTTAGGATCGACAAAACATTCTGGTTGCATCATATACAACTCTTCTTTAAGAAATCCATTAAGGAATGCAGTTTTGATGTCCATTTGCCAGATTTCATAATTATAAAATGCGGCAATTGCTAACATGATTCAGACAGACTTAAGCATCGTTACGGGTGAGAAAGTCTCATCGTAGTCAACTCCTTGAACTTGTCAAAAACCTTTCACGACAAGTCGAGCTTTGTAGACAGTAACATTACCATCAGCGTCAGTCTTCTTCTTGAAGATCCATTTATTCTCTATGGCTCGCCGATCATCGGGCAAGTCCATCAAAGTCCACACTTTTTCTCTCATACATGGATCCTATCTCAGATTTCATGGCCTCAAGCCATTTATCGGAATCTGGGCTCATCATAGCTTCTTCATAGTTCGTAGGTTCGTCATGGTCTAGTAACATGAATAATAGGATTACCGTACCACTCTGTTGCGAAATGTGCTTTGTTCGACCTACGAGGTCCAGTAGTAACTTGATCGAATTTTCGTGATCATCATCATTATCTTCCTCTCTAGTTGGCGTAGGCATCACGGGAACGGATTTCTCTGATGGGCTACTTTCCAAATTGAGAGAAGGTACAATTACCTAATCAAGTTCTACTTTCCTCCCACTCACTTCTTTCTAGAGAAACTCCTTCTCTAGAAGTGTTCCATTCTTGGCAACAAATATCTTGCCTTGGGATCTGTGGTAGAAGGTGTACCCAATTGTTTCCTTATGGTATCCTATGGAGACACACTTCTCTGATTTGGGTTCGAGCTTATCAGGCTGAAGCCTTTTGACGTAAGTGTCGCAACCCCAATCTTTAAGATACGACAGCTTAGGTTTCTTGCCAAACCACAGTTCATACGATGTCGCCTCAGCGGATTTAGACGGTGCCCTATTTAACGTGAATGCAGCTGTCTCTAATGCATAACCCCAAAACGATAGTGGTAAATTGTAAGAGACATCATAGATGGCACCATATCTAATAAAGTACGGGTACGACATTCAGACACACCATTATGTTGTGGTGTTCTAGGTGGCGTGAGTTGTGAAACTATTCCACATTGTTTCAAATGAAGGCCAAACTCGTAACTCAAATAATTGCCTCCGCGATCAGATCGTACAAACTTTATTTTCTTATTACGATGATTCTCCACTTCACTCTGAAATTCTTTGAACTTTTCAAATGTTTCAGAATTGTGTTTCGTTAAGTAGATATACCCATATCTACTCAAATCATCTGTGAAGGTCAGAAAATAACGATACCCGCCGCGTGCCTCAACACTCATTGGACCGCATACATCGGTATGTATTATTTCCAGTAAGTCATTGGCTCGCTACATTGTTCCGGAGAACGGAGTTTTAGTCATCTTGCCCATGAGGCATGGTTCGCAAGTATCAAATGATTCATAATCAAGTGATTCCGAAAGCTCATCTGCAAGGAGTTTCTTCACGCGCTTTACACCAATATGACATAAACGGCAGTGCCACAAATATGTTGCAATATCATTATCAACTTTGCATATTTTGGCATCAATATTATGAATATGTGTATCACCACAGTCGAGATTCAACAAAAATATACCACTCTTCAAGTGTGCATGACCATAAAAGATATTACTCATATAAATAGAACAACCAATATTCTCTGATTTAAATGAATATCCGTCTCGCCCTAAACAAGATCCAGATATAATGTTCATTGTAAGTACATCTAGTGCCACCCCTAGTTGGTTTTGGAGTATTGACGACAAACCTAGTTGAGGGACTCATGTGTTTGTGAGAATTGCAGGATAACACAGGCGGAAGTCCCTCATTGATTCGGTTTTACTACCAGAGATGACCCCTAAAAATGTACGAAGACATTGAAGTCAATGGTGGTATACGAAGATATTCACATTGAAGACTATGACAAGAGAAGACACCACGTGAAGCCTATGGAACTCGAAGACTTAGATCTTTCGTAGTTCTTTTTCATTTGTGTTGAGTCATAGGAACCACCGTACTGTTAAGTGGGGTCCAAGAGAACCAGTCAGAATGACTGAAGTGATGCCTAATTCAAAACCTATGTCTTCGAGTGAAGACTATGAGAGCAAATCTTGTCCAAAGTCGGACAAGTCAGCCTTACTTGTAGCCCAAGTAAAGTTGCCGTGTGAGTTTGAAATCTGACCGTTGGAACACGTGTCAGTTCCTTAGTGACCCAGGGTCATTTCGGACAAATCAGGTCGGGTTGCCTAGTGGCTATAAATAGTCCACCCCCTACAACCATAAACGGTTGGCTGCTCAGATTTTAGTGCACGGCTTTTGTCGTTTGAGAGCAACCCACCTCGAAGCCTTTGAGAGAGAGAATTCCTAGCGAGGATAAAGCCCTAACCACCTAGAGCCAGAGAGAATTGGGCATCACTTAAGTCTTCTTGTCTGAGTGATCTGAAGACTTATTACACTTGAGGACTGTGCATCCTCCAGCCGGTTAGGCGTCGCGTTCTGAGCATCCAAGAGACATTGTGGATTGCCGGTGAACGAAGTCTGTGAAGGTTTGGGAGTCTACCTTGAAGACTTACCAGAGTGATTGGGCGAGGTCTGTGTGACCTTAGCTCAAGGGGAATACGGTGAGGACTGGGTGTCCTGAGCTGCGTGTTCAGGACTGGGTGTCCGGGACTGTGTGTCCTTTGGTTTAAATACCTAGCCGCCCTAACCAGACGTACAGTTGTCACAGCAACTGGAACTGGTCTAACAAATCATTGTCTTCAACGAGTCACTGGTTTCATCTTCACTTCCTTTTACTTACTGTTACTCATTGTGAAGTCATTGCATGCTTGCTCAATCTCTTATCTTCACAACGTGACTGTATGATCTGTTTGGCTTCATAACATCTTCCTACCTGATCCTTATTACACTGCAGCTATTTTTCATTGTGCTTTCACTCTATTGAATACTTGACCATGGCTTGCCTAGTGTAATCTAACTTCCGCTGCATAGTGATAGGCATATCTCTACTGTTTGTCTTCATAACTTCCATGTTTTGAAGACTTTCATAAAAATCGCCTATTCACCCCCCCTCTAGTCGATATAACGCACTTTCAATTGGTATCAGAGTAAGGTGCTCCCTTGTTCTGTGTGATTTGGTTTAACCACCAGGAGTTTTAGCTATGTCCACTGCAGGGATAATCAAAGTCTCCGCTGCGTGCCCCATCTTCGATGGAACTGAATATCCCTACTGGAAGAATAAGATGCGCATGCATCTTGAAGCCATTGACGTCGACCTATGGTATGTCGTCGAGAACGGCGTTCCCAAGGCTGGAGAAGGTGTCACTGCTGCTGAGGTCAAGAAGTTCACTCAACTGGACTCTACTGCCAAGAATATCATCTATGGTCATCTGACCAAAGGACAGTATGGCCGTGTGACTGCCTTGAAGACATCCAAGCTGGTCTGGGACTGGCTCTCCAAGGTCAATGAAGGCATCTCAACCCAGAGAGATCAGAGAATCAGTTTTCTTCGCAACCTTTTCAACCGCTTCAAGCGAAATGACAATGAGAATGTCCAGCACACATTTGACCGGCTCACTGACATCACAAATGAGCTTCAAGCCCTCGGCGCTACTGAGATCACCAAACATGAAATCGTCAAGACGCTGCTGAGATCACTTGATAGTTCGTTTGACATCCTAGCCCTGATGATTCAAGAACGTCCTGATTTCAAGACACTCGATCCGTCTGACATACTTGAGAGGCTCAACACACATGAGTTTCAGCTTTCTGAGAAAAGAGATATCTACGGTCCAAACTATGGGCAAACTCGTGCCTTGAAGGCAAAAGCTGTTTCCTCATCTGAAGAAGAATCTGACAGCAGTTCTGATGATCCTGAAGACATTGGAAGGGAACTTGCAATGCTAGTAAAGAAGTTCCAAAAATTTCACCAAGAAAAAAGGCTTCAGAAGTCTTCACGATCAAGCTCAAGAAATGATGAAGCTTCTGCTCATGACTACAAGAAGAAAACATGTCACAAGTGCAAGAAAACTGGACACTTCATCTCTGAGTGTCCACAGTGGGACAATGAGAACAGAAAGAAGAAGAAGAGCAAGGAATATGACTCTGACGACAAGAAGAAGAAGAAATACTCAAAGTCTTCTTCCAAGTCTTCCTCAAAGTCTTCATCACACAAGAAGAGCTCATCTGGCAAGGCACGTGCGTTTGTTGGCAAGGAAATGGATTCAGAGGAGGAGTCCGCTTCTGAGGAGGTAGAGGTGGAATCTGAGGAGGAGTCTGATTCTGGCATTGCAAGTCTGGCTACAGCATACGTCGCCAAGTCCATCTTCAACACTGAAGGCAATGACTTCATCACCGATGCAAATGACAAGGATGACTCCACTCCTACCTACTGCTTCATGGCACGCGGTGCCAAGGTAAACACACGCACTACTCACTATCAAACATCTAGTGACGATGACTCTGATTGTGATTCAAAACCCAGCTACAAAACACTTGCTAAAATTGCAACTGAACAACAGAAAGCCATGGAACATATTCAAAAACTATTAGACAGAAGCGATGATCTGTTGGGTGCTGAAATGACTCGATCTGAATCCTTAATTGAAGACATAAAAAATCTTCACGTTAAGTATCAGGAACTTGAAGATCGTCATGATACTCTCTCAACAACTCATGAAAAGCTCTCCTATGATTATCTTCAAAGGAAGCAAGATCTTGAGAAATTGAGAGCGGCTCATGAAGATCTTCAAAAGGAAAACGAGTCACTTCGCGCCGAACAGATCAGTTCCTCTCGGGAAGGATTTGAACCACCATGTCTTAAATGCATTGAGCGTGATAATGCTACTTCTGTTGCTGAATGTTCCACTGCTACTGCTGTTGCAATATCGTCAACTGTTGATGTGGTAACCAACCCCTCTGATGAGGATACCACCGCTATTGCTGATGAGAATGCTAGGTTGAAGACATTGCTTGAAACAGGGATGTACAAAAGTCTTAAAGGGCATTAGACATTATGTGATGTCCTCAAGAAGCAGATTCTGAACCGAAACCCTAGGAAAGAGGGTGTTGGGTTCGTAAGGAAAATAAATGCAGATGGCTCTTACTGGAAACCTAAGCAGTACCCCAAAACCACATGGGTTGCTGCAAAGGAACCTTCAGCAGACCCATCCAATCTATCTGGCTTCACTTGTACTAACCCCATTATCATTGATGAATCCTTTGATGCAAACTATAAACTGTTTAAGAATCAGAATAGTGAAGTGTTTGCCAGGTACATTGGTACTAACTGCAGGAATGGACCGCCTATGAAGAAGATCTGGATTCCGAAAACGTGTCTGGAAAATCTTCCTGTGAATGCCTTCATGACACCTCACATGAAGAAGACAAACCTCAGACCAAAGGCTTCATACGGTCCAAAGGCTTCATACAGACAGAGGACTCACCTGAGTCGCACTAACGCAAATGTTTTGCAGGGAAACCATACTCAGTCAATGAATATGAGAGCGGTTCATCAAACCGCTATGTTCATATGACCAAGAATTATTCTGCCTATTCTTATGAGTACTATTGTCCGCCTGCTAGACTGTTTGCTAGGGCTCCAAAGCCAAAATTCTCAGATGTTGCACTTAGACTTATTGCTTCTAAGCCACCCTTGAAGATGTGGGTGGTTAAGAAAGCTTAACTCTCTTTTGCAGGGAAAGGTCTCCAGCAGAAAACCAAAATCTTCTGACGCTATTGCTGGGGACCTTAAAAATCTTGCAGGGCGCAAGATCAAATGCCCAAATGGCATCACTATGTATTTGAATCGCATGCTACTCTCCCTATTAGTCCTAATCTGGATCTAAGTTTTCATAACCCACTAGTTCGTCAAATGTTTTTGCTTCACAATTCTCTTCGTGAAGCCTATCCCCCTAACTGCACTGTAGGGTACGACACCAGCGTCTTCAGAATGGATTATTGACAGTGGGTGTACAAATCACATGACTGGCAAAAGAAGCCTTCTTATGGACCCAACCTTACGTCCATCCTACAAGAGCCACATCACATTTGCAGACACTGGTAAAAGTAAGGTATTGGGTCTAGGTAGAGTTGCAATCTCAAAGGATCAACACATGGATAAAGTCATGCTTGTTGAATCTCTTGGCTTCAACTTAATGTCTGTCTCAATGCTTTGCGATTTGAACATGATCGTAATATTTGGAAAATATCGTTGCCTGGTACTAATGGAATCTGACAAGTCTCTAGTGTTTGAATGGTATCGGAAAGATGATTTGTACGTGGTAGATTTCTCAGCAGGGCCACAGCTTGCAGTATGTCTTCTAGCAAAAGCTTCAGAATGCTGGCTTTGGCATCGGAGACTTGGGCATGCTGGCATGAGGAACCTCCACACCCTTGCAAAGAAGAAGCACGTCATAGGCATCGAGGGCATCAAGTTCAAGAAAGATCACTTATGCGGTGCCTGTGAAGCAGGGAAGATGACGAGGGCAAAACATCCCTAGAAGACAATCATGACCACTACTCGACCCTTCGAACTGCTTCACATGGATCTTTTTGGTCCCACTCACTACTCAACTTTTACCACTACTGCTTGCCTCTATGGCTTTGTCATTGTTGATGATTACTCTAGATATACTTGGGTGCACATAATCCTTTACAAGACTGAAGTGCAGGATGTCCTCAGACGCTTCGCCAATCGAGCTATGAACAATTATGGCGCCAAGATAAAGCACATCAGAAGTGACAATGGCACTGAATTCAAGAACACTGGACTTGATACATATCTTGATACTTTGGGCATCACACATGAATTCTCAGCCCCGTACACGCCACAGCAGAATGGCGTCGTCAAACGCAAGAACAGAACGCTCATTGAGATGGCCAGAACAATGCTAGATGAATACAAGACTCCAAGAAAATTCTGGCCTGAAGCCATTGACACTGCATGCCATACAATCAATCGTGTTTATCTTCACAAGCTTCTGAACAAGACATCTTATGAACTCCTAACTGGCAAGAAGCCAAATGTCAGTTACTTCAAAGTATTTGGCACAAGGTGCTGGATCAAGGACCCACACCACACCTCAAAGTTTGCACCAAAAGCACATGAGGGTTTTATGCTTGGATATGGAAAGGATTCGCACTCCTATAGAGTCTTCAATCTCTTTCATTACAAAGTGGTTGAAACAGTGGATGTGCGGTTCGATGAGACCAATGGTTCACAAAGAGAGCAACTGCCAAATGTGCTAGATGAAGTTCCAGCTAGTGAATCAATCAAGCTAATGGGAACTGGAGAGATTATACCTTCTGAAGCTCATGCTGAAGAAGAACTTATCATCTCAGCACCTAATCCACATGAAGACAATGCTCAGCCCGAAGACATTCCTCCCAACAACAACACAGATCAGCAAGAGCAAAGTCTTCGCCCTGTACATCCTCGTGTTGCCAATGAAGTGCAGATTGACAGAATAATTGACAGCATCAATGCACCCGGTCCACTCACTCGTTCAAGGGCAACTCAACTGGCAAATTTCTGTGGGCACTTCGCATTCGTCTCAATTTCAGAACCCAAGAAAGTTGAAGAAGCCTTTAAGGAACCTGAATGGATTCAAGCAATGCAAGAAGAGCTTCAACAGTTTGAGCTGAACAATGTATGGGAACTGGTTAAGCGTCCTGATCCACGGAAGCACAACATAATAGGCACCAAATGGATATACCGCAACAAGCAAGATGAGCACGGTCAAATCGTCAGAAACAAAGCTCGCCTCGTTGCTCAAGGATATACTCAAGTGGAAGGCATTGACTTCGATGAAACATTTGCTCCTGTGGCTAGACTTGAAGCCATACGTATACTGCTGGCCTATGCAAATCATCATAACATACTTTTATATCAAATGGATGTGAAGAGTGCCTTTCTCAATGGCAAGATTGAAGAAGAAGTGTATGTTGCACAACCACCTGGGTTTGAAGATCCAAAACATCCTGACATGGTATACAAGCTCAACAAGGCACTGTATGGCCTCAAACAAGCCCCTCGGGCCTGGTATGACACACTCAAATACTTCCTGAAGAGCAAAGGCTTCATATCTGGTTCCCTAGATCCCACTCTCTTCACGAAGACATATGATGGTGAACTGTTTGTGTGCCAAATATATGTGGATGACATTATCTTCGGCTGCACCAA